>NC_140589.1:432763920-433496420 GCF_964204655.1 Triturus cristatus | reverse complement strand
CTATCTCGCACTCTGAGGGGGTGGAAGAAAAACAAAGACAAAAAACATATAAAGGGGATGTTTAGACTGCTCCCAACCACCTAGCCTTGATGAAGGTGTTCTCAAAGAACCCCCAAGGCCAAAAATGCAATTTTAATTTTTTTCGAAAAAACGCCGATTACGCTTACCGTACGCGTTCGGTAAAAAAAATTTGGAGAGCCGTCCCTCCAAATAGGCTCCGTCTTTTTCAGATTCGGGGGCATGTTCCTTGCTGTTCTTTCCACTTTTTAGCCACGCCCTTTTAGAACAGCAGGAATACGCCCCCGAATCCGAAAAAGTTACGATTCTTCCAGCCGCCATTGTTTTGCTGTTCTCTGGCTGTGACGATTGTTCTCTGGCTGTGAGGATCTTTTTTTGCTGTTGTGCGTTATTTGTAAGGCATTTTCCTTGTTTGTTTGTCTCGTCTGCCACCGATGATCGTTTTGCTTTTCTCTTTCCATTCGGCTTTAGCAAAGTCAGCCGTCTGTTTACTTGTGCATTGCGGTTTCACTTTTGCGCGATGCGTGTTGCTCTGACTTGTCATTGATAATGGTGTTGCTGGGACCCGTGTGTTGACGTGTTTGTTCCTGCTTGCCTTGTGTTGTTGTTTGCCATGGCTTTGTACGTTCGACGGGTATGCGTGGATTTTTCGTCTTGTCACTCGTCTCGTTTCTAGGTAAACTATTTTCACTTAAAATTATGTCCGCAATTTGTTTGTTTCCTCTCCTCGCCGTTAGTGCTTTGCAGCGGCCTGGAACAGAAAACGAGAGGAGAGTACTCCTCTAACGGGAGGGAGAGCCTGCGCCCTTCCTCCCAGAAGCAGTCCCTCCTTTTCTAGAATGGATGTGGTTCGCACTGGTGTTCACGGTAGAGGGGCGCCACGACCAGTGTACAGTGAGTGCTTGGAGAACTGCGCAGGAAAGTGGCGCCGGGCTACACTGTGATCCAATTAAAAACTGAGGCAATCCTCAGGCTTGTAACAAACAATGAGACTGCATTAGGAATGCTGAGCAGCCCCAGTCGGCGCTCTTTATCTTTGCCTTGAATCTCATTCTGTGAGCCTGGTTGTTGTCTTGCTTTGTGTCAGCGAGGCTTGCCTCATCCCGTTGACTGCCTCCGTGAAGCGCCACACACTTTCAAATCCTTCCAGAGCTCTCCTCTAAGAGCTCGCTTGCACCCTCCCTTCTGAGGAGAGACCGCCGGTCTTTTTATGCTCCGTGCCTGAGAGGGTAACAGCTGGAGGCAGACGCGTACACACCTCTGCGGAGACTGTGTACAGTACACATGAAAAACACTCCACGCCCACAGCAGACTCGGACGAAACAAAAACACTCCCGTTAGAGGAGTACTCTCCTGATGGAGAGGGTGAAGAACTTTTAAAAAGCACTTTTATTTCATTCTTTGTAGAGCACGTCAAAGGCTCCCAGCTTCAGGCCACTTAAATAGATGAGTAGCATTTCACAAGTCTGGCAGCCGTAGCAATCATATGAATGCAGGCATGTACACATGTCTTTAAAAAAAATAAAGAAATTTTAAAAAACACAAGTGATCTACAACTCAGCAAAAAACTGAAGTTCAGATTTTCACACACTACTCTCTAGGAACACACACTTTAGCTATACAACCATTATCTCAGCGGATTCATAAATCCAAAACACTCACGGTGCAATTGAAGGAAATGTGTAGGTGCACTGGGAAACAATTGTCATGATAGTACAGGCCTAGAGCACCAAACAGAAACAAAGGCAAGAAACCTCTGAAAGTAGAATCACCTTTAATCAAAATCCCATGACTATAGTAAACAGTTTACCGAAGGGGAGTAAGGAACAATTTAAAAATGTATTGTTCAAAAGAACCCTCTTGAAGCATCGTTGCTGCCACCAGGTACTCAACATAAGCACCTTGGAAAGATGAGCTGCTGAGTGAGCCCTGCTTGTGTCCAAACCCATTACAGGGTGGTGTCAGGCCTCTCTGTGCATCAGGTGCATTAGGCCACTGAGCTAAGAAATATCCCCCAGATCCACACACCCTCTGAACAAGGAGAAGGTTGACACATGTACAGCAGAGCAAGACGGAGAATAAAGACGTTTCCCAAAAGATATCAAACGGACATCCTGTTTCCCAATTTCCAAATCATCTGCGGTTTTGAAATGCTTTTGAGCCACATTTTGCATCTTTGCCAACATGATCCATTCTTTTGAATCTGAGGAGTCAATACCTTTAGAATACACCTGCAATTAGGATTGTAAGAAAATGTGGAGCGGTGCTGCATCACTGCCCCAACATGTCCGAATGATGCAATGTGAGAAGGAAGGCATTTATAATATCATTCATACTGTAACATTGCAACTACAGGTCACTCGCAACTACAAACTAAGCCAGGATTAAAACACAACATGCACAAGAGACTACCTCACAACATCCCTCTCCCTCACTACATCACTGTTTCACTACCTCACTCTCACTACATAGCTCTCTCTACCTCACTACTCCACTCTATCTCACTACCTCACTACCTCACTCTTTCTATCTCACTAACTCACTTTCACTCTCTCTTTCACTACCTCTCTCTCTATCTCACTACATCACAACATCACTCTATGCTTATATATCACTACCTCACAACATCCCTCTCCCTCACTACCTCACTCTTTCACTACCTCACTCTCTATCTCACTACCTCACTATCTACCTCACTCTCTCTCACTACCTCACTATTTCAATACCTCACTCTCTCTCTGCTAATGCAATAGGTATCACATATGCAAAAAAAAGCTAATGCCAATAGAAATGACAATGCCATTTATTTAGGGATACAAAAATGATTAAAAAAATAATGAGCAATACCAATAGCTCTACCTTTAATATTGCCGAGACCATTGCATTGTAAATGCTTGTTTCAATACTATGGTTTTAAGAGGTGTTGGGAGCAAGCATCTTAACTTACTGCCAAGACATGAAATGGCGCCAGTCAAAAACACTATTTGCTCAGCCCTAGCTGGAGGCTTATACTCCATCTACAAGCTCAGGGGGTGGAGGGAAGGAAGTGGGTGCTGTGCAACTTTCCACCCAACGCTACAGGGGCTGCTGAGCTGCCTTGCCACCCTTTTTTTTTTTAATTTAAAGATTGTCCAAAAGATGCTTGGGAGGACCATTAATGCAGCAATGGGAGACATCGCGGTGATCAATCCACCTCAGTCCTCCGACAGCGGCTTTTGTTTGCTTCCAGGACTTGCTTTATGCACACACACACTACGAAGGAGAACCACAAGGCTGCCACTGGGCCTTCAATTGCCCAGTGGCAAGCCTGTGGGTTGATTCAAAATGTGAATGACACTCCAAGAGAGCAATGACAATCGGGGATGACCAAAAGCCCTTAGACGTATGCAGGCCTTCATTTATTATTTTACTTTCTTTTTTTTATTTGCAAATTTTTATACAAGGAACAGTCACATTACAACAATCCAGGACATTGTCTAGGTGGCGACCATAACAAGGACACAAATCGACAGAACCAGATGGAGGTATCACTAGAGCAGACCACAGTGATGAGTAATAATCAGCAAAGATAATATCACACAATATACCCTAACAGACTCTTCAATCCATTCTGTAATTCGCATTCAAATTTTTAAACCCCTTGCTCTCTTTCTAAGTCCCTTTGTCTTGTAGATTGCAGATTCCATATTAAAGGTTGCCAGAAGTCTGGCCCTCCAAACAAAAAATTACGGAGGGACAGGGGAGATCCAATCTTTCGTAATACAAGCGCGTAGAATCGCCATACAGATAAACAGAAAGGAAGTTATAGACTTCAATCTTCTTTGTGCATCAGCATCTGTTTTAATTCCTATCAATACCATCTCCCCAGTAATATACCCTGGTGATCCCACTACCAATATCAAAAAGGATTGAATTGACGAAATGCGGTCCCCCAGATTTGAACAGGAGTAGAACATGTGGAGAGCATCTGCAGCTAGAGTACCACACCTGTTGCACTTGGTTCCTGCACCCCATTTCGCGATCTTACCCGGTATATAATATAAATCATAAATAGCCATATAATGTTGGGCACGCATCCGGCCCGTCATTAAAAATTCATTCGCCAGGACAATAGAGGTGCTTAACGAAATTGTCTCTATATTTAACTTCCTTTTCCACCTTTCCTGGCAATATTGTAAGTCATCAGACATTAACTTTATCAAAATAGAATTAAAAAAACCAATGGGCATATTATTCCCCAACTGTTCTATTAAGGGAAATTTTCTAAGTTGGTGCATACCATCTAGAGCTGATGTATTACAGAAGCTACGGATTTGCAAGTATTTAAAAAAATCATATTTTGATAAACCAAATTGTGCTTTTAGCTCTGTAAAAGATAAAAATTGTCCGTCTGGACAGAGGTCTCCTAGATGGCAGATCCCTTTCTGAGTCCACCTGGTAATAATGTAGTCTCGAAAGATTGGTGGAAGTATCCCTAAAGCCTCAAAGGGGATATAGGCATTTATTTTCGGAAGAGCTAAAAGCCACTTAACTCTCCTCCAAATAGCGAAGGCTGCCTTAAACATTTTTAACTTGTTTTTTTTATAATAGCTGGGTTCCGCAAATTTTACCAAGCAGCAATTTGCCTTTTCACCCAATCCAAATTCATAGATTGCTGGGCTATGGCTAGGTAGCAGCTTAGCCCTTTCTCCCACTACAAGAGGAGACATACATTTCAAAGCGGTCGCCCAGTAATAAAGCAAAAAATACGGAATCCCCCAGCCTCCCGCAGATCTAGGGAGCACCATCTTTTTATATGCCCTTCTATGCCTTTTATGATCCCATAAAAATCTAGAACTGATATTCTCGAGCCTTTTAAAATACATCGCTGGAAATTCCAGAGGTATGGTTCTAAACAGGTATAGAAGTTTTGGGAGCACCAGCATCTTTAGAACGTTTGACCTTCCATGCAATGACAGATGAAAATAGTTTATTCTCTCTAAAGTAGCCTTAACTCTATCTACTACTGGGTTCAAGTTAATTTCAGGGATTTTATTGACGGGTGAGCACAGCTTGATTCCCAGATAGGTAACTTCCGAGAAGGTAGAGATGCCATCCGGAGGGTTACCCCCCACACATAATGTCTGAGTTTTTGTCAGGTTTAATTTATAACCAGACATTAACCCATACTGCAAAGCAAGGAGTTCAGTCGTTGACAGAGCAGAGGGAATATCAGTAGTGAGAATAACAATATCGTCTGCATATGCCAGCGCTCTATATTTGATGTCACCCACTTCTACAGGTTTGATGTCAATGGACTGGTTTAATTTAGACAGAAAAAAAATCAATATATAAAGCAAATAATAAAGATGAGCTGGGACAACCTTGTCGCGTACCACGGTTTATTGTGAAAGATTCTTACTCTCTACCCGACAGACATATACACACATTGGGTAAATGATACAGTGACTTAATAGCTTGAAGTATACCCGGCCCAAAACCCTTCCGATGCAGTACTTCCCAAAGAAAAGGCCAGGACATCCTGTCAAATGCCTTCTCGGCATCCAGCAGGATGATCCCGATAAGGGTCTTTGCAGCTTCTGCTCAGTCCATCAGTTGCTATCACACGACGAACATGATCAGTCGTGTCACGGCCAGGGATAAACCCGTGCGGAAGTGGTGAAACAAGGGTGGAGATAATACTCGATAAACAAGCTGCCAGAACTTTAGAATACATTTTGCTGTCAGCATTAATTAATGAGATAGGTGTATATGAGGCAGGTAGCACAGGAGGTTTATCTATTTTAAGAAATACTGTGATAATTGAGGGGGTGAGCCCTTCTGAGTATCTAAAAACTTTGCCAGCAGTTAATTTTTTAAAGATGAAAAAAAGGTTCTAAAAAATTCCAAAGGAATCCCATCTTGGCCAACCGCCTTACCTACCGCAAGGGATAACATTGCTGCCTCTTTTTCCTCAAGAGAAATATCGGCCTCTAGCCCTTCTTTTTGTTCTAGAGTTAGTTTTTGGATAACGTTATCTCCCCAGAACCTTTCAAAGTTGCCTTCTATATCAATAGGATCCTCATTGGAGTACAAAAATTATTAAAAATCTCCAAAATGTTTGCAGGTTCTGAATGGATTTGCCCTAATTCGTCCTGGATTGAATCCACCCTCCTAGCAACCTCCCTCTGCTTTAATCTTTTTGCAAGTAGGCGACCAGAGTTTCCACCCATCTCATATAAATCTGAACGATACACCGAGGCTTGTGCCGCTGCAGCAAAATTTTGATGAACCTTCATTTTCTGCACGGCCAAATCTTTTGCAATCTGCTCATAATCCTGAGTAGTAGTAAGAGCCATCATAACTTCTAAAGCTCTTAGTTTATACAACTGCTCCTCCTGTTCTACCTTTAATCTACGTTGTTTATTAATCGAATAACTGAGGGTCTCCCCTCGCACCCCAGCCTTAAAAGCGTCCCATATCATAGCATTTGTAGCAGATCCACGATTAATTTTTAAAAACTCCACTATTTAGAGATTTGTGCCTGGTAAACAGGATCAAGCAATAACCGTCGCTCAAATGTTCAGGTTTTTTTTTTTTTTAAGGGTCTATACAGTGTTTCTACATTTAATTCCAAAATAATAGGGTTATGGTCTGATAATATTTTTGGTTGGATATTGATCTTGGCATTAGTCAATAATTCTAAGGCAGTAAAAAAGTAATCCAATCGGACAGGTTTCTGATGCGGGGTGGAAAAAAAAAAAAAAGGTGTAACCGGGGTCGTTAGATCTCTTCAACCACCAGACATCTACTAGACCAAAATCATTAAGGAGACCCTTAGTGGCCTTAAAAACCTTTGTCTTTTTCCCCTTATAGTCCATCTTGCTACTAATGTTCTCATCTCCTTGCAAATGCAAGTTAAAATCCCCACATATGATTACAGGAGAAGGCCATAAAGCCAATTCGATACTGATATCATTCAGCATATCGGGGTCGTCGGAATTAGGCCCATACAATGAACACAAAGTGAAAAGAAGACAGTCTATCCTCATCTCGATATTAGCCCACCGGCCGGCTTGATCAGTCTTAACCCGCTTACATTTCCCCCCCCCCCACCCGTATTTTTTAAAAATAGCAACACCCCTTGTATTCGAACCTTGCAGTGTACAACACACTAGCTCTAAGCCGAGATCTTTAAGGCAGGCCCTGTTCCATGCAATATGCGTTTCTTGAATACATAGCAATTCTACCCTCATTGTTTTCAAAATCTGAGCCATCATCTCTTTTTTTCTTGTTATTCAGCCCACACACATTCCACGAGCAAATAGTAAATGGATACATTTTTAATCAAATCTTGATTCTTCAAAGCTATCAAACCATATAGATATCTCCCCCAAGTATTGATGTACCAAAGGGTTGCTTCCACCAGAGACTCTCTCAAAATACCTTTAGCTAAGAAAAGCTTACTAAACCATCCCATGCCTTGTGCCTTTACTGGTCCCTCCACCGTACTGCTATATTCCCTATTTTCCTTGCCCCACACCCTACCCCCCACCCCCCTTCCTAGCAACCACCCCTGTCCCCCCCACCTCCCCCTGAACCCACCCAAAAGAGACCAAGGGACTGAATAGTCCCTCTTGGAGATGGAGAGAGAGGAATCAACGCTCTCCCGCTCCCCTGTCTCCCTGTGAAACTACCAATCTGATCTCGCTGGTCTCGCTACCTCAGAATAACCCCTTACAGTGTCTCCAAAAATTCTTTTGCAGCTATCTCAGAGGTAAAAAATGAGGTTTTATCCTTAACTATAACCTTGAGCTTCGCGGGATTTAGAAGATAAGCTTGTGCCCCTTTCGCTTGCAATGGCAGGATTAATTGGCGAAGATGCCATCTAAGTTGTACTGTGGCCTGGCAGTAATCTGGAGTCATAAAAAACTCGCACCCTTTAGCTCTCAGCTTACGATTAGGGCGTGCTAGATCATATAAACGCTCACGAAGTAGAAAATTGTTAAGACAAATCAAAATTGCCCTAGGTTTAGTCGTTACCCCTCTAGAGCCTGCCCTCATCTAAAGGGGGAATCTATGGGCCCTCTGTAGCTTAAGCTCCCATTTCCAGTTAATTAGCTCAGGAAAAGCATCAGTGAATAATTCAATCACGAATTTCCAATTGTCACTCCCTTCTAGCCCCTCAGGGACACCAAGTACACGCAGGTTATTTCTTCTCAACCTGTTTTCAATGTCCGTTAACTTCAAGTTTATGTCATTGTGTGTCGATTGAAGGGCAGACACCTCAGCCTTCTGAACTACTATCACATCCTCTAATGAGGAAATTCTACCTTCAGCTTCTCCTATTCTGGCTGATAGCTCCGAACAGGATTTAGCCACGCGTCGCATTGTATTTTGCAGTTTGCGTACAACCCCCTGAACTTGGAGGCTCTCCGCCTTGGTCTCCTCTCGGTGTGACATATTGGCATGATATATTGTCGACAATGTCACAGCATTATCGGTCTCTTCAAAAAAAGGGTTCGAATCTACGGTGGTGTTGTTTGGTAGCGTGGCCTGTACTGCTGCATAGGAGTCTGTATAAAGGTCCTAACATTGGTGATCCATCATTAGTTATAACTTGCCCTGGCAAGAGATTATTAGGACGAGACAAGTCTTGCGCCTTTCGTACCATGCTTCCCCCTTCTTGTACTGATGTATTAATCTCCTCATCGAGAGGCGCAGAACTCGTGCCGCTTCTGTCATCCGCCCAATCGAGATCCAGACTCTCCCCCTCTGAGACGGCTGAAACATCCGACGTAGAATAAAATTTTGCCCCAGAGCCACAGGAATCCCCCTCCATGGCGGTTTCTGCTACAATGGGGTGATTATCAATAACCAAGTCATCAGCATCTGAAGTAGTCAAGCCATAAAGTAAATCATGGGAATTGTTGAGCTGTGGCTCGATATTATTTATTTTCGACCACAGGGTTAAGAGGATCATTGGACAAAGAGGCAGAAGTCCCTAAGCAGCTCGCTGACGATTTTAGTGTGTTTAATATACTGATAGGTGTTATTGTCCTTGCTCAGCGGTATCAACAGGGTCTGAGCTACATTCAAATTTGTATTTATGCTAGAACCCTGCTTCTTTTTCTTGAAAATCCCTGCAATTGCCATTCTTGAACCGGAGCCCGTAACCGCCACACCCTGACCAGCCAAGGAGTCGGGTTGCTCTTTGAAGCTGATGGAGCTAATGGAGCGGAAGCTTTCCCGTACACATGTCCCGATTTAGAGATATTTGTGGTGCATTCGGTGTAGCAATCAAAGTCGCTGTAGCGGCAGCGGCTGCGCGCGTCTTTGGGCCTTTAGGGGGTGCACTGAGGTTTGCGTTTTTGGGCCCCATTCTCAAAAATTTGCTACTCCGGTCCTGAACTTCCCAGTCACTCTGAGCCCAGGGACGCCTCTCTGTGAACCTGCTCTCTCCCCCAAGCCACCTAAGACCAGTCACAACGCCACAGCTGCCCTCACCGGTACAGAAATGGTAGCAGCCGATGCCAGCCGTAAATAAAGCCACTCTGCGTTTGTGGGGGGTAATATCAATAGCCAAAGCATAGCCAGCTCCCACCTGCCAGACACAGAGAGCGTCTCGGGATTGACAGTGGCTCCGCAACTCTGCAGCTCCCCCTGCCTGTCTCTGCTCCGGGTCGCTTCAACTCCGCTCGCGATTTCCAGCGGGCCGCTCCACTCCGCCGACAGCCGCTGATAGCGTGTTCAGCCGTCTTCAGCCGTCTTCACCACCTCGCCAAGCCGACTTCTCACGATCACATCGGCTTCATTTCAGAGAAGTCAGGGAAGACAGCACGGTAAACAAGTCCCGCCGGGACTCACAGGGAGGGGAGTCCTGGAGAGCGCCGTAGTCCGTCTCACTTGGACACTGGCGCGTCTGCCATCTTGGTCTCCTCCTATTATTTTCCTTTCTTAGGAACGCTGTGAAAGCAGTATATAGTGAACAGGAACGTCCCACACTGTCAAACGAAGCGCCTCATTAAGAGTTGGCCAACGTTTTCTGTGGAAATACTGGAGCTTCACAATTTAAGTTACCAGCCCGTATCACTGCTGCAAAGTCCAGCCGTTAGAGGATTTTTTATTTTTTTTACCAAAATGGGGAATAAACACTCAGACCCAGATTTTACTGTGTTTTTTACAGGGCAGTTTTTCACCATTTTAGTGGAAATAAAATAAAGAAACAAATTTTGTCTGTCTGCCCTGAACAGGCGGAAAATGTTTGAAGGCTGTCCGAGAGGGGTAGGGCTGTGGGGGCCAGGGGTGAAGGAGACACTCATGCCTGTCTGGTGGGTGCATTATTTGTTCACCCTGACTGCTGCAGGGGGTGGACGGGGGCCCGGCGACAATTCAGCCTGCAGTACTTGCCAAGCAACAATGTGTAGAGGTCCAGAGTCTGTCTCCAGACCAGAATTATCGGGACCTGACACACTTGAAATGGGCTCGTTTTATTTCACCTACCAAAACAGGCGGTGTTTCAATTGAGTGTATTTTCTTTGGAAAGCAATTTATGGGAAACTGGCACAGAAAATGCAGGTCAACCATGCTTTGCTCTACTAAGAAATCATACTTGTACAATATACTGTCCACTAGAGGTGGTCTCTAGGAGCTAATACTGCAGTGGTGCCAGGAAGTAGTGGTTAGGAGGAAGGATGACAAAGCATACAACCATCTATAGAAAGAGATGGGCACTACAGTTCTTATAATGGTTAAGGAAGGGGCCAAAAGCATGCAGAGAAGGTGGGAATCAGTTCCATGGGTTGACAACATGCCCAGCGCATTAACAGTAAGTATCCTCTAGCAGGGTGGAAGGTGGAGAACCTCATTGGAACAAAGACTGACAGCATTGAAACTCTGGAAATCAGATAAAGAGGCGCTTTGATAGGAACAAATGTATGTGTTGTGTCCCAATATTGGTAGAAAAAGACTAGCACACGTATTAGGAATCCAAGCTAACAAGCAAGCTCGGATTACAATTTGTCAATTTTCATAAGAACATGAGCTATAACAATGAGAGTTACAACTTTTGGCACATTAAGGAATGATTTTGAAAGATTGGTACTCATTAGCTGGTATGTCAAGGAAGGTGTACATTTACAAAAACTAATTCTGCTGTTAAGCGCAGAAAGAAAAAAATTAAGAGACGAAGCAGACCTTTATATGAATATTTCCTTTTGGTGATTGCGCAAATATGAACATCTGCTATGGTACGTTTGACTAAAGAAACAAAAAGATGAAGAACGGTCAGAACCTGAGAACAGTATAAACTGTAATATAGGACCTCAAATAGTGAGACATGTAGAAAGGCTACAATTCTTTTCATGTGTATCCTGTAATACTATTTTGTTGCGATTTATGGACAGCGAATGTGAAAAGACTTCTCAGCAATGCACAAGATTGCTTACTGGTCGCGGACTTCAGAGAGAAACTAAGACCTGGCTTATCGACGGTGACACAGCACCCAGGGATCCCAGGGTGGGGGCAGGGTATCCAAATGGTGGTGTCTCTTCCTTCTTAAAGGGATGAAAAGTGGAGCACAGAATGCCTGAAGGGTGATAACCTGCCCTACAGGACCTGGGAGTAAGCACTTTGACAGAAAAGAAGATCGGTCCTTAACACCAACTTAAATTGGAAGAAGGTTATATAAGGTGGGTTAACAGAAAGAGCCTTCAGATCGCTCACACACCTAGCCGATGTTACGGCGATGAGGAATAGTGCTTTCAATGTCAAAAGCCTCAATGGACAACACTACAGCTGCTTCAAAGCAGTGCACATGAAAAAAAAAGTGATCACTAAATTCAAGTCCCACACTATCATCACAAAGGGTTTTAGTTAAAATGAATGTTACAAACCGTTCAGAAAATCTAATGACAACAGGCGATTTAAATAAAGAAGTCTGATCCGGAAACACCAAAAATACAGAAAGAGCCGACACATAGGCTTTAACAGTGCCCAAAGCATGTCTTTACTGGGCCAGGTACAACACAAACAAACCTTCAGACAAATTTGTTCGTTAGTTAATTTAGTGGGTGCCCACACCATGCCACAAATATGTCACAATGACTGACATACAGTGATTTCGTAGAGAGATGCCTTGCCACCAAGATGACAATCCCGATCTCAGAAGGAAAAATGTCACGTCTCCTTTACCACACCACCGAACTCCACTGGACCGACCATCGCTGCATCCACTTCACCTTCCGGAAAACCATCACGCACCACCGCAACCAACAGATGCCTCGCCGCTGCTGGGCAAAATCACCGAAGCCTTGAATCTCAAGGAGAGGGGGCTCTTCAATCCAAAGGAATGGAGCACCCAAAACCATAACGTTAAAAAACGAATTTCCTTTGGATAGAAAACAAATTCAATTGTTCACACTCTTCTTATCATTCATCCACATAAATTCGAAATACATACGAGTGAGGCACTTATAAATGGCAAATTTAGTAGATTTATTCTTCTGATTTGTTAAATTAATACATTTCAATAAAGTTCACAAATGCATTCATAATACAAAAATACTTAATTACATAAAAACAATTAAACACCAAATAACACCTGACAATACACTATGTCATTCCTATGTTAATGAGGCTTAATTCATAGACAGCATATAGCACAAATGTGAATTTCCTGTCTATAGTTTGATGCTGACTCCTGCCCAATTTAACATCACTTAGTCAGGCGTCAACGCGTTTCGGTGGTGTATTTATATTGAGACCACCTTCTTCAGGACAATAAATTGGTTCTCCTTATGTGATATAATTAAAACCAAAGATCTGTTACATATCAGACCAGTGCAAAACTGCACTCGGAAGCTAGTTTCGTAACGTTTCCCAATAATCATCAAAGGTTTAGGGATGATCTTCTTCAATTTCTCTCAAGTCTCTATGTAGCATACGATTTGTTGCTTAGTCACTCTTCATAGGTATAGTATCCTTATTCAATCTAAGGCTTAATCCAACTCGCTGTATCAATCCAGCAATATGTTAATGGTCAGAACCAGTTATTATTTATTTAAAAAGTTCCACTGGCGAGTATCGGTTTATCTCACAGTCAGGTACCTTGTTCGTGGCTCTATTCCAATGAACCGGGCATACCGCTGGTATTCGTCACTGTCACCGAAGACCAGCTAACAACCACCCTCGCCCAGAGCCCGCCCACCGACCCAGACACCGCCGCCCGCAACCTCAGACAGTGGATTGACGACTGCGCCAACACCCTCGCCCTGCTCAAGAAACCCTCCAACAGCCACACCAGCAAGAAATCCAGCTGATTCACTGAAGACCTCCAGGCCTCCAAGTAAACCTGCTGAAGGCTAGAGAAGAACTGGCTCCGTGAACGAACACGGACAGCTACGCAGCCCACAAGAACTCCACCCGCAGACACCATCACCTCATCAGATCCTCCAAAAGGGCCTCCTTCAAAGACCGCCTAGACAACAACGCACACAGCAGCAAAGAGCTCTTCAACATCGTGAAGGAACTCTCCAACCCCAGCTCCAACACCTACATCCCACCTTCGCAAGACCTGTGCGACTAGCAGGCCATCTTCTTCCATCGCAAGATCGCAGACATTCACGACAGCTTCAACGCCACTACCACCCCGCTAACCACTGAGACCTCCGCCCCCACGACCACCATCCGCGCCAACCGCCTGCTCTCCTGGATTAACATTAACGAAGACGACACCATAAAGATCATGAACATCATCCACTCCGGATCTCCGTCAGGTCCATGCCCACACCACATGTTCAACAAAGCCAACACCACCACCGCAACCCATCTCCGGAAAGCCATCAACATTTCCTTCAAGACAGCAACCATTCCCGGAGAGCTGGAAGCATGCTGAGATCAACGCCTTACTCAAGAAACCCAAGGCAGACCCCAAGGACCTCAAGAACTTCCGGCCCATCTCCCTGCTCAGGTCGTCGAGAAGACAGTCAACAAACAACTGACCCGCTACCTCGAGGAGAACAGCATCCTGGACCCATCCCAGTCCGAGTTCCACAGCAACCACAGCACCGAAACTGCCCTCATCGCCGCCACCGATGGCATCAGGACCCGGAGAAACCGCGGCCCTCATCCTCCTGGACCGGTCAGCCGCCTTCGACACGGTTTGCCACCGCACTCTACGCACACACCTCCACGACGCCGGGATCCAAGAGAAGGCCCTGGACTGGACCACCTCCTTCCTCTCCGGCAGAATACAGAACGTCTGCCTCCCCCCCCCTTTCGCTCCGAAGCCACCGAGATCATCTGCGGCGTACCCCAGGGCTCATCCCAACGCTGTTTAACATCTACACGGCACCGCTCGCCCACGTCGCCCGATTGCACAACCTCAAAATCATCTTACGCCTATGACACAGCTGATCCTCTCCCTCACCAAGGACCCCCACACCGCCAAAACCAACCTCCACGTAGGAATGAAGGCCGTCGCCGAATGGATGAGGAACAGCCGACTGAAGCTGAACTCGGACAAGACGGAGGTCCCTATCCTCGGATCCACCCCTTCGGCCTGGGACGACTCCTGGTGGCCGACAGCACTGGGAACAGCTCCAACACTGACCAACCACGCATGCAACCTAGGGGTCATCCTCGACTCCACCCTCTCCATAACTAAGTCAACGCCATCTCTTCCTCCTGCTTCAACACCCTCCGCAAGATCAACAAGTGGATCCCCACCGAAACGAGAAGAATGGTCACCCATGCTATCGTCAGCAGCAGTTTGGACTATGGAAACGCCCTCTACGCAGAAGCCTCGGCCAAACTCCTGAAACGGCTTCAACGCATCCAGAACGCCTCTGCACACCTGATCCTCGACATCCCTCGCCGCAGCCAAATCACACCCCGCCTGAGAGACCTGCACTGGCTCCCCATCAACAAGAGGATAACCTTCAAGCTCCTCACCCATGCACACAAGGCACTTCACAACACCGGGCAGGCGTACCTCAACAGACGACTCAGCCTCTACACCCCCACCCGCCAGCTCCGCTCCGCCGACCTCGCCACAGTATCCCGCATCCGAAGAGCGACCGCGGGCGGCAGATCGTTCTACCACCTCGCCGCCAAGACATGGAACACTCTCCCCATCCACCTACGGCAGACCCAAGACCTGCTGACCTTCAGAAGACTCCTCAAGACCTGGCTTTTCGAGCAGTAGCAGCATTCCCCACTGCCCCCAGCACCTTGAGACCCTCACGGGTAAGTAGTGCGCTTTACAAATGCTATGATTGATTGAAATTAGGTCATCTGTCACCGCTCAATCTCCATGCATGGAGATACAAATTGCGCAGGCCTGGGTGCAACAGCGACAGAATACCCTCCCAAAGCAGTAGATTGATCAGAGGACAGATTCTCATGCCCACGAATATCGAGTACCACACTCTCCTGGCCCAATTCGGCGTCACCAGGATGCCTCTGGTCCAATCGTTCCTAATATTCCTCATAACTCTGGGAAGGAGAGGCAGTAAGAAAAGGGCATTTAGCAGTCCCAAGCAGAAGTGTTGACAATGAACATTAACATTACGGTGGTGAAAATATGGAGCCAGGGTTTTCTCCACTGATGGGAGATGCCTTGAACAAACGCCGTTTATAACTTCCATTTATGGTCCACAAACCAACAGCAGCCGAGTATGTCCACCCTAGCATTCAGAGATCCCGTGAGGTGGTTCACCAGCAGAGAAATTCTTTGGCAGCCGGCCACTTCCAGAGGCATAGCGCCTCCTGGCACAGGACCCAAAACACCACCCTGCCTTGTTTGTTGCAATATCATATGGCGGTAGTGTTAGCTGTGAATATCTGCACCAGCCTTCCCCGATGGTGAACAGGAGGGCCTTCAACACCAAGCAAATCACTCTCAACTCCAACAAACCGATGAGAATCAAGCTCCACTGGGGTTGGCGTTGGAAAAACACCTGCCACAGCCATGGAGGGGGTGAAATTGCTGGCAGAATTTTTTTGTGGGGGCAGACAAACCCAAGGAATGTGCTATGGCCCTGTTTTTCCTTAAACCATTCCAGGGCTGAATCTGCTTTGTCAACAAAAAGGTGCTAGCCATCAAATGACATATCCATTAAAGATGCCTGAACATCATCGGAGAACCTCGTAGACCTTATCCAGGCATGGTGCCAAAGTGCCACACCCGTAACCATTGCCTGACCTAATCAGTCGTGTCCAAGCCAGACCAAAATTACAAATGTATCTGTGTTACAGCTATCCTGCAGGGTCGGCTTCTCCGTAATGGCGGAGGAGCGTCGCACCACTGGTCAGAGTCAGTAACAGAAAAAAATAAAATATTAAAACAATATCATTTTCTTTTTCTGTGATGGGCTCGGACTGACGGCACATGCATGCAGCGTGGAACTGTGCCTTGACAGGTAGGAGCGGTGGGCATTTATAAGTCTATATGTATGTTTGGCCAGCCGTGTTGGGCTGGCCAAACAGAAATGCGCACTTCTATTTCTTCAACCCAGCTGTGTTCACAACCAGATTGGAGGAGAAAAGCTGCAGGCTCCCTTGGCAGTGTCTGAGCAGGAGACCAGACTGTAGTAATTAAGTCCAGTAGGCAAGATGTAGTTTCAGTAGATTAAGTCCTAGTTACAAGCTCTTATGTTCCTGTGAAGCAGCCCCACCAGGAGCAGCCTGCCTGCTGCTAAGCCCAAACTCCAACTGTCTCATTTCACCTCACAGGCACCCAAACATTCCATTCAGCATCATCACGCCAACAATCCACACAGGCTAAGCAGCTAGCGAGATAATAACAGGATATTAACATGAACCAGATACTACATAGACCAATCCTGGTGTTTGAGGGTGGGGAGCCTGTGCCTTCCCAGAGACTGCCAGGAGTGAAGCAGCGAGGCGGCTGTCGGCATTGAGGCAGCGAGAGATACGTTTCTTTTATAACATTATTGTTACCCTTTGTTTGTCATACTTAATAGAAATAACACTGGACAAGAAAGGGAAGGCACTCTACCTAGCTTATATCGATGTTCAAACAGCAATCAATTGCGTGGACCGTTCGAGACTGTGGACGAAATAAAAAAACTGGGGCATTAACAACTCACTATTAAACGCGCTAGTGGCTCTATACTCTGAAACCTGGGTCAAAACCAGAGTGTCAGCCAACTGGTCAACAAATAAAAAGATACAAACCAACAAGGGCATTAAACAAGGCTGTATCCTGGCCCCTATGCTTTTTAATTTGTATTTAGCCGACCTTTCTGATTTCCTAGCACAGGCTCGAGCATTCCCTCCCAAACTCGCCGGATCTAAAATCCACTCGTTGCAATACGCAGACGACACCATCCTGTTGGATCAAACTCCGATTGGTCTACAGCGACTTTTAACTGCATTGTCGTCATACTGCAAAGCAAACAAATTAAAAATAAACACGCTAAAAGCAAAGACGATGATAATCTCCAGACAAACGAAGAGAAGAGGTTTATGGCAAGTCGGCGGTAAATCCATTGAGACAGTCTCAACTTATAAGTACTTTGGGGTATGGATCGACCATAAAGGAAGGCAGTCCACACACATCACAGCAATGCATGGGCTGGCACAACCCTTGGCGGTTGCCTTCTGCAGAGCAAGGAAATCTATGTGCTCACCTGACCTCACCCCTTAAATCCAAGCAATGGGGGCAAAATTCCTACCGTCCATTTCCCAGGGCGCTATGGTCTTTAAAGATAAGAGGTCATCGTGGCTGGATAGAGCTCCGTAAAGTTTTTCTTTTGCCCTCTTCCACTTCGCATGTGCAAATCTGCAAGGAATTCAACTTGACGTCTCAAAAGTTGATACTTAAAGCAGGATTCATAGCATTCTGTCTAAAGGCCAAACAAGCACGGGAAAACTCATTAAAAAAATTACATCTGGCTAATGATAAATAAACCCGGGTCAACCTGGCACAATTTTCTTACTCACTCTGTTCAAACACGAGAAGCCTGTGAAATATGGGCCGCCCCCATACCCTTACCGACGGCAGCAAAACTCTTAATACAACAAGCAAAATTAATGTCAGAGGTCAACGATGCAACAAGCTTAAAAAACCTTAAGCACGGAAGTTGGGCTTTAAAACTATACAACAGCAGAGGCTTACCACACTATCTGTCGTCCCCCATAAAGCCAAAAATGAAGCGCCAACTAATGAGGTTACGATTCGGCTTGATCCCTCTATTGGCATACAAGTATGGGCAAGGCTATCTCATCCACACAGTGCCGCGCCTGTGGGGGGAGAAGAAGAAACGTTAACTCACATATTATGTATCTGCGAGACACTGCACCCTTTAAGAACTTATTGGTTTCGACCCATCTGGTGCATTTTAAACATTCGGACATGCCAGGACGCCCTGGTGGAATGTTTGAAGGGTGACTCAGCACAGTTGTTGGCATGCTTTATGAAATTTCTGATGGCCGCAAACGACATTTTGGCCTTCGTAAAAAGTCCATAGAACCATAAAGCTCATACAACCATCAGTTTTAATCCTTTTTAATGTAAATGGCCCAAAAATTTAAAATTGAAGCTATGCATTTTATTCTGTATCCTAGTATTCACGATTGCAATGATTTTAATTAATTGTGCACTAATATATTATATTCTATCCCCCTCCTGCCCCTGACCCCCCCCCCCCACCACTACCACCATCACTTTTGTTGTGTGCCGCCCACCACTACCATCCTGGATAGCTTGGGTCAGGGACAACCTGAAGTTGTCTGGAAAAGCAACTAAAACTTGGGCCACTGTGTCCCATGTGGTATGGGGGTAGCAGCCTAGGAGACAGCTACTGTTTACTGACACAGAGCAAGCCTTGTGGAAGAAAAGATATGTTTGCCAGATGTCTCTATTCTCTTAGACTCACAATCATGTGGGGTGGGGGGGTGCTGGGATTTACCTCATTTGAGGAAGCCTGCAACACCAAGGTCTATGGTGTTGGATGTTGAGTGAGAAATGAAGGGTTGACTGGTGTTGGACGATGGCATCAAGCGACCTACCTATAGGTGGTGCCCAACATGGTTCCAGCCTAGTGCCCAAGAGGGTATCCCAGAGGGCCTTATTAAATTTTAACAGAGGTTTGGTAGGTGCTTGACCAGGCTTGAGTACCTCGGTCATGAAAATGGGTCTTGAAAAGACCAAGGCACATCTTCGGATCCACATCTGAAAGCGTGGAAAGGAAGGAACAGACATCAACGCACAAGGGAGGTGCTTATATGCATTTTGGCTTGTCATTTCCAGAGAGGAATGACATTGGAGCAGAGATGCAGGGCTCCACCTATTGGCACGCAGGAGTACTGCTTTGGAGTTTGCACATCCAGGCTGATGCCAGGGGAACATTCACAAGTTGATGAATCTGCTGTGAGAAGTATTCACCAGAAATAGTATTCTCAACAATAAAAGATAGACAAATGTTTGAGTCTAAGCAGTAATTACGTTTACTTCCATAATATTGAGAAAAAAACAGAACTTAAGGACAACTTTCTTGATATGCTTTTTGTATTTGTTTCACTTTTATTTGATTATTGAAGGGCTTAAGGGTTCAGTATTGTTTTACAAAGCGGACACCATTTTATAATGTGCACATTTGTCTGAATGTCAATTAAGTTGATTTACGTCTCCCTGATGCTTGGAATCAATAGCATATTCTGATTAAAGACTTCTGTTGAAGATTTTAAATTGATCTGTTGATCTCATACCCTAAAGACAATTGTGGTTATCTTTTTCGTGCCATTAATGGTTTAAGTGCTTTAGAACATAATCAGCCTTTGGATTTTGTTTTTCTTTTCAAGAAGATCATAAGATTCCCCTTCAGAATGGGCATGTATAGAAATTGTGTTATTTTATGTGGGTGTGGGGGGTATGACTGTCGAGGGTATCAATTACATCAAGCTTAAAAAATAAACCCAACTCAGGTCCATGGCAAAGAATGGTAAGATTAAATACGAAGAGTGTGTTGAAAAACAACCGTTGCTTGCCATCAGGTAAGGCCATGGGTATATACTGAGGGGTATGGTACCTAGCCAAAAACATTCCACTCCAGCCCTTGCCCAAAGCAGAAGAAATGACCACTAGAACACTCCCCGGCTTTTGTATAGGCCAGTGGGGGATTGAATTGGTGCTCGAATAACACAAATGTAACAAGGCCAAGAAAATTTCAATTTTGCACATTGGCACTGGGGAATTCGCATCCTCCTGAAAAGCAGTAGCTAGACCCTGATGATATACCAAATGTCTTACAATGCTCATGCATTTTTGTTCAGCACCATAACTTTCAATTTACAAACACCAAAATAACAATAACCTTTTAAAGATGGTCATATGTAGCATCAGAGCACCAGAAAAGAAGAAATCTTGTAGGAGTTCTAAATATCAATTTTCAGGATATACTTTGTTAGCTAAACAGTTATTCTCAGAATGCTTCCAACAACTGGATGTCATTCAAATTGTTAGATGAAAGACTGGAGCAAGGCCTAAAAATTGTATAAAGATTGCACCACGCTGTCAGCCAGAGGCGCAACTAGAGCCAAATTCCGGGGGGGCTAAGAAAAATTTCGGGGGGGGGGGGGGCTGAATCTTTTAAGCCATAGGCAGCGTGGAGCTGCAGGGGCTCTTAGAAGGGGTGAAACAACAGCGAGGCCTCATTAACATGCAAATGGTCTTTTTTTAAAGGGGGGGCGTGGCCAGCCGGGCAACATGGCGGACGCGAGCGACTGAGGCTCCGACCGTTACCTCCCGGACATCCTGTAAATTATCCTGAGGAGGGAGCGGATCGTGGTCGCTGGAAGCGGACCCGACGCGGGGCAGCGCGGAGCAACTGAGGCGGCCCCGAGAGCGGCAATTGAGGGGCGCTGTGGCCCAGCGGAGCTCGAGTGGGAGCGCAGCGGCCTGTGAGGCGGGGCCTGCTGCGAGGCCCGGCGGGGACGTTGCGAGACGGCGCTGGCAGCGAAGTTGGTCCCCCTGACGGCTGTGGACTCTTGGAGGCTGAGAGCTGCTGCCTCCGGCGACTGCGGGCCGGTGGGGGCCCTGGCGAGTGCTGAGGAGCTGCGGACACGTGGGGCGGAGCGAGGCGCCCAGACCCTGCGGGCCGCGAGATCGCCACGCACCACAGGCAGCGGCGACGGACTGCGGAGGGTGACCGCCCGGCGGGGCCAGTGAACGGAGGAGCCACGAGACCCGAGTGGCGAGCCGAAAGGGGCTGGGCGCCCACAGCGGTGAGTCCAGAGGCCGGAGTGCGTGGGTGCAGGCGGCGTGCAGCGGAAGGTCCCGAGCTGAAGGGGCCTGCACGGCGGAGTCCACGCTGGGGCGGCTGGGAGAGGACGGTTGCCACGCGGGAGGACACAGCGGCAGCGGAGCGGACACTGAGGCCTGGGGCGGACGCCCTCCCACGAGAGGCGCCGCACGGAGAGTGACCAGGGTGGTGGACGGCGCGCTGGCAACAGAGGAGGCAGCCTGGAGTGCTACTTTGCAGAGGTGAGACACTCCCGCCCGGGGCACTGGACGCTGAGCCGCCGGGAGAGTGACCCCGGCTGTGGGACTGGCCCGTGCACCGAGAGGGGCCAGCAGGGACCTTGACTGGCCGCAGACTCCTTAGAGCGCTGGAGGGGGGCCGGTTGCCGCTTGGGACTGTGGCGGGGCCCCTGATCCTTCCGCTGACTTAGACCAGGTGGCTGGGCCCCGGGACTGACTTGGGGCCGGGTGCCGGCGCGGCTTGGAGGGCCCGCGGCGGGTCGCGTGCTTGGCACCGCCCTGTGAATGCCGACCGCTCAACAATACGCGATGGGCCGGCTACGAGATAAGACGCAGCAGGGTCAGCTACGGGCCGGGACCACGGACCCCGCGCAGAGTCGGCCGGGGGGAGACGCGGAGTCGCAGGCGGCGGCCCTCTCGACCAAGATGGACACCATGCTGGCGGCAGTGGAGCGGCTCGGCGCCACCCTGGACCAGACGCGGGCGTCCCTGGAAACGAGGATGGACAAGGTCACGTCTGACTTCACCCTCCTCCATGCTGACCACCGCAAGCTGGCCGAGAGAGTGGAGTCGCACGGCCAGGCGCTCAAAGAACTACAGCCTACTGCGCGGAGCCATGGCGCGGCGTTGCAGGATGTACTAGATCGGGTACACGCGCTTGAGGACAGGGTTGACGAGGCGGAAGGACGCTCGAGACGCAACAACATCCGCGTGGTGGGTCTCCCGGAGGGAGTGGAGGGCAGGCACCCGGAGCAATAAGTTGAGACCTGGCTGAGAGGCCTCCTGCCCCAGGGGGCGTTGTCTCAACACTCTGTGGTGGAAAGGGCGCACAGAGTGCCGGCGCAGAGACCCCGACCGGGGGCCCGACCCCGACCGTTCCTCTTCAAGCTCCTCAACTACCGGGACAGGGACGCGATCCTCGGCGAAACTCGAAGAACTGGGGACCCGACCGTGGGCAGTAGCCGAGTTATGCTTTTCCCTGACTATACCGCAGCCGTCCAGCGGCGACGCAGTAATTATATGGCGGTGAAGCGCCAGCTGCGAGAGTTGGCTCTCCCTTACTCCCTGCTGTTCCCGGCCCGCCTGCGAGTAGTGATAAAGGAAGGGACACGCTTCTTCGACTCCCCGGAAGACGTGTGGGACTGGCTGGAGGAGTCGGGACAATGGACAGGGGCGAGGCCTGCTGGCCCGGAGGTCGACGGCCGCCCGGGGAGGCGATCCAGGAGACGAGGGCGCCGTGGGGCGCGGCGAGAGGCGCAGCTGGGACCAGTGGCACCTAGCCCGGAGAGGATCCGGATGGAGCGGCAGGGAGCGCTGGAGGCAGTGGCGACGCTTGGGACGCCGCCCGCCGGTGACCGTCTGGACGCCTGCACGCCCGCGGGGGCGGGAGCAAGTGGGGCGTCGTCCCCGTCCACAGTGGTCTCGGAGGACTTGCTCCTGCCGGTGGTGACCCCGCAGACGGCGGACCTAATTGCGTGACCAGCTGGCGAGCTGCCGAAGGTTTGATAACTGTTGCGGGCACTGCCCTGGGGTCACGTGGCGGCCTTGGGACTGTACTGGTCGGATCCGGGACCCTGGACCCACTTGGGGGGGCAGAGGGCCTAGAACTGGAAGAGCCTGGCCCTGCGGGGGTGGGCTGGGTGATATATGTGCGTCCCCTACTATTGCAGCTGTGGCAGCCTCCCGTGGGGGGCTCACATTGGACCTACACGACGGTTCAGCTCCGGACCTGATTCTGCTCCTTATTCTTCCAGTTGGGATAGGGGAGGGGTATGAGTCCCAGAGGTTGTTACGATTGCACGGACCCCATTTGTTCTCACACAACAATAGCCTAACTTTACTTGGCGTTCTAGAGGTTTGGACGGATGCCCCGTTGGGAATACGCCCTGATTGTTATATTGTTCATGTTGGTTCTATTGTTTATCTGGCAGCGCGCTAATATGCTCCCCCCCGGCTGCGGTCCCCCCCTCTCCCTGGTGGGGGCGTCCTGGCCCCAGTCAGGCTTGCTCATCTCGACTTGTAATGACACACACTAATATTGTGACCTGGAACATACGGGGCATGCACACACCGTCCAAGCGCTACGCCATCTTCTCCTATCTGCAGCGACACTCAGTCGGGATTGCTCTCCTACAGGAGACGCACATGTCCTCGACGGAATTGGGCAGGCTTTCCCGGCGCTGGAGGGGACACACGTATGGCACTGTTTATTCGGCGCACGCGCGGGGCACGCTCATCTGGGTGCGAGCAGGAGTTCCTTTTGTCTGCACGGAGGTGGTAGTGGACCGGGAGGGGAGGTACACCTTGGTGCGGGGGAAGTTAAACGGCCAAGAGCTGTTGCTAGGCTCGTTGTATGTGCCCAACGTGGATCAGGCCTCTTACTTGACGCGGTTGACGCAGCTCCTACACCCTTATGCTGGGCTCCCCTGGCTGCTGGGAGGGGATTTTAACATGGTGCTAGACGTCCAGTTGGACCGATCCTTCCCACCCCTCCGCGCCACGGCGGTGGAATCTAACGCCCGGGCGTTGGGGGATTGGCTCACGCACTGGTCACTGCAGGACTTGTGGCGCACACTTCACCCGACGGACAGACTGTACTCCTACTATTCGGCGGTCCATGATCTCCATGTGCGACTGGACAGGGTGGTGGGGACCCAGTCGTTGCTCCCGCTTATCGAACAGTCGGAATATCTGGGGCGGACGCATTCCGACCACAACCCCCTATGGCTCCGGATCTGCTGGGTGGCGGACCGCCCGCCGGTGCCCACCTGGCGACTTCAGCCGAGCGCCCTGGAGGACCCGGAGTTCCGCTCCTCCCTTGGTACGGCCGTCCTGGCCTACTTTGATGCCAACGAGGGGACGGCGAGCAGTGCCTTGGTGGAGTGGGACGCCCATAAGGTGGCCATCCGTGGGCACTGCCTGGGGGCCCAGTGGAACATACGAAAGGCCCTATCGGACTCCCTAGTGCGCCTCGAAAACGACCTCCTGCAATACGAGAGGGAAGGAGAAGGAGGGGGCAGGCACTCGCGCAGCCTGGAGGATCTCCGCGGGCAACACGCGGAGCTCCTGGAGCGGCTCCGCTGTCATAATTATGCGGCGCACACCGCCAGAACACACGCCAGGGCGGATAGGGCGGGCCGACTGCTGGCCTGGATCATCCGGCAGGAGGATCGCAGGACCCCGATCGGAGCAATCCGTGGGGAGGATGGAGTGTTGGTACACACGCAGCGGAAAATACACCGGGCCTTCGTAGGCCATTACAAACGTTTGTACGCGGCTCAAGGGACGGGCCCCCGGCACCTTCTCGGGGAGTTTTTAGCTTCCATACGCCTACCCGTGGCTACCAGGGAGCATAACGTGGCACTCAGTAGCCCCCTTTCCCTAGAGGAAATCGGGGAGGCGATCCAATCGTTAGCGACGGGCAAAACTCCGGGACCGGACGGATTGCCCGCTGAGTACTACAAGGCATACCGCGAGACCCTGGTGCCGCTGCTGCGCGACCTTTACAGCAAATCGCTGGAAGAGGGGTCGCTCCCACCCTCCATGCGGGAGGCGTTCTTAGTCTCCCTACCTAAGCCGGACCGCAATCCCACAGCCCTGGGCTCCTACCGCCCCCTGGCGATGCTTAACGTCGACTACAAGATACTGGCGAAGGCCCTGGCGGAGAGGTTAGCGCCGGTGGTCCCGCACCTAGTGCACCCTGACCAGAACGGGTTTGTCCCAGCGAGGTCCACGTCGCTCAATCTCAGACGATACTTTCGGGTGGCCGGTGAGGCAGTGCACAGATGGCCCAGAGCGGGGTGCCTCCTCCTCGACTTGGAGAAGGCGTTTGACTGCCTGGAGTGGGGATACCTGTCCACGGTGCTGTTGCAGTACGGACTGGATGGGGACTTCCTCCGGATGGTTGATCTACTTTATAGGAACCCCACGGTCCGTGTTCGGTTGGGCCCTCATGTCTCGGAGGCGGTGCCGGTGGGCCGGGGCACCAGACAGGGATGTCCCTTGTCCCCACTGCTGTTCGCCCTGGCGATGGAGCCCCTAGCGGAGGCTCTGCGGACGACCCTGGGCGATGGGATACCACTGGGAGACGCAGGTCACCAGGTTTCGCTTTATGCGGACGATCTGCTGGTGTACGTCAGAGACGTAGGTAGTATGCCGGAGCGCCTGGCCCCGCTACTGCGGTCATTTGCCACCATTTCAGGGCTTCGCGTAAACGCGGGTAAATCTTGCCTATATGCTTTCAGCGAGGAGACTGCGGACCCGGGTTACAGCCTGAATGGCACGCCGGTGCAGTGGAGGGGCGGTACCTTCCGTTACCTGGGGATACACATTTATCGATGCCCAGTTGACTTGTTTGATGGCAACCTGGGGAGGGCGGTCACGGCACTTGGGTCACAGGTGGCCTTCTGGAATACGCTTCCGCTAACCACCACGGGCAGGGTGGCGCTCGCCAAAATGGTCATGCTCCCGCGTCTACTATACTACTTTGTCAACCTGCCACTGTACGTTCCGCCCGCCTTCTTTGGCAGGCTCAACCGGATGCTGCGGGACTTTGTCTGGGGTAACGCCAGGCACAGGTTGGCGCTAGCAAAGCTTTTCCTTCCGACGGACAGAGGTGGGCTGGCGGCGCCCTGCTTTGAGCATTACTACCTGGCGGCGCAGCTGCAATGGATTGCCCGCTGGTTAGCCGACAGGGGCAGGGATGACACGGCCGCGGGGGCTGCCCCCTACTCATTAGAGCGCGTGACCAGGCTTTTCCACCCTCTGGCAGCGGTGGCGGGGCCGATGCCGCTCCTCCTGGCGGTGGCGCACAGGTGCTTTAAGAGGGCCTTGTACCTCACGCGTGCGGTGGTGCCATACGCGCCAGCGATACCCTTAGAGGGTTCTCCTGGGGGTGGGGGGGGTGCTCGCGGCCCCCGTGCTGACAGACTGGTGGGCGGCAGACGTGCACACGCTGGGCGACCTATACAGGGATGGTGAGCTGATCCCGTACGAGACCTTGGTGTCGGAGGACGGGCTCCCACCTGGTGGATTCCTCTTGCACCGCTCACTACTGGCGAGCCTGACCGCCAAATGGGGGAACATGGCCGCGGAGCCTGCCCAACACCTGACCATGCAATATCTGCATGTCATGGGACGGGGCGGGCACTTGGTCCGCTGGTTTGCCGCCTCGCTACGAGAGCACACGGCGGTTGATCTGGGCCCACTTCGTGGCAAGTGGGAGCTGGACCTGGGACGGCCGCTGACGGACAGGGAGTGGGAGAGGGTGCTCAGGAGCCCAGTGCGTATCCCCCGCAATCTGCGGTTTCGCCAAATTCAGCTGTTCATAGTCCACAGGGCCTACCTCACACCTGAGCTGATTAACAGGTACTTTCACCGCGTGGATGCGTTTTGCCCCCGGTGCCGCGAGCTGGGGGCGGGGTTGCTACACATGCTGTGGAGCTGCCCTGTGCTGCACGACTATTGGAGGGCGGTTAGTGAGCAGCTGCAAGGGAGTGTGGGGCGCAGCGTTCCCTTTGACTGGCCCGAACATATCTTACACCAATTCACCAGATCGCCCAAAGACAAGGTCGTGTCCAGATTTCTGGACCTGGGGCTCGTGGTGGCGAAGCGCCTCATCACCAGGAGATGGAAGGCGCCTGACCCGCCGCACGCGAGGGCCTGGAGTTCATCGTTTCAGGCATGGGCCAGAGCGGAGGGGACGGCCATCCGCAGGGAGGACACACTGGGGCTGCGGAGGGAGCCCATGGCGGACCGCTGGGAACAGTTGCTTGCCGAGTTCCGGCGCTCGATGGGGGAGGGCACCACAAGCGGCAGGGATGAGGCCAGGCAGGACGGCAATGGAGCAAGCGGCGACGTAGTGTAGGCAGCCTCGCTGGCGAACCAGTGGGGGCCCCCATTGTCACAGGTCCACTGGTGAGGCGGTAGGGAGCGATTGGGGATACCTGCGCCTATTGGAGTTTGGAGGGGTGCCCCTGGGGGTGTGGGGGAGGGGGGGGTCGGGGGGAGGACTGGGGGGTGAGAGCACACCAAACACGTTAATACACACGCTGCCTTTGTTATGGGTTCCTTCCTTTGTATTGCATGTCACTTTCTTGATTATATCGACGCCTCAGTTGTATTGGCGAGTCTAGTTTTTCTGTACGGCTCCATTGCTGGTGGGGGGTGGGGCTGGCCCCTTCTAACGAGATGACATCTGAACTCCTAAGGGTGAAGGGACTGGGCCTCGGGGGGGCGGGGGTGGGCGCGCCAGCAAACACCTGACTGTTCCCCCCCCCCTCTCCCCCCGACAGTTGGCATGATTCACCAGTATGTATAGATTTCTGACTTGATGTCTATGTAATGTGATGCCGTATGATATGCTTATGTATTATGATCTAAAAACTTAATAAAACAGATTTGACAAAAAAATGGTCTTTTTTTAAAGACCTGTGAAGTGCTCGGGTGCGGCTGTGTGTGCGCCGCGAGGCTGTCTCATCCCGGGCTGCCACACGCGACGGAGGGGGAGGGGGGGGGGGGGGGGGGCTGAAGCCCTGTGAGTCCAATTGGTGTTGCGCGCCTGCTGTCAGCAATTGCGTGATCTGTATACAGTACCATTGCTAATGGTTTTTGGTGTACTCTAATGAAGAATGCACGCAATCATTGTAGGTTTCCTGCACGCAATCTGATGCTTATGTATGTCCCATAGCCAGGACCTGTCCAAGAGAATAGTGCCGTACAACTCAAAGTTGAACATTTACAAAACGATATCCTTTGTAGCAACAGGTATATGTTAAAAGCTGTACAACAACCCTATCACAGCTCAGACCTTTTGGACCGGTACATGCAAGCCTGAGGAAAGTTGCTGTGATGACTGATCTCGGACAAATGTTAAGACTGCAACGCCTGGAAGGGAAGGGGTTAATATTACTGAACACAAGAGCGAATAGTGCTAGAATAGGCTACTAGGGAACTACATTAAACACCAAACAAAAGGGGAGAGGGAGCCCCACTGTTTCAAGATAACTACAGATTGAGAACTTCATAGTGAAAATGTACAAGCAGGATTAGCAGCACGCCCCTCGCAATGAATGAAGAGGCAACATACACCGCATCTGCTATTTTCAGTGAAATGTGACGAACAGATATGTATTTCTGTAATGTACGATTTGTGCTTTATGCCTAGATGGTTCCGACCTACAAATGTTTTGTAAATTTTACGTCAGCCGATATAAAGTAATGATTTCCTTTTTTAATTAAGCAGTAATTTTGCAGGAGCTCTTAAAAGTAATTTAGCGAAAAGGCAAAGCTCCGCTCCACATAATAAGCGTCGAACTCCCCCGGGATGGGTAGAAGAGACGCGGCCTCTGGTCCGCCGGCTGCTCGTTAAGTGAAGCCACACTGGACGTCGGCTGTCCATCCATCAATATCGATTTTTCAAACCACGCTATAACTGAGTAAATCTGAAGATGTTGTTTAAAATTACAAATCAGCATGGACTATGCACACTTGTAACAATGAACCGTTATTATACTGCTACGTTAGCTTGTGAAAGAAAGTTTATCACCATAATAAATCTATGCTGTTTCCTACCTGTTCACTTGACAACACGTTTTAAACAAATGAAACGGGCTGCTTTGTTTTCACCCACCATCAGTGGCGTGACGCAAAATCATGGATCATCCCTGCGGAATATGGAGGAAGGCAGACTGCTCCAGGAGACCCCGATCTCACGGATATTCACAGGCCGTGGGATGAATGGGGGGGGGGGGGGCGAGGGGTCGCCTGCAAGGTGGGGAGGGGCTCCGGTGACGCCACTTCCCACCTTGAAAGATCACGTCAATTAGGCGCACAAAAACGAAGCAGCTAATCAACACACCCATTCATTTCTACTGCAGCTCTAAGTCAAGAAATAAAATAAAAAATCCACAAAAATCGAAATAAAGTTAAGTGCAACCAACAATCATTAACAATAAGGTACAAGGATGATCATTTTGGATTTTTTTTGCCAAGACATCATCGTCATCATTGCATAACTAGACCGCAGCGTCAGAGAGGATACCCTCTACCAATAAAGGAGTTCAGCGGGTTGCACTTCCACTAGACCTCAACGTGCTCAGGAATGAGTTGAAAGAGGTGGTGTTCGCATAGTAAGGATCACTCACGCCCTGCGTCTATCAAATATTATTATAAAATGGTACAAATAACCCCAGATATACACAATGGAATTTGCTACAACGTAAGTTTACATTTTTACATTCTTTAACATGCAAGCATACTGGTAAAAACTGGGTTTTTTCCACGAGGAGAGGGAATGTTTTCATTATTTTTAAAAATGAGAAATTACAAAACAAATTACAGCTTGCTGGTACATCCCAGTATAGCAGAGCCCACTTTATATCAGAGTACCTGCACCGCTCACGTGTCTGTAGAAAAACATCTTGTAATGTTTAAGTAATTTACATAGGAGTTAGAAAGAAAAGTCCAAATTGTTCCCTATAATTTGGGATCAGCACCAGTCACAAGAATAACCTGCATTCTTTTCAAAACATTTAGGTAATCTCCCAACCGCAGTCCAGCGAAGGTGTGACATCTTCTTAGACATCCTCCACAGCCCTCAAGGGTCAGTCAGGGCAGATCTCAGTATGTGGGCTTGACCCACGGGTCACAGTCTCTCTAGTCCTGGCAACGACTGAAATGTTTGGCAATTTAGCACCGACGCACGGGTCGCCACTAAGGCGTGCACAAGTCTTGGTACACTGGTCACACAATTACTTTAATAGTCACCCCCTCTTGACATATGTGGTCACCCAAACGAGGCAGTACGCGCCTGACACTCCCCGCACCGCGCTCGATGCGTGGTCTTGGAAATCATGCAGGCGCTGGTGATCCAGGCTAGGTGGTCTTGGTTTCCCTGAGTAATTACCTCTCAACCATTCAGAAGATTAGCAGGCCTTGGTCCTCAGTACTAGTCACAGGCAAAAGTCTTGCGGAGCTTCCCCTTCTCACACAGCCCATCTGGCAGCTAACAAATTTTGGGGTTTCAGCCGCCCCTTCTTATATCCCTTTTCCAGACACCAAATTTAATTTAGGGTTTGAGTCTTTGAAGTTTTGTGTTAGGATTATGATTCTTTTGCAGTGTATATTTTTTCTTCTCTTCTTCCCTCTTTAAAGGTTGTCTGGCAAAGCAGGAAAGAATCTGAAGTTGATAGACCCACAACACAGTTTATGGAGGTGGCCAGAGTTCACACCTGATGTCAGCTACATAGATACATGCCTCAAAAGGTTAATTCTGGGCTTCCAGCCTTACTCTATTATTCTCTTATCAGCCCATCTCCTTTCCGAGATGTCCCTGTCCCTTCCTGGTGATCTATCATCATATAAAAGAGCACCCTTTTAAAGTGTAAAGAGGAGTCTCTTCCTCCATTGTCCAGTGTGTGTTCCACCCAGCTCACAGGAATGCAGCAGTACACAAATCTGTTGGTGGGGGGAGAGAAGGAAAGATTATTCTACTCCACGTCTTCATCAAACAGGCCTATGCCTCCCAAAATGGAACCCAGGGTCCTCCATTTAATGTGCAATTGCAGGCACACTTGTACTCTGAATACTTTCACAGCACACATACTCTCCAGTACCATTACCTCCATGCATTGTGCCACTACAGAAACACATTCAGTTTGTGCGCACTACTTAGTACTGCAGCTTTTCTGTATTGTATCAGTGTGTGCTATTTGCAAACACAAACACTGCCAGCACACACTTGCCATGTCGGCACTGCACAACCCTTTACCCTTCATTTGTTGTACTTCGCACAAGCACACTTGCACAAATACATTTCTATTGCATATGTACTGCACAACAATACATCTTTCTGTAATGTATTCCCCACAGGCATATACACAACCAGTAGTGCTCTCTCCCTGTACTGTACCCTTCCCAGGCACACATACATTAAGCATACAGCCACCACTCCTGTGCTGTACAGCACTACAGCTACTGGATGTAGGTCAAGGGTGAGTTAAGCACACAGCAACAGAACTTTAAAAAAGGTGAGTGAGTCTGTTGGCCTCACTCCGTGGCACAGGGTAAAAATGACCCGTTCACTTCTACTGATCACTACACGGTATGTTACCACCAATGTGCTTATGCGGCTTACCTCTTGGTGAAGATAGTAGACTTCCTTCACTATGAGGGTAGCGCTTTGGGCCCCCCTCCTGGATCAACAAGACAGCAATCTATGAGACAGGCCTATGTCATGGTATACACGATTGATCCATGTTTGCCTATGACAACAAAAATCTGCATTAGAGATCCAAACAACAGAACGCTTGGGCACTCAGGGCAGTAGTAGGTCTTACCATGCAGAGGATGTTTCTGTCCCAAGACCCAGCCTAAAATCAGGATTGTGGGTAACTGTTGTCATCTTGGAGACAAATGTGTTGGCTCCAATCTTTCTTGCTTCTGGTGCCAATATTCTAGAAAAATCAATGCCTATTCTGAGAGGCTGTTGCTCCCAGATCTAGCTCTAGGCAGGGGCCATAAACAATAGCGCATGGGAATGGAAGAAAACATTTGTTTCGCATGTACCCAAGGTTTATCCCTGGATTGTAATTGCTTTCCAGTGCAGAGTGTAGTGGGGCAGCTTGAATGTATGCCTCTAAATTGGGGAATCACAGTCCTGCCTCCCCTGCATTAGATAATAGTGCACATTTAAAAATCTCTTGCAGCTATATTCTTTCAGACAAATATTAATAATTTCTTTTAGATTTGGTCAACAACTGTCTTAATGAATCTTATTGGCAGTGCCTGCTCTGTATCCAACAATCTTGGAAGAAAATAAAGATTTACCCTTACAGATTTACCCATCCAGGTTATCTTTAGCCATCTTTAGATGTCTTTGTATAATGTATGCAAGAATGAGGGAATACAGCATAGATATACTTCAAAAACCTCACGGGTAGGTATATGCCTAGGTATTTAATAGGTTGTTTTGTCCATGTATATCCTTTGTTTATCAATAGCATTTTACATTCATTTAAGTGCGTTATTCCGATCCCTTGTGACTTGGTGTACTTTTTTTGAATCCCCAGACCTTAACAAAGAAGGTCAACTCTGTCATTAGAGGAGGAAGAGGTTCTTGCAGTTCTGTGATAAAGCAGAGGATGTCATTGGAAAAGAGAGCCAAATAATGTTCTGTATGGCATATGGTCATTCCTTTAATGCTGGGATTTCTAAGATTTTTCTGGACCAAAGGTATCACTGACAAAGCAAAAATCAGAGGCAACAATGGGCTACACGGCCTTGTTCCTCTTGTTATTGATGTTGTCGTTGAATACCAACATTCATTTTTGTGATGGTGCCCTGATGTTGGACTAGGTAAACTTCCCAATCCTCAGGCTCATGCCCATCTTGGTCACGACTTGTTACTCAGCGCCAGTCAGCCATTTCAAAGGCCTTCTCCCCATCAAGCAAGGTAAGGTCCATTTTGTACTTTCTTCTCGGTTTATATTAGTGTTATGGATATGCTCAGTCTGTCCCTTAATGCGACCATCTTTTATGAAGCCTGGCTACTGTGCCGATATCCTTTGGACAAGTAGGCCTAGCCCCTTGAAAAAACAAACCCTTTGGCTGCCAGTTTACAGTACAGATCTGTGAAAAGTTGGTCTGACACTAAAGCAAGATGTCTATTTTACGTGTATATGGTTAAAACGTGTATATATGGTTCATTAATTAAGGGACGTGAGGGGAGGATTCTAGCAGAGAGAGCAGCAAGCAGCTGGTCGGCCCGTCAGGCGAAATAGACTGGGACTCCGTTTTGCCAACACAGACGCAGACACCGTCACCACAGCTGCCTCGCCATTCCTGCAGGTTCTGTTCCTGCCTTTCCCCTGCCAGCGCCAAGAGTCACTGCGAGGTATCAATGGGTTGCTTGTGGGTGCAGGCCCGTTATCACAGCCCGCGGCCACACCCATTTCCGTTCCACACTGCCATTGAGCCATCTCGGTAATTGTCGCCTGTGGAGCCTGGTGTACAGTGTGCAGGGAGGGGGGATTCTCGGCCTCCCTAAACCCCAGCCGCTCAATTGGGGTTAGGCTTCATTTAGGATCCAGGAGCATCAGGTGGAGCTTCAAACAAAGCTGTGTCCCCTGCACTTTCAAGCTTTTCGTCAAAGGCTCAAGGGAGCAAGGGATCAGCCTTTAAGAAGGGGAAGATCACCTGATAAGGACACAAAGCCAGTCAGGACTCTGTAAGAATTTAATACGCCTGCACTTTAACCAACATATCTGTATCTCCAATATCAACCAGATCACATGATTCCCAGGAGCTCTTGGAACTTGCCACTTACTACAAGCCTTACCGGTGAACCAGGGGCACGCTGTTGTTGCTGGGTGCCGACCGCTGCCCATCGCGTGTTGGGGGGCTACACTTCCCATCATTCTGTGCGGCGCGCCTGCCGCTGATGATTATATCCTACGCGCCAGGAGGCGCATAAGAAGCTGGACTGGGCTGGGCAAATCCCCTAACACTCGGTCTTGGGAACCACGAATTGGACACTTGCAGGAAGGTACTGTAAATTGAGGGTCATATATATATATATATATATATATATATATATATATATATATATATATTGCTCTGTACCGGTTGTCTCTTGTCGTATGTATTAATAACTGAGGAATGGAGAAACGTAAGAGAGCAGTGGGGACATTAGATGCATTCTTGGTAAGGGCAGAATCACTATTGATCCACGAGATTGAACTAACTGAGCGACGTCTTTCTTTGAATCCATTAACCTAAAGAGGCAACCATTCAGCAGACACTCAGGATGTTGGCATGGGTGTTAGAGTGGATGATGGCTTGTTTACTAAGTCCCCCATTAAGGCTTTACCCCCGTCCCACTCTCCTTTTTCTGCTTCAACCCTAGAACCAGCGCCAAAAGTGGTGGTGGGTAGAGCTACCAGGACTAGGGTACCGAAAAATGTGGTAGCACGAAAAACGGAAGTTTTGCCTGCAAAAAGAAAACGGGGACCACCTACAAAGAAATCTAAAATTGCAATGGCCACCCAAGCAACGGACAGGTTAGATATAGAACACGACGTAATTACATGTCAAACCAAAAGTATTTCCGTTGGCACACAGACAGACACGGTTCATGTGTTCCTTGATCATAGCTGGGGTAACACCAGGGAAGTTGCGACAGGAATCAATGACACAATCAATAGTGTAACTGCTGGTGTAATGGTCAATGATGTCCAAGACACTTTTAAGAAGGCTTCACACAGCTTTGGGACAAATTGAACCTTCTGGAAGAAGCAATAAAAAACTTAAGCTATAGTAAGGAGGGCAGAATGGTGGAAGAGCAAAACTGGGGAATTTATGAGAGGGAGGACAAAACCACACACCACAATAGGGAAGCACAGGGTGGTAAATCCATTGAACCAACGCATGTTAGTATGGGAGATAGGTCGCAGGAGGCACCAATTGGTTCTAATCCTTTAGGTAAATGGAGCAATTGTACAGTACGCTCCAACGCAGACAGGGGACAAGACACACGGACCCCTAGGACGATCCATATTTCTAGCAAAACTGCCATTAATGATCAACTAAAGCCCAATTTGGATATCCTAAACCTGCCCGCTGCTTCATGCCCATATACGCTAATATTAGCTGGCGTCCCCGCTCTTAGAATGACAGTGAGAAAGTTGGGAAGACCTACGGAACAAAACTATAGATTGGTTAGCCAAATACAAAAGTTTTCAGCTAGCAGATACTAAGGAGATACTAATGGTCCGTAGGGTAGGCTGGATAGGTCACTCCAGTAAAAATATAAATGGAGATTGTATAGTGGTACATTTTCACAGGCCCCAGTTGGTTCGCCACATTTTGAATAAAACTGAGACAACACACTTGACGAATACCAACATCTGTACACTTCCATTAGGGTTTTTCTATAGACCACAGCCATGGTATTCAAACACTAGGCAGTATCCTGTGCCACTGATAAATAGATACTATGCATTGTCAGACTTGGACGGCCAAGACTGGCAATTATTCATACCTCAAGTATCAGGTTCACTGGCAACTGGGTTACAAACTCAAGAGAAGGGGCTTGTTCTGGTCAATGCCATTAAATTGAATACCAATCATGGAGAGCCACCAAAGAATAACAGAAGGGACATTAGAAACCATCATATTAAGAACAATTTTGGTATAAAAAAAACGGATGTAAGGAACAAAGTGAGGTGAGCTGTGTGGGAGAGATAAAATTGATCTCCTGGAACACTGCAGGGCTTAGAAGGAACGTAGTAGATGTTGTATGGCAGGAATACATTGGGCAGAATGACATAATCATGCTTCAAGAAACTTGGGCCTTAGAACCCTTTTATAAAGTAGGCTACAAAACTTTTAGTAAATATGCTATCCCCTCAGCTAGAGCGAGGCTCTCAGGAGGCCTCTATCTGGGTAAAGGTGACTCTAGGCATTGATGTTAAATTAGTCGAAACTTGCTCGCAGGACATTTTGGGAGTAAAATTTTACACACTGGACAAAAAGGAAGTTTATATATTAAATATATACTCCAGACCACATCCCACAAGCAAGGAATCGAAGGTCATTGAGCAGCTAGACAATTTTTTAAGCTCGACCGAACCAAGAGCCCTGATAATTGTGGGGGGGGGGGGGGTTGATTTTAACCGTAAATACGAACCTACGGTTGGTCTAGAAAACATCTTTGAGGAAGATCTGGCTAATAATATCCCGCCTTTGGAAAGCATTCCGGCAGTGCCCTGTACAATAGCAGTTGCACAGCTATTAAGACTTGTCTCGGGGTACTGCCTACGAGCCTGTAATGGCAGCTTGCCCTCTGATAGTTCAAAAGCCCCCACATTTACTAGAAGTAATCTAAAGAGCCACATAGACTACATATTAATTGCGATTGAGTTGTGGTCCATGGCCCTTGACTTAGTAGTCGTTGATAGAACAGAGAGTAACCATTACCCTTTACGCCTGACATTGGCAGCCCATCTTTTCCAGTCGGTAACGCCAAGGCCCAGAGAAGTGGAGGTTTTAACATTGATCCTCTATTAAGTAACAACCGTAGAGCTTTAAAATGGCCCTTGATAGGGGGAAATGAAGCGGCAATTAAGCAGATCTATGAAACGTTTGCAGATAGGGTCTCTCGGTATGTAGATCGACCTGTTTTAGAAATTGCGATTGTGGAAATTCACTGTAAATTAGTCAAAGACCTGTTACCCATATTGAGTAAAATCCCCAAAAAATGTAAAAATGGGATCACAGCCGCCACGGAGTTGAAAAGCCCGTGGTATAATAAAGAATGCCGTATTGTAAAGAACGAGCTTATCTTGGCTTCAAAAACCCAAAAATATAGTGGCCTTAAGGGAAAAAAGGGATGAATATAAGCAATTACTAGCCTTGACTAGGAAAAAATGGGAGGATAACATTTGGGCAGAATTACTTGTAGCAGCCAAAGCAAAAGACCAAATTGGATTTTAGCGTTTGATATCACAGGGTAACAAGAAAGGAAGATGTAGTAAAGACCTTTTCCTAGATGCAAATACCTGGGTAAAACACTTCTCCGGTCTCTACTCCTCTTCCGCAAATGACATTGATTATTGCCCGCTAGATTATGAAATTACCCCAATTGAAGCCCAATTATCTTTTAGCTTGAAAGAAACACTGGTAGCTATAGATACAATAAAACCAGGAAAGGCTCCAGGTCCTGACAAAATACCTGGAGACCTATGGAAACATGATAAAGGCGTTTGGGGCCCCTATATTAATCTGTTGTGTAACTCTGTTGCCTCGGGTGCACCCCTACCAGAGTCTTGGAAAGGGACAGAGATTACCACCATTTTTAAGAAGGGCGATCGCCATAATCCCTCACACTATCGACCAATTAGTCTTATTGACATTTTACAGAAGATATATGCCAGGCAAATTTTAAATAAATTGATCAATTGGATTGAGGAATATAATATTTTATCACAATATCAGGCAAGTTTTAGAGCAAAGACCGGTACGATTGACCAGGTTTTTAGATTTCTTTGCATAGCCTGGAAATATATCAAATTTAGGAAGGGTCACTTGTATATCGCTTTCGTGGACCTAAAAGCAGCGTTTGACCTTATTCCCAGAAATCTCCTGTGGAAGTCCCTAAAGAATCAGGGGGTTCCGGGGAAAATTCTTCTACAAATAATAAGGTTACATGAAGACAACTGGGCAAGGGTTAGATGGGGCCCACTAGGTGAATTAACTGAACCAATTAAGGTTAAATAGGGGTGTAAGGCAGGGTTGCGTTTTAGCTCCCACTCTATTTTCATTGTACGTCAATGACATCCCTGAATACCTCTTGGGCCGTGATCACGATTCCCCCAGGCTAGGGGGGTGCCTGTGCCGGCACTCCTCTTTGCCGACGACACGATTTAGATTTCACAAACACCGAAAGGTTTGCAAGATGTAATAAACCTATTTGGGATATACTGCAAAGCCAAGGGGCTAGAAATAAATTCTATTAAAACCAAATATATGGCAGTTAACCCACACAAAACCTTTAGGGAAAATGTAACTGTGAATAACCAGAAGATTGAGTGTGTGCATGATTTTAACTACTTAGGTATTACTTTGGATTCAAAAATGACTTGGAGACCACAGCTAGAAAAAAGTAAAACCTTACTACTCCAGAACACTTTCCCATTAATTAGGAAAATAGAAAGTAGTTTATCCAAAGCAGTTTCACCCGCTCTCGAAGTATACAAATACAAGGCGCAATCGGCTTCACTGTACGGGGCAGAGCTCTATGGCCCCCTGACGAATGATACATTCAAGGTGGGTGAAAACAAGTTTCTCTGGAAAGTACTAAGCCTCCCGATACGTACACCGCTGACCCCTGTTCTGATGGATTTAAACTTTCACCGTGTGGATGACCAGGCTAACCTAAGACCCTTGCTGTTCTGGGTTCGCCTGTGGTGCACGGACGAGCTTGCACATTATAGAGTGGGGCTTGAGGAAATCCTAGGTCTTAATAAAAGGTATAGGCTTCACCTGGCTAAAGCACATACACAACTGGTTTTTGAAACAGGGACTTAGGCAATTTTGGGATAAGCCGTCTGGCCTGACTACGACTTCAAAAAAGCTTTTAAAGGAGACCTACTGGTCTGTTATACACGACTTTTCATCCCATTCTTCTACTGTGGGATCATTGACATCATGGTTCCTCCATATTAAAACAGTTTGGAAATTTGAGCCCTTCCTAGATGAAATACAGCCGCAGCTAGCTAAATCCTTATACCTTAAATATTGTTATGGTATTTTACAGATAAAGGGAAATACTGTGAAATGGGTGTCAGGCGAAGTGGAGGTGGGCAGATGTGCATTATGCGATTCAGGTGCAATAGAGAATGAATCACACCTGTTTTTCTGTCCAGCCCATTCACGATGTAGGAAGAAATGGATTAAACCCATTTGTCGTCTGCTTGGTATCAGATCCTGCCATGAAGCAGAAAGATTATTACAATCCGATACCACGCAAACAGTGGTTTTTAGTGATAGTAGGTATTTGTTTGGTGTAAGCTTGGTATGGAAAAGGGAAGGCTTGAAACTCTAGGCCGAAAAATTTAAAATCATATTGAACTTGGCACGTGCACTTTATGATTACAACATGAATTATATATTGACTTATACACCAGTATTTTAAAAAAAAATGTATTGAAGTAAGCTTTTATATACTATTTTAGAGGCATTTATTTAACTGTATAGTCGAATTATTTTTAATGTCCTGAAAAGTTTATTCCTCAAACCTGTTTATTAACTTTTTTTAATATAACTCTGTAAAATTACAAAAATGTATATACCTGGTTCAACATCTCAAAATTGGTTGTTTATTCCATGTAGAATCCAGTTAAACTAAATAGTATTGTATCTTATGCTCAATACGATGTATTGTGGAAATTCTTGTGTTTTATTTTAATAAAACCTTTTATGGTTCGTTTTACCGAAATAAAGAATAAATGAAATGAAAATGGTTCATTAATTCAAAGCATTTACTATTAGGGACAATGCTGTAAGGAAATGCAGTGAGCATTGCATTACTGACCGGCTCCAGCTCACAAACATGCATACGTCTGCACAATTAAACAATTTGAGACCACTTATAATGCTGCCAGATTACATGCATTAGCCTGTCAGCAAGATTGGTGATTTTTTGCTTTCGAAATAAAGGAATACACAAAAAAATATCCAACTTGAACTAGCATTTTGCTGAACTATTACGTACAGTCTCTCTGTACCACCAAAATGTGTTTAATATATATGACCCACAGACACTTTTTTTTTTTTTTTAAAGGAGGGACGGTCAGTGTAAAGCCATTATGAGCAATAAGGTAAAGGGCCAATATTTCAAGAAAGACAAAAAAAAGTGCACCCGGTGATATATGCCCTTGCATTCGTGCCAATTTAGGACTTTCAAAAATTAGAAAACTTTTACCAAAGTATGTTTGGAAACCGTACTCCTAGCAAACATATAAGTATTTTTTTTTCACATGAGCAACTATACATGCTCACAGATTTTAATCCTAACAGGCAGACTCAGCCCTTCTTCTTTCCAAGACTGATAACATGAGTACCATTGATTTGGGTAACAATTAGCCAAGAGACCCCTGGGTGAAAGTGCACCATCAAGAAAAACATGTATATGAACATGCTGTGTTATCTTATATTTGCTGATGCGAAAATCTGCTGTGCGATTGCAAATTCATCCTTTCTATATCCCCTTCCCCCCACCTGTGAATTTTTTTTTTTACTCCTGCTCTCGCCAGGAGTAACGTCCAACATTTTTTATTGTGGGAGAAGAGTAAAGGAGGAGTTGGTGAATACCCTTCAACGTGGAAGTTAGTAAGTGTGAACAGACTCACAGGGAATTCCAAATCTGGATCTACTGCATAGTCAGTGAGGCTATCAAAGCTCTGATATATAGAGAATGCTGAAGACTGCTGAAATGCCAGAAACCGGTCCTAGGAATCTTGTTTCCGGTCCAGGGAAGACATGGCTTGGCAGTTCGGGCTGGACTGTTCCCATGAGGCACAGGGTCAGACTGATTTGCATATGGCCATGTCTGAACTGGGGTGGCAGAGTGGGCTAAAGAACGGTGATGGATTAAACCCAGATCAGTTGACTGGGGGTGAGTGCTTGCAATGTTCAACACTCCGTCCATCATTTGCTTTGGTTTTTGCTTTGTTCGCCATATAGAGAATGCTGCCATAATTTGTCACCTCACTACTTGGCACCAGCAGGGACAAGTGGATTTTTTTTATTACATGGTCTGTAGTTCTCTGACAAATTGCGGACCAAGGGCAGGTAGATGTATTATAAAATTCCACACCCCTAAAGAAGGAAGGGGAAACAAAATATAGAAAAACAGTAATTGAGGAAGAAAGCATGGACGAAAAAGAAGTAGTAAGAGTATGATAAAAGGACTAGAGGAAGAGGCAATAAAATGGAACCAATACTAAGAAGTCTCGGGTATTCAGCGACCCCAGAATTCTGCAGCAAACGTGGCAGGTCTGGTAGGAAAAAGTTTGGGCCTGTACTTAAAAGCTTACAAATTCAGCACCAGAGTGTTCTGCTCTAAGCATCTCCTATAGGTGTGCATCAACAACCCCCACAGGTGAGCTGGGAGGTGCAATGGATTGAAGCGGTCAATGGGTATTGCAGTTTGCCCAGTTCTATACCATAAGGCATTACCCTTCCATAGTCATCTATATGACCATCCATAGACTGCTTGGGCGCAGACACATCAGCAAGAGTGGGTTTGCATCCACAAAGAGGGGCAGCAAAAATACATAAAGTATCTGTACAGTGGTAGCTGAATGGCGCATCTCTTGGAGCTATGCACATATACTGCTGCTAAAGTAGTATTTGCGGTTATCACTCGGGGAAAGCCCTGCAATGGCATCTACAAAGCACTCTATGCACTGACCATTTTGTTGGTTTAGTGACCATGCATGTAATTAATTACCAATAATGTTGGTGCGCAGTTTAGTGTACAATAATTAAGCATTTGGATTTTTTCACATTTCATATTTTCTCCAGAATAAATTTGTATTTTACAGTAAAATTTAATCTCTTTGTGACACGAAGGTGATCCCTGTGTGCCACATGACTCTTAAACCCATGTACACAGCAATGAGTCTAGTACGTGCGTATTGCTATTTCCAAAATCTATATCCGGTATTATGATACAAACGGTAAAGGCATATTCTTAAAGTACTACATAAAGATGTAGATGTTTCAAAGTGTTTCGTCACTTTTTGACTTGACACAAAGAGACTGAAAAGAAGAATATATCAGATTTCCACCTCCATGCTTGCCAATTGCACACCTAGTTTGCGGGCCCTGGCATTCATTTGCCAACCTAATGCACTCTGAAAGTTGTAGTCCTGGTTTGCAAGAGGTATGCCCAGGAATGAAAACTCTCCTGAAGACTTGGTACTAGTTGGAAATCCTGAGGAGGCCAGTCACTCAAGTGGCCTGTCTATTCAACTGCCTTAACTCTTTACCAGATTCCTCCCTACTGCACCACCTACCATTCTGTATCTCCGTACATTCTTATCAAGGTAGCAAAAGTGACTACATGACACTGACGTCGCTTATTTAGGAATAGAAAAAAAGAAAAATTCAAAATTACTTGTATTGCGTCGTCTAAAACTCAAGTACCGACTGAGCACATTTTCATGAGAGAGTTGAACAACATATTTGCATAATTATCATAGATATTAACGGGCCAATGCCTGAGAGTGGCTCTTTGTCAGTCTTCTTTCCAGTCTACAGCACTCGGCATGCTGGGACATGTAGTTTCACGATCCACGTAGCACAGGTATGAATCTGCAAGTCCCAGTGTGTTTAGTCCTGTTGACTTAAAAATCTTAACTCAATGCGATAATTCCGCAAGATATAGAAAGGAGGCACATCAGGAACGAAACATCGACAGTCAGTGCAAGGGTCGGCTAGAAGCGAAACGCTTCAATCAATTAAGCGTGGAGACACAAGCAAGGCTACCTTAATTATCATCGCAGCCAGGGGCGCTGGATGTCAGGCCCTACGCAGGCCTGCAGATGGTGGTAACATTTGATAGGCACACTGCTAGAATGTTGTGTATAGCAAAATAAGGTCCGGTTTCGGCGGTTTATGAGATAGGTGTGCGTTATCAGCAGAAAAATCCGCTGCACTCCCTTGGTTTTAAAGTAGGAAGTCGAATACTCCGACTTCGCTATCCTTAACCAATCCAACTCCTGACTCTAAAAAAAAAGTTGGAGGGCAACAGGTTCAATCTCTCGGTCTGCTTTGGGAGTTTTCCAATTGTAGGGGTGAGAAACTCAAGGGGGCAGTAATGATGAGAAGAGAGACAACCTGGGCATTCTTCATTTCTCTCAGGGGATTTTTTTCCAGCCTATTGAGTATTAACTTCTCTCCATGAGCCAAATTGCCCTCTGTAGTATTAGAAGGAAGAGAGTATATTTAAATAGAGGACCACTGAACTTACGTTAAAAATATTATTTTATAATCCAAACCTCTCCGGTGTCTCTTACTCCCCTCAGATATAATAACCCATTGACCGCTGCTGTTCTCTCGAATGCCCAGCTTCAGTCAGAGTGCTGCCCCCTAGCTCAGCATCACAGCCCTCACCTGGACACTTCCAGGCCAGCGACCTGCAGGCCTCCCCAGGTGACTGACCCTGGGGACGCAGGCCCTCCCCACCCCCTCACCTTGGGCAGCTCCCGCAGCTGGTTGGCGTCCAGGAGCAGCTCCTCCAGGCTGCGGCTGTAGCGATAGGTATCCTCGGGCACGGCCAGAAGCGAGCAGTGCCGCTTGTCGATGGTCTCGACGTGACGGTTGCACCGCCAGAGCGGGATACAGTGAAACATCCCCGCCCCTGTCCGGGGCAGGAGGCGGCACGGTCCGGAGCGCTCCTGGTGGGGCAGTGCAGGCGCCGCAACGTCTCCGGCCCCCAGCTTCTCGTGGGGAGCAGCGCCTCCCTGACTACTAACCCCCAGCCAGGATCGAGCATCGGGAGCCCCGGCTCCCTGACCGGCCCCTCGCTCTAGGCGGCGGTCACGCAGCCCTTGCGCTCCGCAGCACGCCCGCCGGGCCCTCAGCTACCGGTGCGGCACTGTGAAGCGTCCCTGTGCCTGGCTCCGGTAATTACCGATCCTGGCTGTGCTTCACCTGGGTGTTTTGTCCGCACTCTCGTTTCATTTCACTCCTGCTGAACGGGGCTGACCCGGAACACTGCCCCCTCCCCGCCCATCTCCCTCATTCCTGGTGACGTCACGGCTCCCGGCTCTGGTATCTGACCCCCGGGCAGTGAGACTGAGGATCAGCCCTCCCCGCCCGCTGCCAGTCACTGCTGGGCGCTCCCGCGCCGCTAGGAAGCCATGGGCGTGCGGCCAGCGCGCCAGCCACAGCGCCTTCGAAACCGGCTGAATCCACTGGATCTGACCCATTATACGGGACCCCAGCGGGTACAGGCCCCCAACACCCACTACACCAAGACCCCCAAGTGCGCAACAATGCTCTCTACACCGAATCCCTTATACACGGGACACTGTTCCCCACATATGGCCCCTTAATACAACATCAACAGGAACACGAAATGCTCTCGGCGATATACCTCCCTACGTCGCAGAACCAAACAATCCAATTGGGCCATCTATAAAATCCCCTTTCCCCAGTCACATTAGCCCGAACTCTACCCCCACACCATCTTTATGCACAGCATCATCGTGGTAGTTTTACTACCAACAAAGTGAATCGTGAAAGTAAACCACCCGTTCCTAGTCAGAGTACAACCCGCCCATTAGTAGAACTTGTGCACGCCCTTGTACTTGATGGAGGAGACCCACAAGGCGAGATCTCGTCAGACTGGACTTTGCCCGTTTGCCGCTGTCATTTCCGAGCCTTGTCCTTGTTGCGATTGCAAAGTCACTACAACTTCCAGCTTTGGGAAACACCTACTGGCTCACTCACGCACAAACACCATAATGGCTCTATCTAGGCGGTCGCCTCCCAGCAGGCACCAATGAGCACGGAAGGAGTGGGAAAAGTACACCGCCTTATGTGCTCATTCAATAGTGCAACAATTCCCTTCCCTTCGGAATGGCAAAAATAAACAAATACGAGGTTCATTAGCGTGGGAGTATGCGCTGCACTGTGTCGACATTCTTCAGCACTACAATAAAGCATTTCAAATGATACTCGGGTACAGGCATCATGCATGTGGAAATGTCTAGTGATCTGAAGCAGAGTTTAGCGCTTGTTAGCGCTTGTATTATGGGGCAGCTTGTTGTCAAATCTTCTTATCCCTATTGTCCTTTTGCTATGTTTGTAATTTTAGCAACCTATTCTTGTACCTGCCAGGTATTGTTAGAATGTGTTCATTTCATTTCATAAGGCTTTATTCGAACATTGAGTAAGTTCATAAAAGCACACAATACAACAAAAATTTGTTATAAATACAGAGGCAGAAAAATTCATCATGATAAAAAACATTTAAAAAAGCATACTTTTCCTAGCATTAATGGATTTAAGAAGAAAAGTAGCCGTATAAAAACATACTACCGGATGATGTAAATTAAAAAGTAAACACATACAGTCACGTATAGTTATAACTTCAAATTTTAAAAACAGGGGTTTCATAGATGCTTATACAATTGACAAAGCAGAAGAAAGTGCACAGTGCTTTGGGAGGTGGAGTTATCACATGGACATGGACCAACAGGATGTAAATTCAAAATCGGGAAGGCAACAAGGTTGTGGACAACTCCCATTCTAAATCTGGTCAACACAAACCGATGTGCCTTCCAAGTTATTTGAGACAGATAAGATTGAAAGCCCACAACTTCGTTTAAATCATGATAAAAAGTGTAAGATGAAAGATTGGAGCTGTTCTGATGTCTCTTGATAGCAGCCTGTTGTAAAAAACAATGCTTGAGATCAGATTTAGACAACATATCTGCCCCGTGATGATCCGCTAGGATGTCGATGTTAAAAACCACCCGAAAGCTATCAATAGCGTACTTCAACCACGGAATCCTTGTAAAATGATCCAAAGCAAGACAATCAGAAATGATAGCTCTGCACAAAGAAGTCTCTTCTTTAATTCAAATGGAGCGCCATAGGAGCAAAGGTCTAAGGGGAGTCAAATCGGAGAGATGGCAAATACCCAATTCATTATGCACTAAGGTATTCGAGACAGAGCTTGGCAGGCACAAAAGTTTTTTCAAGAATACATTCTCTTCAACCTGAAGAGAACCTGCCGGGGCATAGCCCCATATACCTGCTCCGTACAGAGCAATTGAGACACACCGTGACTGATACATTTTCAGCATGTCGCTTATCCGCCTATCTCCCAATTTGGTAGCCATAGTAAAAATACCAAAGGCACTCCTGGCCATTTTAGACCGTACATTCTTAAGTTCATTTGCCCAGGTGTTTTTATTTGAAAAAGTAACCCCCAAATATGAAAAGTTATCAACAACCTGGACCTTTTGACCCTCTATGAAAAAAGAGGGTTGTTTCTTTCCAATCCTATGGCCATATTCCATAACATAGGTTTTGGATTTGTTTAAAACTAACTTTCTGCTTTTGATGAATTCCATAAAACCATCCAACAACTGTTGAAGACCGTATGGTGTACGTGAAATTAAAACCGCGTCATCCGCGTAGAGTAACACGGGGACATATTCATTATTAATTTTGGGAGCATCCACTGCCAGAGATTTAAGGAAGGATTCAATTTCATTGATGAAAAGAATGAAAAGCAATGGGGCTAGCACACAACCCTGACGTATTCCACGCCCAATCTTAAACATGGGTGTACATTCGCCTTGTGACCCAAAACGGACACAGGCTCTTAATTTAGAATATAGGCGGGCTAAAAAGAAGACAATACCCTCTGGGGCCCCCATTTCTAACAGCTTTTCCCAGAGAATGCCGTGGTCCACCAGATCAAAGGCACTACTTAGATCCGCAAAGCAGAGGTAAATAGTGCCGGTCTTTGCCAGGGTATATTTACCAACGAGCAATTCTAAATTTAAACATTGCTCTATCGTTCCGCGACCCTTCCTAAAACCAAACTGGCTCTCGGCTAAGATGCCATTTTCTTCAGCCCATTCTTCCAATCTCACCATGAGCACTCGACTCATGACTTTAACAGAAGAGTCCAACAGGGAGATTGGTCGATAATTCTTGGCTTCCCCACGATTGCCTTTCTTGAATATTGGGATTAAAATGGATTCTTCCCATGTCGGGGGCATCTTATTTCTGACAGCTGCGTTAAAAATATTAGTAAGCAGAGGCCCCCAAATTTCTGGGACCAATTTGTACACATCAATTGGGACCCCGTCTGGGTCTTGTGCTTTCCCCCCCTTACTGTGCCGTATACTGTCTAAAACCTCTTGAACCGTAAAATTTAATGGGATATGCGGCCATTGTTTCCCTGAAACTTGGGGTCCACCATCAGACTGGAAAATTTTAGAAAAGTGCGTAATCCATTCTGCCTGCATGACATAGGAGGTTAGTTCTGGAATTTTGTCATCTTTAAGAAATGGGGAGTTGACAGTTTTCCAGAATAGGGAACAATTATTCAATTCAGCTGCCATGGACAAATTTTCCCAGGCCGCTTGCCGAAGTTCCGCTTTCCTATGTTTAAGGGTTTCGTTGTATCTGGCTCTTAGATCTTTGACCAGTCCCTTATCTCTGGGTTTGACGGATAGAGCAGATTTCAGCTCCCTCAGGGCCGAGGTGCAAGCTGAATTTAACCAGCCCCACGGTTGGTCCTCTTTATGTTTACAGGTACCTGTGAGTTTTAGGTTAATGGCCGCATTAATACTAATAAAATGTTCAATTGAGGAAGAAGTACATAAATTATCTTCGAGAATCACGGTAATATGTACCAGGGAACTGGTTATGATGGAATCAGACGTACTGTCTGCCTTATCCCCCTTCCATCTGAGTCTTGTACCGTTGGGGCGCTCAGCCTCTATATTATTAATAGTACTGCCCGGGATACTAACATCATCTTTTCCCCACAACTTAGCCTTTACTACCAGGCAGTTGTGGTCACTTAACTGAATATCTATTACTTTTGGGGTCGTAAACAAAACCTCCAGGCCTGTGGAAATGCAGATAAAATCTATTACAGAGTTCATACCCCGGCCTGTAAAGGTGGGACAAGTATCCCCTTGTGCATTTTTCTCGTTATCCATAATGTACATATTATATGAGGCGAGGAAGTTATTTAGGGCATCTCCATAATAATTGTGTTTGAAATGGAGAATCCCATCCTCGTGAGCGTCCACTAATCCGCAAACATTAGCCTCAGAGAAAGGGCAGGTGGTAATATTAAAGTCCCCTGCCAGGAGCAAATCAAAGACTTCATTAGAGTCCTTAAACAACTCTTCTAGTGCTTTGGAAAGATCTTTGACCGGCTGATCCCTGGAGTCATTAAAACAATTATTATAAAAATTAATTAAAAGAATGTTCCTACCTCCTTTTATATGCAGCCATAAGATCTGGGAGTAAGCCCCAACTTGTACATATTTAATAACTAATAAAGGGGCTTTAACTGAAATCAAAACAAGTAGACCTCCCTTGGCTCTACCTGAAACCGAGCCAATAGCAGGAAGCTGGTATGAGTTAAAACCACTGTAGCCTTTAAAATCAGTACACCAAGTTTCCTGTAAACAAATAATGTCAAAAAGATCCAAGAATTCCAACCACCCCAGACTATCAGTTTTTGATCGGATCCCAGCAATATTCCAACTTACGATGTGACAATCAAATGAGGTGTGGGTACCTGTCCCCAAATTTATACCATTACTATCCTGTTGAGAAGGGACAACATTTAAAATCTCGTCATCTAACACAGGGTTACCCGGTATATTTCCCATTACAACTGGGGGCAGACAAACTACAGGGATTTCCGCCACCAACCCTGATACACAAATTTTCGGGCCACTTATCAACAAGTCTAGGTTCCCCGAGGATTCCGTACTGACGATAGGAGAACCCGTCCTGACCATTAAGATGAGATCTTCTGTAGGACCTGAGGCGGCACCCTTCACCTGTCAATCATTTTGGTCCAATCCACTCAGGCATTGATAACGATTAACAATAGCTACCTCGGTGTTTGTCAGACTAAGGCCCTCGTCTCCCCTCATTATCCCTCCCCTCCGCTGCATAGGGAGATGCTCAATATGTTGCCTATAGAAAAAGCCAAGGGGACGGAGTACGATACCCTGGTCAGTGCTGGGATGGGACGTAGCACGAATCAGAGCTGTCGTTGCTAGGTGAGGGTTACTAAAACTTATAATAACACAATCACCAGGAATGATTTTGGGGGACATTCCAATCCAATTTGTTCTGGTGGTAACCAGAATCTGATTCGCCATAGCCACAGGAAGGCCGCATTCACGGTTGAGCCATGCCACGGTTTTATTTTTAAGGGAATCATGGGATTCCGCAGAACGATTAGGCCCATCCTCTCTAATAGCTGGCACGTTGGTCAAAACTGCCACATAAGGTGCGCAGTCGGGTGGCAGATTAGGTTGGGGGAGGCGACTATCATTAAACCTCCCTCTTCTTGAAGTCCTATTCGTGTTCCCCATATCATGAGTAACTATATTGGTCGGGGCACCGTTAGCTGGAGTAGCACTAGATGTATCCCCGGGGGCACTATGTGTAGAGTTACCAGCAAACCCCCGCCTATCATTACTAGGATTAATCCCTCTTGTTGACTGAGTGGGAGGAATAGAGCCCACGCTTGTTTGTCCGGTACTTATTATGGTTTTAGATTGTTGCACATGTTGGCCCATTAAATCCCCGGTCTCCCTCACCACATCGATCGATGGGGAGCTATTATGGGATTTAAATCCCTGTTGCACCAGTTCACCCAATCTGTTTACTTCCCTGGATACAGCCTCAAGTTTATCTAAGAGCGGTATGATAATTTTATCTAGCTTGCTATCAATCATACCGATTAACATATCGAGCTGAGCTGGTGCTAGTATCATTTGGGTAAAATTATCTCCATTGTCTAGACCGGTATGCTCAGGGGAGCCAGCATTAGCGGCCGGGTTCTTTTTGCTTTTGCGGCCCCCCTTTTTGGGTTGAACATATCTGTTAACGTGTAAACCTGATCTTAGCACTCTATGTGTTTTGGGGAGTACAGGGGTTGAAACTACAGTGACATTAGGAGACTTGCTAATATCAGAATCCATAGGCAAATCGATATCGGGCAGGGGAACCGAAGTAGACTCTGTTACACAAACACCCTCCCTCGATGGGGAAACTGTAGGAGCCAATACTTGGCTGTCATCAGATGAATGGATCTCGACCGAAACTAATTGGCTTGTAATCTCAGGGCCACAATTGCTGGTCAGACCTAGGGATAGTCTGCGTTCCTTGTTGATTTTGTCTACAACTTTGACTAAATAATTATCTAGTGTAGACACCGTTGAACGAGGGGTCCCAGTTGTTTTAGACATGCTGCCCAGAATAAATATCAAAATAATATAATAAACTTTATAAAACAATAACTATCGTTTAAAATAGCACTTACTATGAAATGACACCACCAATGAAACATCGAATACAGTTTAAAAATTGTTATATACCATGGTAAAAACGCCTTAGTATTAAATACTTGTTAGCTGATACTATATTCCTAGGACCTTTATGTGCAGGGTACAAAGGCCAACTACACACCACAGGGACACGTATATAACATATGCGGGCACAGACCTGATTGGCGTAACACAAAACCTCAAAATCCACCGCCTATAGCAGAGTGTCGTTGAGCCACAGAAGTTAAAGTGCCCTGATTACTTTAATGTTTTATACGATGTCCAGATGTTGACAAATTAGGGGGGTAGCCCTGCCCGGCCTCCTCCGGCCCCGGACGGCCACAGACGGTCCCGCCCTTGTCCCGGGCTTCTCCCGGCGCCGACCCGCGCGCGATCCCGCGACGCGGAGGGAGCCTCTCGATTTTAAGCGCCTGCGGGCGCGCTGGTAGGCGGAAGCAGGAAGTGCCTCCGAGGACTCTGGGGGCTGTAGTCCCCCCTCACAGCGGCCAGCGTGGTAATGGCGGCGGAGGAGACCACAGCGTCAGCAACCCAAAGAAGAAAATGCCAGGAGGTGAGGAGAGCGTCAGGGCGTCAGGTAAGGTTCACCGATTCTGCCAAATGCCCCCGCTCCACCGAGGGAGCCTCTCGATTTTAAGCGCCTCCGGGCGCGCTGGTAGGCGGAAGCAGGAAGTGCCTCCGAGGACTCTGGGGGCTGTAGTCCCCCCTCACAGCGGCCAGCGTGGTAATGGCGGTGGAGGAGACCACAGCGTCAGCAACCCAAAGAAGAAAATGCCAGGAGGTGAGGAGAGCGTCAGGGCGTCAGGTAAGGTTCACCGATTCTGCCAAATGCCCCCGCTCCACCGAGGGAGCCTCTCGATTTTAAGCGCCTCCGGGCGCGCTGGTAGGCGGAAGCAGGAAGTGCCTCCGAGGACTCTGGGGGCTGTAGTCCCCCCTCACAGCGGCCAGCGTGGTAATGGCGGCGGAGGAGACCACAGCGTCAGCAACCCAAAGAAGAAAATGCCAGGAGGTGAGGAGAGCGTCAGGGCGTCAGGTAAGGTTCACCGATTCTGCCAAATGCCCCCGCTCCACCGAGGGAGCCTCTCGATTTTAAGCGCCTCCGGGCGCGCTGGTAGGCGGAAGCAGGAAGTGCCTCCGAGGACTCTGGGGGCTGTAGTCCCCCCTCACAGCGGCCAGCGTGGTAATGGCGGTGGAGGAGACCACAGCGTCAGCAACCCAAAGAAGAAAATGCCAGGAGGTGAGGAGAGCGTCAGGGCGTCAGGTAAGGTTCACCGATTCTGCCAAATGCCCCCGCTCCACCGAGGGAGCCTCTCGATTTTAAGCGCCTCCGGGCGCGCTGGTAGGCGGAAGCAGGAAGTGCCTCCGAGGACTCTGGGGGCTGTAGTCCCCCCTCACAGCGGCCAGCGTGGTAATGGCGGCGGAGGAGACCACAGCGTCAGCAACCCAAAGAAGAAAATGCCAGGAGGTGAGGAGAGCGTCAGGGCGTCAGGTAAGGTTCACCGATTCTGCCAAATGCCCCCGCTCCACCGAGGGAGCCTCTCGATTTTAAGCGCCTCCGGGCGCGCTGGTAGGCGGAAGCAGGAAGTGCCTCCGAGGACTCTGGGGGCTGTAGTCCCCCCTCACAGCGGCCAGCGTGGTAATGGCGGCGGAGGAGACCACAGCGTCAGCAACCCAAAGAAGAAAATGCCAGGAGGTGAGGAGAGCGTCAGGGCGTCAGGTAAGGTTCACCGATTCTGCCAAATGCCCCCGCTCCACCGAGGGAGCCTCTCGATTTTAAGCGCCTCCGGGCGCGCTGGTAGGCGGAAGCAGGAAGTGCCTCCGAGGACTCTGGGGGCTGTAGTCCCCCCTCACAGCGGCCAGCGTGGTAATGGCGGCGGAGGAGACCACAGCATCAGCAACCCAAAGAAGAAAATGCCAGGAGGTGAGGAGAGCGTCAGGGCGTCAGGTAAGGTTCACCGATTCTGCCAAATGCCCCCCATTTAATTCCAGGAGTCAGCTGCCGTGTATGAATTGTGTGGTTGTACATGAAGAATTTAACAAAATATCTGTGATTCTTGTAACGTGCCTCCGACCACCGCTTGGGTTCCTTCAGTCTCAACTCTAGTGCTCTCAATCGTAGCCTCTTATAAACAGCTGGAGGGTACAACGTTCAAAGAATACACTTTACAATAGTAGTATGCTACACAAAGATGCAGAAACACAACATGCTGGAAATAGTTAATACTCTTCAGGGAATTCAAGATTAAGTAACATGTGAACTATAAACAGGAAGTAAATTGCTGACATGGATTACCATAACGCATTATACATTCGTTGTTCAGAAGACAATCAGTGTTTTTGCCACTAAAGGTAAACACATGAAATTAGGACCCAATGGGGGACCAGTTTCACTGTCTGTTTTTAATTACTACTGGGTCTAAGACCCAGAGATAACCAGCAGGGTACAAGAAGAAGCAGAGTTAAATACATGAATAATGAATCGCACAGTGGCAGCCCTCAACAATTTTGAAGATTTTCTGCTGCACCAAGACTGAAATTGCACAGTGCCTTGTGCGCATACATTCAAAACTTTTTCAAAACTGTCACCTGCCTATCTAGAGCATAATTACTTAGGCTGTGACTGGGCTGGTCCCAAAAACAATAACCTACCAGGTAAGGGCGGATTCTAAATACGTGGAAAAGCAAAGAGAAAGCAGAAGGTCTCAGTGACCTGTCAAGCAGGATTTGACAGAGTGCTGTTAAAAGGTGGCCCACAGGCCCATCCCTGCATATTCTGTTGAGCTAAGAGGCGTCATCTCCTTCCTTTTAGGTCTGCCTATTTCACACCTGTTCAAGGCTGAGCACATATTAAGAGCTAGCAGAGGCTTGTGCTAACGACAGTAAGGCAGGTAAAGGATAACTTTTTAAAAGTTTCCTCTTCTTAATATATATTAAAAATTTGACTTCACCATTGAATTGGAATTTTTAAAACTATTAAAAATAGTTATTTAAATATTTTTGTAGTAAGGCCCATTCCCAAGATACAGTGTTACTATTTTAATGTTCGAAATGCCCCACTTTTAAATATCATGCACCTTATTTTATGTGTTATGGGGCCTACATAGGGGTAAAGTAATAATATTTAAAGGGAGGTTTTTACCTGCCAAAAGGAGTATTTTAACGGGTTGCACTGCAGGTTTTACACTGCAACTGTCAGGCTACAATGGTAGGCCTGAAGACGTTTTCCTTGCAACAATAGTGAATGGCACAATAAGTGCTGTGGTCCACAGGTGACATTTAGCTTTTCACCTGCCGAAGGTGCAGTCTCCACACCGTATACTATGGCATTATAGTTGAGTTAAATACACCAATCGGGATTAGACAATTTCTACATGTTTAATGGTCATGATTAAAGCCATTTTGTTATGAAGCAAACCAGGTGGGGTCTCTCCACTCCCTCCGGGACCTCAACAATGCGGATATTGTTTCTCTAACATCTACCCTCGGCATCCTCGGCCTTCACCTCTAGGACACTTACTTTACGCTGGAGAGTGGTCAGCACGGTTTGCATAGAGCCCGTGGAATCCTCTACTTTTGAGAGGCTGCTTTTCACCTCAGTCACTTTGTCGACTGTATTTCTCAGGTCCTCTTGCAACAACAACAGGTCGAGGCTCAGTTTGCCTATCTTACTCTCCAGGCAGGCACCCGAGTCCTGATTGCCTTGAAGGATGGAGGCCGTGGGGTTTGGCTAGGAGGTGGCCCCTTGGTCTTGTCCTTTTTGATTGTCGACTCCAGAAGTGGGCCTGGCAGATTTATCAATTTCCCCCTGTATAGAATGGGTGTTTGGTTTATCCTTGTCCATGGTGGGTGCTCTGCACTGCACAGGTTCTCCTTTAGGAAAATCCCCTCACGGTCCTTGGCTCATAGTACGCCCTTTAACCTGGAAGTACGAACAGGGGCCGAGGGTATGTCTTCAGGGAAGCAGGCTTTATAGTTGCCTCACGGTGGCACCAGCATGAGCCAAATGAATGCAGCTGGGGCAGAGAGGAGGCCAAAGTGTCAGTAGGAGGCCCCTGGAGCATCTAAGGGGGTCCATGCCATGCCGCCCAATAAAATTGCAGGGTCTCTGTAGGTACTCCCCAGAGCCATTGTGGTGTGGCAGGCTTATGGCCTCTGAGGCTCTATTTGAGGCCACAAGGTAATTATTTCCTGGGCCAGGGGCCTCTGTGTGGTAGAAGTCATGTCACCCTCCTCTGGCACCCGATGCTGATGGCACCTGCTGCTCTGGTCTCCCAATACAGCCTCTAGGTCGGTGGTACTTGGTGCTGTCAGACAGGCCAGGCACTCACCTCCCCTCGCTGCTTCGGTGCAGGCCAGCCTCAGAGGGCGGCAGCCAGGGGCCTCTGTGTGGTAGAAGTCATGTCACCCTCCTCTGGCACCCAATGCTGATGGCGCCTGCTGCCCTGGTCTCCCAATAGAGCCTCTAGGTCGGTGGTACTTGTTGCTGTCAGACAGGCCAGGCACTCACCTTCCCTCGCTGCTTCGGTGCAGGCCAGCCTCACAGGGCGGCAGCCCAAACTGCAGCCCCCCCCCCCCAGGCAGTCGCTGTCTTCAGGCTTTCTCCTACATTCTCTGAAGCACAGTGGTATACCCGGTGCAACTGCAGAGCCAGGCGTGTCCCCCGCAAACCGGGCAGACCGGCTGATCCTCTCAGTTTCCGCCACATCTCAAGGTAACCCGGTTGCATAGGATTGCGTCCAATGGTCAGGTTCTCCCGTGGCGGCTCAAATCTAAAGAACCCAGTTCCCAAGAGAGAACAGTGCAACTATGCCATCAACTCTGGCAAAATTAGTGACCAGTGCAGCGGATTATGCCGGATTGTGCAGGGCCAGAGCACAGAGTTCAGTTACGAGCATCCCCCATCTTTGACTGCTAGCCACGACCCACTGCAGGCCATCTTTCATGCTTCCTGAAAAGACAACTGCAAAGTTAATAAATGTGCAGTACCTTATGTAAACACAATGGTACTCTACAAAGGCAATATTCTTGTATAAGTAAGTGGAACACAACTGAGATTTTCTGGTGCTCAGTGTTGGCCACACCTTTAAGAGAACAATGTGCCCTCTTTTTAAGGACATCAACATTGTGTAAAGTGTTTCCCAGATAATATATTTTTGTAAAAGTAAACGCCAGGAGCTTTAGTACTCAAGATAGACAAGTCTGGAATGTTGGAAGGGTTGTCAAATCTGCCTGTCAAAAATCCATAGAACCTGTGTAATGCTCTGATAAGGAATTCTTGGCGTGGATGACTAATGGAGAGAAAGCAGCACAATCAAGGGTGTTGATACTAGAGTTTGGGGGTTTTGCAACCAGAAGAAACTGAACAAAGGTGTGGTGATGTGGGAGAGAAACAAGTGTAGTCTGGCTGTACTGATAATGTACAGGTAATGCTGGCATGACCTGAAATGATGAATCCATTGCTACCCAGGTCAAACTTATGGTCTGCAATAGAAAATGGCTGAAATATTGTGTGTAAGGCATTGGTTTAATCACACTTTATATACTGTATAGAGACTTGAGTATTAGACTCTGATTATATTTTTTTATTTGGTGTTATTATTGTTTGGGGGTGGGATGTGTGATATCTTCTGATACGAACTTCAATTTTTCTATGTTTTTCCTTGTTGTATTCTATTTTAGATCATGCCAGTTGCTGTTAAAATTTTTACATTTGACTCCAGGAATCAGCTGCAGGTGTTTTAGCTGGGTGGCTGTACAGGCAATGTGCTGAAGAAATAACCTATATTTTCCAGCTCTTAGGATTCAGCATTTTAACAATTGATAACATGAAATCAGTGTTCAGATACATAGTGTTTATGTTGCATAAATATCAATAATTTTGGCTCTTTGCCTAGTAAGAGGTAAGAAGTCACATGTGAGTAAGTGTTTTGTAGGTCTTGCCTGAGACAGCGCATTCGCTTTCGCTTGCGAGACATTTTGTTTACTTACAAGGGGCTCAGAGCCTATACATTGCTTTCCATTGGGTAGCTTCATCATCACTCTCATTTCCTTGCTTTTCCTTGGTCTGCATGGGCCGGCTTCACTTTCTCTTCCTGTGTTTGTGCCTCCTCTGGAGCATGGCCGAAGCACTGCTTCCTTGACCCGTGTCCTTCCACTGGTTTTGCTTTCAGAATTACTTTTTTCAAAACTTGCGCCATGCTCCCAATTTGTTTCTTGCTCCCGCTCCCTCCCGTCTTGATGTTTGCCCCATCCCTCCTGTTTTGTTGCCTTCCCTATTCCACCCACTCTCCTCCTGATCCCCTCACGCGGTTTTGTTGTCCCATCAGCCCACCCCCATCCAGTGTAGTTGCTTCCCCCTGACTTCCCAGGGGTGGTTTCTTTATTGGGGCGCTGGGACATTAACCCTCTTAAATGTATTGCCACACTGGCCCCTGAAGTAAAAAATACTATTAAATTAGTAAAAGTTTATTTTTTCCCCAATCACAGTGCTTTTATTTTTTCCGCTGCCACAGGGCAGGTCAGGTGCACAGATAATACTGCGTATGGAAGGTGTTGGGCTTAATTATTGGCAGCGGGCTTGCTGGATCTGCAATTAACTGAAATGCATACGTCGGGTTGGATGGGTGTCTTTCTGCAACCAACCCAACATGTGCACTTGAGGCCTCACCTACCCCGCAATGCTAGTGAGCCGAGGCTCACAGCCGCATTCTCAACAGTAACTTAAGGAGTGCTGGTTTTGGCTGCTCCAGACAATCCTGGCATTGCTGTCATGCTGTTTGCTAAAATAAACAGCAAGGGAGAAGTGTCTGGATTGGCTCTAGATATGCTTATAGTAGGCCTAGTCTAGTAGTGAGACAATGTGTGGGTGGGAGGTGTGTATTGAAAGAACCTGGCCAATCACTGTATGGCTTTATTATGAAGCCATATTGTGACTGGCCTTTTTCTATTCCTTGCTAGCTTCTAATGTTCCTTTTTCAGGCCTAGTGCGTAGCACACAGGGCGAGGGAGTAGAAGACAAAGATACAAGGGAGAGGCCTGTCTTAGAGTTTACTTTATTTGTATTTCTTTCCTCCACACGGTGTCCCACATATATGCGGAGCATAGTAGTAAGTACTTCATCTTATTTGGTGCTATAACTTTTTTTTTTCATAGCAACATTCTCTGTGCTGGACTTACAAATAACTAGCCCCTCCTTAAGACCCCCCTGGAGTTCCCCACCTAGGAAGCCGCTCACCCGAAGAAGATGCAAGGCAGGCACCAAGCCACATTTAGACTCATGTGTTTGACTGTGTGGATAGCGCTTAGTGTGTGTGACAAATGCTTCAGGGTACGTGTGTGTGTAAATATTCGACAGAGCGCAATATTCTGTCACTTTTAACGTATCTAAACTGCAAAACGCCTCTCCTTTCTTAAAAATTGGAATGATCAGCGATTGTTTCCACAATGGCGGGGGACCCTTTTTGGCTACAGCGTTAAAAACTAGGGTCAAGAGTGGGGCCCATAGAGGTTTCTTGGCAAGTAAGATATCCAGTGGGACACCATCTGTTCCAGCTGCCTAAAGGGTGGGCGATTGTGAAAGGGCGAGTTCAATTTCCTTGTGTGAGCACTCCGGTGCCTGCGAAGCAAAAGAGGGGGTCAATGAAACCATTCCATTGCATTTTGATTGGACCTGGAATATATTTTGGAAATGTGTTAACCAAGTTATTTCATCTACATATAGATCAAGGGATGGCCGACCTCCCCCTTGCAGGAATGGCGCATTGGTCACTTTCCAAAAGGCCTTGCTATCTTTACTCAATGATGCTAGTCTCAGACTTTTCCATGCTTCCTCCCATAAGTGCCTCTTCTTCACTTTTCTTGCAACTTTATATTTTACCCTAAGATTTCTTATCAGTATTTAATTTCTAGTATGTATTTTAAGGGCATTCCACAAATCTTGTGATGCCTTGGAGCAAATTGAGCTCGAACCATTTAGTAGGCTTTGCGAACTTTTGGGAAGCAGAACGAAAAAGAAGGGTTCTAATACAAGTTAAAATTTTGCTAAAAGCATTCACCATTTGTAAGCCACTTGTTTGTGGGTCTAAACAGGTTTGGATCTCCTGTAATATTTCCCCTACAACTAAGGGCATAAACGCGTTAGAACCGATTTTTTCCCATTTTAAAGTAAAACCGTTTGACCCAGATGAAAGCGTTTTGGGTGCAGAGTGGGCTTGATTTACTAAGAAATGACCACGAAAGGGTACAGCAAATTAAGGCATGGTCACTAAATTATGTCAGCTGCACCAGAATATTCTTCACATATTTCTTAAAGTTTACAGGGGTAATTATAAAATCTATAGTCAAGATAAGTCCTGACTGGTAAAAAGTTGGGATCATTTGTCCTGTGAAAAGATTTAATGGATTTATTACAACTAAGTCCAAAATCAGCAAAAGACTATTTAACCCCTTGTGTGCCCCGCCCTTTCCCCGCCCTGTGCCGGGCGTTGAATTAGCGGGCGGGGTTCATGACGAGATAGTCTCGTCATGGGCACAGCGCAACCGCGGCCCATGACGAGACCATCTCGTCATGGGCACTCAAGGGGTTAAAGTAGTACCATATTTGTGATGGTTGAAATGGGTGATCATAGACTCACTCAGGTCAGTTACCCAGCAAATGTGTTGATCAGTTTAACTACAAATATGCGTGTTAAAATCTCCTGCCCAGATAATGAACAGTGGTCTTGGATGTTGATGGAGCAAGTCCTCTAAGGCTGTACCCAGTTCTTCGACCACTGATGAGTGATCAAAAAAATAATTGTTATAAAAGTTTATCAGCAATATGTCAGTCTTACCTCGGCCCGTTGCTACTATCATATGGAAATACGGCTAGCTATTCAAAAAGGAAACTTTATCAAATGGGAAAGGGTTAACTATAAGTGTGAGTAGACTTCCTTTGGCTCTACCAGATGTTGATGGAGTTGCTAGAGTGAAAAAAGAGCGGTAGCTATTAACATATACAGCTTGCATTGCCCAAGTTTCCTGTAAACAGATAATATCCTAGCTCCCAAACTCCTTGTACCAATCGAGATTATCTTTTTGATTATCATATCCTGCTATGTTCCAAGAGAGGAACGTGACGCCCTCATTGGGCTCCTGTGGAGAGGTCTGTACTGAGTGGGTAGAAAATTAGGTATTATGTGAGGTTGACATAAGGTCTGTTTCAAGCGAGTCTTGTGCTAAAGACAGCACCCGTGCAGAAATTGCGGCATGGGGGACTCTTAAATTGGAGCGTTCTGGCTCAGTGGAGGGTTGAGGTAGATCGGAAGATAAAGAGAGTCAATCACAAGAGTCTAGACCCACCAGGGGGGCAAATCTATTAGAAATGGGGGCAGAGCTATAGACTTGCTGATGATAAATAGGCAAAATGTTTTTAACGAGCTTCCGGAGCCATGTGTATTAAAGGTAGTTAATGCAGGGGGTTTATAAAAGAAGTCCAAGGGAACTGTGAAAATCTGCGACTGTAATGAAGGAGAGGCAGGTAAACACCCTAAAAGATCCCTGACCAACCTTCGATTGTCAAAGCTGAGAATAACACAATCAGTATCAATCGTTTTTAAGTCAGGCCCTATCCAAGAGGTCCTATGTACCATGATCAGGTGATTTTGGATACGATTGCCTATGTTTGAGGCTTGTGACAGCCAATGCCAAGCTTTGGCCATTAACTGTGTTGGTGACTCACTTTGATTATCTCGAAGTAGAGGGACATTAACTTATATTAGTACGAAAGGGCAAGCTGCAGGGGGTAGGTTCATGTAATGATGGGTGTTCCTAATTGATAATGAGGTTGAAGGGGGCTTAGGTGCAGGCTTACTCCCAGAGATATGCTCTTTTACCACATTCTCTCTGCAATGTGATTGAGAAAAACTGCTCTTAGGGTAGTTTCTATAAGACCAGGATTTGAAACAAACAAGTTTGTAGTATTGGGGATGTTTGAAGGAGTGACATCCCTTGGAGGGCCCTGGTGTGACACAGTATAACCTAATCTTGCTTTTACAGCCCTCGCACAGGATGTGAATATTGAGATTACATAATTTACAAAGTGTAACTGGGTTAACTGAAGCAACTAGTTCAGGGTTAACATTGGCAGGATTACAGTTCATACCCCAAAAAGAGTGTTGTGGGGGTCCTGCAGGGTATTAGCCCTTCAATACTGCGATCTGTAGCTTCCAATCGCCCATGAATCGGCTGCAATAATTGATTACATTTATCTTTGAATTCGTGCCAGTTTAGAGTTAGTGTTACGGCATCCTGATGTTGGCCGTTGCGGAGTGGCAAAACCAGTACGCCCAATGATGGAGCAGCCTTTCTTGTTTTTTTAGCAGGGCATGTGAGAATTGGTTTAGCAGGATCTCCTTTCCTTTTACCGTTAGGTCCAGATGGCATGAGTAGGAGAGGGGCTCCATTAACACAAGAAGCTCTAGGTGATACCACTGTGGGTTGAGAGACAGACAGAGTGTCTGTTAGCTGTTCTTGCAGCTCGGTTCCTGGAAGGTTTTTGCCCCCCTCCCCTTGGGATAATAGGGGGCCATGAGTCTCCCACCCGACCCGTTCCCAACGAGAGCCTTCTTTCTGTAAGAACCATCTCCCTCTCCAGAACCATTGTCACCTTAACCAAAAAGGTGTCCAATTATGTAGTACTTACCTCTACAGCAGGAACAGGGACCACGTTCTTCTTACCCATGCTGTGTCCGACATCATCAGCGTTAGGGAGGGGCTTAGCCCGGCCTCCTTTGGGCTCGTATGGGCGTGGACGGGCCCGCTTGTCACGCTTTAAAGCGCTGTCCTTCTGCAGGGGCTGATGGGAGATGAAGTCTCCCCCGGCGGCGGTGAAGCAGCTCCCCCACAGCCTAATTTTCTCAGAAGACATTGAAAATGCAATCCCGACAGTCACTAACATAATCCAGGAGTACTCACGAGTGTCGGAACATACATTAAATAAGGATAAAACCGAGGTCTTTCCTCATAACCCATTGTGCTTCCCTTCATATCTAGGCGACTCTGAACTCAAGTGGTAACCCAAGCGCCTCAAATATCTGGGAGTTTGGTTTTCCAGTGCCCTAGCCAAAACTCTACAATAAACGAATACAAACTATTAACAAAGTCAAAGGCCTACTCACTTCCTGCTCAACTAGATACATCTCATGGTGGGGAAGACTTCAAACACTAAGATGATGATCCCCCCAATAATAATCTTTGTAACATCCATGCTCCCCTTGAAGCTATCCCCCTCTTTTACAACGAAATAGACAAATTAACATCAAAGTTTCTCTAGAATGGTAAGAGAGCAAGGATCTCATATAAAGCCCTTAGATGTAAGGTTGCAGGGAGGAAAGCTGCAACATCCCAAACTGGAATCTCTACCAATCCACTTTCCTGGCAGTGCAAGGTTCTTTCTGGATACTTCCGGACACTCTTAACTCCCCACTTTGGATCAACATAGAATGCACACTTTGTTCCCCATTTAGAACTACCTCCCTTATCACAATGTCGAAATTTAAACCTGTGCACTCACACTGTATATTTACAGACACTGCAAATGCTCTAAAGTTACTAGACCAGAGTTACTAGACAATGGCGTCAATATGGCATAACCCAAAAAATAAAGGCAGAGAATATTACCAACATTGCACACACATGGGCCCCTACAGGCATTAGCCTAATCTGAGACCTATATGATAACAATAACGACCCTCGCTCCTTTTCTGAACTGGCTAGATTACACAATCTCTCCAACCTAGACTTCTACTGCTTCCTAAAACTCAAGTTAAAACTGTCAAAATTGCACCTTGGCACTCATCCGAGCATAATTTCCCACCTATTGGCTTGGCACTATGAGGGTCATATTACCTTGAAAGTTTATAAAACTATAGTTGACTTGCACTCAACACCACAATCGACATTGCACTTAAAATGGGCTACACATATTGACACCGACTCTGTCGACTACATAACAGAGGTTAAGTGGCAAAAAGTGGGCAAATCCTTCCTATGAAATAAAATGGCCCCTTCACTATTGCAATCCAAATTCTTCACAATGAAGTTGCTACGTTGGACCCCGGCCAGAATACACAAACTGAACCTATGTGAGAAGGACACTTGCTTGAACTGCAACCTAGCCCAGCACTCCCATGAACATATGTTCTTTAATTGCCAACTCTTAAAATCATACTGGTCCTCGAATCATCTCTCATCCTTATTTGGCACAGCCACTTCCTTGAACTCCTTTATGATTGCTCTAGGCCCTTGGGCCTCAGTGACTGCACTAAATCTCACATCTAATGACATCGTAGTGCTGGACCTCCTACTGACAATTGCAGTTAGTCATCTTATCTGAATGGAAATCATTTAACCATCTATCCCATCACACCTGGTAGCCTGTAACAGAAAGCACTATGAATATGTAAATCATTATTTTAAAACTGTATTACACACAGTATATGATAGGCTTCTGCAGAATGGTTTTGTCAGAGCCACTGGAATTATGCAGCACGGGAGCATCAAATTATGGGTTGATTAAATTATGCAAGAAAAAAAGGCAAATTTGCAGCATAATGTGGCACATTTCTTCCTAGTATTACTTAATTATTTCGTACTTTTTACACATGTTAATACTGTTTGGGTAAAGATTTCACCTCATCAGTACCAGTTTAATAACCAAAAGCAGAAATAAGCAAATTAAAGGTGACCAGTTAACGGTTGTGAGGCACCAGATGATGAATTATGTGTTAAATGTGGCAGATCTATAATTATGCAAAATAGCCACAAAATTGCATAATTCCAGTGGCTCTGGGATTAGTGTTTAAGATTAAACAAGTGCTTTCAAAGCATATATTTAGTAATAGGCAACTAGACTGTATCTAGTGCAAGCATTTTTATAAGTATCCATTAAAAGGACACTTTACAGAATACAACACCCTTATGCCACTTGTTATCATGAAACGTCAAGTAATTCCATCAATTAAGGCTTATACTAGGTACCTAGCAGTCCTTACATTTGGTGAATAACCAACTTCACACATTTACATTTCTTTCAGGTAGCAGGCACCTTGGTGAGAAGGCCTTTTCCTTCTTTACCTCTCTGTCCCGCCTTCAGCTTCAGAACACATGAAAGCCCCTCCCCTTTTACTTTCACCCAGAAGCATCACAAGGTCCATATTAACCATGTTCCTTTTTATTTTACAAAAAGCATGGAAACGGGATACATGAAATTGAAAAAACATAGGCACATCGGTCCCATAGATACTGCCCACTTCGACATGCAGATGTCTTTTCAGGTAAGCTGAAGAGCGACCAGAAGGGTTGCACTCAGAAGCAGAGCTCTGATCATCCAGACTCCTGGGGCATCAGAGTAATAGCCGCGGAAAAGAGGAAGATCCATGCCTAACGTCTAAGACATGACCCATAGGAGTTGTGCTATCTAGGGTCTAATTTTTCCATCTACAAATGGACAGAAACAGCTCTTTCTTGGAGAGATAACCTAAGGAAGGTGGCAGCATATGGAGGCTGTTTTTTTCATTAAAGGGCCAGCACTACCATCAATGTTGCAGGTGCAGGGGCAGTGAGACCAAGGGTGTGAGATGGCCACTGTACCCCAATTATGACTATCTTACTAGCAGAAAGTGGAGGGGAGGCACATTTTTCTTGCTAGTATTTGTGCCCAGGTCCCCCTTGTTGCACAGGGACTGGGCACCAGCACTGGTGAAGGAGTGTGGGGGGGATTTGGGGGGTGGTGCAAGATATGGGGCTTTGTTACATTTTATTATTACACAAAGGGGCAGACAGACTACTTAGAGCCTCAGGCATAGGAGAATTAGCTCTGTGGAGAGGGCAAAGGAGGAATCCTGTTTGTTTCGTAGGGTTGTTGGTATCACTGGTGCTGCAGGTGTAGTGGCACGGAGGCCCAGTGGTGTGACAGACCAACTAAACTCCAGTTATGGATGTTGTACTATCCTTCCTTGTGTGCATTAGGGCCCAGTGCTCTTTTGCTGTACCAGTGTTGCTTTTGGCCTCATACCAATGGCCCCAGGGAGGTGAATATTGAAGCAGAGGCAACAGCTTAATTTGGGCCTCAGACTGATGACAGAAGTGATCTGACACAAGATAGGGCCCTTGTTTTTAACAAAGAGCAAGGCAGTAGCTATCATTAGTGAAGCAGGGAAAGTTGAGGGGGCCATTGAATCAGAACCACGGCTGTCTAACTTTCCAAAAGAGGCATGTGGCCTTGCTAGCAATAGAGCCGAGGAAACTGTTGCTGCAAAGTGGCAGCAACATGTGGGAGCTGATTTTTTCCTGAAAGGGACAGGTAGTCCATTTCGGGACTGTGATGATGGCCAGGCTTGGTGAGAAAGGCAGAGAGGCAGCCTGCTACTCAAGGCTGCAGTTATCATTAGTTCATCAGGTGAAGTTGCACTGGGGTCCAAGAGTGTGAGGGACTCACAACACCCTAATTATGTGGGGTTGAGTTTTTTAATAAATATGTTGTCTTGTTTGACGTGTTTGCTCTTTTATGATGCCCACATGTAGTGCAGAATCTGAGCAACAAAAAAATACCTCTGAAATTATCTCATACTCCCAACTATCTGCACTCAGCCGACTCCCACTCCCCCAAGTCTTGCCATAATGTTTTGGAGGGGGGCCCAACTTCAAACATTTTTTGACGGGGTCTTGGAGCAAAAACTTTGAAGACCTCTGATCTACGAGTAATTAAGGATGTCTTCTTGAACTTTACTTTCACACAGTTTTCTACATCAAATATCTGCCTAATGAAGCAACCTGCAGAACAATGTCTAACAATCCAACATACACTATGGAAGATACTTATTAATACTTTAAAAAGAACTTGTTTATGGCCTGTAATCAATCAATCAATCAGGGGGTTTATAAAGCACGCTACTCACCTGTGAGGGTCTCAAGGCGCTGGGGGGGGCGAGCGTGTGATGTGAAACGGTGTCGAAGGCTACAGAGAGGTCTAGGAGGATGAGGGCCGCAGTGTGTCCCTGGTCGAGTAGCATGCGGATGTCGTCAGTGGCGGCGAGGAGGGCGGTCTCGGTGCTATGGTTGCTGCGGAATCCAGACTGGGAGGCATCTAGGATGGAGTTCTCGTCGATGAAGGCGTTTTGCAAGTCTCTCGGTGACTTTGGCCGCTAAGGGGAGGAGAGAGATGGGCCGGTAGTTTTTCAGGTCCGTTGGGTCAACCGTTGGTTTCTTGAGGAGGGGTGTAACCTTCGCCTGCTTGGATGATGGATCTGAAGGAGGTGTTGATGGTCCGTCCTAGTTCAGGTGCGATAACAACGGCGGCCCTGTGGAAAATGTGCAGTGGGCATGGGTCCGTTGGGGCTCCTGAGTGGGTTATCTTCATGGTCTCGGTGATGTGTTCGACGGTGGCAGGATCCCAGGTCATGATGTATGGCTTATCGGCGGCGGTGGGCAGGTGGGTGGTGGTGTCCGGTGTCTGTTCCCTGAAATGGTCGTAGAGGACCTTGATTTTCAGGTGTAAGTAGGAGCTGAGCTTGTTGCAGCGTTCCTGGGAAGGTGTGACGTCTGTGGCTTCGCTGGGGGGTTTTGTGAACTGCTGTATGACGTTGAACAGTTCCTTGGCGTTAGTCGTGTTGGTCTGGACTTTTTCTCTTATGAAGGTCCGTTTGGTTTCTCTTATGCGCTGGTGGTATTCCTTCAGGGCTCTCTTGTGGTTGTTCTGTGATTCCGTGTTTTTCTGGTTTTGACAGGTTTTCTCAAGGTGTCTGCAGGAGCGTCTGGCTTCTTGTAGTTCTGTGGTGAACTAGGCGGCCTTCGTGTTGTTTGGCGGAGTTGCGGAGGGTTGCGAGCTTGTCGGCGCAGCCGGAGATCCAGCGGTGAAATTCTATGGCTGCTGAGTTGGTGTCGGTCGTGGCGCTGGGGGGGTTTTGGAGGCGGGTGGTGTTGAGGTGTTCCTCTGTGACCTTGCTCCAGTTCCGTCGTGGAGGGCGCGGGCGGGCTTGGGTGCGGTGGTGGTGTTGAAGGTGAAATGGACGCAGTGGTGGTCCGTCCAGAGGGGGTGGGTGGTGTGGCTGAAGCAGATGTTTTCTACCTCCCGCGAAGATGGGGTCGAGGGTGTGTCCAGCTCTGTGGGTGGTCGTGTTGACCAGCTGCTTCAGTCCGAGGTTGGAGAGGTTGTTGAGGAGAGTGGTGGTGTCGAGGTCGTTGCAGTTGTCGAGGTGGAAGTTCAGGTCCCCAAGTAGAATTTAGTCCATGGAGGTGATGGCGTGGGGTGCGGCGAGCTCGGCGATGGTAGTAGCGGGCTGGGTGCGAGGTCCTGGCGGTCTGTAGATGAGGGTGCCACGTAGTGTGGTCCTGGGGCTTGTCTGGATCTGGAAGTGGAGGTGCTCGTTGTTGGAGTGGTGGTCACTTGTGCTGGATGTAGAGAGTCAGAGGGGAGTCTTGTGTACGATGGCGAGTCCTCCTCCTGGACTGTGGGGGCGGTCCTTTCTCTGGAACTTGTAGCCGTCGGGGATGCCCAAGGCGATGTCGTAGCCGGAGGATGCGTTGGTCCATGTTTCCGTGAAGAAGGCGATGTCAGGCGAGAGGGTGTCGATCAGGTCCCAGATTTCTACGGCGTGTCAGTGCAGGGAGCGCACGTTGAGGAGGATGCATGTCAGGGTTGCGGAGGAGCGTGCATCAGGTGGGCCTTCGACGGTAGTAGGAGCTATGTCGGTGGTGAAGGATCTGCAGCAGGATCTGCACGTGAACTGTCCATGGGTGGTGTTCGGTGAGGTTTTCGCGCATTTGTCGTGCCTTTCGGGGTTGAGTACGTGGTGGGTGGTTGAGTCATAGCGATGGGGCCTCGGAGATCATGGATTTCTGGCGCTGGTCGCGGTCAGGTCGCGGACGGCCGCAGACAGGCTTGCCTTAGGCACACCGTGTCGGGGTGGGAGGGGCTGCAGGAGCAGCGGTAAAACGGGCTTGGCAGTAAAGTCGCAAATCATGAGCAATACAGGGGTCATGAGCTTGAAACTCAGCAAAGTCAACTCCGCTTTCCATGCTTTCGAGGTCGATAAACCAAATATTATTAAATTAGAGAATGTAAACCGGTCATTTATAATGCTTAGACCCGGCACTGTGGTAAATATAACTGGTTAAACTTCTCCCGAAACATAATTAATTGAAAAGCTGCAATTGAATATTGGAAGCTGGTTAAGATATAGCTCACTGCAGTGACTATCCGCCACAAAGGTCTACACAGGCTTAAAGGTCCGCTTCACATTTAGACAGTGCTGGCTTAGAATTTCATCCGTTCAAATGAAAAAAATACGTGCCATTGACTGCAGTAATAATGAAACATGTTTGCTTTATGTACAATGAGAACCTTGGGTATTTTAACATTTTAAGTGCCCTTAATAAATCGTCGATATCGTTACAATGGTAGGAGTCAGCCCTATGAAATTGATGTGGCTCGCTGAGGGAAACTTTTTATAATCGGAGCTAGACATAAAGCACGACAAGGGGTGGGGATTTTTCCGTAACTACATGCACAACTCTGCCAGGCCACGAGACCCCTCACAAACCAATTCATAAAGACTTCACGTTTACTAAGCCCAGGCGCGGACGGGCGCAGACGTTTACTAAGCCCGTCTGCGCCCGTCCACACCTGGACCGCGCCCCGCACCCCACCGCACCATACCCAGCCTCAGCTACGACGCCGACTCCCTCCACGCTCTCAACACCGGCCGAGACCAACGCTGCAACCAGGCCGCCCCGAAACGCACCCACGGACCCTTTTCCTGCCGCAGCTGCAGCTTCACCTGCGACAGACCAACCAAACCATCAAGGACCATACCCAACCACCTCCGCTGCATACTCCTCAACACCCGCTCCGCACGCAGACACGCCATCGAGCTGTGGGACCTGCTCGATGCCACTGCCCCGGACGTAGCCTTCCTGACCGAGACGTGGTGGAACGACTCCTCTGCACCAGACATCGCCATTGCCATCCCAGACGGCTACAAGATCACCCGCAGGGACCGCGCCAACGGCATCGGAGGAGGAATTGCCATCGTCCACAAGTTCACCCTCGAGGTCACCACCCATGCAGACGACACCCTCAACACCGCCGAACACCTGCACTTCCGGATCCACACCGACCCCAACACCACCCTCAGAGGAATGCTCGTCTACAGACCCCCCGGGCCCAATTCAGCGACTCCATCGCCGACCTCGCCAGCACCCACGCACTCGCCTCCACGGACTACATCCTCCTCGGGGACCTGAACTTCCACCTCGAGAACAACAAGGACGTCAACTCCACCACGCTGATCGCCAACCTCGGCCTCAGACAACTCGTCACTGCACCCACCCACGCCGCCGGCCAGACGCTGGACGCCGTCTTCTCCACAAGCACCCACGTCGCCTTCGACCACACCACCGAACCCCACTGGACCGACCACCGCTGAATTCACTTCACCTTCAAAAAACCAACCACGCACCACCGCACCCAACAGCTGCCTCGCCGCAGCTGGAGCAAAGTCACCGAAGACCAGCTGCTCACCACCCTCTCCCAGAACCCTCCCACCGACCCCACCAACCCAGACGCCGCAGCCCGCAACCTCAGACAGTGGATCGACGACTGTGCCAACACCCACGCCCCACTGAAGAAACCTTCCAACAGCCACGCCAGCAAGAGAGTCACCTGGTTCACTGACGAGCTCCTGGCCTCCAAGCGCGCATGCCAGAAACTGGAGACGAAATGGCTCCACGAACGTACACCGGACAACCACGCAGCCCACAAGGACGCCACCCGCAGACACCACCACCTCATCAGATCAGCCAAGAGGTCCTCCTTCAAAGACCGCCTGGATAACAACGCACACGACAGCAAAGAGCTCTTCCGCATCGTTAAAGAACTCTCCAACCCCAGCGGCAACACCAACGACATCCCGCCCTCACAGGAACTGTGCGACTCACTGGCCATCTTCTTCCACTGCAAGATCGCTGACATCCACGACAGTTTCAACACCACAACTGACCCGACCACGCCAGACTCCATCCCTCCTCCGAACACCAACAACGCCAACCGCCTTACCTCCTGGTCCAACGTCAGCAACGACGAGACACGCAAGGTCATGAACTCCATCCACTCAGGATCTCCGACAGACCCGTGCCCACACCACATATTCAACAAGGCAGACGCAGCCATCGCCCCCCAACTATGGAAGGTCATCAACATCTCCTTTGAAACAGCGACATTCCCGGAAAGCTGGAAGCACGCCGAAATCAACGCCCTCCTCAAGAAGCCCAAGGCGGACCCCAAGGACCTCAAGAACTTCCGGCCCATCTCCCTGCTCCCGGCGAAGGTCATCGAGAAAATCGTCAACATGCAACTGACCCGCCACCTCGAAGACAACAACATCCTGGACCCGTCCCAATCCGGATTCAGACGAAACCACAGCACCGAGACTGCCCTCATCGCCGCCACAGACGACATCTGGCGCCAATTAGACAATGGCAAAACATCAGCCCTCATCCTCCTAGACCTCTCGGCCGCCTTCAACACGGTCTGTCATCGCACTCTAAAAACACGCCTCCAAGAAGCCGTTACCAAGAGAAGGCCCTCGACTGGACCACATCCTTCCTCTCCGGCAGATCCCAGAGCGTCCGCCTCCCACCCTTCCGATCCGAAGCCACCGACATCATCTGCGGCATCCCCCAAGGCTCCTCCCTCAGCCCAACGCTGTTCAACATCTACATGGCCCCCCTCGCACAAGTGGCCCACCACCACAACCTCAACAACATCTCCTACGCCGACGACACTCAACTCATCCTCTCCCTCACCAAGGACCCACGCACCGCCAAAACCAACATCCATGACGGAATGAAGGACATCGCCGACTGGATGAGGAGCAGCCGGCTGAAACTGAACTCGGACAAGACGGCGGTCCTTATCCTCGGACCCAACCCCTTGGCCTGGGACGACTCCTGGTGGCCGACCACTCTGGGGACAGCACCGACACCCAGCGACCACGCATGCAATCTAGGATTCATCCTCGACTCCTCCCTCTCCATGTCCAAACAGGTCAACGCCGTCTCCTCCTCCTGCTACAACACCCTTCGCACGCTTCGCAGGATCTACAAGTGGATCCCAACTGAAACAAGAAGAACGGTGACACAGGCCCTCGTCAGCAGCAGGCTGGACTACGGCAACGCACTCTACGCCGGAATCGCAGCCAAACACCTACGACGACTACAGCGCATCCGAAATGCCTCCGCCCGACTGATCGTCAACGTCCCCCGCCGCAGCCACATCACCCCCCACCTGACAAACCTACACTGGCTCCCCGTCGACAAGAGGATCACCTTCAAACTCCTTACCCACGCACCCAAAGCACTCCACGACACCGGCCCAGCCTACCTGAACAGCAGACTCAGCTTCCACACCCCCACCCGCCAGCTCCGCTCCGCCAGCCTCGCCCACGCCGCCGTCCCCCACATCCAACGAACAACCTCCGGCGGCAAATCCTTCGCCTACCTCGCCGCCAAGACCTGGAACACCCTACCTACCCACCTACGGCAGACCAAAGACCTACTCACCTTCAGAAGACTCCTCAAGACCTGGCTCTTCGAGCAGTAGCAAAACTCCCGCCCCCCCTCTCAGCGCCTTGAGATCCTCACGGGTGAGTAGCGCGCTTTACAAATACTATGATTGATTGATTGATAATGAAAAAGGGGCAAGCGTGCAAAAATACAGAGATTTGGAATTTACAGTGGCATTTCCTTTGCCTCCGCCTACCAGACAACACGTGCCTTCCGTGGCTTCTAAATTACTAGCGACAGTCGCGATGGACATACTTCATCATTCGCAATGCAGGGTTATTTCTCAAAGTGCTTTCAATTTTAGAGACAAAATTGCAGATCTAAGAAACTCCAACAAGCATTGGCAAAGTCAATAGGTCTCTACTGCAAGAGCTGTTGGCTTTCTCAATATTTTTAACCTTGTTGTACAGCAGTGCGGCTGCTGTGCAGCATGGCTGGACGTTAAAAAAAACAAGCATTTGCAATGCAAATATTCTCACATTTCTGAAAGTTAGAGATATTGGTAATGTGAATGAAAATGTCTTTTTACAGATGTGTTTTGGTTTGGAGTGGATATATGAGTTGTGGAGAGTGATTATGTCGTTTGTAATTGTTAGTTGTGAAATTGTGTGTGGTGGAATTGTGTGGAGTGGATTTGTGTGGCATGATGTGTAATTGTATGTTATCTTGAGCTAATAATCAATTATAAGTAAAAGGATGATGCACTTTGAGCTCTTAGCAAGAAACCTCCTTGGGAGTCACGCCCAACATGTTAGCATGAACAAATTAGACACGGTGTTCAAGCTGGTGCGGCGACAGCTACCTTCAGCAAACTGAGACATAGCCAAATGCTTATTTGCTTATACGTAGGACGTTTAGGAAGTACTCAAAACAAACACAATGTATACAAAATTAGTAAGGTGGTCGCATGTGTAGATCTGGGAAACGTTAGCAGCAGATAAGCTAGCTCAAAGGCTTAGTGGGCTCGTTGCAAATATCTGTGTGTAACAGAAAGTTACATGTTCTAAAAGCGAGGCATATCAGTGAATTCATGCAGTTGCTACCGCGATCTATATCACGTCCACGTCCAAGGGTGGCATGCATTTAACCTTTCATCAATTAATTTCAATAAGTTCATAAAGGCGCACCATCCATGTGAGTAAGGTCTCACCAGCTCGCTGCCGAAATCGCTGCAAAATATCACTAATTTCTTGTTGAGTAAAATCCTCCAAAGAGTCTAAAGCAATACCATTCGGAGCACCGGGAGCCTGCTGCAACTTCCGCCGAAAAACTGGATGCACCGAGACCGCGGGACGAGCATCACAAGGAGCTCGACCAGTACACGTAGAGGAACAATCAGTGTAAGAAGCATCGACCCCACTCGAAGGACGAGCGCAATCACGGGGTGCACCATCAGAGGCGCAAGAAGCAGACTTACAATCACGGCCGGAGCGAGAGGACTCGCGCTTGGCAGACTCCTCACCCGAGAAAGGAGAATCACTCGAGTTCCAGATATTACCATCCCATTCATCAGGATTCCAATCCAGTCCGGCTTTCGCCACGACCAGACGCACCTTTCGCGTCGAAACCCGACCACGCCGATTCTTGTATTTATAACGAGCAATTCGCACAGCCGCCCTCTCGGCAATAGTTTGGTACGTCTCAAGTTTGTCAGAAAGCAACTTATTTTGACACCGCAGCAAAGTATGAGCATTCTGAATCTCAACAAAGTTCGCTTCCACATCCTTATGCAATGTCTGTAACTTCAACAACCTCTCATGCAGGATCCTGTACGCAGACAAAACAATCCAACCTCTGCGCCCCAAAACGGGAAGCTCATCACCCTTAGATACCGGCGCCTTCTGTAAACAAGTAATCACATTAGCCGGCTCCGCCAGCTCCAAAAAAGAATTCCAATTCTCACTCAAACCAGTAGAATCAGCCCACTCACGGGCTAAGGCTTCATAAGGCGTCGAATCCCAGCCGGGAATATCAACGGGCAACTTAAAAGTAGATTTCGACTTTCTAGAAAACATCTCGGAAAAGAAAGAAAAAGAGAAAAAAAAGAAAAGAGAGAAAGAGAAAAAAAAACTACACACACAATTATAGACAAATAATATACAAACGAAACCACGCACGCGCCGAAAGCAAACACGATACAACCACAACGCACACAGGTTTCGTAAACGGTTCGTGACGCCAAATGTTCTGCTTGGGTTTTCGGATCAGATAGAACCCGCTCATCAGAGCCTCACTAACCCAGCCAGAACGTTACCCCCTCCCTAGGGCCTATTTACAATAGTGCAACCACATATATCTACCACCTAAGGACAGGGAATTCCTACTATACATACCAAGACCTCTTATAATCGGCAGCCTCGCGATCCCATACGGATCCAGACCTCTCTGCCCATACGACAGTATCACAAGTGGCGGCCTCGCGATCCCATACGAATCCAGACCTCTCTACCCAGACGGCAGTCTCAGCACAATCGGCGGCCTCGCGATCCCATACGAATCCAGACCTCTCTGCCCATACGACAGTATCAGCAAAATCGGCGGCCTCGCGATCCCATACGAATCCAGACCTCTCTGCCCATACGACAGTATCACAAGTGGCGGCCTCGCGATCCCATACGAATCCAGACCTCTCTACCCAGACGGCAGTCTCAGCACAATCGGCGGCCTCGCGATCCCATACGAATCCAGACCTCTCTGCCCATACGACAGTATCACAAGTGGCGGCCTCGCGATCCCATATGAATCCAGACCTCTCTACCCAGACGGCAGTCTCAGCACAATCGGCGGCCTCGCGATCCCATACGAATCCAGACCTCTCTGCCCATACGACAGTATCACAAGTGGCGGCCTCGTGATCCCATACGAATCCAGACCTCTCTACCCAGACGGCAGTCTCAGCACAATCGGCGGCCTCGCGATCCCATACGAATCCAGACCTCTCTGCCCATACGACAGTATCACAAGTCGCGGCCTCGCGATCCCATACGAATCCAGACCTCTCTGCCCATACGACAGTATCACAAGTGGCGGCCTCGCGATCCCATACGAATCCAGACCTCTCTACCCAGACGGCAGTCTCATACGACAGTTCATCCTATGATCACCATAACATACAAGAAGGGAATCAGTCTCACTATTCATCAGATCACACAAGGACTGCCAGTTCGAGCATAGCCTGTTCTCCGGTTCGAGGGGCTCCTCTTTCCCTTATTCAGTTACCACTTACCTGATCAGGGTTAACATCTGTTCATGTAGCCGCAGCTGACTAGAAGAATAGGCTACCCTCTCATACAAGAACACGCAGCACATGTTAGTTCACTACAAACTGGGTACTTTATTACTCATTACATACGCAATCACATAACATTACAATATAACACATAACCTGCAAAGAAAAGTGAAAGATTAAGTTGTACACTCTAATAAGAAAGGGTCGACATCACCTTAGTAGTGTGTAGCCTGCACTCAGTGGTCATCTAGGTTCCCTTCCCGTCTGTGCCTCGGCTCGCCTGGAAGTCACACCTCCGCAGTCACGGGTACATGTCTGCACCACTATGCGCTGTTCTCTTCACCCTTCTCCGATTCACTGGGACCTCTTCCTTATCGGCTACTCTCTCCTCTCTGGCTATTCTGCTAGGAGAGTATCTGTCTCTTGGTTCTTCTCCGCCTTCAAGATGGCGTCTGTCTTCCCTGGAATAAGTAGTAGCTTTACTGCTAACGGCTAGATGCCGCCTACGGACTGAACATGTAACTGCCTCAGACTTTCACTAATATAGAGGTGCGTTTCCTCATGGAAAATTCCGGCCCGTAACCTGCCGCCCACCAAATTCTTGTACCTCCCCGTACCAAGGACACTTTCCCAGCCGGCCGGCCTGATGTAGTGTCTTCGGCATGAAGAAAAATACAATCCTTCGATAAGGGCCGGCCTGAACCGGTTCTCTCCAAGCGAATAACACCTCATAACTAAAACATTACATTTGACCTAGAAGCATCCCAAGCTGCCGGAGCAGAAAGAAAGATGGAGTCTCTCCCGTTTGAGGCCTACCAGGCCTGAATTCAGCACGGCTCCATGAAATACCCTCACTACAGGACAGGTTATCCCTGATACTAACAAATCTATCCCCTAGGCTATGTGTGCAAGCCCTGATCTATGGGGAAGAGCACAGGATCATGTCGAAGTGCCTAGTAAATAGGCTCCATTTACTACTCTAACCCTTAGACTTGAATGGTAAGAGACTGAAGTCACATTTAATCACTTTTCCTCACAAGAAGGCCGGGAAAATCGAGCAGAACATTGGCTCTCCGAGACCTGAACCTCAGATTTATCGGACCAAAGAAGGCCAGGACAAAACAAGATCTTCAATGCAGGAACAGAAGCTCTGCTGCAGAAATAAAGGGATCAAAACCCTCCCAGCTGCAAGAAGAACTCGACAATAGATGCTGCAGTGATGTCCTGAACCCTAAAAGGACTCCAAGAACTCCAGAGCACCTCAAAGCCTTTGAGAAATCACAGAGAGGCTCCCTTGAAGTGAAGGTATCACTCCCCTGCACATCACAGGCACTGATCCCATGAAGTCCAGTTTGTCTTCTAGCAGCTCCATGATGACGTCGGTGCAGCACCGACTCAAGAAGAGATACAACAGCTTTGGAGGGTCACATCTGCCTCTGCCAAGTTTGGAGGCACCATGATCTACCGGAGCTACGGGGTACCAATACCTGGGGTATCGGAACCCCCAACTGTAAAAACCACTCCGGACTCCTGAAGCACCAGAAGCAAGCACCTGTCGAGGGACGTCGAGAGACCACAGACCCACTTACTGAGTGGCCCATCTATCCCGAGATCACCTCTCCAAGTTGCCTGCTCCTGACTGCGAGTACCCTAAAGACGCATGACGCCCCGGCTGACCTGTTCGCCCTGCACCCGGACCCAAAGGCCCCAGTCCCAGCTAACCAGATCTGCTCCCATGGTCCCCATGCCCTTGTGACCTCTCCCTCCAAGGAGACCCACCCGACTTACCTGTAAGTCCACCTGTACAATGCATTTTCAAGTGGCGCCTTCGTCTTTGCGCGCTGGTTTCCAAGACCCTCAGCACACCTGCTCTCCGCCTGATCCGGGATGCTCCTGAACTTCTCCTGCTGGAACTTTGGACCAGGTCTGTCAGGAATCGATCGTAACGACGCCAACGTTACCGATCCCCGAACTACAACTCCCATGATGCCCGGTAACTGGGAGGGTGTATTTAGGCAATGTAGCACACCGAACGGTGTGCGTAATTCTGTGACCTTTGACGTCTCTCTCTCTTGGCCGAGGGAGAGAGTTCTGCGGCGGAAGGAAGCGGCTCTGTATTCCTGAGATCTGCTCCGTGGTCCTGCATGGGGATAATTGAGAAATCTACGGAATCGTGAGTACCTGCTTGGGGGTGTCACGGAGTGAGTTTTGCGAACACGCCCTACTCTGAGGACTGTTGTCCGGTAGCTTGGCGGATTGAAGAGCTTCCAGTAGTCACAGAGCGGAATGTGGTGATGAAGTGAACTACGCATTACCGTGTCTGTAGTTTGTCTGTATTTGACAATATCAGCGCGAAGGAGTTCGGAGCTGATTCTTATCTCTGGACATAGCAGAATGCGGTGGTGAAGCAACCACGCATTTCCGTGCGTGGGAGTATATTTTGGATATCAGGAATCTTGCCATTGATCACAGAGCGGAACGCGGTGGTGTTCAACCACGCTTTACCGTGTCTGAGGGACTATTCAGGAGCCATAATATTTCTATTTGACTTTGGATTTGTTGGTGCACGTAGACTGGGCAGAGACATGCCAATGGAACTCTGTACCTATTAAGAACAGCATAGTGTGGGGTTATTTTCTTTTCCACTGGGACATACACAGTACCTCTCTGTGCGGTCTATGAAGACAATGGTATGTGCGGGGTATGCCAGGCGGATAAATGCTCTGATGACCTGCAGCTGTACCAAGGTGTACTAACGTTTGAGAGTTCTCTGGTTTAGGTACAGTGCATAGCCAGAGTGATGTTCCAGTGGTTTTACGGATCAGAGGGACGGCTGACTATTGAGCAAGGTATATAAAGGGCCTAGTGAGACCCTAAGAGAGTAGCCTATTTCCTCACAATGTTTATATCTTTGCTCTTTGTTGTTACAGGTTCCTTTTTCCCCTGCTGTACCTTTCCTTTTCCTTTCCTCGCCTCATCGCTCGAACACTCTGTGGTCATATTTAGGGTGTTGGTGATATCAGGAGGTGGACCCATACTTGCTGCAACTGGATTCCGCAGAGCATAATCTGACAGCGTCCTGACATCGACCTAAAACAAGATGGTCAAAGCATTACATGATTTTATATAAATGTTTCCTCTTTTTCCCCATCGATTCCTATGGTGCTTAATTGCACACAAAAGTGATAAATTTCTAAACTTTGAAAAACTGTAACTTCGAAAGTACTTACCTGGTCTTAAAAAATACATAAAAAACAACTTTATTTTTACAAATTGGTCTCAGATTCCTTCTTGAGTGTGTGTCTCATTTATTGCCTCTGTGAGTACAACAAATGCTTAGCACAACCCTCTGCTAAGCCTAACTGCTCACCCACACTACCACAAAAAGAGCATTATAATTATTTGCTTTTACTGGCTTGTCCAGTGGGTTTATCCCTAGACCTTTTGCTTTTTGGCCTTCTGTTCCTGACCTGTTTTTGTTGGTTTTGTGACTCTGGGCACTTTACCACTGCTGATCAGAGCTAAAGTGGATATGCTCTCCCTGTGAATTGTTATGATGGATTGGTGACTTAATGATTGGCATATTTTATTTACTGTTAAGTACCTAGTACAGTACACTGTGTGTGCCCAGTGCCTGTAAATCAAATGCTGCTAGTGGGCCTGCAGCACTGATTGTGCCACCCACATAAGCAACCCCTCAAAGGTAACTCAGGCCTTCCACTGCAGTGTCTGTGTTCAGTTTGGTACTGCCATGTTGACTTGGCCAGTGCACCCACTTGCCAGGCCCCAACCGTCCCTTCTCCTGCATGTTAGTCACCCCTAAAGTAGGCCCAAGGTACCCTGTGGGCAGGGTGCAGTGTATGTGAAAGGTGGGACATGCCCCGATGTGTGGGGCATGTCCTGAAAGTGAAATACTGCCAATTTCGTTTTTCATTATTGTAAGACTATCTGTCCCCATGGGATAGAATGGGGAGTTTGCTCATAACATCTTATGAGTATTACTGCCCATGGGTACAAGATGGGAAAATAAAGTTTGATATGCCTGAACTCGGAATGTTAAGATGCATATTTTAGTGAGGATGATTTTTACATTCTGGGTTTGAAAATACCACGTTTAGAAAGTAGGTATTTTCTTGCTTAACCATCCAGTGTGCCTCTGCTAGGCTGTGTATTGACTGTCTGACTTGAGAGTGACAGGGGCTGGGGGTGTGCATTCTGTTCAGACAGCCACTTAGGGGGTTGAGGCGTGTCCTGTCTTTCCAGGGTGAGAAAGGCATGGGCTGAATAGACCTGGGCTGCATTCAGAGTAGGGAGAGGAGATTTCTTTCACACTTGAATGGGCCTGGTCTGCCAAGGACAACGCTGTCTCCACCTCCTGCAATGAAGCTGCACCAGAGAGGACAGAACTGGTTTTGACTAGGAAAAGAGCTTCTCTGCTACATAGAACAAAGGATTTTGTATTATAGAAAGAGGGGCCCAGACCCCAGATGTTTAGATCACTTCTGAGAATCAAGAGGAACCTTTGCCAAGGAGAAGAGCTGGAGAATACTGCCCCTGTAGTTTTTGCTGTCTGGGTTTGGCCTGCAGTGGCTACTTTCTGCCAAGCGAAGGGAAAGGACTTTGCTGTGTGCTGTGGCCCCTGCTTGAGGAAGATCTCCAAGGGCTTGAAGAAGAGCTTGCCTCCTGTTCTGAAGTCTCAGGGACATAAAGACATCAACCCTCAGCCTCTGCAGGTTGTTCTGACTGTGGGAGCTGGAAAACCAATGCAATGATGATAAGCACGGCGCATCCTTTTCTGTTTCAGATGCATCGCTGAAATAACCGATGCAGCGCCTGTCCGTGGCTCGAGAAATCGCCGCACGCCGCATCGAGTGCACCGGTCTACGAAGTCCGAGATCACCGCACCGATTCCGACGCGAGCCCTGTGGTGCGGCTGAAAGAACCCACGCATTGTTCCAGATCATCGCATTGCATTGAGGTGCCAGGTCTGTCACATCGTTGGGAGATGCAGTAAGAAACCAACGTATCACCTCCCCACGCAGTAAGGAACACCGCCCCACGCAGTATGGAACAGACGCATCACCTCTACTTCGCAGCAGTAAGGAACCAACGCATCACCTCCCCCGGAGCAATAGCCGATGCATCACCTTCCCTGAGCATAAGTAGCCAACGCATCACTTTCCCTGCAGCCCCTTTTGTTTGTGTGCACGACGTATCCAAGGTACTTTGTGTGAAAAGTGTTGCATCGCCAATTTGCTTTGAACTGAACTTTTTCTATCTTTTAAGAATCATATTTTCAGTACTGTATTGTGGATTTTTGTCGTTTTTGGTCCTGTTTGGTTTAGATAAAGATTACTTATTTTTCTAAACTGGTGTAGTGTCCATTTGTAGTGTTTTCACTGTATTATTGTATGTGTTCATACATGCTTTACACAGTGCCTCTGAGATAAGCCTGTCTGCTCATGCCAAGCTACCAAGGGGGTGAGCAGAGGATATTTTAGAAGTATATCCCTCTTACCCTGACTAGGAAGAAGGGTCCCTACTTGGACAAAGGTACTTACCTTCACCAACTAGAGACCCCCATTTCTAAAGGAGACCATAACAGTAAAAACAAAAATAATGCCTCTAGTACACCAGCAATAAATGCATTTGTGAGTCTCCAGATGGGATCACAGGTGAGCCCTGGCCATGTGTAGATGCTCACTGAGGCAACCCTAGTCTAAGAGGGAGGAGTGGATGTAGGTACCCTGGCTTTCTTGCCCAATAACATGGAGAGACACAGACAAGAGCTAAATGTCAATGGGGTTAGAGCGGAAACCCTGAGAGACACTGGTGCCAGTATCACCAGGGTGGATGAGCCACTGGTGTCCAAGATCAATATCTCCTAGGACAGACCTGTACAGTCCTCAATGCTGACAATCAGGCTAAGGAACTTCCAATGGCCTTGGTGACCTTAGATTGGGGAGGGGTTAGTCGCCTCAAAAGGGTAGTTGTGTCTTCTGCTTTCCCTGTGCAGTGTCTGCCTGGAAAAGATTTGGAGTACTCACCATGGGCTGAGATAGAAAAGAAAGCCCATGAGTCAATGCTGGGAAAATCTGAATGGGTGTCTGTAAAAACAAGGGCACAAAGCAAAACCCAAGATGAAAAAGAAGCATTGGAGCGTGAAATGATGGACCAATCTTCCAAGAGAAAAGGCAGGAAGACTGGGGAGTCAGCTTCAAAACAGATACCAGACCAATTCCCCTCTCCTCAGGGAGAAGACTTGTCAGCCCCAGTGTGAACTAAGGCTTAGGAGTTTGGGCCTTACACAACAGAGCTCTTAGGACCAGGGGACCCTCAAGGGTAGATCTGTGCCTGGGGCAGAGAGCCTGTCCCACTCTTGAAAGCCCGAGGCAGCAAGCTGCTGATCAGGTAATGGGAAGTGTCAGTGGTTCTCAAAGGACCTATTGGGAGGAGGAACTTCTATACACTGAGGCCAGAGACCACAAACCTGATGCCATTAGAAGAGTGCCTCAGCAGTTTAGAGAGTTTCTCCTAACATTGGCCCATGACATTCCCCTAGCTGAGCATCTTGGCCAGATAAAAACCTGGAGTCGGTTAGTCAATACTCAAAATGGGACCCTCGGTCTGAATAAAGAGAAAAGGAAAGGTATAGGTCATCCAGAATATGCCTGATCTGTCCCTGAAGGGAACTCTTTCTTAGGACAAAATCCCTCACTACTATAAGTGGCATGCTTGATCATTGGGATTCACCTCGTGACGGGAGAACCTAGTCCCACCAAGTGCTACAACCCCCTCTCTGAGAGGGAGGAGCTCAGGGATGTTTTGTTTCCTAGTTGACGGATATACTAAATCCAACAATGATGAGTTATAAACTAGGTTGGGTGAAGTACGCAGCGCAAAAAAGAAAAATGAGTGAAAGGAGTTAATTAAAACTAGCTACCAGGTACACGGACTACTTTTATTAATGTGTCCTGGGGCCAGGATTAAAAACCAGAGCACTAGCAGGATTAGCATATACCTGCAAGTTAGTGAAGAACTAATAGCTCGACATGTTTCAGCCAAATGAGGGGGCACTGCTCTCTCCGTCGGTACTCCAGAGGTTGTTGTCTGCAGCCGGAAGGGGAAGGTTAGTCAACCATTTTTACTGGCCAGGAATGTCCCAGAAGGTGAAGAAGTTTGGCAACTCCTGTGCCACCTGTCAAGCCAGTGGCATGACAGGTAGCCATCTGACGGCCCCCTTAATTCCACTTCCAGTGGTTGGGGTACCCTTTGAAAATGTAGAGATTGACAATGTTGGTCCCCATGACCCTCCAACAGCATCAGGAAATACATTTATTCATGCCACCAGGTCCCCTGATGCAATTTCCATAAGGGACCACCACAGCACCTGCAGTGTCCAAGGCCATCCTTGATATTTTTACTAGGGTTGGCTTTCCTAAGGAGTTAGTATCAGACCGAGGTACAAACTCCATGTCTGCATACTTGAAACACATGTGGGCTGAGTGTGGGGTGACCTATAGGTTTACTACACTATACCATCCACAGACAAATAGGCTTCTGAAAGATTTAATAAGACCCTAAAAGGCATGATTGGTGGACTCGCTGAAAAACACAGAAGGAGATGGGATGTCGTGCTAGCTTGCCTGCTTTTTGCTTACAGAGAGGTTCCATAAAAAGGAGCAGAGTTTTCCCTCTTTTAACTTTTGTTTCGACACCCTTTATGACGACCGTCTGTCTTGTCAAGGAAGGATGGTAGCGACCCCTCCAAGAACCAAAATACAAGACATTGTGGACTATGTACTTGGCCTGCATTCAAGGATGGCTGAATACATGAAAAAAGCTAATAAAAACCTTGAGGTCAGCCAAGAGCTCCAGAAGGTCTGGTATTATCAGAAGGCGGCCATAGTGGAATTCCAACCAGGGCAGAAGGTGTGGGTTTTGGAGCCTGTGTTAACTAGGGCCCTCCAGGACAAATGAACTGGGCCCTACCCTATCCTTGAGAGAAAAGGGGAGGTCACTTACTTAGCGGACCTTTGCATATGTAGAAACCCCAAGAGGGTGACACATATAACTGCCTTAATGCCTACAATGACTGGGCTGATGTGACCATGCTTCTGCTTACAGATGAGGAACAGGAGGTAGAGAGTGCGCCATTCCCTGATCTCCTCTATCACAAGCCTAAAGATGGGTCAGTTGATGGAGTGGTCTTTTCAAACAAACGCACGGCCCAACAGCAGACTGATTGCAGGCAAGCCCTAAATCGGTTTGCTGAGATCTTTTCCTTGACCCCTGGACAGACTAACTGGTGTACACATGATTTGGACACTGGTGACAGCCTACCTGTCAAAAGCAAAATATACAGGTAGTCTTATCATGTCAAGGAAAGCATCAAAGCTAAGGAAAGGAAGATGCTGGAGTTGAGTGTCATTGAACGATCAGAGAGGCCCTTGGCCAGCCTAGTAGTGTTAGTTCCCAAGCATCATTCTCAGGGTTTAAAGAAATAAATTAGATTTTGTGTGGACTAGAGAGGCCTCAATACATGCCCATCCAATTCCAAGAACTGGTGAGCTAATTGACAGGTTAGAGGCAGCCACATATTTGAATACCGGAGCAAAAGAAAAATAAGCAATTTCCACTCCAGATGGGGGCTTGCAGTTTAAAGTGATGCCCTTTGGTTTGAAGAATGCCCTTGCCACCTTTCAGAAGCTGGTGAATAAAGTTCTTGCTGGATTGGAATACTATAGTGAAGACTGTTTTGATGATAATGCTATCTTTAGCTCCACCTGGCAGAATCACCTGATCCATCTCCAAAAGATCCTGAAGACTCTTCTGAGAGCAGGCTTCACTATCAAGGCAAGTAAGTGCCAGATAGGGCAGGATAAAGGTTGTATACTCAGGCCACCTTGTGGGTAGGAGCCAAATTCAGCCCTTACAGCCCAAAATCCAGAACATTCTGGATTGGGAAGCTCCAACCACTCAGACCCAAGTCAGGGCATTCCTTGGCTTGATGGGGTTCTATAGGAGGTTTGTGCAGGGATATGGGTCCATTGTGACCCCCTCACAGAATTGGCATCTAAGAAAATGCCCAATAAGGTAAAGTGGATAGTGAGCTAGCAAATGGCTTTTGACACCTTGAAAGAAGCAATGTGCTCAGCACCCATTCTAAAAGTTCCAGATTACTCCAATCAGTTCATAGTGCAGACGGATGCCTCTGAACATGAGATAGGAGTGGTCCGATCTCAGACCAATGATGTTGGTCATGACTAACCTGTTGCTTTCCTAAGCAGGAGGTTTCTCCACAGAGAGCAGCATTGGAGTGCCATAGAGAGGGAAGCCTTTGCTGTGGTTTGGTGCCTAAAGAAGCTGGGACCATACCTGTTTGGTTCTAAATTCCTTGTCCAAACTGACCACAGACCTTTCAGATGGCTCATGCAGATGAAAGGAGAAAACCCCAAATTGTTAAGGTGGTCCACATCCCTACAGGAATGGAGTTTACAGTAGAACCCATATCTGGGATTGACCATGCTAATGCAGATGGCCTTTCCAGGTTCTTCCACTTAGAAGACAAAGAGTTCCTGGGGAAAGGTTAGTCTCACCCTCTTGCAGTTGGGGGAGAGGTTTGTGCAGGAAAGTTCCTCTTTTTGCATGGTTAGCCCCCACTTTTTGCCTGATGTGAATTTGAAATGTAAGTGCACTGGATCCCTGCTAACCAGGTCCCCAGTGCCAGTTCTATTCCCCAAAACATTGTACCAAATTGGCACAACTTCAGCTAACCTGTAAGTCCCCAGTAAATGGTACCAATGGTATCTAGGGCATGGGTACTGAAGAGGGTCCCCTGGGGCTGCAGCATTGGTGGTGCTACCCCAGGGCCCCCTCACCAAGACTATGCACTGTGCCATTGCAGTCTGTGTATCTTGGTGCAGGAAAATCTGAAGAGCCGACATGGAACACAGCCCTGTGTGCCATGCCACCTATACACTGTATAAGATACATGTACGTCACACCTACTGCAGGCCCTGAGACAGGGTGCACTATATCCTACATGAGAAGATAAGCCCCTACAATGTCCAGTCCATTCTGTGTAGTTGTAAGTGAACAGGGAGTAAATAAGGAGTACATAAACTGGATTCTTGTCAACACAAGTTTCCTAACTACATGATGGTTTCATTGATTTCTAAGATGTTTGGTACCAAGCATCTTGTTTTAATAAATCCTCACTGATGCCAGTGCTGGGTTTATTAATAAATTCACCTAGGAGACTGTGGTACCTTTAGGAGACTGGGCTGGATGTAAAGGCGAGGAGGTTTAATTTGTTTCTGAATGGTATCTTTTATTCAAAGATTGCGATTTGAATACACTTAAATGTCAATGAAAATCTCTTCCACTATTGATTTCTGTCTTCTCCTTTTCTCCTATTAGGTCTTTGGTGTGGTTGAGTTCCCCGGATTCTCGGTGGGAAAAGAAATGAGTGGAAAGTAACAATTCCGGAGATAATATTTAGAAGTCTCCGTCACCAACATCTCTGGTGGTTATGTAGGAAAAGAAGGAGTGTCCCGGTGAAGGCAACCTAAGATTTATAGTGTGACTGGTTTGAAATTCAATATTACAGATTATATGTGCCCCTTCCTTTTTACCTTATTTCCTCCTTTCCATACATGAAAAATAAATAGTATCAGGAAAAAGAATAACAAATTATATCTGTCAAAATTTCCTTTGGGAAACCCACCCTAGCAAAGGCGTCTATCATGGCTTTAATCACATTCATAGTAATGGGATTGCGCAGAGCAATTGCTTCAGGAAAACGCGTGGCATAGTCAACAAGTACTAATACTAACAATATCTACTCTTAGAGGATAATAGAGGTCCTATTATGTCCATCCCCACTCGGGTAAAGGGTGCGTCTATTATGGGCAATCGCATCAGGGGCACTTTGGGCGGTTTATATCTATTAAGCTTTTGGCAGGTAGGACATTCTTTGCGATATTTTTCTATTTATTGAAAAACACCTGGCCAGTAGAATTTTTCAAAAATAGGATGCTTGTTTTTTTTTCCTTCCAAAATGTCCTCCCAAAAGGTGACTGTGGCTCAAGAATAGAACCGTATCCCTAAATGGGGTGGGGGATCAACAATTGGGCAGGATCCTTAGGGCCACCTTTCCTATACAACAATTCAGTTTGACTCATTCCTCCCCTTTTGCAGTTCATGAGCTCGACTATAGGAGCTAGCTATTTCAACAGCTCCTTCTAAAGTCAGGGTATGCTGTCTTACCCATTTCTGTGTGGTAGGATGAAGGGAGGTCAGGTATTGCTCCTTGTATATCTTTTCCATGATGTCCTCCTTAGTTGTTGTAAGGGGTTTTAACCAATGTTCAGTTACGTCTTTCACCCTGTAATACAATGCCCTGTGAGTTTCTTGGGCATCTTCTATAAGATGATGAAACTTTATTAACTACGTTTCTTCGTCAATCCCTAAACGGTCAAGAATGTCCTTTTTAGGTTTAAATCTTTTTATTGCTTTAATAGACAGGACAAAACAGAATGCATTTATCAAAAATACCCAACATGTGGGTTGTGCGCAATGAAACGCTACATAGTGCATTTAAAACAATTCCAACAACGGAAAGAACAACCCACCTCCCTCCTCCTTCCATACCCACCCATCCACTCCCCACCCTCCTCCTTCCCCCTCACCCTGCCCCCATTTTGCCAGGGAAGTACCAAGGCCTGCAGTAGGACGATTAGAGGCCCTTCGTCTGGGCGGAATCTTGTGATAGCGCAGGAAGTCGCAAGAGGCGCATGTACCTAGTGAGCTAGTGGAATTCGGAGCATAGAAGGGCGATGAAAGGACACCATATATCCAAAAAGGAAGCTCCGTCTCCTTGGAGAGAAAAAGAAATGCGCTCCTTACCCAGCACATACCAGAACCTGTGCCACCATCCCTGTATCGAGGGTGTTCTGTCCGAGCCCCATGCTGCCAGTATATTCTGGAGGGCCGCCCCCAGAGCTATACCCATCTGCTTTCCCTTGCGCTATTTGAGGGGAAATGTGAGGTCTGTCGGAGACGCCCAAGATGATATATTCCGGGAATCGTAAGATAGTGGTGTCGAAGTGGAGATGTATTTAATCTAGGACCCGGGTCCAGTACGACTGAAGCTTGGGACATTCTCACAAAATGTGCAACAAGGTGCCAGTCGCTCCGCATCCCCTCCAACAGCCCGGCGGGCAATTGGGGTCTCTCCTGTGCAATCTGTGAGGAGTGAGATACCAATATGTCACTATCTTGGTAGCGGTCTCTATGCTAGAGATATTGCGCGCTGAGTGCCTAGCCCTATATTGGATGTCCCTCCATTCTTTCTGAGTCAGTGTGCGCCCCAACTCCACCTCCCACCTTTTCTGCCCTGCTGACTTAATCTCCTGTTCCGGGAGGTGTAAGATGTGATAGAGTTCTGTGATGAGTCTCTTGGCGGATTGGGGGGTGAGCCTTCGTTCGGCACCTTGGCGCCCCTGGGGGTGCATCACCCAATGCCTTATTTGTTGGTAGTGATACCGCTCAGTTTCGGGCATGCAAAAGCCGCTCTAAAGTCTTCAAAAGACATGGGTCCCTTCTTGTTAAAAAAAATGTCCTATAGACCTCCGGCCCTGTTGTTCCCAGTGGCAAAAAGCCCGGGTTAAAATCAGGGTTGCTGGTGATAGGGGTGAGAGGCGATGGGAATGTGGTGAGGCGGTTGCAGGTGGCCGTGGCGTCCCACGCATTAAGAGTGGCTCGCACTATCAAAGAGCCATAAAGACCGGAAGGCCTTGAGGCCTTACGTAGGAAGGGGATCTTCCACAGAGGCAGCCCCACCTGCGCCCGTTCCATGAAAAGCCAGTGCCTCTCGGACTCCGGCTGGGCCCCTCCAGCAAGCAACGAATCTGAGTAGCCTTGTAGTAATAATCTAGGTTGGGCATTCTCAAGCCTCCCTCATCTGGGGATCTAAACTCATGTCCCTGTTCATCCTTGGTTTCTTGCCTGCCCACACAAAGGAAGAGAACTCGGCCTGGAACTGTTTGTGCATTCCCGGGGGCTGCTTCACAGGCAGTGCTTGGAAGAGGAAAAAGATTTTTGGGAGTGCGTTCATTTAGAGGGCTGCCACCCGGTCCAGCCACAAGAGACCGAACGGGGGCCAGCGTTGTAAATCATGCCGTGTCTGTGCTAGTATGCGCGTGTAGTTTAGAGAGACAGTTTCCGCCATTGAGACCATTGACATTATCCCTAGATAGGGGATAGCTTTTTGATCCCACCTAATGGGGAAAAGCTAGAGTGTCAATGGTCGTCGATTGCAGAGATAAACCTAGGGCCTGTGATTTGGAGACATTTATGCGAAATCCAGTTATTGAGGAAAACTTCTCTAGCTCCGCCAGGAAAGCCAGAACAGATATCTCAGGGGACTGGAGTGTAGCGATCATGTCGTCCACATAAAGGCTGATGCTATGCCTTTCCCCTCCGAAAAGAACCCCGCTGATTCTCCCTAACGTTCTGGGCCAGTGGCTCCATATAGAGGGCAAACAGGAGCAGGGAGAGCGGGCAGCCCTGTTCGGTCCCCCTGGCTATCGGAAAGGGTTCAGACATATAGCTATTCACTCGGACAGTGGCCGAAGGGTGGCTATATCCACTAAGCACCCATCTACGGAAACGACTGCCAACCCCAAACAGCTCCAAGGTAGTCTCTAGGAAGGGCCAGTGTACCCCGTCAAACTCTTTTTCGACGTCGACAGATAATACCACTCGCTCCACTGTTTGGCGATGCGCCTTATTTAAGAGATGGATCAGCCTCCTGGTGATGTCTCTGCATTGCCTCATAGCCACAAAACCAGGCCTGGTCAGGTTCAATTAGCCCAGACAACAACGGGCTGAGCCTGGTCGATAATATTCAGGTTAAGATCGATGTTCAACAGGGAACTAGGCCTGTACGAGGCACAAAGCTTCCGTCCTTTCCGGGCTTGGGCAAAACTAGCACTGATACCATCAGCATTGTAGGGGGCATCTTGGAGGTATTTCTGATCACGTTGAAAAGCCGCGTTCGTATTGGAGCTAGGACTGAGAAGAAAGTTTTATAAGAAGAGGTTGTGAACCCGTCCGGGCCAGGTGATTTGAGGAGCTTAAGCCTGAAAATGGCTGAGATTACCTCCTCAAACCGGATCGGGCTATCTAGCAGGGCGGACTCATCAGATGACAGACACGAATGTGGCATGTCCTGAAAATATGCTGAGGGACTTTGCTCTGGTATCTGCTGTGCAGAGTAAAGTTTGACGTAAAAATCCCTGAAGGCACGAGAGATATCCTCCTCTCAGGAAAGTTCTGAGCCCCCCTCATCTATGATCAATGGAACAGCTGCTGCCTGGCGCGTGCAGAGCTTATGCGCTATCAAGTGGCCGTATCTGTTTCGTCCTATGTAGAACATATGTTTAAGCCTGAGGGCCGCGTATTCAGCTCGGTCCAGGTCCAAGCTAGCAAGTTGCATTCTTTAATTGCTTCCATACCCTCAGGGTGCCTGTCCGCTTGTGGATCCCCTCTATTCATAGACCTGTTGTGAGAGCTCCTCCCATTTCTCTTTGCGGATCCTGTTATCCGCAGCAGATGTAGCTATTATGTCGCCCCTGGCCACCAATTTGAGTGTTTCCCAAAAAGACACAATGGATGTTTCGGGAGTGCTGTTCTCAACTAAGTAGTCCTGTAGCGTCTTAGTGAGGTGGGCGATTACTTCAGGTCTGTGGAGGAGTGTGTCTCTAAGTCTCCACGAAACGGATGGGTGATGGGTAGGGCAGGACAGCAGGGTCATGGTCAAATCTGCGTGGTCAGATAGCGCCTGAGGCTCGATAACCTAGTCCTGTAGGGATAAGAGGAGAAATTGGGACCCCATTAAATAATCTAATCAGGCATAGGTACCCCAGGAGTGTGAATAAAAAGTGTAGTCCTTTGAAGGGGGGTGAAGATGGTGCCATACGTCGGCCAGCCCCAAGTCATGTAACCACTGCCGCGTGCTGTCAGAGAGGGCGCCAGATTGGCCCTGCCGCTAGGCCGAATGGTCCCACTGGCCATCAAACACAATATTCAAATCTCCCCCAGGAGTACTTGCCTGTCGGAGGAGGAAGTCAAGTCAGCCACCGCTTCACGCAAGATAGCCTCTTAGCCCTTGTTGGAGACATAAATGGTAGCCAGAGTGAACGCACGTTGCCTTACCGATTGAGAAGGTGACAGAAGTCTCCCCTTGATTTCTAGCACCGGAGCCCCTACCACCTAAGGAGCGGGAAATGAGAATAGAAACTCCAGCCTTTTTAGTTAGGAGGGATAAGATATATTGTTGTGGAAAGGACTTAGATAGTAACCTATGTGCGTTGCTGCGCAATAGGTGGGTTTCCTGTAGCAAGCAAATGTGGGCTTTGGTATTCTCCAAATAAGACCGGATGGCTCTGTATTTAATAGGGTTGTTGAGCCCTTTCACGTTAAGGGTCAGGATTTTAATACTCATCCGGGCAAGTGGGGGAGGCTCGGTGCGAAGTGAGTGGTGTGAGGCAAAGCGCGCATTCCCAGATCGGGCTTATGTGTGGTAGCTTCCATAGGGTCGAAACTAGGCTAGTGTAGCAGGAGGATGGACCAGAAGCTACAAAACCAACAAGTGAAAGAATGGAAAAAACAAAGACAACAATATAACTGAACAAAGGTGAAAAAAGTAATTCAATCAAATGTCCAGAGCTTAACGCTCCTGGAAGGTCAACTGCAGGGTACCAATGGCCAGAAGTCTCTAACCCGCCCCCCCCCCTACTCAGCCCCAGGTACACAGTTGCAGATGCGTTAATGGAGACAGTAAGGCAATTAGGTGAACACCAGTTGCTGCACACCACCTGGCAGGAGCTACTCCGAAGAAGCCCCGGATAGTGATGCTATGACTGGCTGCCATTCCTTCGAAATGGTGTCCAAGTCAGGGCGCGGTGAAGAGTTTGGGGGTTTGATAGTGGTCCATCCATGGCCACTGCGGCCTCTGTTATTGGGATAGATTTATTTCATTTTTTCAGCTGCAGGTTCCTCGAGGTTCAGAATCTTGTTGCCATGGAAAGGGAGCATATCTGCCGGAGCTCCCCCTTGTAGGTGAATATCAGCCAAAAAGGGTGGCCCCAGAAGTATGTGATGCCGGCCAATCTGAGATAAGTAGTGATAGGTCGAAATGCCCTGCGCTTGGTCAAAGTAGACGTTGCTAGGTCTTGGTAGAAAGCGGGCTTCTGGTCTTTATATTGGAAAGCTGGGTAGCTCCTGAACACGCTGAGTATTCGCTCCTTGAGTTGAAAGTCGTGCACACAGGTGAGGACATCAGCAGGATGAGTAGGAGCAGCCCTCCGAGGGCCCACTCTGTGGGTGCGGTCTAGTTTAATCAGAAAGTCATGACTTTCACCCAGGAGTGAGTGAAACATGTCCACCACAAACCCCTCAATGTCAGCGCCCTCCCCTCCTTGCGCAATGCCACAAATGCGGGCGTTATGTCGCTGGGACCTGTTCTCTAAATCCTCCGTATGGGCCTTGAGATCAAGAGTCTGTTCCTGTAGTCGGAGGACTACTTGCTGCAAACTCTTGATCGCCTCATCTCTTTCAGTTTCGTGTTCCTCTAGAGTTTTCACTCTTTCCCCCATGGAGTCCACATCCTGTCGTACCTCTCGCAGGTCAGCTGAGAGGTCCCGCTTGATAGCTGACAGGTCCTCTCGAAGAGAGGCGAAGAGGGACACCATGAAGGAACGACTCACCGAGCCCTCCGCTCCCTCTATTCCCTCCGTCTCCTCCGTGGATTTTGTCATGAATTGACTCTCAGGCTGCAAGCTAGTAGATTTGAACAGCATCTCCTTGACCGATCTATCCTTTCGACCATTGGGGGCTGCCATTGTGGGGTATCCGGGCCTCTGCACCTGCGAGAGAGGACCTGAGAACAAATAGGGGATGCCGTCGAACCGCGCAGCACCCTCTCCGCCTTACGGCCTTAGAGTGCAACTCCCCAGATTGTGACCATCGGCTCTGTAAGGCAAGCATGTCCGGACCAAGCCGTAGCAGGCTCCACCGCTCCCGTCCAGAAGGCTTCAAGCCCCGTGCTCAGCCTGCAGCTCTGAGCTCCCCTTTCCGCTGTGCTGTCTTGACACAGGAGTGATGTGGGCCGCATCGCATCGCTCCTGTCGCACTGCTCAGCGCCAAAACCCGGGACTCGCTCCACAGCCTCCCAACAGCGAAGCAGCGACAAGTGAATGGGCCCTGCCTCCACCAGGTCTGCAATACCCTCCAATGTCCATATCCTGTATTCTGCCCCCAGTCAGCTCCTGAGGTGCTGGGCCAGCCCATGTAAGGAGGCCACTCACGCGAGGCGCGCAACAGCCACTTCCCCACAGGGCAACGTGGGGGGCCTGCAATCCACCTGCAAGCCCCTTACCCGGGCTGTGCACAGTCCGCGGCAAGTCATTGGGGGCCCTCCCCGCACTCACCGAAGTTTCAGTTTGGGGGGGGGGCACTGTCGATCTCCGCCAGTCCCTGCCCCAGCGTTTTGCCAACCAGCAATAGGGCTATGCAAACGTGAGGCCCTCACCTCTCCCTGCAGCGGGGCCGCACATATATGTATGGTGGTGGTTTCTCCCACCCCCGGGCTCCAGCCGCAAAGCTGCATTGCCGGACGCTGCCAGGCGTCTGCAGATTTGACCAGCAGCCACGCTCCACGGGCTCAGGAAGGGAAAGGCGCTGAGTAGTGGCCTCCCCCACTGCTCCGTGTCTGCTGGCACTGTCGCCAAGCCTCACTGACAGCCGCCCACACACGGTGCCGGACGCCGATATCGCGCTCCGGGAGAACCTTGGTCACTGGTGTGTTCCCGGGTGGGGGGGTCGACAGGCTCCAGAACCAACCGGCGCTGCAAAAATGCTGGGGTTTCGCCGGACAGGAGCGGAGAGCTCAGCAACATGTCTCACCAAGACGACATCTTGGCCACGCCCCAAGAATGTCCTTTTTATCTCAATATAGGGAGTAATACCCGGAGGATTCGAAGCCTGGTAGGCAGATTGTAACTCCCCAATTAACAAAGGACCTCAATATTGGCCCCATCGGTCAGCCGGCCAGGACGCGGCCTGTGCCATCCTCTCGAAATTGTTAAAGAAAAAAATCTGGATCCTCTCCACTCACATATTTTGGCCGAACCACCGAGGGCAACACAGTTGTCCTAGGGTGTCAGCCAATCTTCTAAGGGCTGTCTCCTGTATCATAGATTGTGTTGTCAGGGCCTTGTGTATTGTTTTAAGAACTTCCACTGCTGAATTGAGAAATCTTTCTATCGTCCGCTCCAGCTTCTCATGGCTCTCAGCCATCTTGTTTACCAACGCCTCTATACTTCCAGATGCATCTTCTGACCCCACTTGGGGCAGTTTTAGGAGACTGGGACGGATGTAAAGTTGAGGAGGCTTAATTTGTTTCTCAATGCTGTCTTTTATTCAAAGTATTGCAATTTTAATATATGCAAAATGTCAATGAAAATCCCTTCCACAATGGATTTCTGTCTTCTCCTTTTCTCCTTCTGGTCTTTGGGTGTGGCTGGGTTTCCCTGATTCTCAGTGAAAAAAGAAACAAGCTCAACCTCCTCCCTCTGCACTCGCCTCGATATATAAAAAGTCTGTCCCCAGGGATTCACACGCTCTGCCAAAACTCTCCAGCGTTAGGGCGCCTAATCAGCATCCTTCGAGGCTATCCACAACTCCTCTGGGCCCAACTTGGATCCTCCTCTTCCTGACTGAGTTTATTGAGAGTCTCTCGGTCGGTGACATCTGCATTGGTTTCCCTTCCAGTGGTCCTTCCACTCAGCGGAATAATTCCAGGCAATCCTCCCTTCCTCAGGTTTTGTTCTGTTCTCCTCGGGTATTGTGTCCGTGTTTCCTCTCTCTTCTTCTGGGGTTTGCACTTCTGTTTTCTTTCCGCAGTCATCTTCCCATTGGTTAACTCTGCAGGCATATTTAAAGAGACAGTCCCCAATTACTGAGTTGTGAGTCTGTTTAACCTTCCATTCTTTCTTTTCCTAGGTCCTGCAGCAGCAAGATAATCCAGCGAGAAGATGAGAAGGGGGAGGACTGGTAGGAGAGGATACCATGGTATGTAAATCCTCACAGAGACCCTTTCAGAGGGTCCCCTGAAATCTAATAAACCTAATGGGGGTTCTGGACGTTTTTCCTCAGCATGCCACCACCAAACATGTTTCTGGCCTCATGTGGTGAGAGCAAGCGCTCTCAGAGGACAGAAACAGTACCTGCTCTGGGCCGGGGTGTTTCATACCTCCTTCAGGACAGGATGTCTTTCCCAGGTGGGAAGCTTCAAAGGCAATGCCACCTTTGAAATCCAACTCAGAAACTTCTAGATAGTGGGGGAGGCCAGGCCCCCTTTCCTGCTCCACTTTTGGTGAAAATTAGTTAGATGAGGAGGAGGGTCTCCCCTCAACCTGCACCATCCTAGGCTGGGGCAAGCGATGCGAACCCCCCTCCTGAAATTACACCATCTTGAGATGGTGAGAAAACCTCCAATCAGGGCTAGGGTAGTGCCTCTTCCCACAGGAAGTGGTCACTAGAGGCTGTAGATACCCTAAAAGGTAAGTAGACAATTGTCTACTACCTTCCTCCTCTTGTAACACCCTTTATTTCAGTATTTCGGTGGCTCCCCAAGACCTGAACCTCAGATTCATCAGACCAAAGAAGACAAGGACAAAAGAAGACCTGCTACTGCAGAACAGAAGCCCTGATGCAGAAAGAAAAGGTGCCAAACCCTTCCAGCTTCAAGAAGGACTCGACAATCGCTTCTGCGGTGTCGTCCTGAACCCTGAAATGATTCCAAGAACTCTGGAGCACCTACAGTTTTTGAGAAATCACCAGGAAGCTTCCTTGGAGTGAGGGTATCACTCACCTGCACACCACAGGCGCTTATCCCTTGAAGTCCAGTTTATCTTCATGCTGCTCCCCGACGACCCTTAATGCAGCATCAAAGCAGGCAGAGGAAAAACAGCTCCAGTGGATCAGATCTGCATCTCCGCCACATTTGGAGGCACCAGGACCCACCAGAGCCATGGTGTACCAATACCTGGGGTACTGGACCCCCAACGGTAAACACCAAAAAGAAGAGACCACTCTGAACTCCCAAAGCACCAGACGCAATCATCCATCGAGGGATATTGAGACACGAGAGGCCCACTTCTTAAGAAGCTCTGCTTCTGTGGTCACCAGGCCCTTGTGACCTCCTCCCTCCAAGGAGACCCACCGGACTTGCCTGGAAGTCCACCTGTGCAGTGCATTTTTCAAGTGGCCCCCTTCATCTTTGCGCACCAGTTTTCAAGTTCCTCAGCACTCTGCTCCTGCTGGAACTTTGGACCTGGTACCGACATTGACCTAAAACGGGAAGGTTAACCTCGTGAAAGCATTGCCTGATTTTATATGCATTTGAATTCTTTTTCCCCAAAAGTGTTATCTTTTTCGAACCTCGCTCCAAAAGTACTTACCTTATAACTGTGTTCTTGGTCTTAAAAAATACATAAAAATCGAATTTATTTTCACAAATTGGACTCCGATTTATTCTCGAGTGTGTGTCTCATTTATTGCCTCTGTGAGTACAACAAATGCGTAGCACTACCCTCTGATAAGCCTAACTGTTCACCCTAACTACCTCAAAAAGAGCACTAGAATTATCTGCTTTTACCTCTGTGTACCATATGGGAATTCTCTGGACTCTCTGCACAGTGTGCTTATTAAAAGAACACTATATAGCGAGCCAGCCTCCTACAATTGTGCATTACTGTCTTCCTCCTACTTGTATTATATCTCCTGTATGCAGCCTACTGTTTTATATCTCCTGTAATGGCTGGATGTGCAACCCTTGTAAAGTGCTCTGATGCCCTCAAGCCACGTACACGCAGTATAAAACTAGACAAATAACACTATATAGCGAGCCAGCCTCCTACAATTGTGCATTACTGTCTTCCTCCTACTTGTATTATATCTCCTGTATGCAGCCTATTGTTTTATATCTCCTGTAATCGCTGGATGTGCAACCCTTGTAAAGTGCTCTGATATCCTCAGGCCAAGTACACGCAGTATAAAACTAGAAAAATAAAATAAAACAAATTGTCACCCAATGCAGAATACATGATTTATTTTTAAAATGAAACACGTTTATAGCTGCTGTAACAATCCATCTTATGAAATGCAGGCATTTCAGACTGTCTCAAGAAGTGTATTGGTAAATGTGGAGGTCGGTTAAGGAGAGAATTTCATGAATCCTTAGCAGCGATAAGGTTTGACACTGGACATTCGTCTGCCCAATCAACATTCAGTCAAATTTAATGCCCTGTATGTGACACACCCCTTTCAGGTCTCTCTCAAGCAATGTAATGCGATGCAATATGTTAACGCAAGAAAAAAATAATGTCCTTTAAGAATAAAACAATCATATTACATTTATAAGCACAACCCCAGCTAGCAGCTTTAATTGATTAAAGATTAAAACGCTACACAGCTTGAAGTGGCGGAGTGTAGGCGGGGCCACAGGTGTAGTTGGCCTGGGTGCAAAATTCTTAGGGGTGCAACATTTTAAAAGAAAAAAAAAATTGTACAGCACATTTTTTTTCTTCCACAATTATGAACCAGGAAGTGTGTAATAGAGCAGCTGACACACCAGAGAATTCCAAGATGGCTGCTATGGTGTGCCCCGTAGACGACTTCAGCAGCATACCAATTGGTCACAATAGCATCAGCCCCAGGGCGCCTCTGCAGGAGAAAGGGGAAGCACGCGAGATGGGAAGTGAGAGAGCGACAGGACAGAGAGCCGCAGGAGAAAAGTGCTACCAGGTTGGTGATATCCAGAGCAAGGTGGTGTTTTTAGTGGCAAAAAACAGAACCGAGGAACAGAGGAGCAGCGCAGCTGATGACCGAGTTACGGCCAATCTCCCCAGCGGTCCACAGACACAGGAGGATGCTGAAAGGCCTGACGCCACGGCCCAGGAAGGTCATGGCTGAAGGCAAGTCTTGGGAAGGTCAGGGGGCCTCATGGGGTGGTGGGCAGAGCAACACTCACCGTGCAGGCATGTGTGAACCCCTGTTCCAAGACTCTTGACTAAAGTGCCTCCATATCGATGTTCATAGGGGGGCGGGATGGATACAGACACCCCAACAAATATCACAAAGTGCTAAAAGTCCATGGTTAGGGGACGCAATACTTGCCTTGCCGCGGATCCTGGCAACCCACGCTACACCGCTGGCCCTACTCCCATACACTCAATATATATATGTGGGGAAGCCTAATTTGGAGACACCTGCCTACCTGTTGGGGTAATCGCTTGTTGCTCTGCTCTGCTCTGCATTCTGCCATCGCCGCCGCAGCTCCTGGGCTCCCTTCTGCTGCATGTCTCCCCCGCCGCCGCCACTTCACATCGCGGACGAGAGCGGGGAGAGACTACAGCCCCCAGACTCCCTTGCGGCCGTTGACGCCGCCAACGCGCCCGGAGGCGCTTAAAAGATCACGGCTCCCTCGGGGGAGCGGGAAGCCTAATTTGGAGACACCTGCCTACCTGTTGGGGTAATCGCTTGTTGCTCTGCTCTGCTCTGCATTCTGCCATCGCCGCCGCAGCTCCTGGGCTCCCTTCTGCTGCGTGTCTTCCCCGCCGCCGCCACTTCACATCGCTGACGAGAGCGGGGAGAGACTACAGCCCCCAGACTCCCTTGCGGCCGTTGACGCCGCCAACGCGCCCGGAGGCGCTTAAAAGATCACGGCTTCCTCCGCGTCGCGGGACGCGCGCGGGCGACGCCGGGCTAAGCCCGGACAAAGGGCGGGCCGTCTGTGGCCGTCAGGGGCCAAAGGAGGCCGGGCTGGGCCGCTCCTCTTAGCTCTGCATTTTGGGTCAGTCTGAACTAACCTCCATTGGCTAATATCATTTTATTTAGTATTCGTCAGTCTTTCGCTGTGTATAGAGTGTGTTCCTTTTATCTTACATTGTTTGTATGTTAGGTATTTGTGTTAGGGGTACCTTATTGTATTACTTTCGCTGATGGTTTTATTGGAATCATGGGGAAGCATTCTAAACCTACAGTCAGTCGCCCTATGACCAGACAGCTAGCCAATTCCAATCCACAGATCCCCAGTCTCACAGCGATAGATAAAATGCTGCAGAAGACAATTGGGGTGGTGGCTACAGCCATTGAAAATACCGAAAGACGGTTGTCGATTACCCCGGCATTTAATATGGCCCCTCCTTCTGATGGTTTGGCTGACTTATCTTCATACCAGGTGGATCCTGATGCGATGTCATCTATGTTGGCCTCGTTTACACAATTACCGTGCGCTCAGGCACAAATAGATGAGCCTGAACAAGAGGAAGCTGGCCCATCTTCATCCTCCTTTGTTTCTATAGTGGCCCCCTCTAAGCAGGTAAAGCCAAGAAAAAGAAAACAGAAACTTAGAAAAAAGAGTTTTTTACCAGCCCCCCCTGCAGACAGCCCTGCTCTTTCGGCCTCGATCCATCACCCTACTTCCACTATCCCTCCGACCTGGGTGACTACTTTATTAATTGACCTACAGTCACACATAGATCAGTCCCTAAACCTCCTTTTGAAAACCCTGTCATCTAAAATCGACAGGTTGGTATCTCTAGTTAATACCAAAGGTATCGGGAAGAAACAGTTAAATCATGATCTAAAGCATAACATGGGCAGTACGGAGGGTGCCGGTATTCAAGTAACGCCTAATAACCCTACCCCCCTAAGCCAGACATTCCCACCCTCGAACCATACAGCTACGGACCCAGTTCAGCCTCTACCGGTGCAGCCATCTGCCCCTTCCCTCTCTGCTGGTCCCCGTATGTCCCCGACTTTGCCCCGAGCCCCTATTGTTGTTTCATCACGCGAACAGTCCCTTAGTTGTAGGGACTCAGCCCTTCGGAGTTCGGACGGGGATAGGATCCTTCCTCCTGGGGGGGGGGGGGAACCGAGCCCTACGGAGTCCGGAAGGCTCCCTTCCTCTAGTACAGCTTCCCCCTGAGGCAGCACCTTATGTGACCGTGCTCACTGGAGTTCCCCCACTAATGAATGGAAGGGGGGAATCTTACTTTGAATTAAAAAATAAATTCATACACTGGTTGTCCAAAAATAGACCATTGGAGGGAGCAGGTAGAGGGGAGATCCTCTTTGTTCGGAGAGTTAACTGGCTGGGGACCCGCCCAAAGGACATTGGTGGGGATTGTGTCCTGATTAATTTTAGGGACCCTAGAGTAGTAGGACACATACTGGAGCAGGGTGGGCACCACAAAACAGGAGCCATTGACACATCGCATTTGGGGTACTTCTATTCCATCTCCAATACTCTGAATCCAGTGGAATTACCATACTTTCATCAGGCTTCTCATAACACTTACTTCAATATCCCGGTCGAAAACCGTTTCGACCTGCTCAACTCTGTGGACTGACCATCACCCCTGAGTCTCAGTAAGGGAGGGTATATGCCTTTGGGGGGGAACCAGGCTAGGGACGTTTCTGGTGTGGTGACGGCTCTCCCCTCGGCTGCTCCTGGCATGGAGAGAGGCCCTGGGCCCTCTTCTCCCTCATCTTTGATCCCCAGTGCCATGGTGGGATGCCCCGTGTTGGGCCCCCTTGAGCATTCTGCTTCCCACCGCCCCCCCTCTTCCCCCCCTCCGGCTGACAGCCCTCCCCGCACACCTACTCGAAGACCTTTAGTTGGGTCCTGGAATGTGGCTGGATTGGAGTCCAAACTCTCTGACCCCGATTGGGGAGAGCTAATGGACAATTACGACATCTGCATATTCCAAGAAACATGGCTACGGTCTATACCATGGAGGGTGGGCTATGCATCGTTTTCGGCCCCAGCAGTTCAAGGGGCGAGAGGAAGACCTTCTGGGGGGTTACTAGTATGGGTTGCAACACACCTGGGGTGCTCAGTAAAGTTACTAGATTCAAAGTCCCCTGACATTTTATGTTTGCTACTCACTTTCCCTGCCAGTTATTCGCTGGTAGTAATAAATGTCTACCTGCGCCCTCACCCGGTACAGCTGGGTCTGTCGATTTTGGGCGCCCTGGAAGATGTATTACATTCTCTTCCACCTGCGTCCCATAAATTAATTGGTGCAGATCTTAATTGTCACTTCGAACCCCTTCTTGGGATCCCCTCCCCCACCTGTGACGAGGATGAAAGTTATCTAATCCCAGACCCCATTACCTATCCTGCCAAACGTCTTTGCCCTCTAGCCCTTGAGATCAATAAGCTTACCATTGCACACTCCTTGCGGGCTTGCAATGGTAGACTTCGCCCGGACGTGCCGGGGTCTTTTACCTTTAATAGACCCGGGAGCTGTTCGACTATCGACTATCTTCTGGTGAACGTGGAATTTTGGGGCCATTTGGCCGCCTTTTCTGTTATTCCACGGGTCGATAGCGATCACAACCTACTGTCACTGGAATTGGTTAACAAGATCGGTGGCAGCGGAATTTCTAAGCTCCAATCACCATCATATAGTGAGAATCTGGTGTTAGCGGCAGGTGGTAGACGGATTAGGTGGGCAAGGGTAGCGTCCGACGACCTAAAACTTGCAGATATATATAGCAGTGTGACCTGCTCTTTGGAAGCAGTCTCCCACCTCTTGAGCCCCACCGGGGACATCCCGCAGTCCCGCCTCCTCGATTTCCAGATCATTCATGAGGATCTCCTTTGCAGCCTGGCTGGCTTCTTTTATAGCCCTACTGCCTCAAAACCAAGGCCCCTTAGGCCCGAGCATTGGTTTAATGGTTCCTGTAGGCGGGCTAAGACTGCTCTGATAAAAGAAGTAAAAGAGGGTACCCTGTCTAGTATCCGGGCGGCGAGGGCCACATACAAAAACCTGATCAAGGAAGCAAAATCCGAGTGGGAGGATCTAAGGTGGCAAAATTTATTGCAAGCTTTAGTAGACCGTGACTCGAGGGCGTTTTGGAACATTGTTCGAACGGGCACGGTAGCCAGTAGCCCTGCAATTATTCCTAATCTTAGCGAGGAGGTCTGGCTTGCCCATTTCCAACCCCTCTTTTCGGTCAGTAATTCCTCGGGTGGCCCCGATCCGGGCACCTCGCGGATTGATATTGCAATGGACCAGTTGTGCCAGGAAGAACTTGAGAGTCATTCCTTTTCTCTTTCAGAAATAGAATTGGCCCTCAACTCTCTATCAGTAGGGAAAGCTCCGGGGCTTGACAGGATCCCTGGCGACTTGTACAGAAGTGATATAAAAATCTGGGCCCCTTACATTTGCGTGTATTTTAATGCCATTTTGCAGGGCCTTGGAATCCCGGACACCTGGTTGGGTGCAGAAATTATACCCATTTACAAAAAATCTTCCCCGCTGGATCCAGCCAACTACCGCCCCATAAGCTTGATTGATGTTCTACAGAAGCTGTTTGCCCGAGTCCTCTTATCCAGACTGCAGTCCTAGATGGAGGATCAACAAATTCTAACCTCCCTTCAGGCGGGGTTCCGTGCTAAGGTTTCCACTATCGATCAATTATTTAGATTACTATTGATTTACTGGAAGTCAGTCAGCTTGGGTGCTGGTAATTTGTATTTGATTTTTGTGGACCTTTGGTCCGCTTTTGATACGGTCCAAAGGGAAAAATTATGGGCCCTTTTGTTAGAGATGGGTGCTCCCCCCTACCTTTGCCACTTATTTAAACGCCTCCACTCCGGCACCTATGCAAGGGTGAGATTTGGGAGATGTGGGGAAATTTCTGGGCCATTCCCGGTTGAAATGGGTGTGAGGCAGGGCTGTGTCCTGGCCCCCACTCTTTTCTCCCTTTTTATCAATGGGCTGATTGAGTATCTCTTGCGCACCGCTAACTTGGACTCCCCTGTACTGGCGGGGCGTAAGGTTCCGGCCCTAATGTTCGCTGATGACACGCTTTTGTTATCTAAATCTTACATGGGCATCCAGCATACATTAGAGGCCTTTTGCTCCTTCTGTAAAATCAGGGATCTGGAACTGAATCTTTCCAAAACTAAATTCATGGTTTTCGGTTCCAATTCATTTAACTGCCCCCACCCTAAGCTGGGTGATGTTGAGTTGGATAGGGTTGCCACTTTTGAGTATTTGGGGGTGACCCTTAACGATAAAATGAATTGGGGGTCCCATCTGGCGAAGGCCAATTTGAGACTAGCTCAATCAGTGGGGGGTATCCTGAAGGTGTTTAATAACACCTCTTTTAAACCTTTGGGCCCCCCCATGGAAATTTATAAATCTCAAGCTGGAGGAGGAGCACTCTATGGCGCTGAACTATGGGGATATTCCATTCCCGCTTCCCTCTCATCTACTGAGAATTCCTTTATTAGGAGATTGCTGAAACTACCTGTCAGCACTCCATTAACTCCTTTGAGATGGGATTTGGGTCTGGTCTCCATAGAAGAGATTGCCCTGAACCGTCCCCTCCAGTTCTGGAGGCGTCTTTGGTCAACGCCGGAGTTGGTAAGCTATAGGTATGATCTTGGTGATATATTGGCAAGGGGAAAATCGGATAAGATCCCTTGGCTTGCCTATATAAAGAACCTCTGCAACTCAATTGGGATGGGGAACCTATGGTCCGCCCCGGAAGAGACCTGCCGTGCACTTTCGAAGAATTCACTGCGGGAGGTCTTGAAATCCTATAGGAAGGGAATTTTATTCCACTCCTCCCTGGGTAGGCTTACTGACACTTTTCTGGATACTAAGTCTAGTCCCCAGTTTGAAGTTTTCCTGGACGTTATCCAACCACCTTTGGCAAAGAAACTCTACATCCAGTTTAGACACGGCTCACTACCGCTGAGGGATCTCACACATAGATGGTCCAACGTCTCGGATCCCGCAAGCACGTGTCCTTTATGTACTGTTACCTGTGAAACAGAGTTGCATGTTGTCCTTTTCTGCCCTCTATATATCATTGCAAGAAAAAAGTGGATCGTCCAGTTATGCAAGTCTAGGGGTCTCAGGGACTATAAGGAGGTGTTTAGAATTTTTAAATATGATACTACCCCATTGATAGTGTTCGCAATGGCCAAATTTCTTCTCTCAATGTGGTTTATACGGTCCAAATTTATGACTTCCGCTACTCATTTCCCCTGATTTTAGTATTACCTATATTGCCACTACAGTACTTTGAGGTGTAGCGTGTACATCTTTGGCCCTGGATCATTTTTAATAATTTGCCTTTGTGGAAAAACCACGCTTTTTCACTGTATCTTTTATGAAAATATTTTAATGTTTTAATGGATTACACTCTACACAATGTTTATTTAATCATGTTTAAATGTATATATGTATTTATGTCTTTTTATGGTATTTTACCGAAATAAAAGCTTTGACTGACTGACTGACAATATATGTACAGCCTAGTCTCCACATTATAATTTGGCTTCACGCTCAAGACGTTTCAGGAAGGCCAGAGGGGGCAACTCTCTGCACACTGGAATGTGATGGGGCCAGGTTCCTTTCTACCATTTTCCTCTGGAACCCTTGGTCAATGAATCTTCGTTGCCTGTTGAGAATCGTAGAGGGAAGAAATAACTCATTACGACAAACTCTACCACTTTAAAGAACCATGACTCTGAAGACTCACAGACTCCGAATCCCAAGTTAGTGGGTTTATTACAAAGCCAAAAATAACTTCACATACAGACACCTCAAGAGGAGGTTGCAGAAGTACATCGGAACTAATACTAATCTGAATCTGCAGGTAAGACGAAAACGGTGGATCATATAAAGAATGACAAATTCCAGAACTAGAACACAGGCAATAAATGTCCCCACATCGAGATGTGTCTTCATTTGAGGAGAATAAATGAAAAGCATTAGTCTATCCCTACACTACTACTGCTGTGACATCCCTCCTTAGCATTCCCCAGGCAAGATCAGGAAAAGGTGTCAGCGCATGAAGACAAGAAGTGCACTCAAGTTGTATGGGTCAAGTGGCCAAACCTACAGAGCTCATTCTAAGATCTCACCTTCTCTCCTGACTCAAACCTCGGGGTACTGTCCCTAATTCAAAATGCAAAACACAAAACACGCCCACTGCTTGCATCTGGATCACCTCATCCTGCAGAGCACTTCTCATACGTGATTTTCCATTTTGTTTCGATTATCCCAGCTCCTGGCTTGATGACGTTCATTCCCAGGCCTCCTTCAGTGAGAAAGAACACCGACTTCCAATTATCAACATTCTTGTATAAAAGTATCTTCTCCCCCCTGAGCCTAACTCTTAAAACAAAATACGTTATTCTAACTAACAAAGGCAACTTTCTCCACCTGCAACAGAAACGTGAGAACAGAACAAATTCAACCTACACATGAAATTCATTACTCTACCCCACTAGGAGAGCTGACAGGGAGAATACATTACAGGCCTACAGAAATCGGCTAACATAAGAATGAAACACATAGGCCACACGGAAATACAAATAAATGAACAGTTTTGCTTAAGCATTTCATGTTACATAAACATTTCGAATGCACAAATCATTGGGAGTAACCTATGATTTCTTACACATTTAACTTGACTTTCTACATCCTTGTGCAACTTTAATCTGGTGCACGTTGAACTATGCATTATATATAACAAATGAGCAACTTCGTTAATCAACTGTAGAAAAACCCTAAAGGTTACATTATTCAAAACACAACTGTCACGTTATTTCTTTACATGGCACAGAATAGTTCTAACATTTCTCTTTCACATGTTATTACAAAGTACATCCTAATGACCAAATATTAACAAAACAAAGGAATAATGTGGGTGCAGACTACTCGTGAATATGATGCACCCCTACAATTGAAACCATCGCGCTCCATCAGTCTTCCCCTCTGATGACAAGTGTCATCACAATCAATCACAACTCCCTGTAGAAAGAACAGACCTAAACAGAAGTCGTCAATAGTCCTCCCTGTCGGAACTTTTCTAGGCTTTTGAGATTCTCATAGTGACTGTCCTGCAGTCTCTCCATCCTTCTCTCCTGTTCCCTAAGAGATCTCTTGGCCTGTCCTGCCTTATCCCACTTTTAAGCTTTTACACGGCCCAACAGGATAATCATACAAACCACCACTGTGATGATGGGCTTCAAGATGTAACCAAGAATTCCTTTTCCAAGGTTGACAAACCAACTTCCAATCCTTCCAAACACTTTCCAAACCTTATTCCAAACACCCACCGTAGCCAGGTCATGCACCTCATGGTAAATCTCAGTGATGTTACTTATATACGTCTTCAGATCCTTGCTTTTGTCCGGTATATAAGTACTGCACTGTTGAACCCTCAATAATTTAAATAATCCACCCTCTTTTGCTAACAGGACACCTAGAGCAAGATGGTTCTGCATCACCATAGTCCTTATCGACACCATCTCTCCATCTACAAGTAACAAAGACTGAGCTGTATTCGCTGACATCTTATCCACAATAGTAGACAATCGCCTAATCTTTATATCATTCAGGACCACTCCCAGGCTTGGTATCATTGCTCCAAATACATCTCCAACAATTTCCCCTGTACTTGCACCTCACTTTTCCCTCTGATGTAATCCACTTTCCAAAGGCCACAAATCCTCTATGTGGTATATCGTGGGGAAGACGACAGCCACGAAACAAGTATTATACCAATTCAGTGGCAACCTCACATAGGCATTCCTCCCACACACAAAATACACATTGTCACCACCTGCACCGTATCTTGCAAGAACTTCTTCGCAGTGGCATCAATTGTGAAAATGTGATCATATACGCTCTGTCCCACAAAGACCTTATAGTATGTCTGTACCTGTTGGAAACAAAGCTTCTCTCTCTTCTCAAAATCTAAAGCTGTTGGACCGAAACTCTCCCTTTCTTTGTGTGACAACTCTTCCTGGGTCCATTCAACTTTTCCTCCTTTACTATCAAGTTTTACTGTTAGTTATCTATGGCTATCTTCCACTTGATCTATAAACTTCTTCTCTATATCTGTTAGTATGCACGTCAAATTATGACGATGTGCATAAGCTGTATCTAATGCAACAGTAGGTATGAAATAGTTTCCCACTCTATCTTCCTGTTTGTAATAATCATACTTATTCAGGTGCTTGTAAGCTGGAACTTCTGAAAGCACTACTTCATAATTGGAGAAATAGTATTCAAAATGACCCTTACCGTAAAACATACTGAGTAACAAACTACAAGAAATACCATATGTTAAAGGAAGGTGGTGATAATGGATACCCTCCTCCACAGATGCAAGCAACTGCATACACACATAGCAATCTCTCACATCCATTGTGCTCACATACTCATATAGCAGCTTCCCATAAGCATTAAGGGTGTAATCACCCTTAGACAAATCTACGTGTAGCATACGAATAGTCTGATCTAGCATAGCCTTTTCAGCTCCTACGATACCCGATTTTGTGCAAGAAGTAACAGGTGTGGTTGTCTTTTGCACTCCCACCCCTTCAACTTCATGTGAAATTTTTACAGACACAATAATAACTACTGCAATCACTATTATCACTCCCACTATGACCTACGGCTCGAATTTCCAGACTCCATTTTAAATTGTCGAATTAACACAAAGTCTCTTTCTCTGCCTCAGATTGCTGTTCAACCAGTTCACACACAGTTCGTTGAAGCTCTGGGAATTGATTCACAGTTTGTTGCACTTTTATTTACACAGTTCAAAAAGACTTCCTTAATCCGCTTTCTTCTTCTACGGAAAGTCCCTAAATGTTGTCTTCTCTCACTTGGGCCTAGGTTATCTTCTTTTTGAAGCAAACTCTATTTACAATTCACAGTTCAATCAACAGTCTCTTATAAGCTCAGAACCAATTTCCATAATGATGCATTGTAGAATATACAAACGGACAGCTGCAATTTCCTGTGCTGGTGGCTGATATCCAAAAGATGGAAAGGACAAATCTTGCAGAATCAAAACTCGCACTCGGCTCAAGATCGGAGGTCTCTGCACCATCACTGTCAGCACCCCCTCGATTTTCAGTCCAGAGACTAGTAGCTCAATATCAATTTTCAGTTCTGGGGTTCTGCTGACCAATCATGAAGACCTCAGTCTCCCGGTCCCCACTGCTCCCGGCATCTGTGATCAGATAGGTCCACTCTGGGGCAGCGTACCTCTGGCAGGGCACTCTTGCTCTTCTCGACCTGTTCGGGATTTCTTGTGCTTGTTCCGCATCACTCCGCTCCGATTCAGATGTTTCAGACACTGGAGCAAGATCTCTTTCAGATGCCAGCCTCAAATTTAGTCTCCTCTGTCTCACAGGCCACGATTCACTTGCAAGCTCTGCTCTTCATTGCTGCGCCCGACCACTTTGCACACCAGTTCCTTCAGATGAGTCTGACTCCGTACCACTCACAACGTTACCATCTCCCTCAGAGTCAATACCTGGGCCTTGTGTAGCGTGACCCACCTCAGGTTGGTCTGGTGGGCACCCAGCCTCATCATCAACCCTCACAGCTTAGCTCGTCCTCTCCAGTGGCCTTGTAACCACACCTGGATTCTCTTCTGGGAGAGCAGCTGTTTCTTCCGAGGGTCCTGAAACTCTGAGGGTATGGGAGCGTGAATCCAGTTTGGCAAACCTCCGCACCTCACAGCAGTATTTGTCACCAGAAACACGTGATACAAACCTCTCCAGCGAGCATCAATACAGCTCTTTCTCATGTGCTTGCGAACGTGCACCCAGTCACAAGTCGTGGCACAGATCGTTCAAGGTCGGTGTGGTCCCAGCTTCAACCTGGTGAGACAGAGAATGGACTACGTCAGTCCCTTGCCATTATCAAGGATCAAATCATCTGTGATGTTTATCAAGGCTGTAGATAACACTGCTGGCAAGCGCATCGCCCTCCCCATCAGGATCTCATGTGGCGAGAGACTTGTCCTCCTATTGGGGATACTACAAATACTCATCAGCACGAAGGGCAATGCATCAGGCCATTTCAGAGACGTGGACGAGTACACTTTTGCCATCTGCATCTTGAGAGTTCCATTGATTTGCTCCATCATGCCAGATACCTCAGGCCTATAGCTACAATGCACTCTTTGATCAACTTGTAATGTAGTACAAAGTAGCTTCATGATCTCACTATGGAAGTGTGTTCCTCTATCCGACTCCAAAGAGGTTGGAAACCCGAGCCAAGGAATAAGCTCTCTAAGCAATAACTTTGCTACTTTGAGACTATCACACCTTCATGCTGGATAAGCTTCTATCCACCGTGAGAAAACACACACCACAACCAGAATGTACCTCAATCCGTTACACCTGGGCATCTCGATAAAATTGAGTTGTATTCTGTTAAAGGCCCCCCCCGATATCCGAATGTAACTCAATGCAACCACAGTCTTCTTTCCATCATTCATTTATTGACATGTAACACATCTATGTCACACTGCTTCAGCAAACGCACAGAACCGTGGATTAAACCACGTCTGTCTGAACACTCGCACCATGGCATCCCTTCCTTTGTGAACTGCTCCATGAATCTGTCTTGCCATATGGCTCAGTAAATCATCTGGTAACACAGCTCGACCATCAGCTGAAACCCAAATATCATCATCTCTTTTCTCACAACCTGCTTTGATCCAACCAGCTTCTTCCTGTCATGACACTGCTACCTGCAGACGCTTGATTTCATCCCAAGTGTCCACTATGGGTAACATCATGCTCAGCTTAGTTCTTTCTGTGCTCTCCCCAGTGTATTCCCCAGTGAAAATGCATCCTTGTTCAGCACAGAAACGTGCAACCTCATCGGCATACCCATTGCAGTGAGTCACAAAGTCGTTTCCCTTCCCTTGAGCACCAGTTTTCACCACAGCAATCTCCTTTGGACGTTGCAAAGCCTCCAATAGTCGTATTACATATTCCCCGTTCCTGATGGGAGATCTTGATGATGTTAGGAACCTCCTCTGTGACCATAGCTGTCCAAAGTCATGAACCATACCGAATCTGTACTGGCTATCCGAGTAGATGGTGACTCAGATTTGATCAGCAACTAGGTATGCACGTGTCAAGGCAATGATCTCAGCCACTTGTGAGGAGTATACTCCCTGTAAACAGGCAGCTTCCACAACTCCAGAAATGGTACATACAGCAAACGCTGCTTTCAGATAACCCACATTGTCCCTTAAGCATGAACCATCTACAAAGAAGATTTAATCGGATTCAGACAGAGGTTCATCGACAATGTCAGGTCTCGGTTTGGTGCAAAGTTCAGTCACATCGAGACAGTCATGGTCCTCACAATCTTCACCATCAACAGTTGGAAGGGGTATCAAAGTAGCAGGATTTAATACAGAACATATTTTCAGAGTCACATTCTCTGAGGAAAGTAGGACCTGCTCATAGCGTGCGAGTCTGTTATTTGTCAAATGTTGTGTCTTGGTTCTCATTATCATAAGCTCAACTGAGTGTGAAACATAAGCAGTAAGAGGATGACCCATCACAATACTTTAACACCTTTTAATGCTGACACCTGTTGCAGCAACGGATTTGAGACATCTGGGCAAAGCCAAAGCTATTGAATCTAAGGAAGTCGAGAAATAGGCAACTGGTCTACGGACACCTCCATGAGTCTGTGTGAGTCCTGAGAGTGCACAACCTTCCCACTCACAGCAAAATAGTGAGAAGGATGTGTTGTAATCAGGCATTCCTAGAGCCAGAGCGCAACACAAGCTTTCTCTCAGCTCCAGAAACAACCAAGCAATCGTTATCCCATGGGACCGGATCACTCACTTCCTTGTGTGTCAATCTCTGCAGAGGTTTCGCCTTCAGCGAAAAGTTGGGAATCCACTGACGACAGTACCCAACAATTCCCAAAAACATCCTGACTTCCCTTTGCGTGATAGGCGCAGTGATGTTCATGATCGCCTCAATACGGTCTTGTGACACCTTCCCCCTGCCTTTCTCAATGCGATGACTCACATACTGAACCTCAGTCAAACAATACTGTAGCATGCTCGGGGACACCTTGTGTCCATTCTCTGCCAGGTGATTTAACAAGGTGACAGTATCAATTCTGCAAGCGTCTTCTGTCTCGGACACAATCAGAAGGTCATCAATGTACTGCACAAGGACTAAATTCTGTGGCAGTACCAAACTCTCAAGGTTCTTTTTCAAGATATGATTAAAGATCGATGGACTCTCTGTATACCCTTTTGAGATACGACACCACGTTAATACATGATTTTCCAGACGGAAAGTGAATAAAAATTGGCTTTCCTCGTGTAAGGGTATTGAAAAGAATGCTTGGCACATTTCAATCATGGTAAACCATTCAGCTTATACAAAACACCGGGTGGGTTGAGGGTCTCAGGGAGAAGTTTAGAGACCTGCGCAGATACAATCCCCAATACAATACACTATAAACAAAGAAATCCGCGGGTCTGATGCACTCCCATAAGGAGAGGTCAGAGACACATATAGTACAAGCAAGTGATATTATGTCTTCATGGAAGTAGTCCTATTTAGGAGGACGGAATCCCATCACCCACCGAGGTGGCATGCTTCATCATCTGGAATCTCCTCTTGGTTGCAAAACCTAGTGCAACCAAAGGCTGTAACTCCCTTACTATAAGGGAGGAGCTCACGGATGTTTTTAAGTAAGTCAGTTGGTCTGATCTCCTAAGATCTGTGAAGCATGAATGGTGTTTTTTGAAGGTGGGTGTTTGCAGTGTGAAAACAAGTAATGTGTAAAGTGATATTAAAATTGTCTATCAAGCGACAAAGACATTTTAATAGTTGACGCTTGGTGTCAATTGTTAAAAACATTGCAAGCGCGATCTGAAAAAATTGTCGAACGCGCTGGTCTTAATAGAGGGTCTACATGTTTCAGCCATATTGATCGAACTTCCATCTTGGCCTTCCTCAGGACCTAAATAGTAATACTACTGCAAATATAAGTGTGCAAAACAAAAAATGGTTAGGTAGGTGGAACGATATAACCTACGTGTATCGTGGCATGTGTTCTGTGTCTCTGCCGCTGGGTATGACTAGGCTAATGGCTTTTTCAGTTAGACAGTTCGAGTCCCCACAGCCAATGATGGTGTCTTAATAGCAGCATGCCAGGGCCTGTAGTATCAGTGCCCTTGTCCATAAGGCAAGAACAACCAACAGCATGCCAGACCAGCAGCACACTTGCAAACATAGCACACATACACTGACACACACACACACATTCTCTCTCACACACATTTCTCACTATATCTATTTCGCACAGTTGTACTGTCACACTCACACACAGACACACTGCCACCACACTTCCATTAGTCAATCTGCTTTTATTGTGTTAGAAAAGCCTGCCCTACTGCTGCTGCTATACCTGCCTTGCCTTTAAGTGAGGCTCAATAAAAACATATTTTCTATATGCTATTCAAAAAGAATAATATATTGCCTTGTCAATGTTTGATACAAGTATGATGTGAATGAAAGTACACTTACTTTAAATAGCTACAAGGCTTATATTTGGTTTCACGTGTGGATCAAGCAGTTACAGTATTGGAAATGAACTAATCCACGTTCTAACTTGTAATATCACAGCATCCAACAAATCTTATGAAATGCTTTTCGGTAACCATGGATTTATTCCAGTGACACTTTGCATTTTAGGCTTTTTGAGATCCAACTTCCAATGTAAAAAAAATAATTACAAGTCCCGGAATGAAGCATTGTGGTGAAAGGAAAGTCAGGAATGGCTGAAGGTGTTACACAATCCTTAATCCATCACCATACCCCAAAGCCTCCGCCCTAGTCTCCCTCCTTACGCCATCCCACATTCTCAGTCCACTCTCCCCTCTTGCAGTAGCCCCGTTTTGCAGATGGAATTAGATAGACATCTAGTACCACAGAAAGAGAAGGTATTCTGTGGGTGCCTTTGTAGACATATCTGTATATTTATGAGAGTTGTGTAATTTGTATTTATCCAGAGTAAGATATGTGCTCATGTAAGGGCTGGGAGATAGTGAGTAGTGTGAGTGAGTGCAACATGAGTGGTGCGAGTGTAGGGTGAAAACAACTCTGCCAATGTGAGTGTCATTTGAGCTGCATGAATGGAATGTGAGAGGTGGGCCCATGTGAGTGTCGGGTGAGAGGAGTGCGTGCAGACAGAGGAGTGAGTACAGGGTATTTGAGCAGTGTAAATGCAGGCTGAGTGGTTTGCCATTGTGTGTTGCAGGGTGAGCAGCGAGAGTGAAGGGTGATCTGTTAGACTGACTGGTGAGAGAAGTTAGTGCAGAGTGAGAAGTGTTTCCCTATGAGTTCCGGCAGACTATTGTCCCTCTGTGCAGACAGGATGAACAGAGTGCCTGTATGAATGCAGACTGAGAGGTTTGTCCTTGTCAGTGCGGGGTAAGAGGAGAAAGTGCAAGGTGAGTGGTGTAACTCTAGGGAGAGTACTGTGTTTGTTTGCATGTGTGAGTGCTGTGCCCATGTGAGTGAAGGGTGAATGAATGCATGGTGAGTTATGTATTGTGAGTTACAGGTGAGTGAAGTGTCACATGAGTGTCAGGGTAAGTAGCATGCTCGTGTAAGTGCAGTGTAAAAAGCATGAGTGCAGTGTGATCATGGTGAGTGCAGGGTGAGTGGTGTGCTCATGTGACCATAGGGTAAGTGGCGGGAGAACGGCATGAGTTCATGGCAAGGGGCATAAGTGCACTGTGGTCCCTGTGAGTGCAGGGTGAGTGGAATGCTCATGTGAGGGCAGGGTAAGAGAAGGAAGAACGGTGTTAGTGTAGAGTTACAGCATGACAGCAGTTTGATCACTGTGATTTTAGGGTGGGCGGTGAAAGTGACAAATGAGTGGAGTTTCATGTGCGTACAGGGTGAGCGGTGTGCTCATGTGAGTGCAGGGTAGTAGGAGGGTGAATGGTTTGAGGGCATGGTGAGCAGTGCAAATGCAGTGTGATCGCTGTGAGTGCAGGGTGAACATGAAGGTGAAGGGTGAGTGGTGAGAATGAGGAGGGAGTTGTCTGAAAGCAGTATGTATTCCCAGGCACCTGGAGTAACTCAGCATTGGGCTTCTGATATAAGTTAAACTATTGCTATTATGGCATTCAATGCAAGCGGGTGCTGCTTCTTTCTGCCGCTCGAGTAGATGTTCTACTCGAGGGGCAGCTTCCTTAACATGCGCGGTAGCGACCATCGGCGACTGCCCGCGTTGAGTATTCTCGCCGGGAAGTGGTCTGGAGTAAGATTTTCCTCGCTTTCCAACTTAACATGGATGCGTGCGAGCGAAGAAAAATCTTGAGCGGAATTTTTCAGAACTCTGCTCTACGCGGAGCGGGAAAAACTCTGCAACCTCCGCGACAGAGCGGAATTTCACACCTAGGCCTAGTTCTAGGGCTCCATTAATGATCCATAACTAATAATTAAAGGAAGCAAAGCCAGAAAAGTCATGTTTTAAATGAATGCATACCATTTTACTTGCAGCCCTATTTAGTATCTAGGCGAGGCCTTTGCAGACTCTTCAAAGAACAAAAAATGGCCAGTATTTTTCTCTTGGAAAGGTGGCATCCCTACTCGTGAGATTCATTTTCACGAAATGTGTTCTCCCACTGTGGCAGTAAAAATAAATTACAAATGTAAAGAATAGGTAGAGTGCGGACACAGTAGGTCCTGGCACCAGTATAAAAACAGAGCAAACACAAGGAGATGATGGACGGCGCTAAAATCCGTTTTGCGATGTGCACCTGGCCCCAAATGTGTTACGTACCTCTCGTGTGCTTCCAGCAGATGTCCTGGCACTGCTTGTAATCCACACAGTTCAGGATGACCAGAGTGAAGGAAAATATTTGGAACTGCTTTAGGGCAGAGCAGTGCTTAATTTGAGCTAGTGGTTCCTGGTGCTTGACACCGGTACTTAATTGTAAACACCGGTGCTTGAGACAGTCTGGCACAGGGTGGCGCTGTCTGGCTAATTTAGAGATGATTATTTCAACAGTTAATTGTTAATCCAATATAGATTAAAAACGACTATTACCTGTCGCCCAAGCCATTCTTATAGCTTTGGGGGCCTGAAATAGTCCCAATTGTCACACTTGTAGGAGTGTGATGTTAGTAGTTTTGTTGTTACTATCATTAGCAGCGTGGCGAAGGAAATGTGTGGTGCAAGCTCCGACAAGAGCTCTGGCACTTATATATTTCCAAATTAAGCCCTGGGTCGAGGGTAAGGTTCGAAAGGCAGAAGAACAGAGGATCGCTGTCTGTGTAGGGCTGGGTTGTGTAGGTTGAGAAAACACCGTCCAAAGTACACCCTCACCATTGGCCCGCTTACTCTCTACAAAGGGGGCCTACGCCATAACCCGTCTGCTATCTACCAAGAATGCCCAGGCAAAATGTAGTAATTAAAACGCCTCTAAAGACTCATGAAGTTTAACAAATGCATATTTTGAAAAGTGTGTTGGACGTATTTCCATTCTGGATTGCAGTTTGCTTCTATTGATGTACAAAACAGAAAAGCAATATAGCACTTTACTGGGGTGAAGCCACGCACACTCAGCGCACCACTCATTTGAAAATCAACATTGAAAACACATTGTAAAAGTGCGTCCCAAAGTGGTGTATGGACTCAAATGTAAAGGGACAAAGTAAAACAAAGAAGGAAATGGATGTCTTGCAAAAGAAAAACAAAAAATTGTGGCAAAACGTGTTGCCACCATTCTCTGCAATATGCTAATAGTTATACAAAGATAAAGGCATGTTCCACTTAAACTGTACTGTATTAACGCCTGTGTGTGAATCCCCGCTGCTAATAAGCCGCCATTCTACAGTGGTGTCAGCTTTCCTTTGTGTACTGAAGCCATGCAAATGAACTCACATCCTTTCAAAACTCACAGGCAGTAGACTGCCATATTCTAGACCACCATCCAAACGTATTGTACTTCCCTAAGAGGCACCAACCACTTTTCATGGTGCCAATAGCTGCTTCCACAACACCATAAAGAGATGTGGTCTAATGTCCGCGATGCGGACCTTGGAGTTGGGGAAGCTAGGTTTGAGTCTTGCTGTGGTTTTTCTATTACTTTATTTGTGTGGTTGATAAAAACCCTTAAAAAATCCATTAAATTCCCGCAATACAAATACTGTGGTACAATTTCTATTGCATCTATGCGTTAAAACATGAAATGGACGTGACTTAGGGACTCATTAAGAGTTTGGCAGTCCATAGTCCTGAGGCTGCAATATGCCTACCCGCCTCTCTTTTTACACCTCTCTTTTTACGGTAGTGAGCCCGCCGTGAAAAATTAGGTGGGGAGGAAACAAAGGGGGCCCTACAGGGCCCCTTTGTATCTCTGGGCCTGGGGATACATGCAGGGGGGCACATGGTGTTCCCCCTTAGTGCATGCACCCCCTGTTCCTGCATGGCATGGATTTTGCAGTCCATGTTGTGCAGGAACGGCCTTTGACGTTCCCATTGCGGTGCCTTTTTGAAAGGCATCCCCGTGGGAATGCCAAAGGACCGGGAGCCAGACTACAAAAATACTTTCAATCTGGTGGGTTGCTGACGGTGAGCTTTAGCGGTATGTGCAGCAGCCTGGCAGCCTGTTCCTGCACCACCAAAGTCATACTTAGGCCCTTGGTATTCTGCCATTTCCACAAGGTTAATTGAGTACACAGAATAAAAATGCACAAAAACATTGACAATTCATGGATCTAAAATAAAACTGGTCTGAATCCATTTAAAACTTGTATATCAAAACGCAGACTTAATAAAAATGTTGGGGCTAATTTTACAAGCCTCTTGCACCACTTTTATGTCATTTTTAACATGGGAAAAGTGACGTACGGGTGGCGCAAGGGGCTTGTAAATAAGCCCGGTTGATTCCCCACTAGTGCATAGAGTGTGTAAAGTGCTATCAACATTTCTACAAGTTACTGCATCTCTTACACTTTCAATTCATAGGTTTAAATTAAAACTGACCTCAGCCCGTTTAGAACATGCATATCAAGACACAGGCCTCATAAAAAATGTTGATTCTCTGAAAGTGCATAGATTGTGTACAGTACTATCAAAATTACATCTCAGACGCAGTCGCATTTCACTATTACATACTTGCGAGTCATAGGTGAACATAAAACCCAGCCGTAGGCCCATCTTATCATGAACAAATTAATCACAATGCAATTGTTCTGGATATAAAATACATTACAGGGCCTCAGGTACTTAAGATGCAAACCTAATTGCTGTGTTGGGACTGCCCTGTGATTTTCTATTGGAAACCAGACAAGCCGAATCTCACACTTGCGACTTTGTACCAGCAACCTTATACAATTGAATTTCTCATTTTACAAGTGAGGATTTACAAATTCGCTCTAGTTCATCGCTGCCAACGTAATTTGTAAGCAATCATCTCTAGGTTTTGTCTCCATCTCGCCTCAACCAAAGATAGGTCTAAAGTGCCTTGTTAGCATATTATTCTCAGAAGGCTGCAGTGCTAAATAACTTCTGGAATGCCTGCATGAATTTCAACAATCTCCCTGCCACAAGTGGATGCTCTGCTTTAAGACGAGCGATTACATCGGGGCTGCAAGTGCATATGCCCAGTAACTGGAACTGAGTTTTTGAACGTGCCCGCCTTTCTTTTAACAAAATTGGGCAAATGCAGAAGCATGCATGTTGGAAGGCGGACCTCGGGGAGTCGGAGAGACCACCCAGAGGGGCCCCCACACTGTACGAAGTAGCCGAGCGCTGCAGAGAAGCCTCCTGGGAGATCCTTCTCCTATTATGTACTAGCACAGTAACACCACCACACAGGACTCAAGGAGGTTGTCTCAAGACGAGCAATTCTTTATCAGCACTTTACGGGACCAATATTTACACGAAAAGGGATCAAGGGATCCACAAAAGTCTCAGTGTCTCTTTAGAAGGGAAGGGGTAGCGGGACAGTCTTTGGCAGGAGCTTGGTACGAGGGTACCTGGGGCCCAGTTCTTATCCTCAAGCTGGAGGGCCTCCGGAACTCGGAGGGGTCGAGCCGCGACGGCGTCAGCAGGGCTCTGGCGTTCAGTTCGTGGAGAGCCGCGACCAGGTCAGCGGGGCTCTCAAGATGGTTTCTGCTCAGCTCGAGCCGCGACGTCGTCAGCAGGGCTCCGAGGGAGGTTTCAGCGAGGTTGGGCCGTGACAGCATCAGCAGGGCCCCGATGTTCCGGGGGGCTTCAAGGTTTCAGCAAAAGGAGCCGCGACGCAGTCTGCAGGGCTCGTGGTGGTTTCAAGCAAGAGTTCTTCTCCGTAGGGTCGGCCGCGATTCAATCAGCAGGGCTCTCGACTCCGGGATACAACTGCCGGTCTGTTGCGGGGTCGCCCCAGATATAGGCCTGGAGCCCTTTGAAGTCCGGACCCTTGCGCCCGGAGGGGCGGAGAGGCCGGGTTGAGAGCGGCCAGACGCCCAGCAGGAGAGGCGCCGGGCCCAGGAGAGATGGAGGCCGATCGCACCTCGGTGTGTGGGGACGGTTGGGGGTCCCATCGATACCGCCCTCCGCCAGGGCGATGAGGTGTTCACGTGATACCCCCTGGCCAGTTCTTGGTGCCTCAATGTCTGGGCCTCGCTGGGGCCGAGGCCGGGTTGAGCGGAGTCAGGTGGACTGGTGTGCAGGGTCACGTGGCAGGCAACAAAATGGTGGGGCCCTGAGGTGTATGCGACCTCGTGCGGCTCGAACGGGTGGCCCGTGGAGGCCAGGGCGGGGAACGGGCCCAACCCCAGGGAAGTCAGGACCACGCCACGAGGCCGGGTCCAACAGGCGTCCCCCCCAGCCGAAGGCAGGGAGAGTCACCCATCTTCTTGGGGATTCACCTCGTCAAGGCGGAAGAAGCGGGACAGGCCGTCAGCGTTGGCGTGGTCATTGCCGGGTCGGTGCTCAACCGAAAAGTCCATCCCTTGCAGGGCAATGGACCATCGCAGCAGCTTGGGATTCTCGCCTCTCATTTGCATTAACCACCGCAAAGGCCGGTGGTCGGTCTGGACCCGAAAGTGGGTACCGAAGAGATAGGGCCGGAGCTTCTTAAGGGCCCACACTACCGCGAAGGCCTCGCGCTCGATGGTGCTCCATCGTTGCTCCCGGGGCAGCAGCCGTCGGCTGATGAAGGCCACTGGGCGGTCGAGTCCCTTCTCATCAACCTGAGACAGGACGGCCCCGATCCCATATTCGGAGGCGTCTGTCTGTACGATAAACTCTTTACTGTAGTCAGGGGCCTGGAGCACAGGGGCAGTGCACATCGCTGCCTTGAGAGTCATTCTTCATGCCGAAGGGCATCACCCGAAAGTGGTAATGCCCATCAGGGGTAGAAAAGGCGGATCTTTCTCGGGTGCCGGGGGTAAGCTGAATCTGCCAGTACCCGGCGGTGAGGTCCAGCGTGCTCAGGTAGCGGGCGGACCCCAAGCGATCGATGAGTTCGTCGGCCCGGGGTATAGGATGGGCGTCCGTCTTGGTCACAGCATTCAGGGCCCGGTAGTCTACACAAAATCGCAGCTCCGGGGGATGGCCGGGGGCTGCGGCCTTTGGTACCAGGACGACAGGGCTGGCCCACGGGCTGTCAGAGGGCTCGATGACCCCGAGGGCCAACATCTTCGCTACTTCGGCCTGGATGCATGCCCGTACTCGGTCGGGTACCCTGTAGGCTCGGTGTCGCACGGGGGGGGCTGTCCCCGGTGTCGACGTCGTGGACGCACCAGTGGGTCACCCCCGGGGTGAGGGAGAAGAGGGCTGCGTAGTCCTGCAGCAGTTGTTGACAGTCGATGCGCTGTTCCGGGGTCAGGGAGGAGGCGAGCTGGACACCTTTGATGGATCCGTCGTGGACGTCGTTCTGCAAGAGGTCGGGTAGGGGCTCGGAGTCGTCCTCGCCCCCCTCGTCGGTCGCCAGCAGCAGGCTCAGTTCGGTCCAGGCGAAGTAGGGTTTGAGCCTGTTAGCATGTAGAACCCGGAGGGGGTTCCGGGGGGACTCTAGGTCAACTAGGTAGGTGACGGGGCTCTTCTTTTCCACCACCTTGAAGGGCCCAGTCCACTTGTCATGGAGGGCGCAGGGCTCAACAGGGGCCATGACCCAGACTCGCTGGCCTGGCTCGAACTCGATGGTAGAGGTGTTCCGATCGTACCACCGCTTCATGTCCTCCTGGCTGGCCTCGAGGTTGGCTTCGGCCATGGCTCGGAACTTGCGGGTCTGGTTTCGTAGGGTCAGGAGGTATCGGTAGACGTCAGGAGGGGAGCCTTGGAGCTTCGTCTCCCAGCCCTCCTTGACCAGGCTGAGCGGTCCGCGGACCGGATGTCCGTACAATAGTTCAAACGGGCTGAACCCCAGGGACTTCTGCGGGACCTCCCGATAGGCGAACAGGAGGCATGGTAGTAGGACATCCCATCTCCGCCGGAGGGCCTCTTCCAAGCCCTGAATCATCCCCTTCAGGGTTCTGTTAAAGCGCTCGACCAGCCCGTTCCCCTGAGGGTGATAGGGGGTTATGAATTTGTACGTGACCCCGCACTGCTGCCACAGGGACCGCATGTACTTGGAGATGAAGTTTGTGCCCCTGTCGCTCACCACTTCGCGGGGGAATCCCACTCGGGAGAAGATCCCCATCAAGGCCCGGCCTACCACGGGGGCCGTTACAGTTCTTAGCGGGACCGCCTCCGGGTACCTGGTGGCGTGATCCACGAGGACCAGGATGAAGCGGTGACCCAGGGCGGTCCGGGGGTCCAGGGGCCCCACGATGTCGATCCCGACCCGTTCGAACGGGGTGCTGACGGCTGGAAAGGGCTGGAGGGGGGCCTTGACCCGACCCCCCGTCTTCCCGCTGGCTTGGCAGGTCCGGCAGGACCGGCAGTGGTTGTCCACGTCTCTCCGCATCCGGGGCCAGTAGAAGTGGGTCACCAGACGGCTGTAAGTTTTGTCTTGCCCTAGGTGTCCGGCGAGGGGCACGTCATGTGCCAGGTTGAGAAGGAACTCCCGGAAGCGGAGGGGGACCACCAACACGCGGCTGGCCCCGAGTTCTGCCACTTTCTGTTCACTGTACAACAGGCCCTCGGCCCAGTAGACCCAGTGGGTGCCGGTCTGGTCCCCGTTGGCTTGTGCGGACGCTTGTTGTCGGACCCCTTCGAGAGAGGGACAGGACTGCTGTTCTTGCTGGAACTGCTCACGGGTGGGGCCCCCTTCGTGGCGCCATTGTGCAAGTTCTGGTAGGGCGCCGAGGGAAGCAATCTCTTCCGGGGAGGGTTCAGTAGGTCCAGTGTCAGTGTCCGCCTCCCCCTCGCTGGAGGCGGGGGGTGGTGCGAGCCCCTCGGGCTGGGCGGCACCGGGGGCCAGGGACGAGCGGGGGGCCTGGGCGGTCATGGACCGGGTGATGGCGCAGGCCCATTCGGATAGTCCCAGCATTTGGAGGTGCTCTCGTCGCTCCACTTGAGCCCAGGGGGAACTCTCCAGGTCGTTCCCCAGGAGGCAGTCTACTGGTGCATCGTCGTGGACAGTCACTTTTAGTAGGCCTGTCACCCCTCCCCACTCGAAGGGGACCAGGGCCATCTGGCACAGGCTTTCGCTGTTGTCGGCCGTCCGGACGGGGCACAGCACATTGGGTAGGATCTGTTCGGGGGTCACCAGGTGGCAGCGGACAGCGGTGACACTGGCGCCGGTGTCACGAAGGGCTTCGGCCCGTTGTCCATTGACGGTGACCTGCTGCCGGTACTTCTGGGTGTTGCTTGGGATGGGGGTGCGGGGCACCATTTCTCGGCTGCCCAGGCAGACCAGGGACATGGCCGCCGGTTCCCATTCGGTGGTTCCTCGGTCGAGGGTCTCTTCTTCTTCTTCTCCTTCCCCCAGGGCGGCGGCCGCCAGCTGTCGGGGCGGGGGCCCGCCGGCCCCGCTTCTTCGGTTCAGGGGGCAGACCGGATCGCTGGCATAGTGTCCGGTTTGTTGGCAGCCGTAGCATGTTACTGGGGGCCGTGGTCCGGTTCTGGCTGGGGTCGCCCCTCTTCGGGCTATGCTCGGGGAGAGGGGTTGCTGCAGCGGCCCTCGAGGTGGGCTCCTGGGGGCCCCGGCGGGGGGGTCCCGGTTCCTGTTCGGCCCTCCCCCTCCACCGCGTTGGCGGGGAGGTCCGGTGGGGTTCCTCTGGTACTCCCCCATCGAGTTCTGGGGGACTTGGGTGTTGACCCATCGATCGGCCTCGACGGCGAGTTTTCGTGGGTCGGTCATCTTGCTGTCGAGGAGGTGTTGCCTTAGCTCCACGAAGCAATTGTTGGAGAGATGTTCCCAAACAATGAGGTCGACCAGTTGCCCGTAGGTGGTGACTTTGCTACCCTTGATCCATCCTTCTAGGGCCCGGCTGAAAAAGTACACATATTCCACCCAGGTAGTACCCGGGATCTTTTTGCAGTCTCTGAACCGCTGGCGGTACATTTCCGCGGTTAGCCCGTAGCGGGTGAGCAGGGCCTCCTTCATGTGGTCGTAGGAGGTCATCACCTCCTCTGGTAGCTGAAGCAGTGTGTCTCGACCTTCACTCAGGAACCGACCCCACAGGCCGGCGCCCCAGTCCTTTCGGGGCACCCGATGGGAGGTCATGGCCACCTCGTATGCCTTGAACCATTGTTGGTTGTCGTCATTCTTATAGTACTCCCTGACGACATCTTTCGGGATATGTACCTTGGCCTCGGCAGGCGGTAGGGTGTCTCTATTACTGGGGGTGTCGGTCCCCCCGTTCTTTGCCTTGATTTCGAGCTCTTTGAGACTTCGCTCGTGCTCAAGGGTCAGTCTTTTTTCCTCCAACTCTCGGTGCCGTCTCTTCTCTTCTATCTCCTCTTGTAGCCGTAGCTGCTCTAGGGCCAGTTTCTTTTCCGCCAGCTGGAGTTCGCCGTCCAGCCGCAGTCGTGCGAGCTCTAGTTCGTGGTTCCGGACCTTCTCCCGCTCTCGTATCGCCTCTTCGGAGAGGCCGATTTCTAGGCTCTTTCCTCCTCCGGTTGCCGGAGTCGGTGCGGTTGATGTGGCCACCGTCAGGGGCAGGGGACCTTCTTCCTGGGAGTGGCCTGCCTCGGCCTCCAGCCAGGTCCTCAGGGCTTTCTGCATCTCTTCTTTGGTACCTAGGCCGGTGGTTGCAAGGCCTTTGTCCTTGCAGAACTGTTTCAATTCTTTGTGCGTGTATTCCTCCAACCGTTCGGGCTGGAACTCCGTGGTCGCGTTGTTTCCTTGGTTGCTCATGACTTCTGTTTGTCTGGATGGGTAGCTAGTGGGTTACTGGCTGGTACGTACTGCGTTCGGCTCGGATCCCGTCGCTGGCCACCAAATGTTGGAAGGCGGACCTCGGGGAGTCGGAGAGACCACCCAGAGGGGCCCCCACACTGTACAAAGTAGCCGAGCGCTGCAGAGAAGCCTCCTGGGAGATCCTTCTCCTATTATGTACTAGCACAGTAACACCACCACACAGGACTCAAGGAGGTTGTCTCAAGACGAGCAATTCTTTATCAGCACTTTACGGGATCAATATTTACACGAAAAGGGATCAAGGGATCCACAAAAGTCTCAGTGTCTCTTTAGAAGGGAAGGGGTAGCGGGACAGTCTTTGGCAGGAGCTTGGTACGAGGGTACCTGGGGCCCAGTTCTTATCCTCAAGCTGGAGGGCCTCCGGAACTCGGAGGGGTCGAGCCGCGACGGCGTCAGCAGGGCTCGGCGTTCAGTTCGTGGAGAGCCGCGACCAGGTCAGCGGGGCTCTCAAGATGGTTTCTGCTCAGCTCGAGCCGCGACGTCGTCAGCAGGGCTCCGAGGGAGGTTTCAGCGAGGTTGGGCCGCGACAGCGTCAGCAGGGCCCCGATGTTCCGGGGGGCTTCAAGGTTTCAGCAAGAAGGAGCCGCGACGCAGTCTGCAGGGCTCGTGGTGGTTTCAAGCAAGAGTTCTTCTCCGTAGGGTCGGCCGCGATTCAATCAGCAGGGCTCTCGACTCCGGGATACAACTGCCGGTCTGTTGCGGGGTTGCCCCAGATATAGGCCTGGAGCCCTTTGAAGTCCGGACCCTTGCGCCCGGAGGGGCAGAGAGGCCGGGTTGGGAGCGGCCAGACGCCCAGCAGGAGAGGCGCCGGGCCCAGGAGAGATGGAGGCCGATCGCACCTCGGTGTGTGGGGACGGTTGGGGGTCCCATCGATACCGCCCTCCGCCAGGGCGATGAGGTGTTCACGTGATACCCCCTGGCCAGTTCTTGGTGCCTCAATGTCTGGGCCTCGCTGGGGCCGAGGCCGGGTTGAGCGGAGTCAGGTGGACTGGTGTGCAGGGTCACGTGGCAGGCAACAAAATGGTGGGGCCCCGAGGTGTATGCGACCTCGTGCGGCTCGAACGGGTGGACCGTGGAGGCCAGGGCGGGGAACGGGCCCAACCCCAGGGAAGTCAGGACCACGCCACGAGGCCGGGTCCAACAATGCACAATTGTTTTGCTGTGGGATTGGCAGAGCCTACATAGTGTGTTGACGTTTTTACTTATCCTCACGGGAATGCAGTCCAAGGTTGGCAGCCCTCCTAACCTCTATAGAATGAGGTTTTGTGTGATATGTTTTGACATGCAAATATTTGTGATTAGTTGCGGTCTCAGTTATACATAGTTGCTTAAGGCCGACCAGGCAAGCGCACGTGAAGCCAATTTTTGTTTGTCTACTAGCCATGATGTCTGATGTGCCACTTTAGAAATTATCCTTTTAAAACGTGCAAAAGTATAGTGGGTTACCCACAGCGCAGCTACCTGTAGGTTCTTTAATGAATGATCTAGATAGACCCAGGCTACCAGGTTTAGTTATTTCTAATCGTAGTTGGTTTTCCAATTAGTCAGTCCTTGCTCGTGTAACTTAAACTTTGTCTTCAAGAAGGTGCCTTGTCTTTCCAGGGTTTGTTTAAAAAGGCTGAACTCTAGCTGAATGTGTGCTGGAGAGGTGTGTTTTGGGAGGTGAAAACCCCTTCTACAGGTACTCACTAAAAGTTTATCGGGCAGGTTGGAACCGCTTCCAAACATGACCTTTGATCCATAGGCTAGAGTAGGCAGCCGTTTGGCGCACATCTTTAGGTCTCGCATAGCTATTGCGTAGCAATCGCTATGCGAGACTCTAGTAAGGGGGCTCCCAAAAGTGGATTGCATGGAGAGCACACGCACAATCACGTGCATCGTGCCACCATGCAATCCACTTTTGGGGAAGCGCTTCAGCCCACTCGCGACGGGCGTGCGGTTACGCGCACAATGACGAGCAGAGGCGCCATATGGCTTTCCACTCTTGTCATGGTGCGCGCACATCGCACACCACTCTCCAGCCAGCCTGCTTTCACTTTTGCGCCTCAGTCTTGTTTATTTCACTAGTACGGAGTTCTTAACTACTAAAAAAGTATTTTTAAAAACGGTTTCAAGTCTCAAAGTCACGGATACATTGTTGCCACACTGTTTCTCATTTTATATATGCAGGCGCGCAATCCTGTTGTAGCCATGGTAACTCGTGTGCCAAATAGCTCAAATATCATAATATATGGAGGCAGGCATAACGACGTTTTTTTTTTATACATCTAGACCTGTTTTCTTTACTGTAGTGTCCATGAAGTCAGTGGCGGCTGGTGAGGGTGACATTTAAAAGTGGGGGGTAAAAGTTCAAGCAATTGTGGAAGTGTAGCCATGACATCAATAAAGACATTTCATATGATAAAGACCCAGGCAGCTGCTTATTCAGTAGAACCACAGAACTTCATAACAGACTTTGAGATAACAATGCTGCGTACCTCACAGATATCTTTATTTATTGATATTATTTATTGGATCTGTTCCATGTATGTGATTCTGAACGAGTACCTTCAGGACACAAGTCCTAACAAGCATTGGCATAGCCAATAGGTCTCGCTTTTGGGACCTTATAAGTGTTTAGCCATGCAACAGTTGCATACCTAAATACTTATAAGGTCCCAAAAGCGAGACCTATTGGCTATGCCAATGCTTGTTTTTATTAGGGATCGATGGAGGTACTGGAGAGATTTTTCGAAAAGCTTTAAGAATCATGTAGTATGGTGGCTGCTTTTGTCTTCAAGGCCTCCTTATGGAGGAGGAAAGTTCCACGATTAGCCATAATCTTATCCAAGTATTTATAAACCACAGAGATATTAATGTGAATGCTGGGGCTGGTGGCTTAGGGGGCTAATGTGTCCACTGTAGGACCCTGTGTTCGACTTCCTGGTAACAGGTTCAAATGCCGGAGGGTCCACTCAGCCTTTCATCCTTCTGAGGCTGATAAAATGAGTACCTTTGAGTTGGGTACCAATAAACATCTGTTATTCAGAGCCAAGCAAACTTATCACCCCTAAGGGTATCCAGGCGTTGGGGGGATCTGGGGGAGATTAAGGTGCGTATTAACAATCAACAGTGAAAATTAACGCTAAGGGTGCTTAGCGTTAATTTTTTTAACGCCCGCTATCGCTGGATAATATCACCTGGTTATCGCGTTATTAACAACGCTAACCGCCTAGGCGATAAAAAATCCAGCGATAGCGGCATTTTGGGAGGTTATCGCTGGTAATGCAGCGATAAAACTACAAGGATAGGGATATCCTTGTTGATAGCCCATGGTGGATTCAGCCATGTAATCCACCTCCCATTGGATTACATGGCTAAATCTGAAAATTAGCAGACGTAAAAAAGCAGCGTTAACCGTGGTTAGCGCTGCTTTTTTGTCTCTAACAGGGTTAGCGTGAAGCTTGATAATAGAAGATTTCTCCTATTATTTTTTCTCTGGAATGCCCACTTTGCATCTCATTAGAGATGCAAAGGGAAGCGTAGTGAAAAAGGGTGCTAACATGCAATTTTTAATGTTAGCACCCTATTGTTGATAGGGCAATATTTTTATCTCCGCTTCTTTGTATTTTCAAGCCTTGTTAATATGCCCCCAAGTGAGCTATTGGCCAGAGTCACGTGATGCTGAGCTGAGCTGCAGCCGGCGCCCAGGTTGGAACCATTATGGCTATCCCCTTGTGCTTCTATAGCTATACAACTCCTCCGAAAGTCGTGACAGCCCCAGTGTGGTCCTGGATATTAAAAGGGCGTCACATTAAGGAGGCAGCAGATTGGCCTATGCTTAACATCTTGTGATTCTCTGCAAATCACTTCAGTTCAGGGTGGTCGTGCATAAGAACAAACATATTAATACTGACCCTGTGTAATGTAGTCTGGTGCATAAGTAAAACGCTCCAATACTTTCCGCCACGCTCACGGTATCTAAACAATATACATTATTATGCTCTGTGCGAACACCTTTGTATTTCAGTAAATCAGAGTGAGGGAGACAGTAAAGGAACAAAATGCCCTCACTCAAGTTGAAGAAAGCTATTATCTTAAGTGGATTATTTTCGTGCCATATTATGCATGTTGGGACGAGGGTGTGAATGACACGTCAACAGACCAATGGATGAAGAGGGGCAGCTGAAAGCACACATACCTATGTGTGTATTTATGTTTTGTACTGATTTTCCCCCCGAAAAAACAATAGGTCTTGGCTAACGCCAGACCTAAACAGAGAGCCTGGCATGAAACATACATGCAGATGAGCACAGAGTACTATGCGATTTGTTATTTTTGAAGGAAGGTGGGAGGAAATACTCGGCTTCGCCTCTGATTCGTTTTTTGCATTAATGCCATTGATTCATTTTCCTATTCAATTACACGAAACACAAATATTTTTCGCCGTGTCTTTTAAAAAGAAATTGGCACTTGCAGAGAGCGTGATGCCGAACGCGGGCCCAGGAGCCGACATGGCGGGCCCCGGGAGAAGTGAAGGTCGCAGACCAGTCTTCCCCCGGGGAATTCGCGCAACGACCGGAAGGACATGGTGGGGGTGGGATCATAGGAAGGAGAGGGGCGGGAGTTGGGAGGGTATATAGGTGTCAGGAGAGGAGTATCCGGCCTCTTCCTGACACCTGAGCACCACCGGGGAGGGAAAAGTTTGTGGAGATTATTATAGGGTTAGGCCATCTGCCACTTTGTCGATCGGCGGGGGGGCTGACACTGGGGGGACCGTGAAGTTTTCCACGACTGTCTTGACGGCATGGTGATTTCGGTGCGGCGGACGTTGGAGCGGCATGGAGGCTTGGCTGGGCCGGCCGGGCGGATACTATACGTCCTGGGGCGGCGTGGCTGGCGGAGGCGACCGTTCGCTACAGGTAGGGGGGGAGGGGGGGGCTGCCCGATTGCGGTGTCCGGGATGCGGGGTGGCGGGGGAGGGCCCTGCTTGCGGGCGCGCTTGTCGTCTGCGCGTGCGTGCTTTGCGGTCCATGCGGGAGGGGGTTTGGGGGCTGGGACGGCTCGCTCGGCAGCGCGACCTGGTCTGGCGGCGCATGGCGGGACTGAGGCGCGGGACGGCGGGGTATGCGTGTGTCGACCCGCGTGCAGTCTCCCTGGGTTCGAGCCCCGCGATCGCGCCCCCCCCACCCCCCCCCCTGCTTAGCACTTGCCGACTTCACATAGAGCGCTTTGACGTAGGTCCCATCAGGCTGAAGCTGTCTATCCATAACCGGGGTCAGCATAGGGCATGTAATGCATCGATTGAAGCTCATCAGGACGTTGCCGTCACTGCCCCCGGTACTCTGTCGGGAGCGGGTCCTGGATTACGCGTCCCAGGCACTGTTCCCAATACGGCGCGCGGGCCCCAATGTCCCCACATGCAAGCGGGGGCCCAATTTTAGCGCGCACATACCACACAAAGCGCATTGAGGCCGTTCGCGCCGCCGCTTTTAAATGTGAGCGGCGCGAAAAAACGGTCATTTCAAGTGGCTCCTTTACTTGCTCCAATTCTTTTCCTTCTAGTGGGCGGTTGCGGCGCTGCTACTTGCTGGCCATTGGAAGAGTATTCTGTTAATTACATTGCCTGAGTGGGGCGCTGCAATTCACACCCACAGCTAGGCAGGGTTCGGCACAGGTTCCGGGGGGGGGAGGCGGGGGCAGGGGCAGTGGAGGCGCAGTGAGGCAGGGTGTTGCGTAGGTGCTGCAGCGGGGGTAGGCGGTGCACGGGGAGTCAGGGAGCAGCAGGCAGTGGGGGCGGGGGTCATCGGAGTCCAGATGAGGGACTGCCAGGACGGCATGAGACCCGGTGGTGCTGGGGACCCACTCAGTTTAGCAACCGAGTGGGGGGGGGGATCCAGGACCGGCGGAGAAGGCCGGCAGATGAGGGGTGTTGCCAGCGGGGCGCACGACGGCTCTGAGACGCTGGCCAGAAGCAGTAGGGGGGTCCGCGGCGGCCTGCCCTCCTTCGAGGGATTCGCGCATTGAGCATCGCAATTTTGTGAATACTACCGAGTTCCGATTATGTGCGGTGTGATGGGTGGTATGACTGGGGTTGGGGGTGCGGATGGAAGCCTGTGACGGTGTGCGACGGTAGAGGTGTTGGTGTGCCGGATGCAGTGCGATGGGCAGGATGTACGCTGGCGTGGCGTTATATTGTGAGGTTTAAGTGTTCACGCCCTGGTGGGCACCGGGTGCTAATGTTTAGGTCGGTGCAAGGAGCGACTGGCGTCTCCAATGGGGCTTTGGAGAGGGGGATTGCCAGGGGCGGGGGGGGGGGGGAGTGCAGGTAACCGGTCCATTGTGTTATTTGTTTCAGGCGATTGCGGCCTCAGACGGCGCAGGGACAAGGAGCTCCGGTCTGGAAGAGGAGGTCCTTGACGGACGCTCAGGTACATGACTGTGGGGGGGGTTTTTAGATCTTGGTGTCGTACTTTGCCGATACCGGTCCATGCCCTGGTTGTCACCGGGTGCTCAATTTCTGAGTTATGCAAGCGGTGGTGATACCTGCAAGGATTGGTACGTCGCCAATGGGGCCTTGGAGTGGGGAATTGCTCTGGAGGGAGGGGGGAGCAAGGTAACCAGTCCATTTATTTGTTTCAGGCGAGTGTGGCCTTTCGACGGCGCAGGGGCAAGGAGCTCCGGTCTGGAAGGGGAGGTCCTGGATGGACGCTCAGGTAAATGACTGGGGGGGGGTTTTCAGCCTTGGTGTCGTACTTGGCCGATACCGTGTCTACGCCCTGGTTGGCACCGGGTGCTCCCTTTCTCAGTTTATGCAATGGTATTTCCTACAATGAGGTAAGGACAATGCTGGAGGCCTGGGGAACCCAGGGCCCACGTGACGCACAGCTGGTCAGCGGGGGAGTTCGGGGGTGATGCATACAAGGATTGGTACGGCGCCAATGGGGCCTGGGAGCGGGGGATTGCCCTGGAGGGGGGGGGGGGGGATGTGCAGGTAACCAGTCCATTCTGTTGTTTGTTTCAGGCGAATGCGGCCTCGGATGGGGCGGGGGCAAGGAGCCCCGGGCTGGAGGTGGAGGTCCTGGACGGACGCTCAGGTAAATGACTGGGGGGGGTTTTTCAGCCTTGGTGTCGTACTTGGCCGATACCGTGTCCACGCCCTGGTTGGCACCGGGGGGCTCCATTTTTCAGGTTATGCAATGGTATTTCCTACAATGAGGTAAGGACAATGCTGGAGGCCTGGGGAACCCAGGGCCCACGTGACTCATAGCTGGTCCGCAGGGATGGTCGGGGGTGATACATGCAAGGGTTGGTATGTCGCCAATGGACCGTGGAGTGGGGGATTGCCCTGAAAGGGGGGGGGGGGTGTGGGCAGGTAACCAGTCCATTTTGTTGTTTGTTTCAGGCGAGTGCGGCCGCAGTCGGAGCGGGGGGCAAGGAGGTCCAAAGGCATCTCCGTTTTGGCGAAGTAGGTCCTGGACGGATGCTCAGGTAAATGAATTGGGTGGTTGAAGGTCTTGGAGTTGCACTGGGAAGCTTAGGTTTCACGCCCTGGTTGGCACCGGGTGCTCATTCCTCAGGGTCTGCGTAGGGTGGTCCTTCAGTAAGGTGGGGACGATGCTGGGGGCCTGGTGAACTCGGGGCCCGACTGACGCGCAGCGGAGGCGGCAGGGGAGTTCGGGGGTGATACATGCAGGGTTAGACAGGGGCCTCAGTATCTGGCGCGCGAGGGTCGCGAGGCGTGACGAGGGCAGTGTTCTGCTGATGGGGACTTGCAAGGGGACTGGTGGAGGTAGTTGTGGTGATGATACAATCAAAGTAGGGAAAAAGAAGCTGTGATCCAAACGGCTTCCAGCTAGTCATAAATAATCAAGGGAGAATGGATCACTTGTTGCTGGCACCAGGGTTCAGGTGTTTGTATCTGATATAGGTAGAAAACCCTCAATCACGTCAAGATATGTATGGGCGGTATATCTTGGTTCTCCGCCTTTAAATACGGGATAGCATCATCATTGGGTTTATTCCATGCATCCTCCAACCCGGAGGGCACCACTGAATTCTCCAGTAGTGATCAGGGAAGAAAATGATAAAATAGAAAAGTGAGGAGTGCTCAGGTGAGTGATTAAAAAGAAGTGTTCCTCATGCTACCTATAAAAAAGTCTTTATTCTGATAGGTGCTGGGGAAGCGTTAAAAAGGTCAAATTGCAGATAGGATGTGTAATGAATCCTCTGCGATATTAAACGTAGTGATCGGTCGACATGTTTCAGCTCTTGTAAAGCCCAGAGGAGGGTCAGGGAGATTTCTTCAGGACCTCAGGTGAATAAAGACGATTGAAAAATTTGTTATCAATTACATGTAGAAGTTCCAATGTCAATTCAGATGGACTTCGTCAGGATTAGTACCTGATATTTTCACAGTACGAGGCCTGGGGCCGAGGGGAAGTGGCTCCTTTGCGGAGTGGCACGAATCCTACGCCTGTTGGGCGGGCACGGAGGTGTCAGCAGGAGGGCTGTTCGGGGGGGGGGGGCCGGGGGGGAAGTCGGAGATTGGGGAGATGGCGGCCTAGGAGGGTGTGTGGTGCCGTGGTAGGGAATAGAAGGGTTTGGGCGAGGGTTTTGGAGAGTTTGGGGATGGAAAAGACAGGAACATGATACTGCGGGACTAATTATTCTTTTTCTACTGCAGGTGGGGGGAGTGGCCGGGGAGCCAGTGTGGTCGCATGGACAGGCGGACACTCTCCCGAACGTTGGGCAGCAACAGAGGCGACATGGCGGGTGTACGGATGTCATCTGGCAGGGGACATGTAGTCATTTGGGATGTATGTTGATTGTGGGGGAACGGGGGGATTGACTCGGGGTGAGCGTGGCGGCCAGTGGGTGACTGTGCCATACGATATGGGGAGTGACTCCACTACAAGCGAAACACATTGGGGAGACGGTTCTTCGGAACAGGGCAGGTCTGATTTATTCCAAGAGACTTGGCATGGGAAATGGTTCGATGACAAGGAACTTGGGAAGCGGGTTAGGAAGCAGCACTGCGCAGTGCAATGAAGGGTCTCTGGGGGACGTCGAGCATGATTCCAAGGAGTCAGGCTGCAATGGATGAGGCTGTCTGGGGGACGCTGGTGGCCTGGTGGGGAGGGGGGCCCCCTTTCATGGATGGGGAGGCTCCTGGACATGTTTCTGGGTTTACGAGGGACACTGGAGTAAGGGTGGATGGGCATCCACCGATGGTGCATTGCAGTGGAGCAACTTTTGTGGGGGCGGTTTAAACATGCTTTACGGCTACTAGCCCACTGGTCAGGGGGACTGTTTGAGGGGACGGTTGGTTTTGGGATGGAGCATTTGTTAGGGCTGGATTGCCATGGAAATGTACCTTGTCAGAAAGTTGCGCTGGCTGTATGGGTGCATGGTAGGCCACCGAGGGTGCCTGGCAGAGGACGGATTTTGAGGGCTGTCGAAATTGCTTACGGGGGTACGGCCCGCAGGTAATGGGACTATTGGACGAGGCACAGGCGGTCTTGTTGGGGGCTGGGACGCTCTTCAGGGTTGGGGGGCTTGGCAGGAAGGTTACTGGATTACAACGGATATTGGCTGTACGGGTGGATGGTCATCCACCGACGGGGCCTTGCCAAGAAGGGAGTTAGGGGGCGTTGGACCAGGATTATAGGGGGACGGTCCACGGTTAAGGAGCCGGAGGGAAAACAGCGAGGTGGTTGTTTGCGATGGTACGAGTTGCACGGGCGGGGATTCGTGTGGAAAGGCTGCTGGAGGCCGCAGGACATAGTTTCAGGGATGGATGGGCATCCACCTGCTGTCTGGAGCGTTAAGTTGGGCAACCTGGGGGGACCGGGGGTCCTACTTCAACTAGGTGCGCCTTTCGCAGTCTGGGGTGTCCTGGCGAGAGAGAATGTTGGACAGGATGTAGGTTTTAGGGGATTGGGGGTCATCCACGGGGTGCCGCACGGTAGACGGGATGGAGGCGAAAGGCGCACTAGAGCTGGGGGTGGGGCAGGGAACCGCCCTCCGGGGGTTTCCCTGGTTGGCGGTACTTTGGAGGGGTGGGTAGTCACATACGGGCGGATCCACCCCTCGGGAGGGGAGAACGGTACACAGGTGACTGATAGCGGGCGCGGGAAGCAATGACCAATGAAGGAAATTACACTGAGGATGCTTGGAGGGCAAGTGATGGGGAGAGGAAGGAGGTCACCGAGTGAATGGGGGAAGAGTCTAACAGGTGAGATGGTTTTGAGAGTGGATGAAAGGAGAATGAGTCGGTATGGGTTGGGGAAAGGATATTTATTGCATTTATGTACTGTCGAATAAAGTCTAAATGATTGCAACCATGTCCTAATAAAATGGCCTTTTACGCTTCAAGTAACAGCGTGGAGTGTGGTTCTTGCGCGAGGCGGGCCCCGGGGGAAGTGAAGGTCGCAGACCAGTCTTCCCCCGGGGAATTCGCGCAACGACCGGAAGGACATGGTGGGGGTGGGATCATAGGAAGGAGAGGGGCGGGAGTTGGGAGGGTATATAGGTGTCAGGAGAGGAGTATCCGGCCTCTTCCTGACACCTGAGCACCACCGGGGAGGGAAAAGTTTGTCCGCCCACCCACCCTACAGACATTAGGCGAAGGGTGGGGATAGATTTGGGGCTGAGCGTGCCAGTTTAGGGCAGGGTTGCAGAGTAGAGGCGTCACGGTACTTTGGAGGGGTGGGTAGTCACATACGGGCGGATCCACCCCTCGGGAGGGGAGAACGGTACACAGGTGACTGATAGCGGGCGCGGGAAGCAATGACCAATGAAGGAAATTACACTGAGGATGCTTGGAGGGCAAGTGATGGGGAGAGGAAGGAGGTCACCGAGTGAATGGGGGAAGAGTCTAACAGGTGAGATGGTTTTGAGAGTGGATGAAAGGAGAATGAGTCGGTATGGGTTGGGGAAAGGATATTTATTGCATTTATGTACTGTCGAATAAAGTCTAAATGATTGCAACCATGTCCTAATAAAATGGCCTTTTACGCTTCAAGTAACAGCGTGGAGTGTGGTTCTTGCGCGATGACTCCCTCCGGACAGGTGTAGGAAGCGTATTTTACAGAGAAGCACCGCCCCCAGCCCAGCCGCCTTCCATCATTGCCCGTGGCTCCGGCCGGCCTGGCGAATCCTGCAGCGCTGACAAGATTCCAGAGATACATTAATACCCTGGCTCCGGTTGCTCTTCGCCCCATCCCTTTGTCACCAGAGGGACTCTGACACAAACGTCCCAGGCCTATCTTTCATGCAGGACACTCCCTACGCCTACGCGGACTGCCAGCCTCCTCATTCCATAGCACGCGTGCGTCTGAAATGAGCAACTGGGAAAACATTGATTTTTCTGTTTTTTCCATCCCAATTCTTATTAGAGTGGGGAAGAGAATAAATCTACTGGCCTCCACCTTTCCCTTTCTACCTCAATCAATTCAGCTCTGACAAGAATGACATCTGAATGAGCTTCGAACCAAGGGATAGTAACATATTTTTTTTAAACTACTTACCTATAGTGCATAGGTATACCGTTTTTTAAACCATTTAAATGTATGATATTACGTGTATATCGTTATTATTATAGCATTTGTATTTATTCCAGCAAAATTCAGCGTGTATGTCGTCATGTTGGTAGGTCCTTCAAGTACATACTGAGATGGAAAGTGTCATTTTCCAAGTCTAGAAAAGTGTAGCGTCCTGAACTCCTCTGTGAGTTACACTCTAGCAGGCCTGGGGTGTGATTGTGAGAGGTAAAGCTTATAGGGGCCATTTTAGAACTAGGCACTAGGGCCAAAACCGACACAGTTTGTGTGGGTTCATCAATAATACTTACTAGGAGTGAAGTGAAAATCGTGCTGGCTGTGGTTTTAGGTCATGCACTTTCATTTTAAACTGGAGTTAAGTGCATGTGCTGCAAGGAAGAGATGGGGTAATAATACATACAAACAAGTGCAAAAACGTTTGTGCACACAAGCCCCCTTTTTTGCCACCTAGTTTGTAATCAGGAAAAACATACCGTCGAGTTCCAGCAGAAGTGCCATTTGTGCAGGGTATGTGTGAGTCTGTCAAACCCAGAAAGGTCTAAATGACCACTGTACTTCAACTTTCATTGCATCTGAACTGAGCATATTCGCAGACAGAAGTGAGCCAAACTCCCTAAGGTACCCTAAGGTACCCTCGGCCCGAAGTTTTGTTCTCTGACAAATTCAAGGCTTAACCCTGCAGGATATGACGGAGTATGGAAGTCAATATAACAATAAAAAAATAAAAAATAAATAAATAATACAACGATCAGAGAAAATAAAATACAAAAGGTAATAAGAATGTACTACTAAACAGTGAGTTCGTTGGCTTCTTACCAGCTAACTATTCTGGCTCTCATTGATATTGGTACTTCTGGATGGTTCATGGACCAAAAATGTCATCAGCAGCAAAACCTTCCAAAACAATCCAAGGAGAAACCTGTGGATATTGTGGGAATAGATGGACAACCTTTGCTAACAAGCCAATTCTGTTGGTAGACACCTCTTTGTTGGGTATGGCTCTGAACAATGGACGTTTTTAAACTATTAAGTTCGACCCTATTGAGCCTTCCCCTTTGTCATCGTCTAAAGTATTCTGTGACTCAGAAAACACAAGCCTTCCATAGACTGCGATAAATAGAGCATCATCTTTTTAACTCAGAGGTGCATTCTGAACTGTATTTCCCTGGGAAGAGGTTGAACTTGACTCTTCCTTTAATTTGCTGTGTCAATCAGAAGAGGAAGCATTTTATAAGGTTGCTGGAGGCCTATAAGAAATTCCACAATGTGTTTCGCAAGGAAGGAGATCAGTCGCGTCCCCTCATCCCTACGACTGTCCAATTAGCCTGGTTCTCATGGCAAATATCCCACATTGCAGAATCTATCCCTTAACGGTACAAGAGGATACGTTACTTACAAGATAATACACGGATGACCTTAATACATCATTACCCATCTCCTCCTGAAACCCCTATTTACTTTTATACTGAAACCAGGAGGTTATAGGCCGTACATAGATTATTGAGAACTCAATGCCATCATTATCAGGACTAAATATCCACTGTCAATAATCTCTGTATTATTGGACCAAATGAAATCAAAAAAATATTTTCCATTAGAAATTTGAGAGGATTTATAATCTTGCACAGATTCAACAGTGACGTGTGGAAGATGGCTTTCAACACCAGATATGGTAATTTTGAATATCTTGTAAAGGTGCTTCAATGCCATCATTATCAGGACTAAATATCCACTGTCAATAATCTCTGTATTATTGGACCAAATGAAATCAAAAAAATATTTTCCATTAGAAATTTGAGAGGATTTATAATCTTGCACAGATTCAACAGTGACGTGTGGAAGATGGCTTTCAACACCAGATATGGTCATTTTGAATATCTTGTAAAGGTGCTTGGATTGTGTAATGCCATCCAACTTTACAGCACTATGTAAATAGCATTTTCAGAGATATACTGGATTCTTACAACATCATCTATCTCAACTACACTCTGGTGTTTTCGGAAAACCTTGAAGAACATCACAGGCACGTCTGTAAAGTCCTATGAAGGTTGCAAGAACATTCTTCTCCAAGTTAGAAAAATACATTTTTGAAATATCAGATGTAGTCTTTTTGAACTTTCAGATCTCTTATAAAGGAATACAAAGGTCCAGAGAAAGAGAAAGCACTCAAAGATTGACCCAACCAAACATTGAAGGAGATTTAAACATTTTGGGGTTCTCAAATTTCTATACACATTTTGTTGGACGTAATCCTCCCTGCAGGGTCATCACCAAACTCTTTGCCTTCTCCCTCCTGTTGTTTTAACCTGTTTTTGTTGGCTTTTAGGATTTTCTGCACTGTTTCACTGCCAACCAGTGCTAAAGTGCTTGTGCTCTCCCCCTTAAAAATGGTAAAGCAGGCTTACACCCAAACAACACATTTAATTTACTTGGCAGACCCTAGTAAAGTGGTACTACCTGTACCCAGGGCCTGTAAATGAAATGCTGCTAGTGGGCCGTCAGCACTGATTGTGCCACCCATATAAGTAGCCCTTTAAACATGTCTCAAGCCTGCCATTGCAGCCTATGTGTGCAGTTTAAACTGCCATTTCGACCTGGAAAAATAAACCGTTTGATAGGCCTAAACCTTCCTTTTTAATGCAAATAAGTCACCCCTAGAGTAGGCCATAGACAGTCCACAGGGCAGGGTGCAGTGTATTTAAAAAGTTGGACATGTATTTTACCTGTCCTGGGTGTGTAAACCTCTTAAATTCGTTTTTCACTGTTGCAAGGCCTGCCTTTCCTATAGGATAAGATTGGGTTACCTTACTACATTCAATGAGTGATCCCTTTCAATTTAGAGCAGGTAGGAATATCGACTTTGGACTCTAAAGAATTGTAATTTAAAACCCTCTTTATTAGTAAAATTGGATTTTAAGTCACAATTCTGGAAATGCCACTTTAAGAAAGTTTGCATTTTTTTGTCCCAACCATTTGGTGCCTGCAGCTTGCATCCTGGTTCACCTGACTGCATGTTGCTGGCAGGTGGTCTTTGTGTATTGCTCACAGAAAGAGAGACAGAGGGGGATTAGGTTTTAGCAGGATGGCCATCTCAGACTTGATGGGTGGCAGAGCTGTCACCTACCGCACTTGCACATCATAGACTCTGCCACAGTACACTCACAAAGTGTTACACACTAGTCTTATGTGCCCCCAGACAAGCTATGGCCAGGGCAGGGAGAAAGGAAATTACAAACTGCTCTGTGGGTGGAACACTCTAGAAACATCCCCTACTTCAAACCTGGCACCAAATATATATATGTTTGGCTCTCAGACCCAACCGTTCAGTCCACATCTGGACCTGTGGAAAACTCAGAAGAATTACTGGTGTGCTGCTCAGCTGCAAGAACGACTGCTACTCTGCTGCCTTGCTGCCCTGCTAAATGAGTGAGAAGGACTAGACTTGCACCTTGAACACAGAATCCCCAGAATAACTCCCAGGGCTTGTTGACTGGCCTCCTGATTAGAGCCTCAGAGTCATAAAAGACTCCAACCACCTTGAACCCTGCATCTGGACTTTGCTTGCTGTGAGATTTGTCACCCAAGTGATGCCACTCCAGTCCTGAACCTTTAGATGTGGTCCTGAAGGTGCTCTGCCAGCCCAGCTGTGGTCTTTTGGGGCAGAACCAACGCAGAGCGACGCATCTCCGTGCAGCTCTGCATCGTAACCACCACTGCACGATGCATCGCCGACACAGACCTCACAGTACTTCAGAACTGCTGCTCTGTGACGCATCCTAGATGCAGGACCTTGCATCCCAACCTGAAGCTTATCAGAACTGCCGATGTGCGAAGCATCCATAACAGAGGTTCTTGAAACGCTCCACAACCGGTATTTAAGGTACTTTGTTCAGTAGGCCTAACTGGTTCCCATCGTGGTCCGCCTAAACTTGTGACTTTATCCCGGTCCGGCGCGACCAGATAGCCACAGTTGTCGCTTTGTACTTTTAGGCACCTTTTTTTTAACTTAAAACTTTAAAATTGCATATCTTTGGGTCTACTAATTGGATTTTTGTTATTTTGGAGCCAAATACTTTATTACATTTCACTCTATTTTTCTAGATTGGTGTGGGGGATTTCTTGTCTTGTGTTCTCACTTTATTACTGTTTTGTGCTGCATAAATCCTTTACACATTGCCTCTACCTTAAACCTGACTGCTTTTGTGTCAAGCTACCAGAGGATTAAGCACAACTTAATTTGGGGTTTGCTTGTGTTTCACCCAGACAGGAATTTTGGTTGCTACTTGAGTAGCGTTTCACCCCCTCAACCAGTAACCTAATTTTCTACACATTTCATACAATATTTTTCTGAAATTGTGTGGCTCATTTCTATACAGATACAGAAAGAGGCTGTACATCTGTTGGGATGTAGAACAAGACACAACCTTCCAGCTGTTTAAAGATGCGTTCACACCAGCCCCTATTTTAAGGCATCAGGATTGTTCACTTCCTTTTTTCGTAGAAAAAGATGTTTCTTTCTTCACAGCCAGGCCATTTTGTCTTAAAAAGGTCCCAAGACAGAGGTTCTTCATCCGGTTGCTTTTTTTCAAGAACTCTAAAATCATCAGAAGTTAATTAAACCATCTGCAAGAGACAGCTGTTGGCAATAAAATAAGCCATGCGTGGGAAAGCTAATTCTTTGTCCTGCCAAGGTGAAGAGGTTCAACGAGTTTAAAATCCTCCATCTATTTTACCACTGCAAAAAGAATCACCAAAGTCTTATCAGCAGTTTTTGTGGAAACTATTGCAAAGGTTTCATGGTGACAACCTGAAGGAGTGGTTTACGAGATAACCTCAGCATGGAAAAGACAATAAAAATCTATTACGGCATTATCAGAAAGTATTAATTCTTGTAAAGAATCTTAGACAACAGATTCTGAAATGGAGACATGATCCCCCTGTAGCAAGTCATTGGGGAATGCAAAAAGACAAGAGATTTGATAACATGTCAATTTTGTTGGCCTCAGAAGAGAAGAGATATTGAGCACTTTGTACAACAGCGTGCAATGTGTGCCCAAATTAAAGTTCCCAGAAAGATCATTCAAGGACTATTACAATAATTACCCACACCTCATCAACCGTGGTTCTAAAATTTGATGGCCTTTACCACTGATTGACCTCTCTGAGAAAGCAAAACAGTACTTTTGGTTGTCATAAATTACCTTACAAAGAGTGCTTATTCATCTCCCTTTCCAACATTGACACAGCCCTTTCCCTCATGATCACTTTCTTGAAAAATGTAGTAGGGTTAAAAGGAAACATTATTGTAATCTATCCTGGAAACAATCGAAGCTTGAAGAATGTTTATTTGTACCGAAAGAGGAAGAAAGCACAGAATTATTTGAAGACACTTGAGAAGAAGGAAGCAGTAGGATGCGATCTTAGAAATTTGAAAGACCATAGAGAAAGAACTTTAAATCCATCTAAATACTGAAATTCTTAACCACCTTGCAGAGAATGGGCAATAGTCCAAGAGTGATGGGCCACCATTGAGGGCTCCAGAGCTGGGGTTGAATACCAACCACCTGTACCTCAGTCTTATCACCATTCAGTTTAGGAAAATTATGTTTCATCCATACTACCACTTCGCTAAGGCAAATGAAGTAGATGGACACCCCTTCCTTATCCTGAGCAATGAGCGTTACAATGATCTTGGTGTCATCAGCATACATAACATATAGAGTCCCATTTTTTTGCCAAAATCTGGAGGGCTTTGCAACAGCAGTTGAGAATCACACACTATTTGTCCGCCAGTTAACAACCACAAACTGCTGGCCAAACTAACTAAACTAAATTAGACTTTGGAACAACACTTGAGATGTTTTCTGAAGAATCATGCATTTCTGAGGGGCACAATAGACACCAATATCAGAATTCTCATCCAACACCCTCCATACCTCTTTAGGTTACTGTCATGCCCCGGGACTCGAACTCTGATCCATAGACGAACCAGTATTTAAGGAGGCTAGGCGCTTACGATCGCGCTTAGCGTTCTAGCTTAGTTGCCTGGTTTGGTCCGAGTGTTAAATGCCTGACTTCCGGAAAGATTGTTTCCTGTTTCCGGAGTAGCGTGAACCCTTGCGGGTTCCTTCCGAGCGGTTTTGGCGTGTTTGCAAGACGCCAAAGAATTGCCGTTGCGAGCTCTCCTGTTTCACCTTGGAGCTCGCTTGTGTGTTGTCATTGTTTGTCGTCCATCCCGGGGCAGCGTCATTTCGCGTGAGTGCACGCCCTTTCCCTATCCCAGTGCTGCCCCTCAGTCGCAGCGCGAGCACCTTGGTGGCGGTAGGATATATATATATATAGTGTGCTTATTTTTCTTTAACTGTGTCCTCCCCCACTCTGTCCATACGTCTTGTTTCTACATAGTTTTGAGGGTTCAGTTATCCCTTGCACCTTCCGTTCCCTCACTCGACCGTCAATTTCCTTGTTTCCCTTTCTAATGGGAATTTCGCATTCCAACTGCATCTGGAGATCCACGAAGTCCCACAGCAGTCACTCCCATATCTCACAACCCTGATCTATTCCTCCTCCTTAATAAAGGTGGGATTATTCTCCTCTGAGACTGGAAGTTTCACTATACAAGGGGGCTGCTAGCGTGAACCACGAAGTAAGAGCCGATGCACGACTGAAACACGGTAACAGCGCAATGCGCTCCATTTTCTCATGTGTTTACAGTTACCTTAAGTATGAGTGGAACTAATAGTTATCGCCTGCTGCTTTCCCATTAGGTCGTAGCCTACATCCAAATAAGTTCCATTGTACCTGTCATTGGTAAATACCAGGAAGGGGAGTTGGAGTGGTTTCCATGAGTGAGTGAAGGACCTATAGAAGCTCTGATGTTATTGATGTTACCATTACATAATCTCCTCTGACTTATTGCTTATGTGATTTAGGAAAACTGGTCATTCTACACCTGTCCTCTCCTGTGTACTTGGTATTTCCAATAGTGGTGATTCCCCTTCCTGCAAAGAACTCCAGACCCCAGTGGTAGGTGGCTTGCTGGTGTTTATGGTTTACTGTTTATGTGCCAGAAAGAAGAGTGATTAGGTTTTTCTATTACAGTGTGTATCCGGAAAAAACCTACCTCCTTGGATCCTCCTCAACACCTCTGAAGTCACACCCTCCTTCCCTTGTTTTGTTATCCTGTTTTCCCCTGGCGTGTCATCCGGTTCTCTAGGGTCTGATAGAGACGGAAGGCCGCAGGGGAAGACAGAGATATACTCTTCAGGTTCCTGACGCTCCTGCAGAAGATTCTGAGCACCCTTACAGTTACCAACCTTTTTTCAGTTCCTTTGGTTTCTACCCCTGGTTTTGCTCCCCTGTATTTTCACCATTTATGGTCCTTTCTATTCAGACACTCCTACCAGACATAAAAAAGGTCCAAAAGGCAGCACTAAATCACTTGAGACTTGCAAAAGCAAGATGTAGGTCTTTCCCTGACCGGGTGCCTCACACACAATATTGTGTCATGCTTCATCATAGGCATCCTCTCCCCACCTTGGTAAGATGGTACTACCAGGTCAGACTCAACCTCCGCGAAGACTTAACGGTAGGAGGGAGCTCTTACATAAAAGTTACAGGACAAGGTCGGGATCCAGTTTAATTAAAAATGCCTCCAGGTTCCACGCTTGTCACCTTTATTGTTGAGGACCTGAGGTACACTGAAATCCATTCAGGTGATGGAAATCAAATAGCATGATAACTCTAGTCCATCATAAAACTCGCCAACATGTTTCTGCCCACATAGAAAGCCTAATCAGTCTGGGGCATTCGTCAGGGCTGTCGGATCCCTGTCAGAACAGTAACAGGTGTCCACCGCTTTTCTACGTGCTAACATGAGGAAGTACACCTCAAACTCAACCCCAGTGGGTTCTACCTGGGATATTAAAATACACATATCGTCGTTCACCCTATGCTTTAGGGGATACCAGGGACTCAGACTTCCGGACTCTCCCAGCCAATCACGATGCTGCAGGAGCAGCATTGTAATTGGTCTGAGTGTCCTGTTTGGATGCTTAGGCAATGCTTGGGAGCCTTTGGATGTTCTCCATGGGGCTGTGTAACACAGCCCAATGGAGAACTTGCCAAGTGCACATGACGGTTTGGCCGACCCTCTAGGGCTGGCCAAACTGTCATGTGCACTTAGATGAGTGCAAACCACTCCTCCCCTGCTCTGGCATCAAAGCCCAGCTCTGCCCGACTCCTGCATAGAAAAATAAAATGATAATAACGTCCTGTTATTCTCATTTTCTTTTTTTCACTGCAGAAATAGAAGTGGGGTGATGCTTCTCCACCTTAGGGGAGGAGCCACCACTGGCGGAAAAGGCATTAGAGGGCTTGACATGAGTACCAGATTACAGTACACAAGTTAGATTTTTTTAGAATTGAAGAGAATAAGTGATTTGCCCAGAATCACAGGAAGTTGAGCCGACACTGGGATCCAAACTTGGTTCTCCAGGTCTAAAGTCAGCAGCTTTGGCCTTTAGGCCACATCTCCTGCCTAACATTTAAGGGTCGATTCCGATCCGGGTCGGACAGCTCTCCGAGAGCTGTTCGTAGCCTTACTTTGCGACCGACTCGTACCCGGAGCCGGTCCGTCCGGACGAGGAAGTATGATGCGCATAACTGACAAAAATCCGACCGACACGTAGGCTGTGATTCAAGCTTCATTCTCCGTCCGAGCTGTACCTCCGAACGCCTAACCGAGTCGCCCGGAAGCAGTATCCACAGCAGTTTCCGGTCAGACAAGTACGATGCGCAAATCATACGCGCCGGACGGGTCGCTACGTGCAGCACATCACAGCATCCGGGAAAGCAGCATATCAGGTACGATTCGCGCCAGAACACAATCCACGGCTACGAGACGGACCAGCTAGCAACGGTTACGAGACGGAGCAACAAGCAGCGTGTACGAGACGAACATATCATGAATCCCATCGCGCAGGTCATACCAGTACTGTACATCTATGACCGGAACAGGAACAGATGCGGACGGCGCAGACGGTAAGTCAGACATCCACCACACAAACAAACGACACGTACCCGCCAAATGTCACACACACCCAGGGGATCCATATCCTGGCCACTAGCAACAGGCCAACATAGCCAGCACCACTACCACCCCCACCCATAGGGCTTATGTTGCCCATCACTACTTCCACCCCCACCCATAGGGCTTATGTTGCCCATCACTCCTGCCACCCCCACCCATAGGGACTATGTTGCCCATCACTACTGCCATCCCCACCCATAGGGCTTATGTTGCCCATCACTCCTGCCACCCCCACCCATAGGGACTATGTTGCCCATCACTACTGCCACCCCCACTCATAGGGCTAATGTTGCCCAGCACTACTGCCACCCCCACCCATAGGGGACCTGTTGCCCATCACTCCTGCCACCACACCCATAGGGGACCTGTTGCCCATCACTACTGCCACCCCCACCCATAGGGCTTATGTTGCCCAGCACTCCCGCCACCCCCACTCATAGGGGACCTGTTGCCCATCACTCCTGCCACCCCCACCCATAGGGGACCTGTTGCCCATCACTCCTGCCACCCCCACCCATAGCATAGGGGACCTGTTGCCCATCATCACTACTGCCACCCCCACTCATAGGGCTTATGTTGCCCATTACTACTGCCACCCCCACTCACAGGGCTTATGTTGCCCAGCACTACTGTCACCCCCACCCATAGGGGACCTGTTGCCCATCACTCCTGCCACCCCCACTCATAGAGGACCTGTTGCCCATCACTCCTGCCACCCCCACCCATAGGATGGGTGATAAGCCACACATCCATCATACACAAATATTAGGTATGTCAGCAAAATACATCCGCCCTAACATCATGACAACAGTGGGTAGTCTGTGACAAATGCCCACAACAGTGATTATGACTTCGAACATACAATGTAACTACCACCACATGTGTGACCAAAAACTGAGTGTGGCCTACACAAGGCAAGCATCACTATAGCACTGTGTCAATGTGCACTAACACCCCCTCACTGCGTACAACAAAAGTTAAGTGTGGTGTTCCAAACTGCAGCAAATGTTGAGCATTGTGGTAATGGGGTCTAAAAGCCCCCTCATCACAGTGACCAAAAGGTAAGTGTCATCATGGTCAAAGCTGCAAATCCTAAACAGCATGTATGATTCCTGGTCCCAACACATGAAACACTTTTGGGGCAAAGTAGTGTTTGTGTCCCATACCCACAGAGATGTGGTAAGCCTAACAGTGCTGTGAAACCCTAACATACTCTTGGCTATGTGCAGACAAGCACCACCCATGGGAGCTGACATTGCATACAGTGTACAATGACACAAAAGCAGAAGTGACCATCACAAAGCATACAGACATCTCGAAAATAGACACATAAATCAAAACATCCTGTGTAGACTGTAGGTGCCAGGTCACAAACTCCCATTCCATGGCAGCAATGGGACCTAACAACCAGGATGAATGTGCAGAATGATGTGATATGACTCACAGGGACAGCAGGGAAAATCACAAAAACAACATCCAGACAACGGACCACAACAGCAATACCAATGCACTGGTGCAGATGCACAAACACAAACAGGCAACCTCACACTGCATATCAGACACAACATGTGTGTGTGTGTCTCAGTATCCACAGGCAACTACACAACACATGAGGGGGGCTGAACCACAGTGAGACAGATGTGGACACAGTGCCATACAAAAGTAACCCATCATTGGGCCCCCCTTAGTGGGCAATCAGGCATTGTGAAATGAGAGGGAGCACCTCAGACACATGTGACACAAGCTGGAATGAACAGCAACTAACACAGCAAGAGACTGACACACAACAGCACTACCCCCAGGGACCAGACATTGGGGTGACTCAAGCATGCATGACACGTCCACTGTGATGACAAAGGTAGATGTCGTACAAACTGTGAAACCCAGACATGTGTCCTGTGCCACAAACGTACATCACACCTACACAAACACAAGTCACTCAGCATGGCCCGTCATTCATGGACAAACAGGAGCTAGGGGCCCATTCATGTAAACATTTACATCGGTCCACCCTCAACACCACACACCCTGAACTGCACCAATGTGCATCTGTGAAGCCCACATGGACAGGTGAAATTGCACATGCACCCATGACAAACACAGTAATGTTGGGAGGAACTAAGGTGCACAGACTCACAAGGACAGTCTCCAACCCTGGTGAATGACAGACATACTGCACAGTATGCGGTACATGGCCATGACGTCAAAGCTCCTGTAACCTTCGGAATACCTGCCGCAGTCCCAGGACAATGCAGAAGCCAAGGAGAACCACAAGGCACACATGCTGACACCTGCCAACATTGCAGTCCTGAAACAGACGAGTGGGAGCAGTCACACACACATACACATGTCTCAATCACTGAAAGGTACCACATAGGAACAACTACATGATAACAAAGAAGTGCCTTGGGGACCCCTGACTGTGTCCCATCTGCGTCTGACCACATCATCACCACTCAGAATTGACAAATCCCAATGATGAAACACCAATTAACAGTAGTATGTCAGGCACCCACACATCTGGTAGCCCATGGCAAAGATGTGGGATGAACACAGTACAACTCAGCAAGCATCAACAACAGGAACATATCAAGCGAACACTGCTTGTGAATGAAAAGGGATGTTGACACACACACACATGCTCACACAACACACACCATGGGCCCAGGCAATGTCAGAGAACAACACACTTACTTGAGGGGACTCAACTCCTGTGGGAGCTCAGCTGTGCCAAACATAGTCCCAGCAGGTCTCAGTCATGTCAGCAGAACACTTGGTCAGTCAGCCATCAGTTACCATACAATGAAGGCTCTGGTCACAACAGCCTGGGTACGGGAGTGTCCCTTAAGTCATCTGCACATACTCTATACATATGTCCAGCAAGTTGCACAGAGGACCCAGTTGCTCCTACACCAATGATGGCCACACCTACATGTCCAGTGGAGATGCGCCCACAGTCAGGGAAATAGACAAATTGGACAATGGGAAGCACATCATATGTGCATGTGTGCAAGCCACAGACGTGACCATGCAAATGAAATGTTTACAGAGATGTTCACAAATTGTTCATCATGACACACCCAGTTAGCTGCAAAGGATGACATGGATCCCGACCAGAATAGGATACATATCTCATGGACCACATGGAGTACCTCACATCAACACCTCAGTATTCAACATTGGAAAACCAGCATTACAACTGCAAGGCCATGCTAAACATCATCAACATAACGTACAGCTTAATCAAATTCACAAGGATAAAGAAAAAAGCTTTATTCAGCAATTTTTAAATGCAAAGTCCTTTCCAAACAAAGGCCAATGGCCAGTCCACATCCAAATGTCAACAATGTGATTTGAGTGACAACTGTTACACATTGCTTGCCTGCACTGATAAGGACAGGGGACATCCCCTCGGAGGGGCATACATGGGGGTAGGCCAGGCACCGCAGGGACAGGATCAGTGCAGGACTGTTGGAGGAGGGACACTGCTGCTGTCAGGGAGGAGGCCACGGACTGATTGGTCCTCTGTAGGGCAGACATGCCCGATGAAATGCCCTCCATGAACGACACCAGTTGTGTCAACAGACTGGTGTGTGCATGGAGGACACTCAGCATTGATGTCTGCCCTACATGGATCTGTCGAAGCAAGTCAACAGACTCCTCACTCAGGGCAGCAGGGGACACAGGGGCAGGGGGTGCGGTGCCTGGCACAATGGAGACATGCTCCTGAACACGGGAGCCTCCACGGACCTCTGGGATGGGAGCCGATGGGAGGGTGGTGATGGTGGTGCGGGCGGTGGCGGGGACAGCCTCACTAGCTGGGGTTTGGTGGTTGTTGACACCCGCCTCCACAAGGGAGTCATCCTCCAAGCTGCTGTGGCCCTCAGCTGGGGTGGATGGTGATGAGGACTCCTCGGTGTGGCTCCACTCGCCCTTCGTGCCACTGGGTGCCTCTGACTCCTCGCCTTCTCTCCCAGTCAGGCTCTGTGGCTTCTCCTGGTCCGTGGAGCTGTCCCCTCCTGTGGCAGTGGATGTATCTGGATAAAATTAGGAAAAAAAGAACAACATCAGTCACCTGCACTGACCGCACACACCACAGTGAGTACAGCACATCACAGGGCAAGCCCTGGCATCATCAGCTGAACACTGCTCAAAGTGCTCACACTGTTTAGAATAAGCCAAGTGTCAGTCTCACCATCAACCATGGCACTCATATCCCTCCTGGACTTGCACCCATATGTCTGTTGCATGTTGGATGCTAATACCCCAATGTTTCGACATGCACCACCTACACATTTATTGGACATGCAAGTGAACATGTAGGAGTATGTCACTATACACACATCACATCTCTTGCCACTGACTCAGTGCAGGTGTCAGGATGAAGGGATTGCCAGAGTCTCATTTCACATGCTTGTGATGCATGCCAGTAACACACACTAGGATGTTCTTATGTCCTGATAGTCAATGCCACAATGGGGTGCATGGAGCACTTTTGACCACAATGCAGGATCACTCATAGCAAGTTAAATGCCATGGCACTGGCATGCCTGGAAAGTCAGTCAACACTGTCTCCTGTCACAGGGGCAGGACATCCAGACAACAACAGTATGCACTGTGTCACAATCATAGCTCATGGGTAAAGCAAACTCTGCAGCTGACAAGTGCACTTGTCCATCCCCTGCAAACAACATATCCCGGACCCAGAAGACCCCACATCAGACAAAACAGACATATGAGTCTCTGCAAACACAACTCCCTCTACATGAGCACATCAAAGTCTGCTGTGCATGAAACACAGCTGCCTGAAGTTCACAGTTGCATACACCATTGTGCACTGTCAAGTGATCACACACCTATATGTCACACAGGTCTTGTCTCTCATAGTCACATATCAGATGTCCTGCTGACCCTCAAACTCATGAACACCCCAGTTGTCTGGAAAAGGAAGCCAAACCACAATGACACAGAGGCAGACACCTGAAGGCACATGTCACTAAGCACAACCTGTAAGTTGATACACAGGAGTGGGATTACAGAGTGTTTCTAAATGCCCTTGAGTAGGCATGACTGCCCAGGTCTACGTGAAACAGTGTATAGCCCTGGACAGTAGTCAGGTGGCTAAGCAAGTGTGACCCATTTGATATACATACTCCTGAGGCCCACAAATTGGAGTCCCCTGCTGCATGGGTGTGTTTGAAATACCCCAGGCACATGTGGCGAGTCAGACCAGCAATTGTAACACATATCAAGGGCACACACAGATCACATGTCAGATCTCAGGCATTGTGTAAGCAATTGACCCACCCATGAAACCCACAACAGAGTCACGGTAACAGATGCTGTCCAGAGCCTGAAGCATAGCTGACTGCAGGGACACAGTGCCCTAGTGACACAAGCCACAGACTGTAGGGTCCACACCTGTGGATCAGATGAGGAGGTTTCGCAGGGATTCTGCTTATGCACAGAACTATGCGCAGGAAACCAGGACCTCAGTGAATTGTGGTGTACCAAAAACTCACCTCAGCACCCAGAACCCCTATCCGACCAGCATCAGTGTCCCATTCGTTATCCGTATCATCACGGAGGTTCCAATGTATAGACAACCCAGAACAAGCGACTAAGAGTATTCTCAGGAATGGTGGGAATCGGAAATACCTGTTCGCTATTATACATATATCAATCCACAACAAAGTAATCAGAGACACGATAAAGTTTAAAAGGTTTATTTTATAAACTACGTGTCCTGAAATGCAGTACTTTGGCTAACATAAGCAGACAAATGATTATAATTAAAACCATCAGCATTGTTACAATACCATAGAAAATGAAAGGAGAAATCATAGTATAAATGACAGTGGCATACAGCCACCTTCCTTTCGCTAGTAAACTAATATTATTAGAATAGTAGAAGGTCTCTTAGGCTTGAATGGGGAACCCCATACCGTAAAGATCAGCTTTATGAGGATCACATCACAGGATCAGCTTTGCTCTGCACCTGGAAATGTTCTTCTCCAGAATGTGTTTCAAACGCATGCAAACTGTAATATTAAAGGCTCTCGACATTCGGGTATTTGCAGCTGTGTGCATATTATGGCTAGAGAGTGGGCCGATCAACCTGGATTCAAAAACATTCATTGTCTGGCTGCTCAAAGTGTTTTGCACACAATGTTCAGACTAAGGTTGCAGTGCACGTCTTGGGAGGTGAACAACAGACAGTTCTCATGTGAAGCAAAGGCAAGCAAGCAGTTTCTCAAATAATAACATGTATCTGCAGTGTCGCGTGCAAAAGCAGCAAAAGTGGCAAGATGGCTTTCTAAAAGCTAACGCGCTTATGCTAACATAGCAATGTATGTGGCTACCTTCACTACACCCCCCCTTGATCGGACTACGAGCATCTAGGGATACAATAAGGAACGCAGAGTTCAAGATCGACAGAGCAGAACCAAGTGCATGTATTGTATATCCAAAAGGAGCAGTGAAAGATCGAAAAAAACGTTAAAAAAAACCAAAATGAAGGGGAAAAAAAATGTTTGGCTTGTGCTAGAGAAGCTGGACGATAATCAAGTTAATCCATAAACGTGTGAGCATAGTACGTAGCAACAGCTTCCAAAAGGAAGTCATTGGAACGAGATGCAAAAAATTCCGCCATCCAGTTCAGCAAGGTAAACGAACATACATGTTCCTCGACCACTGGAGCCTCTTGCACGTTCAGAGGACAACTGGCGTGTTCTTCTAAATAACTTTGTGCCAAGAAGTCATACGCTGCCGTTCCGATGTCCCAGTTCCCAAGGACTCCATGTGCCGCTCCACAGGCCTTAATCCTGACACCAGAACAGTCCAACTCATGAGCCACTAATGGACTCATTAGTCGATCATAGTCCGGGGCAGGAGACACCGAGTTTGACAAGCACAAATCCAGAGCCCATTCTTAAGGACAATCTAGGCAATGAAAAACAGGTTGTACGCATATAAAGTAGGCAAACCGGAAAGATAATCCATAGGCAATGCTCAGGGTTGCAAGAGGTAAAGTTCCATAGTATTCAAGCATCCGGTTACGAAGATGGAGGAGCCGGGCCAGGCTGTCACGTGACACAGAGTGTGCAGCCATTGCGCAGTACGCAGACCAACAGCAGTACGCCAGCCACGAGAGCGAGAATCAATGGAAGCCCTCCAAAGACGCTGGAAAAAATAGAATGAAAAAAGGCCGGTATCACACCAAAAATAGTTTGGAAGGAGGTCACGAGGCCGGAGCCCACAATTTTGAAAAAATGCACCAAGCCACTTGTTGACGAGGCGTTGAATATAGTCTGAATCAGGGCACCAAAATAAAGTGGGAGATCAGTATTTAAAAGAGCCTGCACCTCGGTACGGGTGTTAGCTACGTGAAGTACAAATGTTTCACGGGACAAAGTCAGAGCGACCTCTTTTTGAGACAATAGAGCCCTTATTCTGCTCATCTGGTTGAACTCTGCTTTCAAGGTTGAAATGGAAGGCCAGATGGATACATCCAGCCGCCCATGCGGGGCGGGAAAAGGACATTTTTACAGCTAACTACCCTCTGTGATACAGTCACAATGTAGGGAATTCCCACTAGCATTCCGCAGCAAGCCTCGTTATTCAAAAGCAAATAACTACCGTTAGCTAGCAACGTGAAAGAAGGTGTAATAGCTGGCACTGGAATCCTTTTCAGGACGCATGCTAAATTAGGAGCGTGCACATTGCACGCGCCATGCAATTGGATGTGCCTACAGACTACAGAGTGATCAGGTCCGGAAGTACATTCCACGCCTTTCAAGTAGACCTCTTTACCGTCTCTCATGCACCTGTATGTAAATAGGAGTGACCAGATTTCATGCAGGAAAGCAGTACCCAATGGTTCATATCTGCCTAGGGCATAATGTTTCATGCACAAACTGAACTTAAACAATGGAAACGGCAATGTAATTAACCCGTGGATAAGCCACACAGCTGAGTTCAATTCGGCCACTGAGAAAGGTAAAGGTTCTAACTTTTCAATATGCAGTAATGAATATGTTGCATCTTTCATGGACATGAATTGTTGTTTCGCAGTTAAATTAAAAGGAAGGAATAACAATGAAGTATTCATATAGTCCAAGGGGACTTTCCCAGCTTTTAATGTTTGCAATGTCCATGCAAACTGCATTATAGAATGCAATTGATTCTGACCATGATATAAAACAGACACTTCATCCTGCACAATATCAACAACAGATGAAACAATATTATCTAATGTGTAAATTCTGGAAGAAAGGGTGTTAATGCTATTATCTATAACAGCTAGAACTTTTTCCATATTGGCTTGATCAATAGCTCTCAATCTGGAAGCAGCTTCAATTTGCGACAATTTCCAAACCTCGTTATAAATAGCATACACCCATCTGTTGGACCTGCCACCCACAGGACCTTTAACAAAATCATTAAAATCTATTTTGTCATGTAATTTAGATAAATGAACTTTAACAGATGCTAAGGTGGTGTGTTGCAGCCAAGACTGGCATAACTTCCCAACAGAGTAGGTAGTAACAGAATGAGAAGATTCAAAGTGGGGGTCTACACGATCTTGCGTATACCCAGGCTTCAGACCCAAAAAACAATGTTGACAGGAATCTGAACTCGTTTGCCAAGTCAACCATCCTTCAGAGTCGAACTTGGAAATATTGAAGGATGAATTAGTAACGTACGACTGCAACGCATCAAGGGACAGATCAGTATGATTATCCCAATTTGGGTAAGCACCCAGATCCGGAATTGACAGGGAATTCAGTTTTTTAGAAGTAGCCAATCCAAAGCAGGTGGTCTGAAAAATAGTCGAATTCAAAAACATGTGGTTCGGGATAAGGCAGGCACGATGCAAAGCTTCTGTTCCTTGTACCTGCCAAGGTTTAGAACCCCAGACAGACTTCAGATCAATAGTATCTTTCCACAGATCATAACCCCTGACCTCTAAATCATCCAAAAAGGATTTGGAATATAATAATTTAGTGTGTGTCAGCCTAACCTTCGAGGCAGACTCTGCTGCCATTTTAAAATAAAAGGCGGCCGGTTCAGAAATACTGATATCAGTAAAGTAGGCAAATTTGTTCACCAATGTGCTTGAGCTGCCTAACATTGGCGTTGGACAATGTTCCCATTGTGTATAATTTACAAAATTACGAAATGTATTGGCTTTATGTAGGAAATGATTGCCATATTGTTGATAGCAAAACTGCTCTCCATAATTAGCAGTATCTAAATACAAATCCTCAGCATCAAATGCGGCATAATATTTCAAATCAGAAAATAGTGCTTCAATGGCCTGAACGTCCCAATCATCAGAACGGATGTTTTGTTTAACTACATCCCCCATAGAAACACGAAATACATTTGGTACATTGATAACCTCAGTCGGACCATGAATTGGAAATTTAACAGCATCCCACGCAATCCCATCTAACACAGGCCAGGTAGTAATATTCACCAATGTCTGGTCTCTTTTCATGATGTGTGACGAGGAGTGAGGGGCCAAAGTTCCATCAATTAGTCTAATTGTAGATCTTTCTTTTAGGTAGTGTCCGTTCACTAGACGAAAAAATACCACCACAAATCCGATGGACATAAATAAAAAAAACACATATGAGCATCAGCCAAATGTAAGTCCAAGGAGGAATCAAAAAATCTTTTTTAAACCAAATAGCAAAAACAGAAACTTTTGATGGGGCCCTGGAAGTCATAGAGTTAGTGTCAAAAGAGTAACATGACTGTGTAACCGCGGTAGATTGTAAAACAGGTAGTGTTACATCTGCAGGATAAGCATACTCAGTATCTTCAGGTTGACCACCAGCCGGTGGTAGCAATAAAGGAGCAGTAACTGTATGCATCTCGATGGCAACATCAGGCATGGTGTTAGGAGCTGGAGCCAACACAGAATTTCTCAGCATCGCAGGGCAAGAAACAGCTGGAGTCATACTAAGAAGAATCAGCCACTCGCTGTAGTTTGACATTGTCAATGGAGATGTACCTGTTATCCTTGCGACCAGGAAGTGGAGGTAAAATGACTGTTTTTGTACCCTGCACGCCGAGCACTGGAACCGGGGCACGGTAAGAGGGGCCAAACTCTTTCTTGTTCTCCACCTTCTCACGGACTAGATCACCAACTCGAGGTAGCCAGCCGACTTCCGGAATCCGAAGCGCAGCATCAGATGTGGAGGGCACGTGTTCCTTCGCGAGACTGTCTCTGGTCTCTTGTAGATTCTGTAATACAGCACAGTGATCATCTACGTCAAAGGGTGCGGCAGACGCCGCCATCTCTAGACCATCAAGGTCCGGGACAAACATATTTATGCCATAGAGCATCATGTATGGGGTCCGCCCACCCAGAGACCTTCTAGGGAGATTATTAAGTGCACGTTGGACGTTATACAAATGGGCTAGCCAGTTCCGACCAGTACCTAAAACCCTAGCTGTCAAAGATTGCTTTAAGTCACGGTTCATCCGCTCGACTACACTATTACCCTCAGGCCGGTATGGAGACGAAAATTTGACTTGGACCCCCAAATTTTTCATGGCTTCTTTGGACGCCTTAGAGGTGAATGCAGGGCCCTGATCAGAATGAAAGGTACCACACGCAAAACTTTCCACAAAGACACGCAAATCCCTGATGACAGTACGGGCATCAGCACCCCTTTGTGGCCATACCCACAGAAAACGTGTACACGAATCCACTGCAACTAAGATATACTTGTACGCAGTATCAGAGGAGAAAGGACCGCAGTGATCCAGATAAACACACCCAAGTGGTTTATTGGATATGTACAACTGAGTTTGTGGTGGGCGCGCAGCAGTTGAAGGTTTAATCTGCTGGCAAATGTCACAATCAAGAACATAAGTGCGAGCCTGTTTATATAACCCGCGCCACCAGTAACGTTGTTGTAACATAGAAACAGTTGCTGCAACGCCGGCATGGGCAGACGCCATGCCCTCGTGAGCCGCTGATATCAGAGATGGTCTGCAGTCCGCGTTGGGAATCAATCTGTCATCAACGTCGTTAATTCTCACTAATGGGACTTTATCAGGACTTAAGTGATAATGGTAATGAAAAGGGAACCCTCTCGGGTAATTACCTCCCTTCTCTGTAGCAGCAATAGCTTCCAAGATGTCATCATCGATCTTACTTTTGGATCTTGTAACTGCCGCTACTAAATATGTTGCCACTGCTGTTTTTGCTGCTTTGTCAGCTAAGCTGTTTCCGACAGTGTGGACACCAACTCGTTGGTGCCCAAGAGTGTGAATTACATTCACGAGAGGCAGATGTTCTTCAAGTTCTGCGACTCGAACCCAAAGCATTTTATGCTTAATTGTGCTACCTTTGGAATCACGATAATCATTTTGAGACCAAAAGAAAAGATTGTCGTTAAATGACTGAACACAGTAAAATGAGTCACTTACTATAATTGTAGTGACTCGAGGATCAGCAAACTCCAGTGCAAGCACCAGAGCACATAGCTCTGCTAACTGTGCGGTACAATCGCCCAATGTCTGCGTATGCACGACATCAGATAGGAATTCACCATTTACGAAAGTACCTGCCACAATTGCGCAGACTGCCGAATAGGCATGCTTCGATCAAGTCGCCGGTTGCGCCGAACCGTCGGTATAAATGACACAATGGTAATCTTCGAGCGGGCGCAAAGACAGAGGAGCAGGATGGACAAACTCATACTGTAAATACTCCTGAGTCTGTAATGAGGCATCAAAGATATAGGTGACATCTGGCGATGTCAAGGAAGTGGCCCATTGTATCCAACGTGGATGCAAAGCTTTAGAATTAGGTACACTTGCTTTCGTCACTGCCTCCAGGGCAGGATATGGTGTTACCACCAACATGCGTTTTCCTTGCGACAGCGCTCGTTCTTTCAGAATCGCCATCTGTACTGCCGTCAAAACTTTCTCGACAGAGGAAAAACACAATTCAGCCGAAGTGTACAGGTGTGATTTGTTTGCAATGGGGACGGTGTCGCCCACATTGAACGTTAAGTACGTGAAACCCACTGCGCCTGGCACAATTCTTATTACCAGGTTTGTGTGCTCATCACGCGTCAGTAAGTACTTTGAAGCTAGAAGATCAGCCTGTAATGATTGTAAAATGGCTGAATGCTCTGGCAGCCAGCTCGATTTGGAAAAAGTAGGTTGTACCAAGGCATAAAGCGGCTTGATACGCTGGGCATAATCAGGAATATACGTACAACCGAAATTCAGAAAGCCCAGCAAAGACTGTAATTTTTTCAATGTTGTCGGAGCACGCAAACATGCGCACTTTTCCAGAAAGTGAGGAGCCAGTCCTCGACCTTCATTGTTGAGCTCGTAGCCCAAAAACAACACTGTATACTCTGCAATGTGAGACTTTGCAAAGTTGAATTTGTAACCGAAGTCTGCAAACATTACAATAATGCGATCAACTCGACACAGATGCGGCCACAACTCGTCGTCTGTGAGATAGATATCATCAACATACGAGTACGCATCAGGGTCTATGCTCTCCAATAGAGAGACTACACGTGCGGCAAAGACGCCAGGGCTGTTTTTATAGCCCATGGCTAATCTTTTAAATGGTTTTTGCTTGCCGCCAGATGTAAATGTTGTCCACTGACTACTAAGTGAAGACAGGTTATGGCTATAAAAGCCATTGGATATGTCAAGTGTGGTTTTAAATCGTTTACGTACAAGAATATCCACTAGTGCAGAACTGTGGGTATTCTGTACCGCGCATGTCCAGCAATGAGAGTTTAGGTGCCAGTAATCCAAAACCAGGCGGTACGACCCATCAGGCTTCGTCACAGTGAACAAAGGATTATTCATTGGTGACACACATGTTTCAATAACACCCTGATATTCCAATAGATCAAGGATTTCCGCGACGTGAGATCTCGCTTCGCGGCGTATGGGATATTGGGGTTGTAGCTGGGGCATAGACCGTAAGGGAATCTCATGACTGGGGGACAATTTATCCCAGCCTACCTGAGTACGATACAAAGCCGGTGCAAGCACCTGAGCCCACTCCGCGGCAAACCTTTCAGCATGCTCCCTTGGCACAGTATGCGCAAAGGACGGGAGGATAACCTCCACCCCTCTAGAAGTATCTAAAATGAAAGTCGGGGGCCAGTTCGCCTCTGCCAAGAGAATGTCATAGGAAGAGGTCAGATTATCCCAAAAAATCCCTTGAATTGTGCGTTGTATGTCACCTTTTATTAAGAGGACTATGTCATATAGTCTGTCAGGGGGAGCCACTCTAGTATCCGCAGTTTCTACAGTAATGAACGTGTCAGTTGCTGTCGCGTCCAGATATGGACGTAGTGCTTGCCGCACTACTGTAACCTCCGCTGCGCTGTCGAGCAGCGTTATCGCCCATGTCAGCTTCAGAAGTTGCGTCCGTACTATCTGTGGCATACCTTGCTGTTAATGCAGCAACCTTCTTCTTTTGAAACGGGGGACGTTGACGTGCAAACTCGTCTTGCTTGCCTCTACCTTCAGCCTGACGGGGTTGCTCACGACCTTGCTGGGCACCCCGACCTCTGCCATGTTCTCCTCCACCGGACTGTGAGGCCAATGTATCCTGTGAAGAACGAGGAGAACGTTCAGTAACCTGAAATCTATCAGGTGACTTAATACTAGTGCGATCACGCAAATCGTATGTGCGATCACTAGGTGGCTGAGTGAGAGACACAGGACGAGACCCCTGCTTCTGTTGCTGCTTTCCCTGTTTCTTTTGTCTCCAATTTTGCTTTGGAAAATTAGGACGATCGTCTTGGACGAGCTCACCTTAGTTTGTTGTATCAGGTCAGGAATGACAATAGTTGGTTTAACCCCTAAACTACTGCGGCCAATAGTTCGATATGCATCCGCAATAATCTTAGGCAACTCTTTCGGCTTATCGAGTTCATCGACGCGGGCTAAAGCCATTAGCCACTTGGAACTGTACCGCATCTCCCTTGAGATTACCAAGGACGAGAGAGGCAACTACGTCGAACACCCCGACAAGTCGCATTCCCAACTCAACTGCCGCCTCCGGACCGTGATTATCCTGAACACGTTTAATAACAGAGGGGAGCACGGCCATAGACGGAGTGCCAAAGCACTTCGAGTAGACCGCTGCAAAAACCTTACCCCAGGTGTCACAATCGGACACTTCTGGGACCAAGTCCTTGGGCAAACTTATGGTGAGTATTCTGTGTTTCTCCACTGTCGTAGAGTGTGGAAACACTGCTTCCAGTTGGTCAAATTTCTCGGCAAGCCAATAAGGCAAATCATCCTTATTCTGGGGGCGCTTGCCCATCACCAAATTAACTATGACTGGGCTAATAACAACCGCAGGATGACCAGCTGGTAGACCCGCAACAGCAGTTGCCCCCACCTGCACGTTGCAAGAAACGTATTGCACCAAAGCCCTATATATTGTAATAAGGGCTGTATGGAGTGTACGCAATTCATCCACCGCAATAGTCAAGCAAGCAGTTTCTCAAATAATAACATGTATCGGCAGTGTCGCGTGCAAAAGCAGCAAAAGTGGCAAGATGGCTTTCTAAAAGCTAACGCGCTTATGCTAACATAGCAATGTATGTGGCTACCTTCACTACAGAGGGTGCATCACACAATTGAGGCACATGAGTACTGGACTACAAGACCTACGTAATGTGGAAGTGTGACAAGGCCAAAAGACTGCAAATAGCATGTCAGACATAGTACACAGATTAGGCATGGACTTACCCCCTCCTTGCTGCTGTCTGGCCTTCAGCTGCCCATCCAGGTCCGGGAAGACCACCGCAGGATCCTGAGCGTGTGGGGGGTCAGGGTCCGGTGTCCTCCCCTCCTGCGAGGAGGCTACACCTTCAGCTGGACCCTTGCGATCCTCCGGGTCCAGCCCCGAAGGTCCTGCCATCTCTTCTGGCAGTTGCGGATCCGGCGCTTGTAGACCCCCACCGATCGAACTGCCCGGGCGATGGTCAGCCATATCTCCTGGTGGGCATCAACCTGTGAGGATGACAAAGTTAAAAGTCCATTAACACACATGGCCCATATTTGTGCTGCACACAGTTGGATATACATGTCGTCATCACAAATTAAAATGAGTTACACAGGTAGTGCACCCATGGAAATGGACAAATGCCCTGCATGTCTGACATGTTAACAATGCCTGGGAAGTTGAAGCTTGCACAAATGCACTTTAGCTGCAGAACACCTGTTCATTACATTTACCTACACACTTTGGGGGATGAAAGTACTCAGTGAGTACGCTTGCCACTGGTGTTCACACTGCTAGTACTGCTAGTCAGACAACATGCATAATTAGGAAGGCAGTGGACTGCATACTCACCTGTTCCCCTGGTTTCCCATACAGCTTGCTTTACTGTGGAAGGAGCCCGTCCAGCAGGACCTGGTTCTCCTCCTCAGTGAAGGCTGGGACCCTCTCCAGAGTACGTGCCATGGCAGTAGCCAGAGGATGCAGAGACAGCAGCAGTGGTAGCAGAGATGTGGTCCAGTAGCATGTAGTGCAGGCAAGTGAGCTCCCTGGGGGCCAGCCAGCCTTATATCTGTGCTGCAGAGGCAAAATATGTGCCATGTGTCCCAAGTGATAGGTCCAACATGGTTGCATTCTATGAATCTGGCCAATCCAGGGAAATGTACGACTCGTACACGTCTTCCACATCGTTGAAATCTTCACCTTCATAAAACCCTAGTTATTGCAACATTGTTGTGGGCATCCAACTGAATTTCCAGCGCACTACTCGTACAAGTTTTGAATCCGCATCCGTCTCCATGACAGTCCAGAGCCAATGGGTGCGCACGGCTCGGTCAACTGACTGTACAACGCGTAGTTTGAAAATACACACACACCCATCTCCATACGATTCAATGGCCAAGGCGTACGCAGGTCTCGGTCCATGCCTGCACAACGCGCATGCATGATAGTCACCCGTGTCGGTTTGCATTGTGGTCAATGTGTAAGCGTACGCACGGCTCGGTCCTGAACTGTGCAATGCGTATGCATAGTCACCTGCGTCGGTTCGCATTGCAGTCAATGTCAAAGAGTACGCACGGCTTGGTCCTGAACTGTGCAATGCGTACGCATAGTCACCCGCGTCGGTTCGCATTGCAGTCACTGTCTAAGCGTACGCACGGCTCGGTCCTGAACTGTGCAATGTGTACGCATAGTCACCCGCGTCGGTTCGCATTGCAGTCAATGTCTAAGCGTATGCACGGCTCGGTCCAGAACTGTGCAATGCGTACGCATAGTCACCCGTGTTGGTTCGCATTGCAGTCAATGTCTAAGCGTACGCACAGCTTGGTCCTGAACTGTGCAATGCGTACGCGTGATAGTCACCTGCATGGTTGACATTGGTGTTACTTTTTGACGGCTTCCACACACAATTACTTGCCAGGGACTCAGGTGCACACCTACCACACTACAGCATGTGCCACACTGTGTCCCATGGCATGTTAGGCTGCATTACCTGTGTGTTTTGGTGGGCAAAAAGTTGGTTGGTTGTGTGGCACTTTTGTGCAGCCACTCCCAGGCTGTGCACGTGTTCATGGGGACAGAATCCTTTGTGTGTTGTGCACATTACCACTGTGATGTGCAACTGTACAGTTATGGTCATGAGTCATGGACACAGTTGCTGGTTGGATATGTCTAGGACATGTCACATATACTCTGAGTCCTGGGTGTGATGGTATGTACGTCACAGTGAGAACTATAGCCACAATTCTGATGTACACCCACAGTCTGTGTGCATGTTGTGTCTCAGATGTGGATGATCAAATGTGTGACAGTCTCAACATCCATGTGGTTTGTGCAGCAACATTGATGGTGTGTGTGTGTCTATGAAACGTCCATGTAGGGCCTGCAGAGACAACAGTGGCCACTACCTGTGGGACTCACGGTTGTTTTGTGGCGTGTACATGATACGCCATGTCATGCCAGTCTCCATGTGGCAATACAGGGACCCTGGGTATGTGCATGTCAAAGAGCTGTGATGCCTGGGAGACATCAGGCCTCACTTGTCACTGTGGTGTGTGTTTGTAATGTGACAGCAGTACATAGGTACTGTGACACAGCCCAATGATTGGCCATTGCACTACATGAAACTTATGTAGACATGTGGACTTGAGATGTGAGGTGATGGGCATGTAGGTGACATATGTGTCCATACCCAACAGCACAAACCTCAGTACTTTGTGTATTGTCATGATGTATCATGTGATATTTTGCTTGGTCATAGCCACATGAGTGGATTAATGGACAATCTTCCTTTGTTCATCTCTGTACTGCAGGGCACCAGCTGTCCATAGACCGTTCCCAGACCTTGAAACCATGCAGGAACGCGACTGCATCCGACGGTACCGCTTCACCAGGCCACTGATTGAGGAGTTGGCAGAGCAGTTGGTGCCACATCTGCTACCTGGCCGGACATACCCTACAGCACTGACCCCAGAGGTGAAGGTGATGGCAGCCCTGCACTTCTTTGCTACTGGTACCTTCCAGTACACTGTGGCTACTGCGGGTGGTATGTCGCAAACTATGTTCAGTCGTGTGCTACGCGATGTCTTGGAGGGGATGTTGCATTTCCTTGACCTCTACATCAAGTTTCCTAGCCAGGTCAACTCACTGAAATAAAGAATGCTTTTTATACACTGGGGAGGATGCTGAACGTCATCGGATCTATTGATGGTACACATGTGGCCCTGGTACCACCACGGGCACATGAGCAGGCATACCGGAACAAGAAACATTTCCACTCCATCGTGTGTGCACGTTTCCCCGGTTCTGCGCCCGATGCCTAAATCATGAGGAGTAGTCGCATTGCAACGCTGATGTCACAGATGCCAGAACAGCGTGCCTGGCTTGTCGGCGTGTACTGACTGTTTACCATTGTGTGTGTTTGGCTATGTTGCATTCCACCCTCTTTCAAAACTCAGCTAATTGTTCAACTGTTTGTATGTAGGTGACTCCGGATACCCCAACATGCCGTGGTTGCTGACACCCCTCAGGAACCCAGTGACACGAGCCGAGATGCGCTACAATGAGGCACATGGTCAGAGCAAGTGGGTGATTAAGCGGACATTTGGTCTCCTGAAAAGCCGCTTCCGCTGCCTGGACAAGACCGGAGGGGCCGTCCCATATGACCCTGCAAAGGTGTGCAAAATTATCCTTGTATGCTACACAACATGGCAGTGCGGAAGACGTTGCCTCTCATCCAGGATGACGATGACCTACCTCCGCCGCCTGTGGAGGATCCAGGTCTGGGCCACGATGCCAGTGATGATGATGATGAGGGTGACGTCCGCACACAGCTCATCAACAACTTCTTCACCTGAATGTGAGTTTACAGGGTTGTTATGTCAATGTATTGAGTTAGCCGGAAATGTGTTGGGGCTGCTCTGTTGCTGTTTGAGTGTGTCTGTGTGCCACTTGACTGGATACGTGCAGTGATGTGTCCTTTCAGGTGGTCAGTACTCCACAATAGTGTCTTGTGCATGTGTATTGCATTTCTCCCCTATTCTGCTGTGCTTTTGACTGTGTCTTTTGTCTGTCCTTCCCAGGATACTTTGCCTGTTGTTTGCTCAACAATGACCCCCAACACCCAGAATCCAACACCAGTGTGGAAGTTGTCAATTCCCATCAAGTGATGTGCCACACACCCCTGGACTTCAATTCTCCGACACTTTGTGACCGTGTGTCCACTGTAACGTACAATTACCTTGCAACTATTGTGGAATAAACATGTTGCTGATGTGTAATGAACCTGTGCTATGCTTCGTTAGATGCGTTGTCTGTCTTCCCACATCTGACTGACATTTGCTTACCTCACCTGTGGGATTTTTACCACTGACTGTGGATAGGTGTGGTATCTGTGCATTCCAATGTTCAGGTCAACATCATCGTGTGAAATGAGTTACATGGCCATGGTGAGTATGTGTTGTGGTGCCATAGTGGTGTGTCTCCCTCACATGTGTCACATCACCCTGACTCACATAACGGTGATCACATTGTTGTAGTATTTGGCATGCACTGTGTTGTTTAGCAGATCAACATCTCCATGACATATGACAAGTTGGAATCACAACAGAGGCAAGTATAGTGTACTGGTGAGTTTATTTACAAATATGTGTGAGGATAGTGCACAGGATGGTGGGTGCTGTACATTGGGTTTTGAATCCAAAGTTCACAGTAGAGTTGGAAGTGTTGGTAGCTGAAATGTCCAGAGTAAAGTCCACAGTCATCTGCTACATTGGACCAACATGAACCCTCCATGTCATGTAGACGAGTTGTGTTAGATACGACAAGGTGAACGGTTTGCGCACAAAGAACATTGTCCAGAACAGGTTTATAGGCCCTGGGGGATGTGCATGGACATCTGCGCCTCACTTGTCCTTCTTCGGATGACCCCTCTTCTTCTTGGGAGGGATATCCTCAGGTGCAGGTGTCTGCGGTGCAGAGGACTCTCCGCCAGAGTCATCCTCCCTCCCTGTGGAACTGGCAGATCGTGCGGCGACAGATGTTGTGGCCACACAGGGAGGTGTGGACATGTTGGTGCTTATCTGGCGGAGGCATTGGAGTATATCCCGACGCACCGCAGTAAGTGCATTCCACTTTGCCTCCATGCGGGCATGATGGGCAGCCTGCTCCTGTTGAATGTCCTTGAGGATCCCCACTACCTGGCCGAAAGCCTCTGGTGCTATCCTGGTACGCATCTATGATGCGTGCCAGTTGGGGGTCATCATGCCGTCCAGACCCCTCGGCAAGGTGTACCCTCTGCCTACCACCCCTCCCAGCACCCCTATTCACACGGGCAGGACCTGCGGCGGCACGCACAGGTGACACTGGGCCCCCTTGGGTGTTGTTGCTGGTGGTGTTGTCCGTAGATTCCTGGGGGTCCTGTGTCCCTGTGCTGTCGGTGTTCTGTGGCCTTGGTCTGTCCGTGTTGGCTGGAGTGCCCTGTCTGTTGCCAGATGCTGGAGGCGTGGGTACAGAGGGTGCAGATGTTGGTACTGCTGGTGCTGCATGATGACTCACACCGGAGGTGCCAGGTTGTTCGTCGTCATCCGAAGAGGACAGAGACGGATCCACACCAGCTGAGCTGAGGTTTCATTTGGTGCTGTGTCCCCAGCACCACCTGTGTTTGGAAGACACACATAAGTTATGTTTCTACAGGCATCAATGGTTCACATACATGACATTTTCTACTGTACGTCCGGATGCGTGCCTGTACACTGCTTTGTCCAAGGTTGTCACGGACAGAGATTGATATTGTTGTGGCACATTGCCCAGCCCAAATGAAACATTTCAATGTGCATGTCGGAGTGTGTGCATGCCCAGCTCATGTATAGATTTGGCTGTACATGGCCATTACTACTCAAGGGCCATCACGTTGCTGACACAAGTGTGTCATCCCTGTACACATTTGAGCTTTAACAAGGACATACGTGCAATTCCACTGAGGATATATTGTAAGATTGGGGCATGTGTGGTAGCAGATTTTGCTAGTCTTTGTGTGTCATATTGGTGTATTGGTACGACATGGTCACAGTCCGGTATGCCTGTGATCTCTTGGGAGAAAGTGTTTTTTTACAGTGTTCCTAGTTCCCATCTCATTTCATACAAGTGATGATGTCACCATCGTTAATGAGTCTGGTGCTGAGTTTTGTACGTGTGATTTGACTTGTCAATGTTCTCCATGGGGACATGGATTGGGCAAGGTAGCACTCTGGCTTTTCAATGCTCATGACAGTGAGCGCCAATGGTGTGTGTGTTGCGGTTTGGCTGCTGTGAGTAGCATGTCTCCTCCAATGCAGTCCAGGTTAGACCTTGTGTCTACCTACAGTGTCTATGTCAGTGAGTGGTGTGTTGTGTGAAGGATGCATATGTTTCAGCACGATGTAGGAGTGGAATGCAGATCACAACAGCACCGAGTGTGAATGAGACCATGCTATGGTGTCGGCTATATTGGTGTATCCATTCCATTCACTGTCAGATGTCCCCTGTCAATGATGTAGATGTGAGTTCCTGTGTGTTTTGTGCAATGTACTATATATGGCTCTCCACACTTGTCATCTGCAAGACACACCTCCACAGCCAAGCCAGGCCAGGGGGCACCCCTGGACACTGCATACCCAGACAGTGATTTTGAACATATGGTTGCAATGGCTGTGTGTGCGACCGTGTTTGGTTTGGCCAGTGCATATGTGTGATTTTCAGCTACATCATTTATCAGGTCCGTGTTTCAGACATCTTGCCCGGGCATCATCTTTGTGAGTGACTGGTACCACGTGTGGAAAGTGTTTTAGCATAGAAGGTGTGTGTATAGCCAGCATCGGTGTTATTTGTTTTCAAGTCAGGACCTCCTTCTCCCCCAGGCCAGTTATCCCATCATGAAGCGTGCCACCATTGCAGTGGGTGCAGGTTAACTTTCAGGATGTCAGTCAGTGCAGTCCTGGTGTTTGTTGGTGCCCAGTTCCCCGCATGGCCTTGTGCTCACCACAACAGAGCCCAGTGTCAGACACCTTGTCAGTCCATTCCCACTCCCTGTGAGGTGAACATGGTTCAGTGTGAGCTTGCTGGGCCATGTGGGTGGGTGGGGAATGTCTGTGACTGCAACTCCCATCATGCTTTTGGCTACACCCCCCTTCCCAGTATGCCCATACTCCTTTCCTTTTGACTCTGCTTCCCTGTGAGGGGGTGTGACAGCAATGGCAAAATGGCTGACTGTGCAGTCCTGGTGTTTGTTGGTGCCCAGTTCCCCACATGGCCTTGTGCTCCCCACAACAGAACCCAGTGTCAGACATCTTGTCAGTCCATTCCCACTCCCTGTGAGGCGAACATGGTTCAGTGTGAGCTTGCTGGGCCATGTGGGTGAGTGGGGATTGTGTATGACTGCAACTCCCATCATGCTTTTGGCTACACCCTCCTTCCCAGCATGCCCATACTTCATTCCTTTTGACTCTGCTTCCCTGTGAGAGGGTGTGACAGCAATGGCAAGATGGCTGACTGTGCAGTCCTGGTGTTTGTTGGTGCCCAGTTCCCCGGATGGCCTTGTGCTCCCCACTACAGAGCCCAGTGTCAGACATCTTGTCAGTCCATTCCCACTCCCTGTGAGGCGAACATGGTTCAGTGTGAGCTTGCTGGGCCATGTGGGTGGGTGGGGAATGTCTGTGACTGCAACTCCCATCATGCTTTTGGCTACACCCACCTTCCCAGCATGCTCATACTTCCTTCCTTTTGGCTCTGCTTCCCTGTGAGGGGGTGTGACAGCAATGCAAAGATGGCTGACTGTGAAGTCCTTGGCTACAAGTCCAAAGAGAGCCCCTGTGCTTCACACAGCATCACCCAGTGCGGTGTATCTTTGGGTGATATTTCACTACAGTGTGAGTCAATGCATTCTACTCGGTGAGTTGTGTGGAGTTTGTGTTGAGGGGTGTGTGTGTGTCTCCACATGCTGGTAAGTATGGTCAGAGCTGTCCGTCCTCCTTCCCACCTAGCCAGACATCCCACCATGAAACGTGCTTCCATTGGCGGGCGTGCAAGTTGTCTTTCAGGATGTCAGACAGTGGTGTCCTGCTTCTGATTTGCACACAAGCCCTACCAGAGCCTTGTGCTCCCCACAGCAGGACCCTGTGTCAGCCATCTTGTCAGTCATTTTCCACTCCCTGTGATGTGGGCATGGTTCAGGGAGGTTTTGATGGGCCAATTTTGAGGGGGAGCATTATCTGTGACAACAAACCCCATCATGCTTTTGGATACACTCACTTCACCTGCATACCCACTATTCCTTCCTGTCAGTCAGCTTCACTGTGAGGTAGTGTGTTTGTGGCGGCAAACTGTCTGACAGTGTTTATTTAGCTTTGTGCCACTGCCTTGCTCTATTTGTTGGTAGGTTTGTACATGTCATGACACAGTTACAAGTCACTATGAGATGGCAGGTATTGTGTTTGTCTGACTAGCATACACATCTTGGGATGATTATCTATTGGTTACTGTGGCTTTACTAACGGTGCATGGTTTCACTGTCCCCTTGCCACACAATATTGAGTATGATGGTTGTGTACTCACCAGGCTCTAGTATGTCTGGTAGACCATGGACGCTCTCTGGTGGTAGGATGTCCCGCACCTTCTCCTCCCAGGACCTGAAGTATACTGGTTTGGCAGGAGGGCCACCGCCAGTGCGCTGACTCAAGGCGTGATCTTTCTCGATGAGTTTCTAGACCCTCCTGTGCACGTCATAGCACCTGTTCTGGATATCGTCCTTTGGGCGCAACGTTGGTGCTTGTGCGTTCACCTTGTCCACAATCCTCGCCCACATCTTTGTTTTCTGTGACATGGGGGTCCTTTGGACCAATGTACCAAACAAATGTGGCTCTACTCTGATGATCTCGTCTACCAGCACTTCTAACTCACTATCTGTGAACTTCTTTAGGGGCATGGTGATGGGTGGTGGTGGTGAGTGATGTGTGTGTGAGGGTGCAAGTGAGGGTGGGTGAGTGTCGGTTTTGTTAGCTGTATGTGTGGGTGCTTTTGGTGAGATGCTAATGGTATGAAAGTTGTGTGATGGGTGAGTTGTGAGTGTGTCTTCGGTTGCTGTGTGATGGTGTTTTTTGCTCGCTGTTGTCTTCTATTTGCAAAGGATCATGGTAGTGACTGATGTCCTTTATATAGGTGCAGTTGTGGGTGTGTCTTTGTTCCAAGCTTTTTGTGTGGATATTTATGGACTTTGTCATTGCTTGTTTGGTCCTTTTTTTTGTATTTTTTCATTTGGGTTTTCTAGGCATGAAGGAGACGTTCTTCTGACCGAGACGGACGCTGATGTTGGCTCGTGCGGGCTTCTCCGGGTCTTTCACGCTGACTTTCTTCTGTGTTTCATAATATGCGTCGGTCGCAGAGATCTCTATTGCTTCAGGTCCCTGTTTTCTGTGCGTGTCAGTCATGCGGCTTGGGCTCCGTGCAAGTCGGTCTGGGTTTACACGCATTGCATCGTAGCGCGGATCAGACATCGCGGGTACGTGTCGGTCGGGTTCATTCCTGGTACGTGTCGTTCGGTGCAAATCGCGACAGTTTTCCGCCCGAATCAAGGTTTTCCCTACGGCTCGGTTATACGGCTTGTATTCCGTTCGTGTTGGTTGTAATTCACACGCGTTGCATCGTACTGCACGGGTCGTACGGCGCCGGTCCGTGTCGGTCGGTCTCCGTTTCATGGATTTGGTTCTGCCTTCGTGTTCCACATGTGTGATTATTCACTTTGGACAACTGATAGACCTGGCATCCTTGGTGTGGTTTCCCCTGACGTTTTTGTCTTCAGACCTCCTGTTTACAGTTTTTGCTGGCTTTAAGAATCTGGGCTCTTTACCACTGCTAATCAGTGCTAAAGCGCATGTTCTCTATACTTAACACATGGTAACATTGACTTATCCCCAATAGGCATATTTCATTTATTTATAAGTCCCCCAGTAAAGTGCACTACATGTGCCGAGGGCCTGTAAATTAAATGATACTAGTAGGCCTGCAGTACTGAGTAGCATTTTAAACGTGTCTCAGATCTGCCACTGGAGAGCTTGTGTGTGCAGTTTTAAACTGCAACCTCGACTGATAAGTTAACCCACTTGCTAGGCTCAAACCTTCCTTTTATTACACATAGGTCACCCCTAAGGTAGGCACTGGATAGCCCATTGGCAGGGTACAGTGTATATAAAAAGTAGGACATGTACTTTTAATTCGGATTGCCTTATTACATTTATGAGTGTCGTTTTCGATTTGGAAGAGATGAGACCCCCAGATTTGGTGAGCCTGGAATCACAATTTAAAAACCCAACTTTTGTTGAAGTTGAATTTTGAAATTCCAATTCTGAAAAATGCCACTTTTAAAGAGTTGCAAAAACAACAGTTGATGGACAAAATGCAGAACAATGTCATACATTCACCCCAGTACAGAGATCTGGGCCTAACTCTATCCTTTTTTTGCTCACCATGCCATTCCAGTTTGAACCCAGCCATATGCAAATCAGTCTTGACCTAGTGCCTCATGGGAACAGTCCAGACCGAACTGCCAAGCCAGGTCCTCCCTGGACTGGGAACAAACATTCTAGGACTGGTTTCGGGGTTTTACCCCTCTTCAGCCAGGATAGTTTGATTCCAGTGGCATGGAGAGCACGGGACCCACGTCTGGGCATCCCATGAGGCACAGGGTCAGACTGATTTGCATATGGCCATGTCTGAACTGCGGTGGTAGAGTGAACTAAAGAATGATGATGGATTAAACCCAGATCAGTTAACTGGGGGTGAGTGTTTGATTTGCTCAAACGCTCCCTCCATTATCCCCTGTGGCATCGCTTTGTTTGCCCTAAGTTGGCAGGGTATGCTCAGACGTGGGTCCCTTGCTCACTTTGCCACTGGATTCAAGATAGCCTGGCTGATGAGGATTATGAACCCGAAACCGGTCCCAGAATGCTTGTTTCCGGTTCAGGGAAGACATGGCTTGGCAGTTCGGGCTGGACTGCTCCCATGAGGCACAGAGTCAGACTGATTTGCATATGGCCATGTCTGAACTGGGGTGGTAGAGTGAGATAAAGTATGATGATGGATTAAACCCAGATCAGTTAACTGGGGGTGAGTGATTGATTTGCTGCTCCGTCCATTATCCCCTTTGGTATCGCTTTGTTTGCCCTAAGTTGGCAGGGTATGCCCAGACGTGGGTTCCTTGCTCACTTTGCCACTGGATTCAAGATAGCCTGGCTGATGAGGATTATGAACCCGAAACCGGTCCCAGAATGCTTGTTTCCGGTCCAGGGAAGACATGGCTTGGCAGTTCGGGCTGGACTGCTCCCATGAGGCACAGAGTCAGACTGATTTGCATATGGCCATGTCTGAACTGGGGTGGTAGAGTGAGATAAAGTATGATGATGGATTACACCCAGATCAGTTAACTGGGGGTGAGTGATTGATTTGCTGCTCCGTCCATTATCCCCTTTGGTATCGCTTTGCTCGCTCTAAGTTGGCAGGGTATGCCCAGACGTGGGTCCCTTGCTCACATTGCCTCTGGATTCAAGATAGCCTGGCTGATGAGGGTTATGAACCCGAAATCAGTCCCAGGATGCTTGTTTCCGGTCCAGGGAAGACATGGCTTGGCAGTTCGGGCTGGACTGCTCCCATGAGGCACAGAGTCAGACTGATTTGCATATGGCCATGTCTGAACTGGGGTGGTAGAGTGAGCTAAAGTATGATGATGGATTAAACCCAGATCAGTTAACTGGGGGTGAGTGATTGATTTGCTGCTCCGTCCATTATCCCCTTTGGTATCGCTTTGTTCGCTCTAAGTTGGCAGGGTATGCCCAGACGTGGGTCCCTTGCTCACATTGCCTCTGGATTCAAGATAGCCTGGCTGATGAGGGTTATGAACCCAAAATCAGTCCCAGGATGCTTGTTTCCGGTCCAGGGAAGACATGGCTTGGCAGTTCGGGCTGGACTGCTCCCATGAGGCACAGAGTCAGACTGATTTGCATATGGCCATGTCTGAACTGGGGTGGTAGAGTGAGCTAAAGTATGATGATGGATTAAACCCAGATCAGTTAACTGGGGGTGAGTGATTGATTTGCTGCTCCGTCCATTATCCCCTTTGGTATCGCTTTGTTCGCTCTAAGTTGGCAGGGTATGCCCAGACGTGGGTCCCTTGCTCACTTTGCCACTGGACAGCCCTACACGACCAAGGCCCGAGCTACCTCAACAGCCGAGTCAACTTCTACGCTCCCAAACGCCACCTCCGATCAGCCAACCACGCCCTCGCCGCCGTCCCCCGCATCCGAAGAGCGACTACAGGAGGAAGTTCCTTCTCCTACCTGGCCGCCAAGACCTGGAACTCCCTCCCGACCGACCTGCGCCTGACCCAAGACCACCTCTCCTTCAGGAAGAAGCTGAAGACCTGGCTGTTCGAGCAGTAGCTGCACCCCCCCCCTCCCCCCAGCGCCTTGAGACCCTACGGGTATGTAGCGCGCTTTATAAGTGTTACTGATTGATTGATTGGATTCAAGATAGCCTGGCTGATGAGGATTACGAACCCGAAACCGGTCCCAGAATGCTTGTTTCCGGTCCAGGGAAGACATGGCTTGGCAGTTCGGGCTGGACTGCTCCCATGAGGCACAGAGTCAGACTGATTTGCATATGGCCATGTCTGAACATGGGTGGTAGAGTGAGCTAAAATATGATGATGGATTAAACCCAGATCAGTTGACTGGGGGTGAGTGTTTGATTTGCTCAAACGCTCTGTCCATTATCCCCTTTGGTATCGCTTTGTTCGCCCTAAGTTGGCAGGGTATGCCCAGATGTGGGTCCCTTGCTCACTTTGCCACTGGATTCAAGATAGCCTGGCTTATGAGGGTTATGAACCCGAAACCGGTCCCAGGATGCTTGTTTCCGGTCCAGGGAAAACATGGCTTGGCAGTTCGGGCTGGACTGTTCCCATGAGGCACAGGGTCAGACTGATTTGCATATGGCCATGTCTGAACTGGGATGGTGGAGTGAGCTAAAGAATGATGATGGATTAAACCCAGATCAGTTGACTGGGGGTGAGTGTTTGATTTGCTCAAACGCTCCGTCCATTATCCCCTTTGGTATCGCTTTGTTCGCCCTAAGTTGGCAGGGTATGCCCAAATGTGGGTCCCTTGCTCACTTTGCCACTGGATTCAAGATAGCCTGGCTGATGAGGGTTATGAACCCGAAATCAGTCCCAGGATGCTTGTTTCCGGTCCAGGGAAGACATGGCTTGGTAGTTCGGGCTGGACTGTTCCCATGAGGCACAGGGTCAGACTGATTTGCATATGGCCATGTCTGAACTGGGGTGGTGGAGTGAGCTAAAGAATGATGATGGATTAAACCCAGATCAGTTGGCTGGGGGTGAGTGTTTGATTTGCTCAAACGCTCCGTCCATTATCCCCTTTGGTATCACTTTTAAAGAGTTGGCATCTTCTTACAGTAACCCTTTGGTGTCTTCTACTTGCCTCTGAATACACGTCTGGGGTGGGCGACAGCTGGCTTTGTGCAGTTTGTCTAGATGGTCACACACTAAGGGAGCTTAGGTGTGACTGATGGGCCAACCACACCCTGATTGGCTATCCTGGGCAGGAGGTAAGGGAGAAGCTGACACTTACACCTGTTTCATGTCCCCACATAAAGGGCTGCATACCCCACTGTAGTGAGTCTGGTGCCAGGACAGGAAAGACTGGGACTTGTGTACTTCAAAGGCATCTCTTTGTAGTCTTTCCCACTTCAAAGGCCCAAATGGGTATACGTACTGGACCTCTGACATCACCAACTGAGAACACTTCTGGAACTGAGGACATTTTACCAGGAAGAAGGGCTGGTGTGTTGCTGGAGGGACTGCCACTCTGCTGAACTGCTTCGTTGTGCTGGCCTGCTGCCCTTTTGCGGGCTTGCCTCCTGTTCAGAAGTCTCAGGGATATCAAAGACTTTCACTTCAACCTACAAACAACACCTGTACTTTGCTCGCTGCAAGTCTTTCTCTGCCAAGTGGTGCCAACCCAGTCCTGGGCCCTTGAAAGTGAGTAGAAAGTCCTGCACCTGCCAGAATCCATGCATCGGCACCATTGTGCTGATTGGAACTGATGCACCACCGCTGTTGTGGGAATCAGAACGGCACATAACACTTGGTACCACCGCACCACCTCTGGAACCATCGCCACTGCATTGAGAAGATCGACGCATCACCTCTATGGCATGGAGAAACTCGGCGCATTTAATTCGTAACCGCCGCACCTTTGAAGCGGTTCATTGCTCACGGAACTGACACATCACCGCAGTTGTGTGGAGAAATTTTATGCATCACCCCAACTGTGTGGGGATCACCAGCTCATTGCTCCACTGCATCCCACATCTCGTTGTGGGGGACCAGTTTCAGTTTCAGTTTTAATAAATTAGTACAGTTAATTAAAACCATTGCAATAAAATTTCATTAAAAGCAAAGAGAAACAAACCATCAAATTCATACACATATTTCTTACGAGGCAATCTTGTAATTACAATTGTGATCACATTACAGGCTGCAAAATCAAGGATAAAGTAATTTGGTGCAGAGACACTAGGGCAAAGTGCAAAAATAGTCTGTGATGAGCTTTTGGGGAGGAGGGACCGGTTGAGCAAAGGCAGGAGAGGGAGAGAGCAGGTTGTCCAAGAGTCTCACATATTTTCCAGACCTTGCAAGTGCTTGAGTATCTGAGTAAGTAAAACAGAGAGTAGATGCCTCCCGACATGTGCTGATGCCCCTTTTTAGATATAAGGGTTTTAGGAGAAGTCTTCTAGGAGCGTCAAGGGCGGGACAAGAGCACAGAAGATGCAGCCATGATTCAGACCTATAATTGCAAAGTCTACAAGCCCCCTTTCCACTCGTTGGAGCCCATGGGTTGAAGGCAGTGGAGCGCAGACCTAGAAGACGAATAAAAATTATATTTTTGCGGGCCACTGCATTCAGACTATCAAGAAGGTAAGGTTGTGGTACCCCAGGGAGGTATGAATCATTCAATGGGAGCAGGATAGTTGATGTTTTTAAGACCTGAATGTGGGGGACCAGGAACAAGGTACTTTTGCTCAGCGAGTCCTGCATGAGTCCTGTATCCGGCCCACGCTCCATCGCGGTTGGCCTGAACTCTTGACTTTCTCCCGGTGTAGAGTAATCAATTAACTCTTTAAGTGCTTGCTGCTTCTAAGTGCTATTTTTGCATTTAATCTTAAAAAATTCACATCTCAACTTCTAGTGATTGGATTTTTGTCGTTATAGTCTTGTTTAATTTATAACATTATTCTCTAATTTTCTAAACTGGTGTAGAGTCTTTTTGTGGTGTTTTTAATGTGTTACTATTTGATGTGTTGCACAAATACTCTGCACCTTGACTCTTAAGTTAAGCCGGACTGCTCTGTGCCAATCAACCAGAAGGTGAGCACAGGTTAATTTAAAGTGTGTTTCTGACTTACCCTGACTAGGATTGTGGTGCCTGGTTGGACAGGGTGCATACCTCTGCCAACCAGAAACCCAGTTTCTAACAACAACCATCTGTTCTCCACGTATTGGTTACATGGGATTTTTAGCAAATTGAAGCTGAAAAACTTCTGAATGAAACATGGACAGATTCTGGAATAAAAGGATACGGAATGAACTACTAACTTGCAATTTGTTGATTCTCATAAATCTCTTGCATCCAATACAGGCTGACTTAAAATCAGGATGCAATACTGAGATTGTGGTGGCAGCGTTGGATGAACTCCACCGGTACGCCAATCAAGACATCCTACCTGCATTGACAATATTCAACTTTTTGTGGACCATCAGATATTTATTGGTGTTCTACACGTATCGTTCAAGGTTCAGGTTGATTGAACGGGATGGTGAACCAGGGAGGCAAGGTCTGGTCATACAGGAGAATTTGGGGTGATTTGGCGGTTGAGAATGGAGTAAGGGGGCAAGTATCATAGCGCTCCACCTACATGGCTGTTGATTTGGGCATGACACAAAATGATGGATGTTGGAATGGTAAAGTTCCCTGCATGGTAATGGAAGTGCAGCCCTGTCCTGAGTGCCGAAGAGTATAGAGTCATAAGATCGATATGCCATAATATTGATGGTTGAATATCGATGTGACACAATATCGACCTGCAAGAATATCGTCGACCAGAATATCGACATGCAGGTAAGGAATATAGTTTTTGTTAATATCGAAGTTAGTAATATCGTTAGTCAAAATATCGTTGGTAATAATATCGAAATTTATATTAGTGGTCTGTATTTTAGTATATGTGTTAAAAGTATAGTTTATTTTTCTAATGTATGTTTGAAATTTTTAGAAGTAATTAATATTATGTTAAGTAATTATTGAGTATTTTAGTTCCGTAGCGGGTTGTGGGTTTATAGGGGAATAGGGTGGGAAGCAATTTAATTATAATATATGTATTCATAATTTTTAGAAGTTATTAGTTTTATAAAAAGTAAATATTGTGTTTTAGTTCTGTAGCGGGTTGTGGGTTTATAGGGTAATAGGGTGGGAATTAATTTAGGTATCATTAATTAATTAATAATTTTAATTAATTCATATTTTTGTATTTAATCGTTTATATTGTTAATTATGTTCATTAATGTGTTATTAATTAGTTATTAATTATGAAATATTAATTGGTAAATATGTTAATTGTGTCATTTTTAGGAGCAGGTTGTGGGTTTATAGGGGAGTAGGGTGGGAAGTAATTTAATTATAATTAATGAATACTTTTATTCATTAATATTTATGTATTTAATACTTTACATTGTTGTGTTAATTAATTTGTTATTAATTAGTTATTAATTGGTTATTAATTATTAATTGGTAAACATGTTAATTGTGTCATCTATTCTGGAGCGGATTGTGGGTTTATAGGGGAGTAGGGTGGGAAGTAATTTAATTATATTTAATTAATTATTGATTTTTGTAATTACTATTTATGTATTTACTATTTTATTTTGTTAATTTTGTTAAATAATTTGTTATTAATTAGTTATTAATTGGATATTAATTATTAATTAGTAATTGGTAAATATGTTAATTGTCTTATTTTTTTAGGAGTGGGTTGTGGGTTTATTAGGGAGTAGGGCGGGAAGTAATTGAATTATAAATGTTGCTTAATAATTTGTATTAATCAATATTTGTGTATGTAATATTTTATATTGTTAATTGTGTAACATGATTTATTATTAATTAATTATTAATTGGTTGTTAATAATTAATTGGTAAATATGTAAATTGTGTCTTTTTAGGGGCGGGTTGTGAATTTTTTAGGGGAGTAGTGTGGGAAGTCACTAAAATGTAATATATTTTTTATATAATATTTAGTTATTGCTATTTTATACTCTAAATAGTGTGAATAAATTTATTACTGATGATTTTTAATTTGATTGTTCATTGGTATTAGTTAATTAATTGTTAAGCAATTATGTTAATTGTGTCATGTTTTACAATATTGGTGGTGTCATTTATAGGGGGATTTGGTGGGAATTAAATTATTTTTTATTTTTTAATTAATGTTTATTATTTTGCTGGAGTTGGAATATTAAAATATTCTCCTCCGCTCTCCAACACTTTCCCTACTGTTGCAATTGTTGGAGTGAGAATAGTAATTTTATCCCCTCCGCTGTCCAACACTTTCCCGACTGTTGCACTCGTTGGAGTGGGAATAGTAATTTTATCCCCTACCCTATCCAACACTTTCCCTACTGTTGCAGTCCGTGGAGTGGGAATAGGAAATTATTACCCTCCGCTATCCAACACTTTCCCTACTGTTGCACTTGCTGGAGTGGGAATAGTAAATTATTCCCCTCCGCTATCCAACACTTTCCCTACTGTTGCACTTGTTGGAGTGGGAATAGTAAATTATTCCCCTCCGCTATCCAACACTTTCCCTACTGTTGCACTCTTTGGAGTGGGAATAGTAATTTTATGCCCTCCGCTATCCAACACTTTCCCTACTCTTGCACTCCCTGGAGTGGGAATCGTAATTGTATCCCCTCCGCTATCCAACACTTTCCCTACTGTTGCACTTGTTGGAGTGGGAATATTAAATTATTCCCCTCCGTCATCCAACACTTTCCCTTCTGTTGCACTTGCTGGAGTGGGAATAGTAATTTTATCCCCTCTGCTATCCAACACTTTCCCTACTGTTCCACTATGTGGAGTGGGAATAGTAAATTTTTCCCCTTCGCTATCCAACACTTTCCCTACTGTTGCACTTGCTGGAGTGGGAATAGTAAATCATTCCCCTCTGCTATTCGACACTTTCCCTACTGTTACACTCCCTGGAGTGGGAATAGTAAATTATTCCACTCCGCTATCCAACACTTTCCCTACTGTTGCACTCGCTGGAGTGGGAAGTAATTTTATCCCCTCCGCTTTCAAACACTTTCCCTACTTTTGCATTCCCTGGAGTGGGAATAGTAATTTTATCCTCTACGCTATCCAACATTTTCCCTACTGTTTCAGTTAATGTAATGTAAAATGTTGGTTTAAAATTAAATAATTATTTTAATATTATAATTTATTATATATATATTTTATTTTTATATTTCTGTTACAGGTGTATGTATATATATATATGTATTTATAATTTATGTATCTAACATTTTATAATTTAATAAAATAATTATTTATCAATATTATCAAGGGGTCGATTCCGATCCTGTTTTTTTTTTTTCCCGTACGACTCGAATCCGTATTTTCTTACGTACGAATCGTACAAGTCCCGTAAAAACGGCGAAGTACGATTCGTACGTGGAAAATACATACGAATCGCCTCGGGAAAAGTCTACGAGACGTCCCCGGACAGGTTTACTTACAACTCGTAAAACTGAAGTCCGAGCGCGCAAGTACGATCCGTACCGCCCGTACGGAGCGAACTTTGTACGACCCCTACCCCGAGTACACTTGTGCCCGGGGTACGAGTCGTACGGCCCCCTGCCTCTCACCCCTCCCACGTACGTCCGCACCGTACCCCCCACCCCCCTGTATGTACGGACCGTACCCCCTACCCCTGTATGTACGGACCGTACCCCCCGCGTATGTCCTCACCATACCCCAGGCGTACCCCCCACCCGCGTATGTCCGCACCGTACCCCAGGCGTACCCCCCACCCGCGTATGTCTGCACCGTACCCCAGGCCAGGATGGGAACCAAGGTCTGTTAGTCTTCTGTTAGTCTTCCTGCTGAGTCAGGGGACATCACCCAGGAGAATGATCACTTGCTCTGCAGCATGGAGCACCAGCATCCGCCTTCCTGCCAGGAACAGAGGACCCTGTGAGAAGGAGGAGAATGTCTGGAGGGAGCGAAGTCCAGTGGGGATCCTGTTGAGTGGACTCCTTTAGCAAAGTGTTACATTAATGGTCCAGTTAGGACTGCAGCACTAATCGGGCCATCAGCCTGTGTGCCACTCAAGTCGGCTACCCTGCGTGGCAGGTGGGGCTGCTGGGAATATTAATGCAAGTCACCTAGGTGCATTGCTATGACCGCAGAGAAGAGAGAAGGCCATTGCCCTTGAGTGGCATGCGGAAGAGAAGTGTAGCAAGTTGTACCTGTGGAACCAGAGCATCTACTTTGCCATTGGAAACACTAAGCCACCCAAAAACTGCAGCCGGAATCAGGAGGACTTATTACACAACCAGAGAAGCTCTGTGGACATCCAGCCAGCTTTCCTGCAGCGATGAGACTATCACTCATCACCCAGCAGCTGCTTACATTGATCATGTTGCTGAGTTACTGGGTGACTTTAGGCCACCTCCATGCTCCCAGGCTCTCCTTATTGCCCCACTACCAGGAGCGGATAAAACTGATCACTAGGCCACAGACCCATTGGGGAACTTGCTCTGACTATAGTGCTACAGCACTGAGGCATGCTGATTTTAAAAGCTATTTTGGATCTTCCAAGACTCTTACTTACTTGGAGGGCCGAACCTGAATTTTGGCTCATGTAACTGGGGAATAATCATAGTCAGTAGACAAAAATATGGGACTCAGACTCTTGCCTGGACAACTAGAGAGTGCCGGCCTTAAGACCATTGTGCATATTAAGGGGCCGATTCCGATCCTGGGAAAATTTTCCCCGTACGAATCGTATCCTTATTTTTTACCGTAAGAATCGTACAAGTAGCGTACAAACTGCCAAGTACGATTCGTATGGGAAAAAGTCCATACGAATCGCATTGGGAAAATTTCCCCACACGTCCTCGGGTCAGAAAATGTGTCCGACACATCCCCGGACGATTTACCGTACGAATCGGAAAAATGAAGTCCGACCGCGCAAGTACGATCCGTCCCGTCCTTCCGATTTTACAACCGTATGGAAAAAACACTGTACGGACCGAACTCCTATAGCAACCATGGAGACATGTGCCCGCATACGCGCCAAACACCCCACCCCAGACCCCGTATGTACGCGCAGAACACCCCCCCAGCCCTCGTATGTACGCGCCGAACACCCCCCCAGCCCCCGCATGTACGCGTCAAACGCCCCCCGGCCACGGATGTACGCGGCGAACCCCCACCAGTGTATGTACGGAGCGTACCCCCACCCGTGTATGAATGGAGCGTACCCACACCCCACCAGTGTATGTACGGAGCGTACCCCCACCCGTGTATGAATGGAGCGTACCCCCACCGTGTATGTACGGAGCGTACCCCCACCCGTGTATGAATGGAGCGTACCCACACCCCACCAGTGTGCGTACGGAGCGTACCCCCACCCGTGTATGTATGGAGCATACCAACACCCCACCAGTGTATGTACGGAGCGTACCCCCACCCGTGTATGTACAGAGCATACCCCCACCCGTGTATGAATGGAGCGTACCCCCACCCGTGTATGTACGGAGCGTACGCACACCCGTGTATTATTGGAGCGTACCCACACCCCACCAGTGTATGTACGGAGCATACCCCCACCCGTGTATGTACGGAGCATACCCCCACCCGTGTATGTATGGAGCGTACCCACACCCGTGTATGTACGGAGCGTACCCCTACCTGTGTATGCATGGAGCGTACCAACACCCCACCAGTTTATGTACGGAGCGTACCCCCACCCGTGTATGTATGGAGCGTACCCCCACCCGTGTATGTATGGAGCGTACACCCAGCCCCCCCTGTATGTACGGTGCGAAACACCACCACCGATGGACGATGCGGACCAACACCCTGCCCGTGTCTGTACGCACCCTACCCCAGGCCCCTACACCAGCACCCTCACCCAACATCACGCATGTACGAGTCGTACTAAGCCATAGCAAAGGACAGCACTGTACAACAACATGGCCCATGTAACACTCGTACTGAACCAGGACAAACCAAAACAACACAAGGAGAGTCAATTCGATTCACACAACACCACAAAACATGTCCAACAAGCCCAAATACATCCTATACACTGACCTGCAACTGCCAAACAGCTAAACAGAGGCCCAAAACACAACCACTCCTTATAACACACCCACCCAAAGTTCAAACACAGCCACACCCACAAATGGACCAATAAAAAGGCCCGACACACACAAACCATGATCCTTTGCAACAGATCCACTACTGCCAGACCACAGAGACAACGCACTGCACCATACTACATCCATCAATACACCTTACACTTGCACTCCTTCACACAACCACCATCACAAACACCCCCGCATCACATTCACACACACACACCTTCACAACCACACTCACTCACCCACAACCATCCACACCCACACCCCCACAACCATCCACACCCACACCCCACACCATGCCCACTAACAAGAATCCAAAGTTCACAAAGGATGAGCTGGAGGTCCTTGTCGACGAAATCGTCAGAGTCGAGCCACAGCTCTTTGGAACATTGGTCAGACGGACCAGCATATCCGAAAAATCAGCCATGTGGCAGAGGATTGTCAATTCTGTGAATGCTGTTGGGGCCACCAGAAGGACCAGGTATGAGTGCCAAGCCAGGTGGTACGATCTGCGGAGGATGGTCCGCCGCAAAATGACGGACGATCACAACCAGGGGAACATCACTGGAGGAGGGCCACCCCGCAGACGGGTACAGTACCATCCCTGGGAGGAGAAGGTGATGGCCACGCTGCCGCCGGTGGGAGTAGACGGAGTAGAAGGAGTCCCAGACCCTGGTGAGTACACAAACAACTCACCTCACATGGGGGGAACGCCATACACAACCAAAATCCCAATCATGCACGCAAACCCCTCAAAGCCAGCACCGGACACAACCACACTCCAAAAACACACACATGCCACTAGCGCCTCCATGCCCCATGCACCAAGCAAGGCCATGCCAAGTCACAGGCCACACAAAACACCAACACAAGACAGGATGTCCCCGATGCCGGGAGGGTGGGCCTCAAAACTAACATTGAGCAACTCAGAAGCACACAACAATGCCCTCAGCCCATATGGCCTAGGGCACAGCCATACAAACAGTGTGTCCCCACACAGTACTGTGTTGCCTGCAAATGGTGGCCGCGTTGCAGGATGACATGGGTATGAAGGCACAATTTGCACATAACAGCAGCTAATGAAGACGCATCACTCTGAAAGAGTGTCAGCACACACCGCCACAGCAGCAGCACAGACTCAGACACTCTGCCCAATGGGTGCCCGGATATTAGAAACAAACCCACATGAACAAGCCAATGGCCTTTGAAAGACCTGCAAACTGTGTGTGCCCAGGAAGCTGGGCTGAAGTGACAGAGGGTGACACACAGAGGGAGGGGGAGAGAGAGGGAGGGAGACAGAGGGGGACACAGGGAGACAGACAGAGGGAGGGAGGAGGGTGACAGAGGGAGGGAGAAAGGGAGACAGAGGGAGACGGACAGAGGGAGGAGGCTGACAGAGGGAGGGAGAAAGGGAGACAGAGGGAGACGGACAGAGGGAGGAGGCTGACAGAGGGAGGGAGAAAGGGAGACAGAGGGAGACGGACAGAGGGAGGAGGCTGACAGAGGGAGGGAGAAAGGGAGACAGAGGGAGACGGACAGAGGGAGGAGGCTGACAGAGGGAGGGAGAAAGGGAGACAGAGGGAGACGGACAGAGGGAGGAGGGTGACAGAGGGAGGGAGAAAGGGAGACAGAGGGAGACGGACAGAGGGAGGAGGGTGACAGAGGGAGGGAGAAAGGGAGACAGAGGGAGACGGACAGAGGGAGGAGGCTGACAGAGGGAGGGAGAAAGGGAGACAGAGGGAGACGGACAGAGGGAGGAGGGTGATAGAGGGAGGGAGAAAGGGAGACAGAGGGAGACGGACAGAGGGAGGAGGCTGACAGAGGGAGGGAGAAAGGGAGACAGAGGGAGACGGACAGAGGGAGGAGGCTGACAGAGGGAGGGAGAAAGGGAGACAGAGGGAGACCAAATCACCCTTGGGTGGTGTGGCCATGTCCGCTCGTCAGCAGGTGGACTGTGTGCATGTAGACAAGGTTTGGCAGTGTGTGAACCCCCCCTTTTTCCTTTGATAAACACTGGGCCATGTGTCAATCTGTGCACGAGTACATCCGTGCTGCAGGCACAAACCTAACCTTACACCCAGTATACCCACCCACTGTGTTTGTTAGAACCCTGTCACAAATGCTTAAGTTACCTACCTGCATTCTCAAATAGCATGGAAAAAACACCATTTGGCCACGTACAGTGCAACACGTAAGGCGGCTCTGCATGGCTTGCTACGCCCGCTCACTACACTGCTGACTGCGTTCCAAAACGATGCATCAACTTTGTGTCACACATAGGTAAAGTGTCGAAAGCTGTGGCCAAGGGACATACCCATGCACAAGTGCACTGTGAGAGGAATGCAAGCCATATCCAACCACCCAGAGGAACTGTGCCAACTCAAAAATGAATGAAACATGGATGTCGCATGTAACACAATTAACATTGTCTCTCTCACACACAGGTCAACGTCGTCGATCTCCCCCCAACACTGGGGGGAAAGACTCACAGGACCAGGCTCTGCGTGAAGAGGACCCCACCGGCAGCGACGACTCTCACCACTCCGTGGATGACCCAGACCAACCTGGCCCCTCTGGTGTCCAACCACCTGCAGCACCTGCGTCAGGTACAACTGTGCCAACCCCCATTCCTGCCACATCCCAGGAGACACCCAGGAGCCCTGCCCGCACACAACAACACAGCCAGTCTGTCCAGGAGGGACAAGGTTCTCCGGGCACCCAGGAGGAGGCAGGCAACACCGCAAATGCCATCCCTCAAGGGTCCCGGAGACCCGATGTGCCCACAACGGCAGGCCAGGCGCAAGTGGGCAGGGGTGGTGGGAGTGGTGGGAGTGGAGGACGGCGGAGGCGCGAACCTGACCAGTTGGCTCAGGAACTGGTAATGTCACACGTCAGCAACATCCTGGACACATACCGGCGTGACACCAGGGGCATGGTCCAGATTGCGTCCACCCTCACAGACATCAAGGGGACCCTCGAGGAGATGAAGACCCTGCAGGCCGAGCAACATGCCTGTCAACAGCGACACCAAGGACGGATGGAGGCAAGACAGGCTGAGCTCGTGGCGGTGCAAACGGACATGACCCGTGTACTCCGTCGGATTGCCGAAAACATGGGCAACCCTCCCTGTGCCACCAGGCGAAGAACATCACCACCCACAGGGAGGGATCAGGAGGAGGAGGATTCATCCGATGGAGCCTCACAAGCATCGTCACGGCCTGCTTCTGAGGGTCCCCGCAGGAAGGTGGGTCGTCCACGCAAAAGACCGTGAGAGTCAGCGGAACATCACCATCTCCCAGGTCACCTGGCCTGGCACCTGGCCCTCTGGCCCAACAGCAGCACATCATCACATGACATTCTCTGGCACATGGACTTGCTGGTCACTGTCTGACCAATGTTGACAAAGACTGTGGCATAGACTCTGATGACTTCCAATGGCAAGGATACCAACTCCCCCAGTGAACTTTGGATTCTACACTCCCGCCAAGCACCTCTTGTCATCCCCCCAAACACGTACCCCACCACAAATAAAAATCATCACAATCACGAGATGATGCCGTCATTTTGCATTATTCCACTACATGTGTGTGTTGTAAAGTCAAACCATGCCTGATTTCAGAAGTAACTCCAACCATCCATACCCTGGGGTCTGAGTCTGGCACAGGACACACATGGGTCACAATGTATTATCCAATACAGACATGGAGCACCATACTCACCCGTGATGGGCCCAACCAGCTGAGGGGGTGCCCGCACAACTGTGCCTACAGACCTATTTAGAAGAGCAACAGTCATGCGCAGAGGTCAGGGATCATGTGGAATGTCCTGGGGTGCTACTCCCAGGTATGTGTAGACAGGTGGCAGAACCATGTCCTGCATGCTTGAGTCAGGTGGATGTGGAGAATGGTGGGCCGGCCAAGGTTGGATGCATGGAGATGGCACAATGGGGTCTTGGATCACAGTGCCACAAGGTTGTGTTGTGGTTGTGGGCTGCATCCTGAGTGTGTGCGTGGATTGAGAAGGTCATCCTGCAGCTGGCAGTGATCCATTCCCCCCATCTCTGTTGGACGTTGATGTTGCCTGGTCGCCGGATGTAGAAGCAGAGCTGTGCAGATGCACCCTGGATGTGGACAAGTATCATGGGAGTTGTAACGCACATGTCCGTAGAGTGCAGGGTAGGATTAGACACGGATGTCGTAGTTGACCTGGGGGATGGTCTCTCTTGCCTTGAGGTGGATGGAACTGGGGATCTTGTGCATAATGCAGAGTGTGCTGCAGCATGAGGCACAGATGCTGCTGATCAGCATAGCACATGTCAGCAAGCAATCCATGATGAACACCAGCTCATTTGCGTGGACACTGGGTGCCCTTGCTGCAGGGCCTGCAGCAGCATGCGCCATGTCAAGAAAACAATGCCACAAGTTGCACACAAAGACAAGGATCTCAGGAAGGAAGTATGCAAAAGGTGTATGTCAAGGAAGGAATGTCTGGTTCAACATGGCACACACACACACAATGGATGCACATGCAGCACAGTGGCCGTCGTGGAGACTGACATGCCACAATACCTACACAGCCATGGACATCATGCACAATACAGATTCTAATCCCTGACAAACAGCTTGCATCTTGCTACTCTACACATAGACTCATATGCACTATCTCTGATAACTATGCCAGACATGCCGCATGCACAGTGGCAACAGACCACCATTGACAGAGATGAGGCACCTTGGAGGCAGAGGGACACCTTTATTAGTCATGTGTGTCGGAATGCTAATGCAACTCTGTCAACACATACACAGGTCATGTGGATGAACATGTGGGACCGACACTGGCACCCCCCTTTGCACCACAGATGCTGGAAATCCATAGAACTGGCACACAAGTGACGGGTTACAGGTAAACACCCCCTGCTGCTCACAGAGAGGCTGCTATACACCATCGAGCCTCTAATGGGGAATTCACACACCATGTCAACCCGGTGCAACCCGTATGTTTCCGAGGACAGTGTTACACACATTGATGGCTTCATCACATTCCACAATCCCATTACAGATGACTGTCACCAAGTCTGACCATCAATTCAGGTGAATTCAGCTCCATGTCATGTGCCCCATGGTGCTTCTACTTGTATGCAAAGTAACCACACATGAACAGGAGCAGTGCACACACATTCAAAACAAATACCACACCCAAAAAGCCGTGCTGCATCCCTTACCCTAAGGAGATTTTCAAACTTGTCCTTGCATGTAACGCTGATTCAGCACATGTTGCTGTGTTCATGAGGAATAGCAGGAGCATAACAATGCCACCAGCAGACAGCATGCGCAAGTACCTGTGGATGAGAGACACACCAGAAGTCAGCCAAAAGAAGCACATCCGCATGCATGTGCATGTACTCGACACGTATAAGGTTGTCAACATGCTAGGTGACAATGATGACTCTGGAAAAACATTCTTCTATTGCACCATCACTCGAGTGACACATCCAAAAACACCTCTGACTCACTTGGCAGACATGCAGATGGACACACACATTGCAACACATGCCACACACGGCTCAATGCGTGCACACTCAGACACTGGAACTCACCACTAAGCAAAGAAGTTGCCTATGAGCCGACTCCGGATGTCCTCTACCGCCTCCTCCACATCACTTGCCTCGTGACAAAGCCCTTCATCCTCCACGGGTGGATGGTCCTGCTCATCCGGATCCAGGATGAGTGGCACAGCTTTCTCCACTGCCATGTTGTGCAGCATGCAGCACACAAGGAAGATCTTGCAGACCTTCACCGGTGCATATGGGAGTGCGCCACCGGTCTTGTGGAGGCAACGGAATCGGCTCTTCAGGAGGCCAAACGTCCTCTCTATCACTCGCCTGGTCCGCCCATGGGCGTTGTTGTAGCGGTGCTCGGCAGCCGTGCTGGGGTTGCGGAGAGGCGTGATCAGCCATGGCATGTTGGGATAGCCAGCGACCCCTACATGGAAACATCATGGACAAAAGTGGGTCAGGAGAAGCAGTAAGACAGGAATATGACACTAAATACAGGACTGATAGAGTATACCCACCAACAATACATGCTCGTTCGTTGCGCAGCTGCAGCATCATTTCAGGCACCCTGCTACGCCTCATGATGTAGGCATCGTGTGCTGATCCTGGAAAACGAGCACAGACATGTGAAATCACCATGTTGGCAAGACACACCACAAGGGCATTAATGGAGTGGTAATGCTTGCAGTTCCTAAACGCTACCTCCTGTGCCTGTGGTGGTACCAAAGCCACATGTGTTCCATCTATGGGCCCAATGACATGGGGCATCCCTCCCAGGGCATAGAACTCATGCTTGACACCTGTCAACTGCTCAGGAGTTGGGAATTTAATGAACTCATCCAGGTGATCCAACATGGCCTCTAACAAATCATGCAGAACACGGCTGAACATGGTTTGGGACATGCCACCAACATGAGCAATGGTATATTGAAAGGTACCCGTGGCAAAGAAATGTAGGGCTGCCATCACCTTCATCTTGGGTGTCAGTGCAGTAGGATACCTGTGTAGCGATTGGAGGTGTGGTGCCAGCCGTGTCGTCAAGTCCTCAATCAACTGTTGGGGGAAGCGGTAGCGGCTTATACAGTCATGTTCCCTCAGGTCAGCCAAGTCCGGAATTGGTCGAGGGAGAGGCGGAGCCCTGCAGTAAATTTGAAGGGACAACGAAGAGTGAGTACAGTACACCACCAATGTCAATGTACTGAGCACATGTTCAACAGGCAATACACATATGCTACATACAGAGTCAGGTCTGTGCAATATGCCCTGGACACGTATGGCAGGCAGGTGACACTCCTACCAAGAGCCAGCTACAAACGTCGATTCTCAACCTCAATATGCCATGCCATGAAACTAGCTGTGGGCCAGTGTAAGTGAACAGGCAGACGCATTACAGGAGTTACAGACATCCACATATGTGCAGAAGAAGGATGTTTATTGTACAGACAGGTTGCGGAACACTAGATGCACAGGTCACATGTCATAGAAAAAGGACAGACCACACACCTTGCCATGAAGGAGTACATGTCAAGACTGATCACACATACATTGAGAGTATGCAGATATGTCCTTGTTTTGAAACTCCATGTCGATGCATACATACACACCTTACGTCGGATTACACATGTGGGCTGGTGTGCGTAACAGTGTGCCATGCCCATCTACACACAGACACATGTTGGTTGCAGCAACTGCAGATGCATTTGACCAAACACCTACAGCAAACCAATGGGAACACATGACACACACATGACATAGTTACAGCGTGCAACGCGGGCATTCACATGTCAGGTGTAATATTCCGTGTACCTGGCATCAGGGGACAGTTGCGGGTGTCGGTGACTGTGCCATGCCAGTGACGCATGGCTCAACAAGTCTGTACTACATGCACACATGTCAAAGGAGTGAAGGGGATGTGTGGCACATAGTGCACCATCACACATGACATGTGTACACAGCTCATCATACATTTATTTGCTTCACACCTCAGGAGTAATGTGCCACATCACAGCCTGACACACCTGTGCCTGACACATGTAGTACTGCACAGACAATGCCTTGATGTCCAGCCTTGGCCAAGTATGACAGCTCTATTCCTGTCTGTGTGCCGCCTGTCACCACGGTCAGGTGTGAAAAACACCATACATACATTCTGAGGGCATGTGTAGGGTCCCTATCACTATGCGAGTGCTGGCGTATGCGTACGCCATAGTGATACGGACCGTACACGCGTGTGTAGGGTCCCTATCACTATGGGAGTGCTGGCGTATGCGTACGCCATAGTAATACGGACCGTACACGCATGTGTAGGGTCCCTATCACTATGGGAGTGCTGGCGTATGCGTACGCCATAGTGATTCAGACCGTACACGCGTGTGTAGGGTCCCTATCACTATGGGAGTGCTGGCGTATGCGTACGCGTGTAGGGTCCCTATCACTATGGGAGTGCTGGCGTATGCGTACGCCATAGTGATACGGATTGTACACGCGTGTGTAGGGTCCTTATCACTATGGGAGTGCTGTGTGTAGGGTCCCTATCACTATGGGAGTGCTGGGGTATGCGTACGCCATAGTGATACGGACCATACACGCGTGTGTAGGGTCAATATCACTATGGGAGTGCTGGCGTATGCGTACGCCATAGTGATACGGACCGTACACACGTGTGTAGGGTCCCTATCACTATGGGAGTGCTGGCGTATGCGTACGCCATAGTAATACGACCCGTACACGCGTGTGTACGGTCCGTATTACTATGGCGTACGCATACGCCAGCACTCCCATAGTGATAGGGACCGTACACACGCCTGTACGGTCCGTTTCACTGCATTTGGGGTGCCCTAGGGCCGTGGAACGCACCGTACCTGTGTGTAAATATTGAAATAACAAAGAGGACACATGAGGGACAAGTATAAGGGCCTAAATGCATGCTGGTTGTCATGGAGACCGAGTTTAAAGTTTGAATTTTTGCATCAGGTGGGCAGCAGAAGTCGGTTGGAAACAATATACTTTGTTGCAAAGTGGTTGTTGACTTGACATCTTGCTCAATTTTTAAACCATGCAAAGCCACTCACTGGGGTAGGTTTAAAGGGATTGGAGGAAACGTAGGATGCTAATGTGACTGACCAATCACTCTGTACCCCTGTAAATGAAACAGGCCAGCAAGGCAGATATAAGGCAGCCAGGTCCCATGAGAGAGCACTTGCCTGCACATCCTTTCATTCCACAACACTGCTGCTGCTCGTGATTCCTCTGGCACCATCTCCAGGTCTGTGGAGAGGGCCCAGCCATTCACCATGGAGGAGAATATGGCGTTGGTGGATGTGATCCTCCCACAGTACACCATGCTGTATGGTCGACCAGGGGAGCAGGTGAGTGCTGACTCCACTAGCTTAGACTGTGCCCCTTTTTTGTGACTGTGACTTCTGGCATTGTGTCCCTGTGTGACAGACATTCAATGTTGTTTAGAGTGGGTCCCAGGGTGGGGAAGGCCTCATGTCTCCCATGCAGAGCATGCTGTAGTTCCTGTGTGCACTCCTCACTTGCATAGTGCTTACTGTGACAATCAATGCATGGTGCATGCCACATTCTGCCTGGCTACTCCTCCTGGGAATGTTGTTGCTACAGTCCTGATGTGATTCTGTGGTCCCCCAGTGTGACAGGTGACAGTACCCATAGATGTGTGTTTGTTTAGTGTACCTGTGCTGTGAGTGTCCAAATGATGTGTTCGTCCCCTGGACATTGGTGTGTGTGTGTAAGTCCCCTGTCATGTGGGTGAGTGCATATGGGGAGTGTTGCACACCAGCTGCATTAGGGATGGATATACCCTGCCCATGTGATGTGAGCAGGGAGCAGTGCTGTGTGACTGCCGTGCTGAGCCAGCCCCACACCTGTGACACCCCCCAGTCTAGTGGCACATGGGCAGAGTGATGTTTGTACCCGCAGTTGGCAATGGCAGGTGATTGTCCTGTGCCTGTGTGTGTCTGTGTACTCTGCTGAGGTTGCGTCAGTGGCCTGGGGCATGTGACTGCTTTGAGGTGCTGTACATAATCCTGGTGTAGCTTGTGATGCACAGTGTGATCCAGGATCATTGATTGTGTGGCACCCCTCATGCCACCTGTGTACTTTCAATGCCACGTAGTGCATTTTGCCTTCCCCAGAGGATAATGTCCCTATGACAAAGGTGCAATGAGTTGCCTGCATACCATGGCCTGTTCAAACAAGACAAATTATTAATATGTGTGTCTCTGTGTCATTGCTCAGGTGTATTAAAGTATTCTCACTTTTGCATCCTCACAGGTAGGCGTCCATGCCAAGGGGGAGATATGGAAGCAAGCCGTCAGTGCCGTGAGGAAGACGGAGGGTCGGAAGCGGCGCCTAGCCCAGGTGAGGAAACGATGGCAGGATATCCGGTGCTGGACGAGGAGGATCGCACGGGTCCTGCTGGGGACTCACCTGAGAGCCACAAGAACCGTGGGCGCCGGCGTCTGACCCACATCCATAAGCGTGTGCTGGCGGTGGTCTTCCCCAACTTGGATAGGCGCTTACAGGAGAAGCAGCAGCAGGAAGGGGGTAGGTACATGTGTGTTTGTTGTGTGTCACCAGCTTTTGGAAGTGCGCAGTTGCATGGATACACTGCCAGGGTTTAAATGTGCAGTGCATAACCAGTTCCCCAAAGTAAACCGGTGCTGTTCTTCCTCCCTTCCCTGCCATGTGTTCCCTGGTCTGTGTTTAGTCACTCTTGCACAAGGTAATCTAGGCTGGCAGTTAATCCAAGTGCCCAATGCTTGCAGCATCATGTGTGGGGGTGGTGTGTAACAGGTTTTGGGACCTTGCCTGTGCCCTGGCCAGTTCAGTCATTGTGGGGTCCATGTCAGTTGGCACTGATGCTGAGTCCCGACATAGGAGTGTGTCTTAAAAGTGTACTGCCTTACAGCATGCATGTCCAATGTTGTGCCCTCTGACATGATGTGCATGAGTGCGAGTAACGCATAGTGCAGGGACGGTTGCTTCAGTTGCAGTCATATCCATCCAGGACCATGGAGGAGTGTGGCCACTACCGTGCCCTGGGGCACCTTTTCCTAGGTATCATGTGTGTCATCCAACAATGTGGACATTCTCTGTGTCTTCGGCATAGGTTGGGCTCTGTGGCATTGTACCCTGGCCTCATCTGTATTTACGTAAACTGTGCTACATGTGTCCACTGTACAGTGTGACCCAATTTTGCTTGTGCATACTCACAGTGGGCAGTGCCTGTGTGTCTTGGTACGACAATCTGATGATGGTTGATTGTCAATGATATATGTGGACAGGCGCACCAGAGGTAGTTTGTGTACAATCTGTATTTAGTTCAGGCCATGTGTTTTTATCCCAGAGTAAGAGGTGTAAGTACTTCCTCTGTCTCAATCACATTGTCTCAGGTAGGGGGTGGTTTGTGCGGGCAAGGCCTACATGTCCAAATCTGAAGTCTCCTTGCTAGGTCTGGCCTGTGTGTGATGTTTGTCTGGACATATACTCAAGGTGCAGTGACCCAGTCATGTTGGGCATGTTTTAATGTATTAGCTTTGCAGCATGTGCAAAAAGTTAATAGACATGGTTCCTGCTCATCCCTTTTTTGGCAACGCTGTGTGGTGCAGATGCTGTGCACGATTGTCCCCAGAGCCTGGCTCCTCTGTCCAATTTGATATCAAGTAATTTGCTGTTGTGTCATGCTCTCCATTGTTTCTCAGTGGCATGGTGGGTCAACCAGCTGTGTGTTGCAGGGCCTACATATGTACCTTGTATTGTAGATGTTACTCATGTTGCTTTTCAGGCTATGCACTGTGACCTATGTAGATTTGACTCATGTGGCATATGTATACAGGTGTCTGATTATTTCCTGCCTCTTCACCTTGCCCGCAGCATCGTCGGGGGACTCCGAGGGAGACACTGGCACGGACCGTGAGGAGGGAGCGAGCACCAGTGCCAGCAGTGCTGTCTTGTCTGGCGCATCGAGTGGCACGGAGGCCGAGGGGAGTGAGGCGGAGGACCTGTCCAGTCCCACCACCGACTATGACGCTGACGGGTCCGAGGCTGAGCTCCCAGAGGGGGCAGAGGCTGCTCCCACAGCTTAAAGCAGCACTCCATCTCTACCCGCCCCCTCCATTCCCATCACCGGCCTCCCACTTGCTCTGGTCCCTTCCCGCCGTGCTAGGTCACCACGTGTCTCCTTCTTGCCAGGCACCGCACCCCCTGCCCCTGTCTCCACTGCTGCCGTGAATGCCGAGTCTGTGGACATCCTGTGCCAGTTGCAGGTTGGTCAGATTGCGATGCTTAATGTCCTCCATGGCCACACCCGAGTGCTCACCCAGATGGAGGCATACATGGAGGGCATCTCAGCTGCGCAGTCTGACCAACGCCAGTTGCTGAGGTCCATAGACTCGACACTGACTGCAGCAGTGGGTCTCCTGCAGCGCTACGTCCCCCCCTACCCCTGCACCATCCACACTTCTCACTCCCATGCCTGTCCCAAGCACACCCAGACGTACCCATGCACGCACCCCACCAGACACAGGCACCACACCACCAGGGAAGGCCAAGCGCACACCTCCTGTCACGCACACACAGGGTGAAGTAGGCACACCCACTGGGTCGGGGGGCAAACGGAAGACACGCAGCCACAGTGGGAGTCCACATTCCTCACAACCCACTCCCTCCAAATCCACTCCCCTCAGCTCTCCTGGCCAAGATTCAAACAAAGAATCCTTCCTGGCCGCTCTGTCCTGGAGCCCCAGTGTGACACCACCCCGCAAGCGGTCGAAGGAGTCCCCGGTCAGGGTAGTTGAGTCCCACCCCCTGTCCACACCCTCCCCCAGTAGCGCTGTGACCCATCCCTCCGACCCCCCCCCTCCTTGGGGCCTGTGGTTCCTTCGGGTGCAGGGGAGACGCTGGAGGACCTTGCAACCGTGTGCAGCGTCATTCTCACCTCCACCTTTGGCGCTGCCTCACCCCCTGTGGTGGAGTCCTCCGTCCCTGCACCCACAACACCTACCCTTGCCCCTCCTGTCCCTGCGGTGCCTGGTCCTTCCCCCCCACATGATGCCCCCCCCGTGGAAGCAAAGGAGGTATGAACTGTGCAGGCAAGCTAGGGGACACGCGTCCCACTGTGTCCCCCACCAGGAATTGGACTATGGACTGCCCTATGGGCCTTGTACATATTGAACTTTTAATAACCAATTTTTTTTCATGCTGAATAAAGCAATGTTTTTTTTCCTTTGAACACTACTGCTTTTCTGGTATTGCTGTTGGTGGTGCCGCTCCATGATTTGGGGTGGGGATAATGTGTTAGGTGTCTGGGAAATGTAGTAGTGTGCTGCTCATGGGGTGGACACTGGTATCTGTGTGCCATCACAAGGTATTTGCGAAATAACTTTGTTCATGTAAGCTCTTACTGCATGGTGACATTGTCCCAAGGTGTGTTCCTTCCTCTGTGGACCCTGACATCTTCCCTGCAGGGTGTTTCCTAAATGTTGTGCTGAGCTGTGTCTACATATCCTTGGTGTGTGACGGATCCGTTCAACTTTGCCCATGCATGCTGGGCAATGTCTCCACCTGCATCATTAGTGGCATCCTTGGTGGTCACTGTACTTGTGTATGGAGTATATTGACATGACTTCATGTTCCCTTTTACACACTATGCATGTGTGTACTCCCAGCCTCGCACACATGTGTTACGTGTTCTGCAGGGTCTTTGTGCACCTGACTGACAATTGTGGGCATTGTATCTGTGGGTACTGCACCCTTTTCTTTCCATGGGCACTGCTGGGGGGACTCTGCACCCACCCCTCCTGTGTCTGGGCACTGCTGGGAGGACTCTGCACCCATCCCTCCTATGTCTGGGCACTGCTGGGAAGACTCTGCACCCACCCCTCCTGTGTCTGGGCACTGCTGGGAGTGATAGGCACCCACCCCTCCTATGTCTGGGCACTGCTGGGGGGACTCTGCACCCACCCCTCCTGTGTCTGGGCACTGCTGGGAGTGATAGGCACCCACCCCTCCTGTGTCTGGGCACTGCTTGGAGGACTCTGCACCCACCCCTCCTATGTCTGGGCACTGCTGGGGGGACTCTGCACCCACCCCTCCTATGTCTGGGCACTGCTGGGAGTGATAGGCACCCACCCCTCCTGTGTCTGGGCACTGCTGGGAGGACTCTGCACCCACTCCTCCTGTGTCTGGGCACTGCTGGGAGTGATAGGCACCCACCCCTCCTATGTCTGGGCACTGCTGGGAGTGATAGGCACCCACCCCTCCTATGTCTGGCCATGTACGCTCGGGACATACACGGGTGGGGGTACGCTCTGAACATACACTGGTGGGGTGTGGGTACACTCCATACATACACGGGTGGGGGTACGCTCCGTACATACCCGTACCCACGCTCTGCAGGCCTGGGTACGGCCCATACCCATGGAACGTGGATACGGTGCGTACCCCCATTGTTGGGGTGCCGTAGGGGTCCGCATCGTACCCAGGCCTTCTGAGCGTGGGTACGGGTCGTACCACGCGTACCCCTACGTCACTCCAACAATGGCGGTACGGCCCGTGCCCACGCTCTTAAGGCCTGGGTACCGGACCCCAATGGGGTGCCGTAGGGGTACGCACCGTACCCAGGCCTTCAGGGCATGGGTACGGGTCGTACCATACGTACCCCTACATCACCCCAACAATGCTGGTACGGCCCATACCCTGGCCTTTAGAACGTGGGTACGACCCGTACCGCCATTGTTGGGGTGACGTAGGGGTGGGCGTGGTACGATCCGTACCCACGCTCTTAAGGCCTGGGTACGGTGCGGACCCCCAATGGGGTGCCGTAGGGGTGCGCACCGTACCCAGGCCTTCTGAGCATGGGTACGGGTCGTACCACGCGTACCCCTATGTCGCTCCAACAATGGCAGTACGGCCCGTGCCCATGCTCTTAAGGCCTGGGTCCCGGACCCCAATGGGGTGCCGTAGGGGTACGCACCGTACTCAGGCCTTCAGGGCGTGGGTACGGGTCGTACCACACGTACCCCTACATCACCCCAACAATGCTGGTACAGCCCGTACCCAGGCATTTAGAACGTGGGTACGGCCCGTACCGCCATTGTTGGGGTGACGTAGGGGTGGGCGTGGTATGACCCGTACCCACGCTCTTAAGGCGTGGGTACGGTACGTACCGGAATTGTTGTGTTGCCGGTTTGCGTCAACATCCACTTCCGTTGTGGCGGACGCATGCGTTGCTGGACACGCCCCCACCCCCTCGAAGTGACCAGGCCCTGAAGGTCAGGTATGTCCAGGGCATGTATGATTTGTGACTTGAGTGGGAGTTATGTGTCCTGCCCCTGGCCCCCCCCTTTGCCCCTGGGTGTTGTTCTGACCTTCTGCGGCGTCTGCGTCGGTTCCTGTAGAGCAGGTGGACTGCTATGAGGGCTGGGATGACACGTAGGTTTGGGTCCATGGCTGTCCGTTGCGTACAGGTGCTCCTTGTGCGCGTCGTCCTTATTTCCCGGCAGTTTTTGGCAGCCGGAAAATATAATCCGTGCGGGGTGACGTCGGTATGGATCGTACTTCCTGGTTCGTGAAACGCAGTCTGAATGCGTCCCGACGTCACGTCGGCGCTTTCCCAGATCACATTTGTATGTATATTTTCGTCGGTCGGTGTTTTGTACGATTCGTACGGAAATAGTGTTTCCATACGAATCGTACTTGCATTTTTGTGATGTTTTTTACCCGGGTACGAGTCGGACGGAGAAAATGCTCCGTCCGACGGTTCGTACCCGGTTTTTCCAGGATCGGAATCGGCACCTAATTGTTGTGTGCCATATTTCACTTTGTGTTAATATATAAATACTACCTTTTTCATACAAGCAAGTATCTGTCTCGACATTAATTTATTGGGGTTTCTGAGCATATTTTGAGTTATATGTCCATGTAAACCTTGCAACTTTTTTGCAATGAATTAGGCCCCTGATCCTACAAGGCTCACACACAAATGAACGTTACATAGCAGTGTGGGATGATGTCTCAGGGATGGAGCTTACCCAGGCTGGGGCACCTTAGACAGGCAGGTGGGTATTGTTTGGGGCAGCAAGGAGGATCAAGTATGGAGTGCACTGGAATGGGTGGAGGATGTAGCAAGGTTTGAGAGGTTGAGGATAATAAGGGCAGTTGGAAGACCTAGATAAGAATCAAAGAAGTATGTTTTTTGACTGGGCTTGGGTACTCTGCAGGGAGGTGGAGGCACTTCAGGAGTGGTGCAACTGTGGATTGTAGTTAGCTCAGCTGAATCTGGAGTATTCTTATGTGCATGTGACAGGTTGGTGTAGGCAGCACTATAAAATTGATTGTCTTAGGGGGGAGCAGGATCAAGGGTAGTCCTGGCATGGCAAGGCCAGATGCACTGAACAGCCCAGGGTGAAGGGCGCAAAGCTGGTTTCTGAGCAGGCTTCTAAAAAGGTGGCACGAAATGCAAAATATTGTGGAGTTGGCCAGTAGAGTCTAGGGTTTATCCTAAATGGTCAAATGCAAAAAACAACAAGCTGATAAATGGAATGCTTGAATTAATCCCAGCCACTGGCAATTGCTCGGGACAGCTTCCCAATCCATTGTTTTTTGGCCACCATGCCACCTAAGTTTGGATCCAACTATATGGAAATTAGTCTTGACCCTGCTCCTTATGGGAAACAGTCTAGCCCTAACTACCAAGCTGGGACCTCCCTGAACTGGAACAAAAGCAACCTAGTACCAGTTTCGCCTAGTTAGGGCTCTTCAGCCAGTTATAGCTTGGTTACAGTGGCACAGTGGCACAGTGAGTCCAGGACCCACATCTGGACATTCCATCCATCACCTTGTTGTTGTTGCAGTTGACGCCCTATGTTCGAAGAGTATGCCCAGACCTGGGTCATGTGCTCTCTGTGCCACCGGAATCAAGATACACCTGGCAGGGTCAAGACTAATTTGCATATGGCTTGATCCAAACTGAGGTAGCATGGTGAGCAAAAGAAAAATGGGTTAGAGTGCTACCCTGAGGTATTGCCAGTGGTTAGACTTATTGCAAGCAGCCTCCCATCACCTTTTGTGTGTTTCATGCGCCTAAGTGGTGGGGGGAAGGCAGACAGGTCCCAGACGTACTCCCTCACAGTAATCACTGAAGGCAGATCATGGGGGTGCGGTGAAGGGGGCTAGGCACAATTGTGGTATGAGTTGCTATAAAATAGTTATTATTTTATTATCATTAGATTATTTTCTGCTATTCACATTTGAAATGTGCCTTCAATCATTAGTATGGCACCATATTGCTGTTTTGAACTGGACACCGTTATCTTCAGGTTACGCAATTCTTATCAAGTTACATATGTCTCTGGTTAGTAGAGAATTGTTGTACAGCTGAGTTGGAGAACAGCTGCAGGCTCCTTGTGCCTGAGCGAGCATTAAACAACCCTGCTCAGGCCAATCCAGGCTTTGCTCTCACGCCCATCCAGTGAGCGCATCCACTTACGGGACGAGAGGAGCAACGAGGCAGAGGGAGCGGAGTGGCAGGTAAGTCTTTTTATTTTATTTTTAAAACCCAAGCCCTCCTCCTCCCGCCCCACCACTTTACTATAGCAGCAGCTGCTACTGAACATCTGTATCATAGCCTGAATAGCCTAGACTCGCCTTTCAGGAGGATAAGCCCGAAACTGCACTGTGCTCAAAACAGCTCAGATGAACGGGAGCATCTGAGAATGGGTCATGTGTGACTTCAGAGTGTTTATAGTGAACTATCAATCAATCAATCAATCAATCAATCAATCAATCAATCAGGGGGTTTGTAAAGCGTGCTACACACCCATGAGGGTCTCAAGGCATGGGGGGATGGGGGGATGAGCAGCTCCATTCAGTGGAAGAGTCAGGTTTTAAGTTTCTTCATGAAGATGTTCAGAGAGGGGGCGCGTCTGATGTCGATCGGGAGCTCGTTCCAGGTTTTGGGCGCGATGTAGGAGAAGACTCTTCCACCTGTTATGGCTCTGTGCATGCGCAGGATGTCAGTGAGGGCGAGGTCGGCTGATCGGAGGTTTCTCTTGGGAACGTGGAAGGAGATTCTCTCGTTGAGGTATTGGGGTCTGATGTTGTGGAGGCATTTGTAGGCGTGGGTGAGTATCTTGAAAGTTATTCCCTTCTCAACGGGGAGCCAGTTGAGGTTCCACAGGTGTTGGGTGATGTGTTTGTGTCGAGGGATGCCGAGGACGAGTCTAGCTGCGGTGTTCTGTACGGTCTGGAGTTCGCGGAGCAGTGACTTATTGATCCCGGCGTAGAGGGCGTTTCCGGCATTTAGTCTGCCGGTTATGAGTGCATGGGTGAAATTAGATACTATAATAAAATTAATTGTGGAGGAGAGGAGCGAAATTTGTTTTTTAGAAAAACATTGTATTGTTTAATATAGGAATATATCAGGTTTTTATTTTGTTTTTATATTTCTTTATATAGGCAAATCTGTTTTTAATTAGACTATGGGAAAAATCTTTTTATCCTGAAGAAGGTGGCCTTGAACACAGGGTAGCCACCGAAACATGTCAATGCATAGTTAACACCAAATCTGGAAGATATTGAAGAACACAGTAGATATTAATGGTTTATGATATTCTGGGATATGAACAATGATCTAGAAAGATTGGTGTCTGTAAAGTCATATGTGACTGTCTATTGTATTTGCCTTGCTGTGTATATGTTTGTGTAATGAGATATTTTGCACTGTAGACAGTAGTTTCTCCCTTTTGCTAGAAAAGAGTATACAATGATGGATTTTTAAATGTTTGAATGTATTTCAAATAATGTGGCTTTGGTACTGTATTATTGGATTTTGAATACATAATTTAGTTACAGGTTCTCAGATGTGATTTGATACATGAAGAAATAAATAAAAGAGAATAAACCTTTTTATAAAAACACATAGGTGTGGTGTTGAACCTTGATGCTATCGGGGTGTATGTTAAGTATAGAATGAGATTTAAACAAAAGTATGGGGTATGCTTGAGTTCTGATATGAAGCCCATAGGGAATTTTAAACTTGACTTGATAGTCTAATACGGTGCCCTGTCCCATTGGGCAAGTGGGGCCCCTCTCTATTTTCATTAAACTAACATGTTCATAGTGAACGCCAGCGAGTGTAGGAGGTCCAAAGTAGTCTGGAGGTGGAAGAAGACTGCCTGGGACGATCTTGCCTTCAACAGCCAGTCGTCGAGATAGGGGTAGACTGGCACCCCTGATCACTGCAGATGAGCTACAGCTACTGCCATCAACTTGGTGAAAAATCAAGGGGCTCAGGTAAGGCGAAAGGGGAGCACGGAGTAATGAAAGTGCTCCTGACCTACCGTGAACCACAGGTAACGTATGTGGGCAGGCAGGGCTGGGATGTGGAAGTATACGTCCTGCAATTCCAGTGCTACCATCTAGTTTCCTGGGTACAGGACAGAACTTGTGAGAGTGTGAACATTTTGAATTTCTCCTTTTTCAGGAGGAAATGGAGAAGACGCAGGTCTAGGATAGGACAAAGGCCCCCGTTCCTCTGAGGTACCAGAAAGCAAAGCGAATAGCAAACATGACCTACTTCTGATGCCTGGATCCTCTCCATGGCTCCTTTGGTTAAGAGAGCCGACACTTCTTTGCGGAGTAAGGAGAGGTGGTCCTCCATCAGCCTGTAGTAAGTGGGTGGCAAGGGTGGAGGGGTGGTCACGAAGGAGAGGGAATATCCCCTTCCAACAATCTGGAGGACCCAGTGGTCTGATGTTATTAACCTCCAGTGTTGCAGGTGATGGCATATCCTGCTGCCCACTGGTTGCTATGGAAAGGCCCAAGGACCTGGCCCTAGCCTAACGGCTAGGGCGGTCGATCTCAAATCTGGGGAACCAGGTTTGAGCCTCGGCAATGAAGCTCAACATCCTGTGATTCTGGGCAAATCACTTAATCTTCCCGTGCCTAACAAAAATGAATTTGTCCTTGTGTAAGCAACTGGTGCTCATGTAAAGTGCTCTGATAACCGATACCTTTGGGTCAGGTTCACGCTATATAAAACGCAGAAAAAAATCTCTCCAGCGCTGATTCTGCCTTGTCTCCGAAAAGACAGGAGCTATCAGAGGGCATGTCCATTAACGAAGCTTTGACGTCCCCCGAAAAGCCAGTTGTCTTCAGCCAGGCAGTAAGGCCACCTACGAAGAAACCAATTTGCATAGCAAGTTGGTCATGTCCAGCCAACATTGAATTGTCAACTAAGATGCTTCTCTCTCATCAGCCATAGTTCAAGAGAGTATGGCCTGGGCCTCCAGGACCTTGGGTAGTACCTACGCAACCAAATCCCAAAGGGAATGGGAGCAATTCCCAAAAGGCATGCAGTGTTCACAGGCTGCAATGCCAGGCTGGGGGATCAGAACACGTTTTCTTACCCAATGCGTCAGGCCTTTTGGATTCCCTATCCATGGGGGTGGTAGGGAATTTGCCCAGGATTTACTTGGGCAGTGGAGGCTTGGACCAACAATCTCTCCATGGTGCGGTGTTGGGTGAGGAAATAGGGGCCCCTGGGGTGGGGCTATGGCAGCGGGCAACTGTCCTGTTCACAGGAGCCCCCGTGTAGGGCGTGGACAAGACCGCGAGAAAGACATCTGTGAGGGCTTCCTTAAAAGGGAGAAGCAGCTATGAAGGGGTGACTCAGGTTGAAGCACCTCCATCAAGACTTTATACTTGACAGCCACAGAGGGCACCATAAGGTCCATCATCTTGGCCGCCCTCCTCACCACCATAGCAAATGTTGCTCATTCCTCTGTAGCCACAGTCGGAGGAGAGACCAAGCTAGTATCTGGGGAGGTGTCTAGTCCTCTGGCATCCACCAATTCTTCACACCAGTCCATGTTGGGCTCTAAGGACTGGTGTTCTTCAGAGTCCAGTGACCTCTTCAATCTTTCCCAAGTCCTAGCCCATAGGAATAGCGCTCATGCTCCGGTCTGGAGTGAACGGCTCCAGTCAGCGCTGGGCAACACCCCTCATGCTCCGTGTCCTTTTCGGGCATAAGAATGGGGACAGTGGCACTGGAGGGTGCCGGGAACATCAACAGTGTGACCAGCACAGAGAAAGGTTGCAGTGACTCAACCGGCACCAGTCCTGATCCATTTATGGATCCAAGGGGCCCAACTTGGGCCAAGGGCGGACCTGCCAGCAGGGAACCAGTAGGGCACACTCTAATCCAAAGGGACTGAAGGTGCAGTACCAGGTACTGGCCACCCAAATATGAAGTGCATGGCCTCATAAAATTCTTGGAGTTGGGCAGGGGTCGCTTTGGACCCTGGAAACTCGGGGAGGCATGGAGATGGCCCAGGCGCAGGCTCAGCCACGGAGCCAGGCCTCGAGTAATGACACTCCTTCATCTCATCGGATGACTTTGAGCTCTTTTTCTCCCTATCGGACTTACCGAAGTGGGACGACTTTGACTACAATGAAGATACATGGCTCTGCAACTGATCCTGGGATTTTCCTATTGTGCGGAATCAAGACTGTCAGAGCGTTGCACGTCAAGAGGCAAGAAGCTTGAGGGATGGCTCACACAAGGTCGTGGGTTACATGGCGTGACAATAAACGTAGGTTTTGGTCGTGCTGAAGACACCAGAGACAGATGAGGTGTGGATCCATCGCCGACATTTGCCTATGACAGGTGCTGCAGGGCTTGAATCCAGCCCTCCTCATTGACATCTCTGCCAAACCAACAGACAAATCTCAAACAACCTAGGCAAAAAAAATGTAAAAATGGCTTTGGGGTAGCTCTCCCTGGATCTGCCCATACTGGCACGGAAAGAAAAGAACTAACGTTAGAGCACTGACTTGGCACCTATAAAAGCACCACACAGAGCCACGTGGAGCCCAACGACGCCACCTATGGGGTGCAGGGTTACTGCTCTCGAAGAAAATTCTGGATCCAGTCTGACACCTGGGGAAAATTCCAAGTTAAGGAATCTGCAGCTAGAAGTCTTTAGCAGTTCTTTAAGCTTATGTTAAACACTCATTTCCTGTAACCCTTCTGGTCCCCTGAATTCCATTCAGATGTCCTCAGCTCTCCTATGTTGAAACTGCTTCACTCCCTGAGTCCCCAGGGCCACATCTGCTCATAGGTAATCCCGGATACCCTTTACACCCTGTGTCCCACCTACTCTTAGTACCTCTGTACCCCTCTACTTCTGCTCACAAGCCAGGCCATGTGCGCCTCCATCACATGGGCTGCACCCGCTTCTACCCTGGAACCTGTATCCTCCATCAATTTTTTGTAAGATAGACTTTTTGGGTCCCCAGGATCTTACCTGCTTGTTGCTCAGATCCTGTAACCCCTGCACCTCCTGCTTCCTAGATCGCATCTGCACCTAGATCAGGATGTGCTCCAGCAGGGAACACAAAAACAGAGACGCAGGACCGAAAGAGGCAGGCTAAAGTAGATCAGTGGTCCCACAGGAATGTAGGGAACCAAAAGGACTAGAATCCAGAGAGCGATGGTTTTGTCACCAAGCAGTTAGAAAATTGAGCAAGGCAACAAAAATGGAGATTAGGACAAAGATTAGGATGCAACAAGGCTTGTAAGATGTTTATTTATTTGAAAAGTTTTATATAGCGCTGGCTAGACCCAGAGGTATCAGAGTGCTTTCCATGAGCTAGGACATTGTTTCAGTACATTGTTACATAGTTATATCAGTTACAGTTCTAGTGGCATTTACCAGTACATGCTTAGGAGAAAAATTTAAGTTACACAATAATATAAGATATTAGTGCATAGCATATCCAAGACACACGTCTTATGGGGAGTGAAAGGTAGTGGGGGAAAGGTAAACAGGAGAGGGGAGAGCAGACAGAGTCAGGTAAGACCTGAAGTGAGAAATTACTCCAGGGGGAATAAAGTAGTCAAAGCAGTCAAAGAGAGAGAGACAGATAAAACCGTGAAGAACCGTGAAAAACAATGTCCGATGTCCAGCTGGGTAGGTGACGGCTGAGGGGTTGTCCCAGAGCCAGACTCCTCTACAGCTGCATAGGACAGCTCCATCGGCCAAGGGTACTTGGGCTCCGCGGTAAGTACAAATAGTTATAGTTTCAGCCCGTGGGGTATCATCATAGTTCCAAAGAAGGCATCAGTCCCGGTGTTGCTGGGAGGAGCCATCCACCTCGTCCTCCAGCTCACCTCCAGGTCAGAGAGCGTATTGAGAGATCACTGGTGACGTAAAAGGGAAAAGGTTCCCTAGCGGTGAAAGTAGTGGAAACGTCTTGCTCAGAGGGGTGTTTTGTATGTAGAGGGACGGTGCGGAGCCGCAGCCAATGACTACGATTCAGGTGCAGCTACAGGGCATTTAGGACACCGGAGTTTGATGGGACGCAGGGTTAGCTTCATGGGATCCCGCTAACACAATCCATCAAATGCTGTAGGAAAGACTGCCGTATGTAACGTGTGATCTTAACATATGTTGGACGCCATCATGACTGCCGAGCCCTAGTATTACTAGTATTACACACTTGGGTGTTGTGATCAGGCCGGGTTAGCATATCTACTAATCTCCTTGGGTGCCTGAAGAAAGCTGCCCCCATCACTGCTGCTGCACCCTTTGCCCAGCATCTGTGCTTGAGTATTTTTCCATTGTTTGTGTCTCTAGTGTAGTAGAGCAGCCTGACGGCCGAAACAGAGTAACTTACCATACGGATAATAGAGCAGAAGTGTGTTACTAGGAAGGCAGTAAAAGATGAGTGCTGAAGACAATAAACGTTTGAGTTTTGGTAAACAATCATATTGCTGGTGCATAGGTTTATTTGTGGTGAAAGAGCTTTGATGGGCTGGCCTTGCAGGGTCGTGGAACATCAAGTTGGGAAGATGTTTATTTAGGCTTTATGATGTGGACTGTTTCAGATCTTCTAGAGAGGTTGGTAGAAAAGCTGGTGGGTGATGCTTTAGGCTACGGAAGCTAAACACTATTCATTTAAGTAAAGGAAAGAACTTGTGATGAGAACTGAAAAAAGGGTATTATGTATTTGTAGGGTGTAGTTAGACTAAAAAGATCTGTCAAGGGAGGTGTTGCAGTATATTTTACAAGCACTGTTCTTCGACTTTTCTAGGGGTGCAGATGTTTTAGAATCAGAGGAAATGCTTTGAGCAGGCTAGACCTTTTAGTGGAGTTTAAGGTTGGAATGTGCTGCGGAAGTTCCTTTCAGTAGATATGTCAAAGTGTCAGATGATTAAATATTTTGGGGAATGTAGGGGCATATGTATGAAGCCCATTTCCTGATATATCATCCAAAAAAGCCCTCGCAAAATAGGGAATCGCAAAATTTGCGATTCCTTATTTTGCGAAAGCATTTAAGGAATCACAAATGACGATTCCTTAAATGCGATGTAAAAAGCACCCAAGTTGTGCGATTTCTCCTTAAGAAATCGCAAATTACCACCAACTTCAAGTTAGTGGTAATTTGCGATTTCTTTGACAAATGCACTTTTTTGCATTTTTCAAAGTGCCATATGCCCTCAGGGCATGTATGTGTGCCACATGTGCACACATGCACATTTCAGGGGTGCAACAGGGTATCCTTTTGACACCCTGGCAGCCTTGAAATTGCATTCTCAATTTGTGATTCTCTAATTGAGAATCACAAATTGAGAATGTCTTCCCATTCATTCCTATAGGCCTCTAGGCCCATAGGAATGAATGGTCAGGTATTCCCTACTTGTGAATTGCAATTTGCGATTCGCAATTAAGGAATATGTAGGATTCGCAAAATTATTTGCAATTCCTACATACATAGCGTTTTGCGATTCTCAAATAGCGATTCTCTAAAAATCGCCATTTGAGAATCGCAAATGTATCCTTTGATACATATGCCCCGTAGTCGGGTATCAGGATGATAAATATTGTTGAGCTCAGATATTTTTTTACCCCATCTCACCCTGTTCTCTACCCTGCCCTTTTTCTCTCCATCATGCACCCACTGCTGTTCAATATTTACAGGCTCAATTGGCTGTGCTGATTCAGTCACACAGCTTTGACATTTCTATGTAAGCTGATGATACCCAGAATCTAAAGAATCTCAAATGATCTTAATAGCATGTTTAGTCATCATTTAAAGTTGAATGACAGACAAAAAGTCTTGTTTTTCGAGATGTAGTCTCCTAGATTCTTCGGTTCTGGCTGGATATATTGGGCCCCAAGCTGACTTCAGTTCCCTGTGTGAAAAAACTAGAGGTGAAACTTGTCTTCACCCACATCTCAAAAGACTTCACTTTTTTCCTTTTATCATAATGTTTTTTGTTTTTTTCTTGTAAACTCAATTCACAATTTCTCCATGCTCCAACGGCATTGTATTTTATCCCTTTATCCCAATCCATCCAGCTCGGACACAATAAGTTATTCTGTGATCTACCCTTGAATAATTCAAATGGAGATTTCTGTGTAGTAGAGTTTGTTGCGATGTGGAGCACAGTGATACATTTCTGTAACTCTTTTGTCCAACATAGAGAATTCTCTCTTCATAACTGTATGTTGTCATTTATTGCTCTATTAGCCCTTTTGTATGGCTCCATTCATTTCAGGATGATAAACAGAACACTTTTTGTGTTCTATACCACAGGACTCCAGGAAATCTCCATTTTCTTAGAGCTAAATGTTAGTCCATCATCAGTTAGTAGCGATTTTGGAAAACTTTCCCTTTTAAAACTTCACCCATCTGGAGTACAAATCCATCATTACTAACAAGAAAGGGGTATTTCGCTCACAGTATCAATGGCAGCCTCTTGCCATGGACTATCTGGTAACGTCCGAAAAACCATTGGCATTGCATGTGGTGTCAACACTTTATCACTATTCCTACATTGTATACACTCTCTAACCGCACGTTCAATACTTAAATCCATCCCTGGCCACCAGAAAGTTGCTCATAACCTTTCCCTGGTTTTTACAATCCCCATGTGACCTTGATGTACCTCCTCAATGAATTTCCCTCTCAAAGAACTTGGAGATATCAATTTTGTTCCTCTCAATAATATGTCTCTGTCCACTGCCAACTCATAAAAACACAGGAATATATTCCACCACAAAATCCAAATACTGCAGAGCTACCACCCATCTACTGATCCTTGATGATATAAAATCTAAACCTTTCTTTTGAAATATCTCCTTTAATGGCTTATGATCCATATCAACTCTAAAATGAGTCCCCGAAATAAAATGACGATATTCATTCAGTGCCCAATATATAGCCAATGCCTCTCTCTCCTCAACTGAATAATTCATTTCTGCTCCTTGTAATCTCCTAGAAGCACAGGCAATCAACTGTTCCTTACCATTTCTCTTTTGCTTCAATAATGCCCGTACACTTTTGCAACTCGCGTCAGTAACTATCATCGTTTCTTGCCCAGGTACAAAAGCCTGTAAATTAGGCGCTTTTTGAAATCCCCATTTTAAATGATCAAATTCATTCTGATACTCCAAGGTCTACTTAAATTCCATATTCTTCACCAGTAACAGTCTCATGTTTCTTGATTTATATGCCAAATTCTAGATAAACTTTCCATAGTCCTCCACTATAACAAGAAATTACAACACTTTCTCCTTAGTACATGGTGAAACCAAATTAGAAATAGTTTCCACTAATTCTTGTTTTGGTGCTACACCCCTTCCAGAAATTAAATGACCCAAATAATTAACCTCTTTACATTTTTCTCTTTTCAGGGTTAAAGCTGCATCCATTAGTTTTTTCAAGACAACTTTCCCCCTATAATTGTGCTCAGCAAGTGTGCTACCAAAAATCAAAAGATCGTCCAGATACCATTTAACACCCATAACTCCCTTTAGTACTGAGGCCATAACTCTCTGAAAAAACTGAGGCTGTGGATACAAGTCCAAAAGGCATTCTTGTGAACTTTAATCCACCCACGGGCGATATAAATGCAGTTAGTTCCTGTGATTTGTCCACAAGTGTCATCTGGTGATAAGCCTGTGTGAGCTCTACAGTCTCCTCACTCTACTCTGTACTAGAACCTGACTTATTCTTCTCACCCATCAATTTCGATACACATTTTAGCATGTGCTCCACTCTTTTTGTGACCAGAATTGCCTCTTCCAATGGTGGCTCATCTTTAAATCACAGTTCCTCTCTAATTTTGTCATCCTTGCATCTTAAAACAAACTGGTCTCTGATCCGTTCTTCATTGGAACCCCCAAATTTGCATGTTGCGGATAACTTGCGAAGACATATAATATACTAAAACCCTGCCCCTTTTCTTACACTACCCCCGCCCCATCCCCGACACTGTGCCTTAAACTACCCCAACCCCTTCCACTCCCCTGAAACCTACCCCGACCCACCCAGCCCTATAAACTGCCCCGACCCCATTCCCCTCCCACTGCCCTAAGGCCTAAAACCCTTTCCTTTTACTTACACTACCCCCACCCCACCCCTGCACTGTTACACCACACTCAGTGTTGACTGTAGTGTTACACCAAGCTTTGGTGTAACCCTACAGTCAACAGTGAGGGGAGCGCAAATTGTGGACTGCATGTACCATGATGCAAAGGAGCAAACTTTTCCGGGATGTGATGTAGTGTCTGGCCATACCCTTTCTCCTGCCCAAACTGATTTTCATGACCTCCTCTACCATTTATCTCACATTCATAATGTTCCTTTTTGTAAAAATTGCATTCCGGCCCATTGATTACACTTCATCTGGCCCTCGAGCTGGATATTCCGGCCCGAGCTGGACAGTATGGCTTGAGCGGGAGAGTACGGCGTGAGCCGGAGATTCGGGCCCAACTGCAGATGTAAAGATACGACTCATAAATGACCTCTGTGAATACCAAAAGTCGTAAAGTTAGACTTTTGTCTCAGATTACCATTGTGAATCGGGCCCAATTTTTTTAAACTCAGGCAGCACAGTATATCTGCGCAATAAAGCTGCTAAAATGTAGCTGTCAAGTCGCACATTAGTACATTCCTGAGGCTAATGAGGAACCACAGTACAGCAGGAGTAGGATCCCAAACACTGTCCCAGCTGCTTATAGGGCTGTGCTTCCAGTCCTATCAAGAACCTTGGAGCAGGGTGGTGCTAGAGAGCCTGGCTGCAAGATGGCCGCCACGTAGCGAGGCACTGCAGGCGGGGAGATATCATTGGTTATTTATCCACTTTCTAAGGGGACATCTACCCTGCATCGACCCCCAGTGCTGTCCCTGCTGGAGTGCTGAATGATCTGCTCCCTCTGTACTAGGGCTGTGGGGGCAAGCAGCTTAGATTGAGATGGAGTTGGTTTGGCCTATTGTACCATGCTGCAGAGCTGCGGTTGGGGCCAGGGCGCTGTAGTCTGGTTAACTGAGCACGGCTGTGCGACCTGCTCTGGGCCAGGAGCATTACAAGAATAGAGGAGGTGGCTGGTGGATGATTTAATGTGGCCAGACAGGTGAGGAGGGGCTGCGGGGACCGACAGGCATGAGGCTAAAGGCATGAAGAGTGCTGGGCTGGCCTGCGGCGGTAGGTCCAACAGCTACGGAAAACTTAGCTTCAGCTCTCTTGCGCGTGGGGGGCTGGAGATCTTTCCCTGGGAATTCGTGCCTGCTTGTGCCCCCTAGTGGAGGATTCCAGGGGCATGGTGGACCCACTGAATGGCCCACTGTTGGTCGGGGTGCTACTATCTGGGGCCCAGGACCTCTTTCGCCTGAGGACTCTGGATGCTGCGCCCATCCCAAGAGGATTTGGGTGCAGGTGCTACATTTCAGCATAGAGCCCAGGCCTGGGCATGAGTTTGGGTCTGCTCATGCCCCCCTGGCTCTCGTAATCTGGGGGAGAGGCAGGATCCACTGTATTCCGGGGGCCCCCTTAACTCCAGTTGACATGTTGAGAAGCAACAGACACTATACACTGGGCCCTTAGTCAACTCATGGGTATCATAGGAAAGAGCGACTAGAAACAGACTAAATTCTCCTTTGAGTCGCGTTGCCATATGCGTACTACGTAATCTGATCCCGAGGCTCATTGACAGGGCCCTCAGGACTATGATGAGGCTACGATTATGCCGGACATCAGATCCATGTTCTTGAGTTTTAAGCACAGCTTAAATGCCACCGACTCAAAGATTGATTTCCTCATGGACAGGTTCAATTGCTTCAATGAAAAGTGGACAGGCACAAGGAGCGCATTGATCAGCTTGAAAGCCACCCGTCTGACATATGTATGTATGTATGTATCGCGTATTTATATAGCGCAAAACTGTCACCCGAAGGGTATCCTGGCGCTTTGACTTTTTACCAATAGCACGCGATAATACAGTAACCAGATGATTTAATCTAACCTAGGAAAAAGATAAGTTTTTAATCCTTTCCTAAAAGAGGGAAGATCCCCCCATACTTCTCAGCAACAGGGGTAAGGAATTCCAACATTTGGCTGCCGCAAATCTAAAGGACCGTCCGCCCATCCGAGCCCTCAAAACCTTCGGAACCACCACTAAGTGCGCTGACAATGATCGAAGAGAGCGTGCGGGTACATACCACGCGAACATTTCCTGCAGCGGAACAGGCCCTTGCCCGTGAAGCGCTTTAAACACCAAGCACAGTGCTTTAAACACAATCCGCTGCGAGATAGGCAACCAATGAAGGTCCACCAGCGTCTTAATGGAAGAATCAGAACGGCACCGAGAAAGGGCCAGCTTAGCAGCCATATTCTGCACTCGTTGCAGTTTGCCCACCAGGTTGGCGGGTGCTCCTAACAGCAGTGCGTTGCAATAATCCAACCTACTCAGTATGATGCCACGCACCACCTCTGGCCGAGCATGGACCGGTAGCAACGTAAGGATTTTCCATAACATGCGGAGCAGCGCCATGCAAGTGGCCACAGTCTTATTTACAAAAACATCTAGCTGAAGATTGGGCCAGAACATTACATCCAGGTTCTGGGCGGAGACTGCTGCCAAGGGAGCATCCTGGAGGGAGGTAGACCAAAAATCAGATGGCAGCGGACGAGAGACACGATCCATCGAGCAATGCAGTACCTCTGTTTTGGAGCTATTAAATTGCAGGAAGTTTTGCCTCAACCAATCTGCGGTTGCTGCCATGCACCGATGGAAGATCTCCAGAGGCACCGCATCCTTACCCTCGATAGAAAAAATAAGCTGCGTGTCGTCAGCGTAATTAATGACCGCAATGCCAAATGATTTAATCAGGTTCACCAGAGGCCGAAGATAAAGATTGAACAAAATAGTGCTGATGGCAGACCCTTGAGGGACACCCTGCCCGACCACCTTGATGTTAGACTGAAACGGTGGCAAGGCTACTACCTGACGTCTGTCCCCCAGATAAGAGACCAGCCAATCACGGGCCAGCCCCGTCACTCCAATTTTCTCAAGTCTTCTGACCAGGATGGCATGGTTGACCGTGTCTAACGCGGCCGACATGTCGAGCAGCACTAAAAAGGCTGCCCGTCCAGTGTCGACTCGCGAACGAAGATCATCCAGGACGGTCACCAAGGCGGACTCAGTACCGTGAGCTGGTCTAAAGCCAAACTGGGTCGCATCCAGACGGACATTAGTCTCCATAAAACCGGAAAGATGTTTAGTGACCAGTTTCTCCAGAATCTTAATGGGAAAAGGGAGCAGCGATATAGGTCTATAATTCGCTGGACAGGTGGGATCCAAAGTTTCTTTTTTCAGTAATGGGGAGACCACCGCAAGTTTCCAACTCTCCGGAACTCGCGCCGTGGTGAGGGACTGGCAGCAGATAGCATATAACGGGGGAAAGAGCTCCGTCTGGAACAGTTTCCAATATTTGTGTGGCAATGGGTCCCGGGGGGAGCCAGAGGATACACTGTTGGCCAAGAGACAGAAATCCTCAAAGGACGGAAGTGGAAAACTGTCCAGCTGTGCCTGTCTGCCAACTACCTCTTCGGTCACTAAGTCGGTCACCGGTACGGGAACAGGCTGAGTAGCAGGCATGGTCGACGGAGCAAGCTTGCTCAAGATCAGAGCGATCTTATCTTCGAAGGCCTGCGCCAGGGAGTTGCACAGAGCCTGAGAGGCTGGGATGTCATTGGCAGCGCAGGTCGGTCGGGCGAGATCTCTAAAGATCTTGAATAAGGTCTGCGATTTAGTCGCTGCTTGTAATAGCGACTCCTCGAGAAATCTCGCTTTGGCACCCTTAATCTGCATCTTATAGTCCATCAGTGCCTGTTTAAAAAGAACTTTATCTGGTTCGAGGTATTGTTTTCTCCAGGTTCGCTCTGCCCACCTGCAACGAAGTTTCAGTTGCGACAGCTCAGCTGTAAACCAAGGCATAGCGGTTTTGAATCTATCCCTAATTTTCCGCAAAGGGGCCAATACCTCCAAAGAGTCGAGGATTTTCCGGCTAAGATACTCATAGCTCTCATCCACACTGTCTGCTAGAGGGGTGCCCCCGCCCAACAAAGACGGCAGGCAAGATGGTTTCAGTAGCCTCGACCACTGCCTGCCAATCTTAGTCATAGTACCAGTGCTTCCACTCCTAGATGTCTCCATAGGGAGTGCGATGGAGAAACAAACTAAGGCATGGTCCGTCCAACACTGAGGGAGGATGTCTCGAACAGATACCTGGCTGGCATCTGCAAAAATCAAGTCAAGAACATGGCCCTTGATGTGAGTCTGCGAGGGCACCAGCTGCTGCAAATGAATGTTGCCGCAGGCCTGAACCAGGTCCGAGAAGGCAGACCCTGTAGACCCATCTGGCCGTAAATTAAAGTCTCCCAAAATCAGAGTCCTGGCATGAGTATTAGAAAGCTCATAGATGGTATCGATTAGCTCAGGTACTGCTGACAGAGTGCTGGCAGGGGGTCGATAACACAACAGCCCCGAGTGGAGAGTGCCTCCCTGTCCTTTCAGGGAAAAACCCAATATATCACAGCCCGAAATACTCTTAGTCTCAAGCTGGGAGAAATCCAGGGATTCCTTATAAATAAAGCCCACACCACCTCCTCTGGCTCCCACCCGCGGGTTGTGTCTGATCTTATAGCCAGGAGGGCAGGCTAACCCCAGTTCCACCGCACAGTCCACTCTAGTCCATGTTTCTGTCATGAAAAGAACATCTAACTCACAGGACTCTATGAGCAGTGCAATTTCCATGTGATGTTTGCTAAGAGATCTAACATTAAGCAAACCACAGGACAGGGACTGCTTCTGCCTAGCAGTGGTAAAAGACTGGCGGCGTAGTGATGTACCTGGATCGAGGCTTAATAACATGTCTCTGGAATAAGTTAACCCGGTAGGAGAAGATGAAACAGCATCCCCGGCACCCGTCGTGACCTGTGCGCGAACGGGCGTAATCGCGCTTACCTCTGGCACACCTCCGGCGCGCCGCCATCGCGCTCGCTGCGCGCCTACACTGCGCGCTGGTACGCACATCTCCTTATGTACTATGCTAGTAGACCACGCGGGAGTCCTGTGAGGCAAACCTCTGGACCCGCGAAAGATGGCGCCTGAAAGCGGGCCGATCCAAGGAGCCTCACCCAAGATGGCGGCCGGGACGCCGCGTTCGCTTTCTAAATAGCCCCCCGAAGTCTACCTAATTCCCGCAAAATGCAGGTGGGTTTACAAATTTTTATGGTGCAAGTCAGGACTGACTAAATACCCCCAAATACCAAACAGCAGAAGCGCCTAGCGCCGAAGTGGTAGCGCGAGTGACAGGACGTTTAAAAATAGATTTATAAAAATAACTGAATAAGGCTGCAAAATTCGCATTAGCGCTATGATAGAAGACGACCAATTGACTGCCAGGGAGAAGCTACTCCGAATGGAAAAAGTAAAGTTTTTGACGTAATTAAGAACAAAAATGAGGATCTCCGAGCACGTTCCCGCTGGAATAACCTGCACATCATTGGTGTTCATGAATCCACAACAATGGATCGAATGGAGACCTATGTTGTAACAATGCTTCTGTCACTCTTTAGAGATGACCTCTTCCTCATGTTTATTGTGGAGCAGGCACATCATTCTCTGTGCCCCCGCCCCCCCATGCAGAGAACCACTGTGTCCGATCATTGCTTGTCTACTGAATTATAGGGAGAGGTCACTACATTGTGTCTGGCCAGGGAGTGTAGGCCTCTTCAATATCAAGGGAATGCTATTTCATTTTACCCAGATTTTACGTTGGCAGTGCATGCTGCACATCGTGAATTCAACCTGGTGAAGCTCACTCTGCAGCAGGTCAGTGCCACGTACTCCCTTCTCTACCCTGCCAAGCTCCCCATTCTTCATCATGGAAAAACAGCTGCAAGTTTGCTTGAAATAATATTAACCTTTCTGCTACCAGGACTGCTTCCTCCCCTGGTAGTTCAAGCTGTGACTATTATCATCTGAGTCCTGTGCTGGTTGCACCCTGACTGTTGGCACCCCATTGATCTTTTCTGCTGAACCTACCGACTGAGTGGTGCCCAACTTCTCGACCTTGCCTGACAATCCTTATGGCAGCGTGGACGGTGTTTGCATAGATTCCAAACTCTTGTCTACCCTCTCCCTCTGGCCATCCAGGCACTATATGGCTGGGGAGTAAGCTGGAACCTCTAGGTACCCCATGGGGATGATTGCCAATATAGTTGTGCTTTGTGGGTATATTTTGTTGTATGGGGGTTGGGGGGGGTGACTTTTGGCCTGGTTTGGGACTGCAGTGGGAGGGATGGAGGATGAGCGCTTGTGCATTGTTTGTCAACTTAATTCTATGGTATGTCATGTAGTTAACTGTGCTACCAGCCTGATTGTCCTGTGTGTGATTACCATCCTGGAGTATGCTTACCCTTTTGTATGCTTATGTCTCCTATTAGCTGTTTGACCGGTGACATCCGGGGTTTAAATGATCAATGTAAGACCTGGCAGGTGTGACCGACCATATGGGGGAAATCTCCTAAAGACAGCTCAGTGGACATTTTTAAGATTGAATCAATCCACAGAATTACTAACAGTGTATGTCATATGAAAGAACAGAAGATTCCCTAGGATTGTTATCTGTGTGTGAGTGTGTTGCTTGCGTGATAGTGTATTGATTTGTGAGAGTGACTGCTTAATGGTTGTTTGTGGGGTTATATGCATAAAGCCATATAGTGATCTTTTCATGTTTCTTTTTAATGCTCTTTTGGAATAGTTTATCTGTAAATAATATCGCTTTGTTTTTGTGAAATATGAAATGTTTTCCACAAATTGGATATTTGGAATCAATTGTACAAGTCTGCACAGCCTGATCTCTTAAGAAAAGTAAAAGAAAATATTTTAAAATGTTGGCTATACATGAAACAATCTTCTAATAAAAACTAATGTATTTTACATAACTTGTGTTGGAAAGATTCTATGTTGTGGAACTGCCCGGGTGATGAGCCTTTTGTAGGCCACTAGAAAAGCGATATATATCTGACAAGAGTATTTCTATAGTAATTTTTGTTCTTTTCCCTTCACTCTTGGACTTTAAAGTACACATAATGGGTACCTTTTTTCATGTGATATGAGACCCGGCAGGTGGTGACATATCTTAACAGACACCAAGTTAACATTTGCCTGCTGCAGAAGCTGCACCTGACTGCATCAACCCGATCAGTACTGCGTGCGGGATGGATTGCTGCGTCCCACATTTCCCATTACTCCAACTATGCGCGGGGGTAGCGATCCTCCTCCGAAAGGGATTGCAGTGGCGCACGTGCAGGGTGCTGAGTGATTCGCAAGGAAGGTGTGTCATCTTGGTGGGCACGCTCCAGAGACATCCTCTGATCTTAATTTCGGTGTATGGCTCCAATGTAGATGATCTCCATTTTTTGCTGAGGTTTGGCGACTGGTGGGGACTATGGGGCCAGGAGCGGTGCTGTGGGGAAGGGACTTCAATGTGCTTGTGGATGTGCAGAAGGACAGGTCCAGCGTTTCTCGACGCCTGCACCCAGGGGGCCGGAGCCATTTTGTATACTCTCAAGGCTGATAATGCACTCTCAGATATTTGGCGATTTCTGCACGTGACTAGCCCTTAGGGCACCTGTATAGCCCCAACACACAACACATGGTCTAGAATAGACTATTGGCTCATCACTAAAGATGTGGTAACCTGGACTACTAATGCTGCTCACATCCCCTGGTTGCTGTCCAATCACACGCCTGAATTGCTGGAGATTGCTCCCCTGCGCCTGGTCCCACAGACCTTCTTCTGGAGGCTCCCTCCAAATGCGCAGAGATTAAGTTTTTTGCGAGGTGGTCCAAACTGCCATTACTGAGTACTTTTTTGTTGTTTTGTTTTAAAGTTTTATATAGCGCGAACTAGACCCGAGACATCGGGTATCAGAGCGCTTTACATGAGCACCAGTTTTGTTACAGATGGACACATTCATTTTTGTTAGGCACGGGGAGATTAAGTGATTTGCACAGAATCACAGGATGGTGAGTGTCCCTGCTGAGACTCGAACCCGGTTCCCCCGCGTCGAGGTTGACTGCTATAGCAGTAAGGCTACATCCTCTCCCCTTTGAGCTGAACTTTAAACTGCACGCACACACAGTTGAATCTCAGCTACGCTTTGAAAAAGAATTTAAGGTTGTAATTCGAGGGGTCTACATTACCAAGTGGGTAAGTAGTCTTTGGACACTCTGCGGAGAGCTTGCGCCAAAAATCCGATAGCTGCACCTTGGAGCTTCAATTGTTCACCACTAATAGAGCGACCACCCTTGCATCCCTTAGAAACGAGAAATCTGAGTATGACAAGGCTGCACACAGAGAGATGAACTTTCTTTGGTGGGAGACAGTAGCTCGGCGCTATGGTGAAAGGGATAGGGCGGGTAAGACTCTAGCTGGACTGCTGTACAAACCCTGGGCTAGTTATCATGTTGTAGAATTGGTGAACAACCAGAAGATTTCTCATGTGGGTGGTGTGTTTATACAGCGCGTTATGAAGAGCTTTTACTCTGCTTTACATGCTTCCTCCCTATTGCATGGCTCGTCTCACTTGACCCCTTCCTGGATACTATGCAACTGCTCTGGTTAGATGATGGGCATCATCGATTTCTCAATAAACCCTTCACGGTTGAAGAGGTGATGCAGCTTACAGCTGGCTTACCTGGAGACAAGGCACCGGGCCTTGATGGCCTGACTGCGGCCTTTTACAAGGTGTATGTCCCTTTACTTGCCCCCCCCACCTTTTGCCATGCAGAAGGATTCCTTTACCTGTGGCATGCTTCCACCTTCCTTCAAAAGGCACTTACTGTTACTATTTTAAACCCAGACAAGGTCCCCCGTGCTCCAATTCCTACAGGCCTCTTTACATTATAAATGTGGACAACAAAATTTTGGCCAAATTGATCGACTTGATGTAGCGCAGAAACCTGGGGAACGGGAATCACGACGAAAACCCCGTACCTAATATATATCCTCCCTTCATCACAGACCAAATATCACATTAACACATTCACTCATACAATCATTGGTGGGGCCCATAACACCAACATTCACACTCTGCTTCTCAATGGCCTGTACTTACGGGAGGGATGACTGTTTCCAAGCGCTGACATGAAAGGAATACCTTATAACCTATAGAGAGAGAACTTATTTACACTTCTGTACATTAATACCCTTATTACTGCACATCTTAATCCTAAACATCAAGATACTCCTTCCACATAGTCGACAGATCAAATTAGTTGTTTTGAGTTTAGTGAATTAGTCCAGCTAAAACATACTCAAAATTCCTGATCTACTCCTTCAATTAAACGACCAAACACATTTTCTTGTTAATCAATAGTTTGTTTATCTAAATTATGCAAGAATTTTAGTTCCATCTAGTAAATTTATTCATTATTACACAAATCACAGAACACCATATTTACCTATTCTGGCTTATCGGTCGTCCTCTAAGTCATCAAATTTAGTTGTCAGCACACTACAGTCCCAAAGATCAGGTCAAGGACCAGAGACGTTCAAATATCGATCGGTGCCCATAGATTGTTCGATAGTCCGTAGTTCATCAAGAAATTGGGCAGCAATTCAGTCTGTCAAAGATTCAGGAGCACAGCCGTCACGAAGCGTCACCGTCGTCTCCGTCAGCAAAGGAAGTACGATAAAAAGTAGCACACCTCTCTATTCTTACGTCATTTTTATAATTGAAATAAGGTTCAAGAGATACAAAATAAAGAATTTGGGCTCATCTCATTGGTCAGTTGGGGTCGTCCGGTGAAGTTTCACACAGTTCGGGATGTTAGGTCATCCTACATGTTCCATCCGGTTTTTATAAACGTCTATTGTCAAAAACTCTTGGCAGGCATCCCGTCGTGACCTTGGTTGGGTACATAGAGTCTGGGGTCATCTTGAGGCTACTGGTACGTGCGGTTGGCGCACGCCCACTTGGTCTGAAACCTCGTGGAATGGTAGCCGTCGCGTCATGTGTGTCGGTCGGCCATCTTGCTCCTAGGCCCAAAGGATAACCTAAGCAAAACAAACACAAAAAGTAATTAAAACATAGAAATAACGAATAAAATGTTAAACCCTCACTAATTCCCCTATGTGCTTGTAATTATCTAGCATATGGCGACATTTAAAGCGTTCATATTCACCCAGTGATGTCATCTGGTGCAACATACGATAACGTCACAAAAGCAACATATATCATGTGATATTCTATTTTTCTAGTATTAATGTGCGTACATAGGTTAATTACGAATTATTTTAGCCATGCAAAATGCAGATCCCACGTATGTTTCGTAAATTAGTAAGGTTGATTAAATTTTCACACAAACCCATTAATAGTATTATAATTAATAGAATATTCTAATTAGTATAAACATGCAGAATAGGGGGTATACAAAATGTTGTACTACCCGCTCCATCAGCCTCCCTCCTACTTCCCCATCTACCATATATTGTCTACCCAGACCAATCTGACTTTGTTCCTGGCCGCTCTAAGGCACATAACCTGTGCACCTTCTTTGTGCTTCCCCACTCTCTTAACCACTCACTTAGTGCTGCGGCGGTACGGCTGGATGCCACTAATGCGTTTGATTCGCTCGAATGATCCTACCTATTCCACCTCCTGGCTCTTATTGGTGCCAAATTCTCGCGCCTGATTCAACTACTCTAAATCCGGCCTGTGGCATGCTTGCGAGTTAATGTAGAGATTACTCCCCCATGTCAAGATTTTGTGGTGCACACAACAGGCTGCCCCTTGTCACCTATTCTATTTGCCGTCGCGAGGGAGCTCTTAGCTGCTTGATTGTGGCAGCATAATTCGTGGGCTTTTGTTCACCCCAGTAGGATTCTGATCTTTATGTACACCGATGATGTTACCTTGTATGTTCGTGACACATATCTCAACCTCGCTCGTATAATTCGGGAAATCATTCATTTTGTCGGATATGCAGGCATCACCATTAATTGTTCTAAGTGCTCATATTACTGCTCACCAAGGCTACGTGACCCTTCGAGTCTGTGCACCTATTGACTTGGTCGGAGGGAGCGGTTAGGTATTTGGGGGTCTACCTCTATGGAATTTGGATGAGTTGTGGCGTTCAAATTATGGGAGGTTGATGTCATGGCTTGAAGACCAAGTGCCAAAATGGATAAACCTGCCACTGTCTCTTACAGGGAGAATTGCCATACTCAAAATGGTTGTGCTCACCAAGTTCCTGTACTTATTCTTTAACCTCCCAATCCCTCTGACGGCCGCTTCACAAAATGCGCTAGGTCTCAACTAATCACACTAACTACGGGGGAGCAAGATGCTCACAGTAGTCTGGGAGGAGCGGACTCTTCCTTTTGACCAAGGGGGGGCTCTGCACCCCTGACATGGATCTTTATTTCTATTGTGTGGAGGCACAATTTGCCCATTACTGGTAGCACCCAACTCCATTCCAACCCCACACGGCACCCTCACATGATCATGTAGCTTCCTGTTCACTGAGTGCTGCGTTATACCTCCCTCCGAGGTGGCCCCAGTCCCAAGTTGACACTGTAGCCTGCACGGTCTGGGCGTGGGACAAGCTGCGACATTGGGTAGGTCTGGATCACCTGTATGCCCCAGCGATGCCCCTTGGGGCTCATCCCCTGATTCCTGCAGCTGTGGACGCTGGTGCGTGTAGCCGCATGCGACGATTGCATCTCCTACACTTTGGGGATGTGTATCCTGGGGGTCCCTTCCTGTCTCCGCAACATGTACTAGATGATCCGGCCTCCACCCCTTCAGACTTGTTTACTTATCCCCAATTACGGGCGGCCCTGTGAGCTATGCACATCACCTTCCCGGAGGCTCCCCTGACGCTTCTAGTGCTGGAGGAACTTCTCACTAACCCGTCCCCGTGCATGCTTTCACACGACTTTACACCATAATGCAGGGACCCCTGATTTCTGAACCCACTGCACGAACACTTTGGCCTGATGGCTTTGGAATCCCAATGACAGAAGAGCAATGGCGATACTGCTGCACTCAATTTAAGGCCCATTCCCCTAACCACTGAATTTGCTTAATCCACTTCAAATATCTGCAGAGTTTATGGTACACCCGTAGAGCTCCATGGAATGACACGAGCTATGTGAGGTGTGCTGCGCCTATTGTTACTTTCTTACATCTGACGTGGGTATGTCCCAAGTTTGCATGCTACTGGTCTGAGATATTTGATACCATTGTGCTGCTCACGTGTAATATGCCCAGGCGGAGGCCGTCGGTGGCTATGCCGGGATATGTAAAGGACACCCTCACTAGTGCGCACAAACTCACTGCTCTCCCACTGCTTATGGCCAAACACTGAGTGGCCATTCATTGGGGCATACACCCAGCACTTCACCTGGCTAGGCTTCTAGGGGATGCTGCTTACTGTCAGAAGCAATTGGACATTTACTTGGGACCGATGCCGATACGCTTCTGGCCGAGGGACATTTGGGCTCCATTGATGGCTAGGCCCCAAAGATGAGCACGCTAACTGTCAGATAATGCCCCTTGTACTTTGGACCATGTCTGAGTCTGATGGGCATAGGGTTGGATCTCCATGGGGAGGGGCCCCTGTCTTCTTCTGGGGGACATCCGCCAGCCTGGACTGCACATGCTGGGTGGTATTTGATTTTGATTGTGACATGTTGCATACTTTATTACTGAGGATTATGATATCTTGATGTACTTCATGCTCATTTCTGTATCTGCAAAAACAACAGTTGATGGACAGAATGCAGAACAATGGGGCATATTATCAAGGTCCGGCAATAAATATCGCAAAGCACGCTTAGCGCTTGCATATTTATCGCCAGCTATCTCTGGAATGTATTGCCCGGTTAGCGCGTTATCAACAACGCGCATCGCAGAGGCGATAAAAATTCCAGAGATAGTTGGGATATCGCCCTTTTCCATGGTGGAAAACGGCGATAACCTAGATGATAGGGCCTTCGGTCTTAGCCACACAATCCACCCCCCATGTTAAGTATGCCTTAGTCAGGAATTTAACCCCGAAACCGGTCCTAGGATGCTTGTCTCCGGTCCAGGGAGGACCTGGCTTGGCAGTTCGGGCTGGACTGTTCCCATGAGGCACAGGGTCAAGACTGATTTGCATATGGCCAGGTCTAAACTGGGGTGGCATGGTGAGCAAAAGAATGATGGATTTAACCCAGATCTCTTGACTGGGGGTGAATGTTTTGATTTGTTCTGCATTCCGTCCCATCAATTGTGTGTCTTCCCATTTCTGTATCTGGGGTGGCGGATTACTGCATTGCTTGTTTCTGTTCTTTGTTTGTACAGAGCTCTTTGCTCTGAGTTTTTTCTGTCTTGTTCAGTATGAATGTATGAATAAAATATATCTTTTTAAATAATTTAAAAAAAAACCTTAGAGAGGGATTGAGGTGGATCTTCCTGCCTTTGGTGCTCCACCTTGTTCCTTGTTGGGAATCATGGCTTGTTAGTTCCAATGCCCAGCACCAGATTCTTGCTCTGCTGCTGCCTTAAAGTTGCTATCTGCAGAAACAAGGCAAGTAAAAAACAAAATGTTGTTTCGCTGTGCAAATGTCTGTGTTTGTGAGTGATTGACAGTGACTTAGATTTGTTTGAGAGTGCCAATGACAGTGAAAGTGAGTGAGAATCTGAGTTTGAGAGAGTGTATGTAAGTTAGTGCAAAGGAGTGAGTGAAACAGTGTGAGTGAGTGATTGGAGATTGTGAAAGGGTGTGAAAGGGCTTTCGATGTGTAGCTGTCAAGAAAGCAGCAGGTGCAGTTGCACCAGGACCGAGTCATTAAGTGTGAAAGGGTGAGTGTGTGTGTTTGTAAGTGACAGTGAGAACCAGTGAGTATGAGTATGTTTCTGTGTGAGTTACTGTGAGTGTAGGTAGAAAACACGTTTATTTAGACAATTGTCCATAAAACAGTCAAAAAACACATAAAAGTTACAATTGATAATTTAACCCCATCTAACTTACCCGACACCCCCTCCTACTACGTTCATCATCAAAACTCTGTTTGACAGACTGTAAAAAACTAGCAATTCCTACTGCCACATCTAAATAACACATTTCTGATAACAACTCAACAGCTTATCTCCTTTGGACTGTTTCCTATTTAAAAAACAAGGGTCTTAAAAATGTAGTACGGCTTGAAAGATAAAAAACATAGTCCATAAGTGTATGCAGTAGAGAGAATTTTGCATTCAGGGGGTAGGGGCGGAGACCGGTGTTATCCTGGACCCTGGCCCAACATGGGCAGAATGAATGGATTGGATTACATCCCACTCTAGCACTTACGATTTCATTCTGTAAGCCGGGGTCTGGTAACTGCATCAAATATGGAAAGACAATGTCTTGGGCAAGAGTAGAAATTGAAAAGCTGATAGACGGTGTATTGTTCAAATAGGTCTAGTTATTAGTCTCAGTCACCATTACTGCAGACTCTTTCAATTCTTGTTTGCCTGGGAAGGGGGACCAGGATGTAATTGTGCCACAGTCTGAATGAAGGTTCTTAATTAAGGTCAATCCACTCCTTACTTCCTTTGCCCACCTTCTTTCACCACCTTGAATCTCAACCCAGTATGGTTTAGATACCTTGATCACATCATCGTCTTCCGAGAGGCTATTGAAGTATCTTAAGGCCCGAGTGAAGGCCAGCAAACTCCAGGAGACTAGGTGAACTCTCTCCTTATGCCCTGGACCATAGTACCTGGAGGGAGCAATAGAAGTCTTCTGAGAGCTGCCCTTTCTAATCGGTCCCACTCATAGAGAGGATCAAGGAAAAATATCTCTCCTCCATACGGCCCAGCGGAGGTATCTTCCCTTCATAAGCACTCAATAGTGGGATATGGGATAACCCCCCAAATTTCCAGTTGAATCTAGACAGACAACTGGCCTGCAATAGTGCATTCTACTTTGTGCAGTCCTAATACGTGCTCCAGTTTAAGTTCCTTCTAAAAGTCATACCCAAGTATTTATATTGGTTGATTTGCACCACCTCCCATGTATTTAGGTACCACATGAACTTTTTTACTGTTTTCCCAAAGACCAGAATCTTGGTCTTCTCCAGATCAATTTGGAGCTGGTTCTGCTTACTATATGTTGCTAGAGTTTCCTCTGCAGACCAATTGGGGTATAGTCCAACAATGCCAGATCATTGCATAAAACAGACAATCAATGTGCTTTTTCCCAACTTTAGGGGAGAAGGACTTTGTTTGAGATATAAAAATGGGAAGGTGGGCTAGAAGTAGACAGGAAAGCAAAGGTGCTAAGATGCACCCCTGCAAAAGGCCATTCCTTTTTGGATTTGTTTGAGATAGCCGGCCTGATTTCTCTATCTCCACCTGAGCCCAGTTCTCAGAGTGCAAAAACTGAATTACACTAAGGAGGTTTGGAGGGAGCTCCCAGGCGGCGAGTTTTCCCCATAAGATATCCCTGTCGGGGAACAGTCTGAACACCGGGGTCTAAACCACAAGTGTTCCGACTCTGCAAGCCCTACCATGTATGCCTTAACCATGCATATGCCTTAACCACGTATGTGTGTGGTTAAGGCAATACATGGTAGGGCTTGTGGACGGACGGAAGGAGGGAGAGATCCACAGTGAGTTAAGTGGGGCTGGGTTGTGGTACTTTTGTGGGCTGGAGGGCCGGGGTAGATTTTTGGGCTAGGGGGTGGGTCAGGAATGTTTTGTGGGCTGGGTCGGGGTGGGTTTGTGTGCTGGGGGTAGGTCATGGGCAATCTAGCTAGACGGATGGGAGCAGGAAGCACGGAGAGAGCCGTGGTGAGGTAAGTGAGCTGGGGGTTGGGTTGGAGTACTTTTGTGGACTGGGGGTTTGGGGTAGTTTTGTGGGCTGGGAGTGGGGATAGTTTTCAGGGCTGGGGGGTCAGGGTAGTTTTCAAGGCTTGGCGGGTCGGAGTAGTTTTTAGGGCTGGAGGAGTGTTGGGGTTCGTGGTAAAGGCATGCATGGTAAAGCAATGCATGGTTAAGACACAGTCGTTATTCAGACCGGGTTGTTTAGGCATGCGGGGTTAGGGATTTAGTTGTTCTGTGATACAACCATCCCTGTCCACTGAATCAAAGGCTGTCCTGAAGTCAACAAAACAGCAGCAAAGCCTCTGATTCACTTCCAGGGCCTTCTGGATAATGGCCCATAACAAAAAGCAGTGATCAGTGGTAGAATGGCCCTCTCGGAAGTCCCCCTGCTCTATTGGGATTATTTTAGATTCAGTAGCCCAGTCTTCCAACTTAGATAAAATAATTTTGGAGAAGACCTTAACCGAGATATCTAGAAGGCTGATAAGCATATAATGTGTGGGGTCAGAACTGTTCCCTTTTTAAAATAAAAAAAAAAAGTTTTACTATGGACCCTTTCCATGATGGAGGGTGAAGGCTGGTTGAAGAATCCAACTGAAGAAAAGTGAGTAAACCGTAGCCCACCAAACACGGTTCGATTTGACTATGACAGCTGGGATGTTATCAGGGTGCTTTATTCTCTCAATCACTGCTCTTACCTTCTTTATTGAAAACGAAGTAAGGGGGAGTTTTTGTCCGAGATTTCCCTGGGGTCCAGCTGGAACAGAAGGTCCCCTAGATCTTCCGGAATCATACATACAAGTGTGCCCCAATTAAAGTCATTGAGCTCATTAACCTTTGATCAGAACTTTTGTTGATCCTTTTGAGTGACAGGGAGTATGAGTGAGAGCGTGTGAGTTACAGTGAGAGGGAGAAGAGAGAGATTGCAAGAGGGAGTGAGTATGAGCGAAAGAGTGTGAGTGAGTAAGTGTGTGTTTGTATGTGCGGTTATTATTGTGAGCATGCCGCTGGCCACAACATACTCAATATAGTTCTGGGATTATGGGGGCACCCCAGGTAGCATGCTGCTGCTAGCATACTGGTGATAATCCTTGTCATATGAAAGGGCACCCATGGCTAAATAAAGGCCCGACATACTAGAAGTAATTATTTACCTGGTCCCTGTGGAGAAATTCTGGTGCTTGCATACCAGAGGAAGCTCTTGGCAGGGGGGCACCCATGGAAAAATGCTTTCGCTAGGAATATGAAGGAAATTCTTCGCTTAAGGGGGGGGGGCACCCAAGGCAACATGCAGACCTTAAAATACTGGAAGAAACACTGGACATAAAGGGATATACACCTATGGCAAGATGCTGGTGCTGGCATACCGCATACAATTCTTTACCTTAGAGATGCCAGCCAAGGCATACTGGGACCAATGGGGCTGGTTGGGGGAAGCAAACCTTAATAAAATGCTGCTTCTGAAATACTGAAATCAATATTTGACATACAGGCCATCCATAGTATGTGAGTATTATCAGTGCCAAAATTCTGGTACTGGAATATTGTATGTAGTTATTGGCATAGGGGATTCTCACAGTCTCGCCGAGATGTCTGTGTAGAGGTACACCATGCTCACGAAGTTGGGCACAATGAGACATACCTAGAGTTTGGAGAGTTGGCCCTTCACATCCAATAACAGGAAGACAAACCCTTCAGAGTTGCATGGGTCGTTGACAACTTGACCGCCTTGATCCTGTGGTGGCCAGCAATGTTCCCTCTAATCTTTTTCCTCTGTGTGCGGAAGTTCAAGATCTTTGTGCACTGTGACCAAGGCTATGTGCACCAAACAACTGATCACACATTTGAGTGGTTCACTCAGAAATAAAAGTCTGTGGCGATCACCACTCCAAATCTTTGGTCACAACAAGTGCGAAAGAGGTGCATTACACACTCATTTAGTGCCATTTTAGACAGTTTTGCAATGTAGATACACACCCTCGTGACATGATTTGCTTACTCCTGTAGCACCTATAGTACAGGTTTTAAAAAGGACAGGATACAGAAGGTGCTAGCATTACAGGTTTTTACTGAACAGCAGGGTTAATGCAAGCAGTCAGAAGAGGCAGTTATTATTGATCTTCAACTGGGATCCAGGGTGGACCAATTGAAATATGCAAAAAATATTCCCAGTGTAATTCGCCAACTCTGGAACACATAGAGCAGGGACCACAGAATGTCTGCTTTTGGTTCTGAGCAGGAATCTGCAGGCAGTGAAGGGGCTTTCTTATTTACAATTTAAGTTAGCCCAAAACAAAATCTTTATTTAAAGGGCCAACAGCCCTACTTTTGTTAAAGAATGATCCTGGCTAGAAGCCACCTGGACACTAATACCTAGATTCCAACACAATGGAGGCTAAACAAAAGCACATAAGTATCACTTTACAAGTAAAGTACTTAAAAGAAATATTTGAGGCAGGTTTTTGACTTTGTTTACCCTTCCTACATAAGCTACATACTTGTACTCTAAGGAGGTAGGCATATGTGCATATAGGGGAGAAACAAAAAGTATGGATTTAAAATGTAATGGTGCTGGGGCTGTCTGTATTTATAAAAATGTATTACTAAGCATAGGAATCCTTTTTAACAGCATTATATGACAAATTGAGAAAGAAAACAACACATTTCTATACTCTTGCCTTGCAGTTTGAAAGAGGCTTGTTGATACTGGTTCATAGCTCACTGTACTACATCAGGATTGCAATTTATCTACTGAAAGTAATAAAGGATATGTGTCAAAATTAGTAACCCACTGACCTATCTACAAAACAATGACAATATGTGATTGGCATGTTACACGATGTGCATAACAGGAGATGCATTAACCCTTTATGCAGCACAATGAGTCAGAACTAGAAGTAGATAAAACACAGACCTCTCCAGCAACTGCATTAACCAGCAGAGTTATCTGACCATTACTATTATCCCCTAAGATTTCCTGGGCACACAAAGATCTCTGCAGAGGGTGTCTTAACCCCATACCATATTTTGAAATGCAGCCATTGCAATCAATTATGCCAGCACAGATTTACTGTCACATGTGTCCTTAAAAGTTCTTTGCTGCAGAGTTTTAAAAAAAGTATAAGTTGACAGCCAGACTCTGGTTTGTATCCACTTTCAGTTGTCACCGATTTGTGAGTTTTCACATCAATGAGGTCTCTGTAGTGGTTTCACAGTGAATTGGCAAAAAAGTGCATGTTTCTAAGATCAGCATGCACTGAATAAAAGCCCAACAGAGCCATTCATTCCCCTACCTCCCCAGATTCTAACAGCACCATATGTAAAGGGCTGCACTCTTATGTGTATGAGCTGACCCTTAAAAATATTTGAAATGTAAAACATTCAACAAACATCATGTTAGAATATGATAAGGTTGCATTCAACAATATTTCTTTGCTATGTGTGCGTTTCTCTTTTAATACTTCTAAATATTTGGGAAGTATTTATTAAAAGTGAACCGAGAAACAGCTTCTCACGTAGCAGGGGCAGCTACACTTTCATGGATGAAATGCTGGCCAGTGCATCTACACTAAATAAATATATGCTATGTACAAAACATTCATTCCTGCATTGTGCCCCCAAATGTTGCTAGTATTCTGAGTTTTATATAGCGTGAAGGGCACTGGAGCACTTTCCATGAGCACCAGTTGCATTACACACAGACTCATTATTAAGATTTGTTTTTAAGATTTGGGGAGATTAAGTGAATTGCCCTAGAGTCAGTATGCTGAAAATGCACAGCTTCGAAATATTTTCCCTGGGGGTTAACACTGCCTCTCTTCCCCCTGAGTCTCAATGAGAGAGCAGGGAAAGTTGTGCGCGCAGAGCGCAGTTGGGGTTAGATATACTATAATACAATTCTTTCAATAGGATCAACCAATCCTGGGCTTACACTTCTGAATGCCCTCAAATTAGAGCGTGATCACGGCCTCTCACCCAGAGCCATTATGTTAAATGCAGAATCGCAGGCTGCAAATCATTATATATTATGACATCTTTTCAAAAGCTTTTCTGGGGGCCGAACAAATAAAAAAATATTTTCTGGTTGCTTGGATTAGAACCCAGCTCCTCCGTTCCAAAATCGGCAGCCCTGCCATTACACCACACCGCCTCTGCAATACATTACCGGCTCCTGACATTAACAGAGGAAGCAGCAAGTTTACAAGCTTTAAGATTTGTAGCCTGCAGCATACCCAGTCTACCTGTCGCAGAATAGCTGCTCTTCTGTCTGGCCTTTCAAAAGCACTGCCCCTGCTCCTCGCACTCTGCCCCGAAAGTGACAGTTTTTAGACGCTCATCTGCATATGTTTAAGTATGTGGTTAAGGATGGCATAGCTGCCAAGGTTTCAGATTGCTATGTGTGACATTTTCTAAATTTCAGTGTTATTATGAGTGACATTTCAACTACTAGGAGTAACACTTTCTCGCAAGCAAAATCAAGCAATGAAGATGAGGGAAACATATCAATATCAGAAATGACACCCATCTGAGCAACAAGAAACTCCAAGATCATCTTTAAAATGCTGCAAAGCACCAGAAATGTTCTCTGTCCACATGGGACCTGGCCCAACAGGAAGAATGTGTGTGGCACCAACATGAACAAGTTACCCGCGGAGCCATCTCAGTTGCCTAAGTGTCACACTGTCTCAGCTGACAAGAGCACAGACAGGCTGTCGAGCACCATTCTGCATTATCTTCACAGGCTGAGGCCGGTGCAGTGAGCTCCTATACAACATAGATGATAGCTTATGGCTGTCAGAAACCTGTTTTAAATTACCCCCGGCAGTTTCGAGAAATAAACCGCAAACGTAAAGGAAGGCGCAGAAACACACACTTGGTCATAGCTATTCTCATTCTTTCAGAACTAAAGTCACAGGGACAGTGACAGTGCATACCATACTGCATACACGCTGTTTTGAATATGTCTGGTTTTTAACATGCTGTTGAACACAGGCTGTTCATTAAGACATCATATGACATTGACTGCAGACTGTGTATGTATACATTTCTAAAAGGTGGTGGTAAAGGGATGAGAAGGAAGAAGAGACAAAACTGAAGAAGGGAGAGAGTGAGAAGGAGGGAGACAATGGAAGTAGGGAGAGGGGTGATAGGGGAGGAGGTAGACAAAAGGAGGTGATAGGGAAAGAGATAAAAAAGAAGGGGTGTAGGTGAGATTGGAGGAGAGAGAGAGATGGCCAAAAGCAGAAATGGAAGGGGCAATGCAAATGTGAGGCACTTGACATGGCTACTGCAGCAAGTAAATAATTAAATAAAGCCAGACGTGCGCTGGCCAGCTCAGTTGATTTAGTGATAAGATCTCAGTTATGGGATGGATAACTGATGTGTTCTGCTGTGAATTACTGTACTGTTCCCTGGAAGCTGGCGAGCGTCCTGCACCTTCCAGAGTACAGTAATAAGTAGTGTCAGTGGACCCCCAAATGTGAGTCATGCAACACGTGTTCCATCTTTGCTGAGGGTCCCCGTCTTTATGTGCCCCACAGGTTCCACTGTGATATGCTAAACTAGGACAGGCATGCTAGGATAAACAAAATGCTTCTGGACACTGAGGTTGAGGGAGTGTTGAGCAGTAATGGTTCAGGTGCTACAAGTAATCCTTTATATGTCTGCTTTCTGCTCTACATTTAGAGATAGTGGGCAGTCTGAGTTACAGACTCTTCTTCGAGCCGGTGGAAATTGCTCTCGCACGGAGCTCTTTCCCAGCTTCTGAGAGAAAAATCCAAGGTTACCAGACCACAGAATGCTGATTTTTTCGAAAAGCATGCTGCATGCATTAAAAAAACGTTCGTAGCCCTGTGGGGGCTGCAGCGGGTAGTAGCAGGGTGACAGGTGAGCATTGTGCAGGCATCAGTTGGCACGCCTTGGCAGACACACACCCTCAAACTGAACCCCGAGTCTCTGCTTCTCCGGTGATTATATTTTTGAGCAGAAGGCAAACGGCCGGGAGGCTCCCAGAGCAGCATTTGGCAATCCTAGGCCTGTGACAGGCAGTCCAGGGACCAGAGTGCAGCCTGATCGGCTCTGTGCCTGCGAAGCAGAACTGAAGGGGCGCGGAGCACAGGAGGGGTGCTCAGGGACAGGTCGGAAGGTACAGGTCTTCTCACTGAGCCTCCCCCTGGGCATGGGAATGCTGGTGATTAGGGAAAGTCTTCAGGGGATAATGCAGCTGGCCGGTGTGAATACACAGTAAGACATTTTCAGCCATGGAGCAGAGTGAAGTTAGATTATTTACATAGTAAAAGGGTGTCGACATCATCGCCATAAAATCAACGCATTTCATTCCCACGTTTGTAATCGAGAGACCTACTCCGCCTTTCATCCCAATTAGGCAGACAAAAGAACAGTGTCAAACATGGTAAATATATACTAAATAAATTAGCAATAGTGAAACATGCAGTCATGCCAGGACACTACCGAACTTCTGAGAGTTACAGTGAGTTTTGTACACGACCAGCACCCACTGACTGCGGCAGCTGCTGATCGCGCGCTACCTGAAGGAATTAATCATTCACACATGCACACAGTCGGGTGGCTGCATTGCAGCAGCGCTCTCTCACTTACTTCTCTAAGTTGCAGTAACTCGAGCTCGAGCCACCGCAGCAATTACCGATTGCCCCGTGCCTCCTCAGAGAGTCCTTGGGGACAGGCCTGGACTCGGGTCCAGTGAAAGTCCTGGCCACGGATGGACTCTTGGTGTTGTGCGCGCTTTGAAAGTGTATGTGCGCGTTTTAGGAAGGCCTTGTGCGCACGCACGCATCCGCACATGTTAGGGGGAACTATGGTGGCCACTATATTCACGCTTTACACACTTATGCAGAGTGACTACTCAAAATTAAGGTCCTGAAGAATGCTGCTGGATCCCTATAGGGGACCGACTTACTGCAGAAACATGTTGACCAATGTTAGGGATATATTTGGTTTAATCCCTAGTCCTCTCTTTTAATTTTGTCCCTGAGACCACTCAATAAAGATTCAGTCGATCCACAGAGACAATTTTAGTAATCACATTTACTAAATATATTTTTTTGCACTCTGGCCCTCATTCACCTCTTTTTTTTTTTTTTTTTAAATCTGTTTTTATTAGTTTAAACAAGAACATTCTTTGGAATTTGACATGACAGGTAAGCAGATATTCATAGGCATGTGCAGGGGATCACCCCGTATCGGGGTCAATAACTACAATATCCTGATATGCATTCAAATCAAATTGTGATCGCTGCCCACTTCGGAGCCAGCTGCAGTCTCATGGGCAGTTCCAGGGAGTCACATCAGATCAGAAGTGACAGTAGTAACTGTGAATCAGCCAGGCTCCTTGCCTGTACGCGGATGCCGCCCACCCCGTTCAGGTATTGTAAACAGGCAAATTACCCACAATTCCCAAAGGTTATACATAATAAAAAATTCTAACAATGGCAGCATGAGCTATACATACATATGCGTTACCCCCCTGTCTGTCATGAACTCCCCACCACTCCATCCCCCCACGGGGAGCGCTTGTGTGTGCGTGCGTGCGCCTCAGCCGTGATCATCTCTATGCAAGTGTGGGTGCCACGGCGCTGGGGGAAAGCAGGCAGAGGCCTATCATCCCGACTGTGGAGCAGCCCCCGGTCCGCCCTCACCCCCGCCAACCCTGTCGGCCACCTCCTGCGACCCCGCGCAACCTTCCGCGCCTAAGCGTCTGAGCTCCCCCAGCAACTGCCTCCAGCGGTCCGCCATGGGTTCCCTCCGTAGGCCCAGTGTTTCCTCCCTCTGGATAGCGGTCCCCTCGGCCCCGGCCCATGCCTGAAGTGAGGCGCTCCAAGCCTGCGCGTGCGGCGGTTCATGCGCTTTCCACCGCTTCGTGATGAGGCGCGCCGCCACTACCAGCCCTAGGTCTATGAATCGGGACGTCACCTTATCCTTTCGTGATCGTTTAAAGTGGTGCAATATGTGTTCGGGCCAGTCGAATGGGATAGTACGACCCACACTCCCCAGCAACAGCCCACTGACCATTCTCCAATAGGTGCCCAACCTCGGGCAGCTCCACAACATATGCAAAAAACCCGCCCCCGGCTCTCTGCATCTAGGGCACACTGCATCAGTACGGTGGAAGTACCTGTTAATTAACTCTGGCGTGAGGTAAGCTCTGTGCACGATAAATAACTGAATTTGGCAGAACCGCATGTTCCGGGGTATACGCACCGGGCCCTTGAGTATCCTTTCCCACTCCTTGTCCGCCATCGGTCTCCCCAGGTCCAGGTCCCATTTTGCACGGAGGCGGTCCAAACTGATGGACGACAGCTCCCTCAGCGAAGCCGCAAACCAGCGGATCAGGTGCCCTCCCCTCCCCATGACATGTAAATATTGCATGGTCAAGTGCTGGTTGGGTTCCGTGGCCATATCCCCCCATTTTGCAGTCATGCTCGCTATCAGCGAGCGGTGTGTCAGGAACCCACCGGGCGGGAGCCCGTCCTCCGATACCAGGGTCTCGTATGTTATGAGCTCGCCCTCCCGGTACAGATCCCCCAGCGTGCGTACATCAGCTCCCCACCAATCCGCCAGCATGGGGGCCGTGAGCACTCCTCCCCCACCAGGTGAGCCCTCCAACGGTATAGCCGGCGCATACGGGACAACAGTACGGGTGAGGAACAAGGCCCTCCGAAAACACCTATGTGCCACTTCCAGAAGGAGTGGTAGCGGGCGCGCGACCTTATGGAGAGGATGGAAAGACCTGGTAATCTGCTCCAGGGAGTAAGGCGCCAGCTCCGTGGCCGTGTCGTCCCTGCCTCTATCAGCCAGCCAGCGGGCCACCCATTGTAGCTGAGCGGCCAGGTAGTAGTGCTCAAAGCAAGGAGCGGCTAAACCACCCCTGTCTGTCGGCAGAAACAACTTCGCAAGCGCCAGCCTGTGCCTGGCAGTGCCCCAGATGAGTTCCCGCAGCAGCTGATTAAGCTTACCAAAAAATGCGGGGGGAATATACATCGGCAAGTTAGCAAAGTAATACAGGAGGCGGGGAGCATGACCATTTTAGCTAGCGCCACCCTGCCCGTAATCGTCAGTGGGAGCGCGCCCCAGAAGTGCACCTGCAGCTTGAGCGCCGCGACCGCCCTTCCCAAATTCCCATCGAAAAGGTCAGCCGGGCATCGGTAAATTTGTATCCCCAAGTAGCGGAAGGTGTCATCCTTCCATTGGACCATCGTGCCGTCCAGACAGTATCTCGGATCTTCAATCCCGGCGCTAAAGGCGTACAGGCAGGATTTAGCTGCGTTCACACGAAGCCCCGAGGTAGCGGCGAACGTTCGCAGCTGTGGCAGCCCCTCCGGAACACGCCCCACATCCCGAACATAGACCAACAGGTCATCAGCATAGAGCGACACGTGGTGGACGGCGTCCCCTAGCGGTATACCATCCCCCAGAGTCGCCCGCATAGCTGCAGCCAAAGGCTCGATTGCCAGGGCAAATAGGAGCGGGGACAGTGGCCACCCCTGGCGGGTGCCGGGCACACCGGTATCGCCTCCGAGACGTAAGGGCCCAGTCGGACATGAACCGTGGGGCGCCTGTATAGCAGGTCGACCATCTTGAGGAATTCCCCGTCCAGCCCATATCGCAGCAACACCTCAGCCAGGTAACCCCACTCCAGACAGTCAAATGCCTTCTCCAAATCCAGGATTAGGCACCCCGCTCTGGGCCACCTATGCACTGCCTCGGTGGCCACCCTGAAATATCGCCTAATGTTCAGCGACGTTGACCGTGCCGGGACAAAGCCATTCTGGTCGGTGTGCACCAGATGAGGAACCACCGGCGCCAGCCTCTCTGCCAGTACTTTTGTGAGGATTTTGTAATCCATGTTAAGCATCGCTAAGGGACGGTAAGAGCCCAGCGCCGTGTGATCTCTGTCAGGCTTGGGCAGGGAGACCAGGAACGCCTCCCGCATAGAAGGGGGGAGCGACCCCTCCTCCAGCGCTTTGTTGTAGAGCTCTCGCAGTAGCGGCACCAGGGACTCACGGTATGCTTTGTAGTACTCCGTGGGCAGGCCGTCCGGCCCCGGTGTCTTCCCGGATGCCATTGACTGTATTGCCTCCCCGATTTCCTCCAGGGAGAGAGGCCCGGCGAGCTCCTCATTGTGTGCCGTCGTGACCTCAGGGAGCTGGACGGAGGCCAGAAAGTCCCCAAGAAGATGCGGGGGGCCAGTTCCCTTTGCTTTGTACAGTTGCTTATAGTGGTCAACGAAGGCCTGATGTATTTCGCGCTGCGTGTAGACTAGCGCTCCATCCTCCCTGCGAATCGCTCCTATAGGGGCGCGTCGGTCCTCCTGCCGTATTAGCCAGGCCAGGAGGCGGCCCGCCCTGTCCGCTCTAGCGTGCGTCCTGGCCGTATGCGCAGCGTAATTGTGGCACCGGAGCCTCTCCAGGAGGTCCGCGTGCTTTCCCCGGAGGTCCTCCAGGTTGTGCGAGTGCCGACCCCCTCCTTCTCCCTCCCTCTCGTACCGCTGGAGTTCATTCTCCAGGCTCGCCAGGGAGTCTGAGAGGCTTCTGCGTATGTTCCAGTTGGCCCCCAGGCAGTGGCCTCGGATGGTCGCCTTATGGGCCTCCCACTCCACCAGTGCACCACTCGCCGTCCCTTCGTTTGCTTCAAAGTACGCCAGAATGGCCGTACCGAGGGAGGATCGAAACTCCGGGTCCTCAAGCGCGCTCGGTTGAAGCCGCCAGGTGGGCACCTGCGGCCGTTCCACCACCCAGCTAAGCTGGAACCACAAGGGGTTATGATCGGAGTGCGTTCGGCCCAGATATTCAGATCGCACTATAAGCGGGAGCAGTGACTGGGAGCCCACCAACCTATCCAGCCGGACGTGCAGGTCGTGCACTGCCGAGTAGTAAGAATAGATCCTGTCCCTCGGGTGGAGGGTGCGCCACAGGTCCTGCAGCGCCCAGTGTGCGAGCCAGTCCCCCAGCGCCCGAGCGTTGGACTCCACCATCGCAGCACGCAGGGGAGGGAAGGATCTGTCTAGCTGGACATCCAGTACCATATTAAAGTCCCCCCCCAGCAGCCAGGGGAGCCCTGCATAAGGGTGCAGAAGCTGCGTCAGGCGCCCCAGGAAGGACGGCTGATCTACATTGGGCGCGTATATCGAACCCAGTAACATCTCCTGCCCGTTCAATTTCCCCCGCACCAGCGTGTACCTGCCCTCGTCGTCCACTACCACCTCCTCACACCTGAAAGGAACTCCCGCTCGCACCCATATCAAGGTGCCTCGCGCATGCGCCGAGTAAGTGGTGCCATATGTGTGCCCTCTCCATCATCTGGAGAGCCTGCCCAGCTCTAGCTGCGACATATGTGTCTCCTGCAGGAGGGCGATCCCAACCGAGTGGCGTTGTAAGTAGGAGAAAATGGAGTAGCGCTTTGACGGTGTATGCATGCCCCGTATATTCCAGGTCACAATGTTAGTGCGTGCCATCGTAGAGTCGGTGAAGCCAGCCGGGCTGGAAGTAGAGTGCTCGCACCCGGGGGGGGGGGGGGGGGGAACGGGGGGGCGACGGTGCGACCCAGGGTAACATATGAATGCGCTGCCGTGTGAACAGTGTAACTTCTGTGAACAGTGTAACAAAAGGGGCGTATTCCCAACGGGGCATCCGTCCAAACTTTAAAGAAGCTAATTAACGGTGCAGTGTGTCAGTATAGTGCCTGATGGGGTACGCGCGGAAGTATCGACAAGTTGGCACAGTTCCCCCTCCCCAGTCTCCTCTAGGTGAAGGGAATGCAGCATCTCATCTAGCATGGAACTGCCGCGCTGTCCGAGCGTGGGGCGCAGCAGCAGGGGCCCCCCGCTGTAACCTCCAGTGGCACGCGCCACAAGCAAGCCGCCCTCGCGCAGCCGAGTGCCTCCAGCGCTAATCCTACGCCCTCCGCGAGATCCCCCAGAACCCCACCCCTCCCCCTGGTACACGGCTGCAGGGCAAAAGTGTGGGCATGCCTACCCCGCGTGATTCCCACCCCAGTGTAGTGCGGTAGCATCCCATCACACAATCAAGTCAGCAGTCTGTGGGGTCACCACTGGTAAAGCCAGTTCCTCGGAGATCGCCGTGGACGGGGACGAGGCACCACTGGTCCCCGGAGCACTATGCACTCCAATCTCCATGCAGTCGCCGCTGTGTGGCGTTCCCAGCATCGCCACCGCGTCGAGGACCTCCTGCCGCTCCATTCTGATCCTCTCAGGGCTAGGCGCCACCAGTCCCGTCTGCGTCGGCTGTCGAGCTCCCCGCCTCTTGCGCTTCCTGGGTCCTCTCTCTGGGCGGCCGTCAGGTTCTGTGCCCGCGGGTCTCGTCCCCGTCCACTGCCCCGTCTCCTCCAGCCAGTCCCAGACGTCCGCCGGGGAGTCGCAGAAGCGGGTCCCTTCCTTTGCCACCACTCGCAGACGGGCCGGGAACAACAGAGAGTAGGGCAACTCCAATTCCCGAAGTTGCCTCTTCACCGCCAAGTAGTTGCTCCTGCGCCGTTGCACAGCCGCGGTGTAGTCCAGGAAGAACATAACACGACTACTGCCAACTGTCGGGTCCCCAGATTTGCGTGTTTCACTCAAGACCGCATCCCTGTCGCGGTAGTTCAGGAGCCTGAAGAGGAACGGACGGGGCCGGGCCCCGGGTCTAGGCTGTTGCGCCGGCACCCTGTGCGCTCTTTCCACCACAAAGTGTTGGGACAGCGCCCCCTGCGGCAAGAGATCCTGCAGCCAGCGCTCCATGTACTGCTCTGGGTTCCTACCTTCCACGCCCTCTGGAAGTCCCACGACGCGTATATTATTGCGACGGGAGCGCCCTTCTGCATCATCAACCCGGTCTTCAAGCGCATTAACCCTATCCAGCACATCCTGCAGCGCTGCGCTATGACTCTGGGTAATATTGCCCATACATCCAGAAGCACAGACTCCGTACTTCTGCATGGGCAAAAGCATAACAGGTCCAGAATGTTGCTAGAATCTAAAAACGGTGGAATTAAGGCTATATTATATTACAGCTCGAGACCGCGACCTTCCCAGAGAGCTGGAAACATGCCGAGATCAACACCCTACACAAAAAACACAAGGCAGACCCAAGAGACCTCAAGAACTTCCAGCCCATCTCTCTGCTCCCCATCCCGGCCAAGGTCATCGAGAAAATCGTCAACAGACAGCTAACCCGATATCTCGAAGAGAACAGAATCCTGGACCCTTCCCAGTCTGGGTTCCGCAGCAGCCACAGCACCGAGTCCGCCCTCATCGCCGCCACCGACGAGATCAGGACCCTGCTATACAACAGGGAGACCGCAGCACTCATCCTTCTAGACCTCTCCGCCACCTTCGACACCGTATGCCACCGCACACTACGCGCACGCCTCCACACCGCAGGGATCCGAGACAAGGCTCTGGAATGGACCACCTCCTTCCTCTCCGGCAGAACCGAGAGCGTCCGTCTCCCCCGTTCCATTCCAAAGCCTCCGAGATCATCTGCTGCGTACCCCAGGGATCCTCCCTCAGCCCGACACTGTTCAACATTTACATGGCCCCGCTCGCCCACCAGCACGACCTCAACATAATCTCCTATGCCAACGACACTCAACTGATCCTCTCCCTCACCAAGGACCCCATCACCGCCAAAGCCAACCTCCACGAAGGAATGAAGGCCGTCGCCGACTGGATGAAGATCAGCCGTCTGAAGCTGTACTCGGACAAGACGGAGGTCCTCATCCTCGGCTCCAACCCGTCAGCCTGGGACGACTCCTGGTGGCCAACGGTACTGAGGGCAGCCCCGACCCCCACTGACCACGCATGCAACCTGGGAATCATCCTCGACTCAACGCTCTCAATGACCAAGCAAGTCAATGCCGTCTCCTCCTCCTGCTTCAACACCCTCCACATGCTCCGCAAGATCTACAGATGTATCCTGACAGATACAAGAAAGACAGTCACCCAGGCCCTCGTCAGCAGCAGAGTCGACTACGGAAACGTCCTCTACGCGGGAGCCCCGACCAAGCTCATCATCCCCCACCTGAGAAACCTGCACTGGTTCCCCATCAACAAGAGGATATCTTTCAAGCTCCTCATCCACGCACACAAGGCACTCCTCAAGACCGGCCCGGCCTACTTCAACAGACAGCTCTCCTTCTACACCCCCAACCGTCAGCTACGATCCGCCGACCTCTCACTCGTCACCGCCCCGTGCGTCTGAAAAACAACCACCGGCGGGAGATCCTTCTCCCACCTCGCCGCCAAGACATGGAACACCTTCCCACTGAGCCTACGACAGACCCAAGACCTGCTGACCTTCAGGAGGATACTGAAGACCTGACTGTTCGATCAGTAGCAGCCACACCTCCCCCCCGTCCCCAGCGCCTTGAGACCCTCACGGGTATGTAGTGCGCTTAACAAATGACTGATTGATTATATTACTTTTTCTACTATACTTTCCAGTAGTACTACTCTCCAACTTGGCTCAAATCTAAGTTACATTCCAGACTCAGCCACTCACTGATACGACAAGACTTTCATACATAAATCAATGGAGGCAGGGGCTAACACTAAGAACACATAGGGAAATGGACACAACATAATGCATTCAAAACTTTACATTAATTATTTTTATATTTACGAATATACATATTTTATTTTATTTTAAGATAAAGATACAGACAAACAGTAAACACAGGTATAAATAGAGAACACATATAGCTTCATTCACATTTAACACACCTGCTAATGTAACCGGAGGGGGGGGGGGGGGGGTTAAACAGCCGTAACTTCAACACACCAATCAGAAGGTGAAACCCAGCACACTACCAACCAGCCACACACAAACTGCCCACATAAGAAAGCAATAAAAATCCGAAACAAATTTTTTACAACATCATTAAATGTCTTTGTCATCATGCCACTCATTTTGAGAAACAAATACTGAGAGAAAGGATATACAAGTTAGAGGTTCAACATCTTTGATTTGTCATGGGAAGCAGAAGCTGCTAGTTGCTGCTTCGTTCCTTTTGGGAAACATTAGTTGCTAGATGCAGATTCTCTACTCATGTGATACTGGACATGTTTGCAGGCTAGGAGCATGACTTCAATTCACCTACAACCCAGTCCCACGCCATCCCTGCTCATGCCAAAATACAGACTGCACTCAGCTTCCTGGCCGCTGGACCTTAGGAGAGCTTCACTGGGGACATGGTGGACAAATCATAGTCAAGCCAATTACAGCACTTCCACCAGGTACTGAGATGCATCACTGGGTACTTGCACAAGTAGGTTATCATGCCTCAGTCACTGATGGAAAAGCAAAAGGTTGCAAGAAATTGCAGGTCGTTGTCCACCTCCCTCGGGTGTTAGATGCCGTCAATTGCATCCACATGGCATTTCATCCACCCTGCTGTAGTGGATGCCATTTCTGCAACAGACACCACAGGCACTTTATCAGTTGCAAACTGTCTACAATGCAAGGTACTATTTCACTAGTGTGCATGCAGTCTGTCTTGGATGCACACATACAAACTTTGTCAACTGGCGATTGTAAATTAGCTGGCTGCTGGCTACTAGGTAAGTTTCAAAGCTCACACTGGGACTGCATATATATTGGAGGAATGCCCTCCCAAACATTTCCACTCCTAACTTCACCCAGTAGCAATACACTCATTAGACTAACATTTATTGCATGCATGTATGGAAGGTCAGCAGCAATATCAGGGTAAGCACCTTGTAACAAAGATCATATGTTTGTTATAATGATGCGGGATATTCCTTCTCGTCCAGTCTCCTAAGTCCCTTTTGACTCTAACTACCCTGTCTTAGCAGAGTTATAACAGGGCATATCTATACAAGCCATCATTGCTCTCACTTTCAAGATATTTTTTCTTTAGAAATCTTTTTATTTTATTGTCAACAACAACCGGGTACCGGCACATACAGTACAAGTTCACCATAAAATGTTTCCTCTCCAATACATATATCATCATTTTAACAGCCACATATAGCTGGAGTGAGGATCATTACAGAGCACTATGTCCATACAATGTCCAATCAACCATGAGATACAGTGCTACCCGAAGAGCTGCAGATCATAGTGCAATAGATGGCAGGGATCTGGAGGTCGCAGAGATGCTACTCCTAAGGAGGAGAAGCCATCACCTCTGCTGTCAACTGGGCTATCAGTGTTCTCCTTTCTTTCTGCAGCTCGGGGAAATACAAATGTCCTCTCTGTACTTATTACATTTTCCCTATTTCTGATCCCATTTTTTGGTGCACCCCCGTCCCTTGAACACTGACTTTTCGGCAATCATTGGAGTGTCCATATCCTTTGCCCAATCACCCAGGAGCGGAACCGCCTCCACCCCCATTTTTGTGCAATGTTTCGTTTCGCAATGGTGAAGCCCATCGATGCCCGAGCCTGTTCAGCCTGAGAAAGGTCAGTCGCCCCCCAAAGATTAAGCAGGCATAGGCGGGGAGATAACTTTAGGGACTTGTCACATGCCCTCTCAAGTTGACGGGCAATCTTTCCCCAATAACCCTGGATTCGTGGGTGCTCCCATAGCATGTGAATGAAGGTACCCACTTGATTACAGTGTCGGAGACAAAGCGGATCAGGGCGTCTACCTAACTTGAACAAGAGTTTACCATCAAAGTAGACCCGATGGAGGATCTTGAGCTGGAGGAGTCGCATGCGCATGGGAATGGCTAGTTCTTGAGGGGAGGCCAGTGCGTCACGCCACTCATCGTTCTCTATCATTCTCAGGTATTTCTCCCAGACCATCCTCAACTTTTGCATCGGATCTGCCCGGTTATTAACCAGTTTCTTGTAAGTGAGTGAAATGGCCTTGCGGTCCATGGGATCCAATAACAACCGGTCCTCCAAGGGGGAAGAGTCTGGGAGGGGGACACCCTTTGGCAGGGCAGAGGATACAGCATGGCTGATCTGCAAATACCTAAAAGTCTCGGACTGTGTCAGTTGGTATTTTGCCTGAAGTTCTGCGAATGTGGCCAATTTCCCCTTCACCCACATATCTCCGACCATGGAAATCCCTATTGTGTCCCGGGCATTTGCTGAGTTGGCCCAGAATATCAGATTGCCATAGAGGAGTCGCCTTTGTCATATGCTTGTGCCAGCCCAACTTTCTGGTGACACCATGCCAAGTCTGGACCGTAAGCGCCGTCGGGACAGTTAAATTGAGTTTGCGGGGATTCGTATAAAGTGCTCTGTTATAGCCGCCCTGTCCCATGAGCCAATGATCTGTTCTGAAATTGTGCTCATCGTGGGGGCCAAACACCCATCTGTTGACTGCGAACAACTGGGACGCTTGATAATAAAGTCTTATTTCCGGTAAACCAATGCCCCAATCATACCATCCCATGGTGAGCTTGTTCATTACTATCCGTGGCGTACGGTCTTCCCACAATAAGCCCCGCAATACACTGTCTATTTGGGAAAAGTAAGAATCTGGGATTGGGTTGGGGGTATTCTGTAAGGTGTAGAGAAAACGCAGAAGTGCGAGCATTTTCAACAAGGATGTGTGCCCCAGGAGAGTAAGAGGGAGAGAACGCCAATGTAGGGCGTCAGATTTGTAGCGCTGAAGAGGCCCGAGTAGGTTTTGTTCAAAGAAGAGATCAACGTCTGGAGTGACAAAAATACCCAAATAACGAAAACCCCGGGCAGTGACCGAAATCTCGTAGCCCCGACGACTAGCTGGGGGAGCACCCCACAACGCATACATCTGGGATATGGACCAGTTTATACGATATCCAGAGTGGAAACCAAAGATGTGGAAGATATGGAGCACCCGTCGCGCTGGGGAAGCCAGATATAGGAGGATATCATCCGCGTAAAGCGAGATGCGGTCCTCGTGGTATGCCGTCCATTTAAGCCCCTGTATCCCCGGATCACCCCAGACCCATACAGCAAGCGGCTCCAAAACTAGGGCAAAGAGTAACGGAGAAAAGGGACAACCATGCCTCGTGCCCCGGCGAAGTGCAAAAGTGGTAGAACGATGATTATTGACAACGACATGTGCGGTGGGTTGAGTATATAATAGTCTAATCCTGCGCATCAATTTGGGTCCGAACCCCATGCGAGCCAAAACGGCGAAGTGAAAATCCCATTCTATTGTATCAAATGCCACAGAGGCATCTAATGATAACAGGATTGAATCTTCCTCAATGGTATTAATCCTACCAAGAACCCCATGCACCCATCGTAGATTCTGGGCCGTGTTTCTCCCGGGCATAAATCCTGACTGATCCAGATGGACTAGGTCAGTAACATAAGGGAGGAGTTGATTCACCAGGAGTTTGGCTAGGATCTTGGCCTTGACCGTCAAGAGGGAAATGGGGCGGTATGATTTACAATCTTCAACAGGCTTATTCGGTTTATGAATGACCAAGATGGATGCGGTTTGGATATCTACTGGGAGGAGACCTGACTCAAAACATTCATTATATAAATTCAACAAATGAGGAGCCAGCAGTGTTCAAAACTACCACCTGGATAAAGGGTCTAAGGGAGAGATATTTAAAGACCTGCCCAAATTCTAATCCCCATAACAAGACTGTATAAACACAACAGAATAGGGGGTCTATTGGTAGACAGCACAAGATTAAAGAAAAAGAAAAGTAGTGTGTGAAATATCAGACCCATACATAGTCAGAGCAGAGCACGGAAAACCATCAAACCGACTCAACCAAAGAGACCAAAGTTGAGAGCAAAGTCACCTCTCACGATCAGTTTATATCATATGGTCTCCACCAAGAGCCGAGGTATGCCTCTTAGTCATAGAGACTTCCTCGTTAGTGTAAGGCTCTCTTGCTCATATGGGTTGATAAAGAAAAGTCCAAAAGTCACGTGACAGACTGTGACCACCAGACAGAAGAAGTGCAGTGCAAAGGAAAATGTGAAGTTTAAAAAGAGATTGTGTGAAGAGTACGATATAATTCACTCATTTCTACACATCTCAATTAAAAGGGTGTGTGAACAAAAAATATATACCAAGCAGTGCCAACTAGTCACTGTTGAATGAGGGTCAACATGTTTCAGCCTTCACGGGATTATGGCCCAAGGCTTTCTTCAGGACCTATAAGAATTAGTGCTACTGCATTTAAATTGATGGATTCCAAAAGGTGAAAATATAAAGTGTGAAAACTTAGCATAGGAAGAAGTAATCAATACAACCTCACTTTGTCCTAATCCTCTATATCACAGGGTGCTAGCATCACCTGAGGAGAAAGGACAGTTAGCACACATAGTAGACCAATTCAGAAAAAATGTGCCGTCTATATACAAGCAAATTTAACATAAAAGTGCCTGGTTCATTGCTATAAAAGAGAGAACGCAATGCTTACCCAACGTGATCAGGGATTGCACCTCACCTACCCTGGAACCTGGCTCAGGTTAATGAGGCCCCGCTCTAAATCGTGGGTAAAGAGAAACAAAAACATCTTTTTTTTGTATTTATTCATTTTATAATTAATTAAAACCACATTGGAACAGCAAAGAGCCAAAATGTACTCCTAGCTGTTCAAATGCGTTACGTTAAACGTAACGAACTCCTAACCCCCAAAAAGTGTACTCCCATGAGTGCAGATAACCCCTCTCAGTAAATCAACTCCTTGAAGTGATATTGTTATTACAGATACAAAATATATAGGCTGGCTAGTATCTCTGGCTAGTAAGAGACCAGAGCAAATCATCATCTGTCTCTTTAACAACTACCGAAAAAATGACAGCCATTCTACCTAGTTGTGATAATCAGGTGTCTCAGTTCTAAAGAGTAAGGCGCGCTTGTAAGCATGCCTCATACGAACTCTCCTCAAAAACTAGTGAGCGAAAAGGAAACAGAAAAGCCCGAAATTAGGGCGCTCGGTTAGCAGCAGCACACCTCACCTGTCCGTCGTTGCCCCTGGCTTTCCTAAGCAGGGTGGGAGGCAACGTACCGGAACCGGGAGTGTGTTCAAATACTCTCACCACATAGGGCACGCCTTACGCTGCGTAGCAGGAGACTACGGCGGCCGCCGTGTCCAAATAGATAGAACTACAGAGAAAATGGCATGCCTCATGGGAGATGTAGTTTAAAAGCTATCAATGTATTTTGAAGATTCACGCCTTCCGCTGCATGGCTGGAAACTACGGTCGGCAACAAGTCTAAATTAGTGGAACTACAAAAAACGGCATGCCTCATGGGAGATGTAGTTGATCGCTGTAGATGCGCTTTGAGATTAACTACGCGCAAAGCCTGAAAACATACAGACCACTGTAGATACGGGGTAGCCTTTGCATTTAACCCTCGATCAACTTGCCAAGCTGCAGTTTTGCTCTATGTCTATTCCAATCTCGAACAGATCCGAGAGACCCAAATCAATGCCATCTACTGCTCGGATGTCAAGTCCCATTCTGGATGGGCAAAGTCAATGATAGCGTTACAGTGAGAGAAAAGCTCATTATGTATACTCTGCTTTCTGGGTGATGTACTTAGTGCACGTCATGTGTTATAAACCGCTTACTTCCATGCTGGTATACCGCAAAGATTTAGTAAAAGGTAAGCTCATCTCTATTAGTTTGAATTTAGTTGTGGTAGTTAACATCTAGTGTTCCCATTCTCTGCTTGGTGGGTAGTATGGTGTATTGTAAAAGACTCATTTGCATACTGCTGTCCCGCAGAAATCAATGGTTTGTAGGCTCTCCCCTGTTACTATTGCAGTAGTTCACAACTAGGGTTCCCTATCAAAGTCCCAGAGGTAAACACATTGGTGTAGCGACGGGCCGAGGTTAGTTCATTATCCATTTTAACAAAGGTGATAAACGTTAGACCCGGAATGCGACGATGCCTCATACCAATGCACCGCACAGTTGTGCAACGCCCCTCCTTAGTATTGGATGCTCGTCCAGGGAATATCATCGTTTAAACCCAAAGTGTCACAACATAGCCTATGCACCCATTTTTGTTCTTTGGTGAACAAAAACCTGGAGATATCACTGACGTGTTGTGGAATGATCGGTTTCTCCAGTATTGTCCAATGGAAATCATCTGCAGTGTGATTGGCTTCTGTATAATGTCTGGTGAGTTTTGTGTTGGATTTGCGGCACCTGAAGGTGCTCTTATGCTCTGACATGCGTAGTCTCACCTTTCGGGTGGTCATACCCACATACCTCATCTTACACGGGCATGTGATTAAATAAATAACATTACTGCTGTTGCAGTTTGTGAAATGAGTCTGCATCCAGGGTCTATCGGTCCCAATATCCACCGAAGAACTGTTGGTAGTTTGTGGACACACCGAACAAACCCCACAGGGATGGTGTCCCGTCACTGCTGGCAGGTCCCATAAAGTACCTAGTGGTCTACTGGGCCCAGTTGATGGTCGTGTATGGACCAATCTGTCCTTGATATTGCCTGATCTTTTGAAAGCAAAGAGTGGCATCGCTATTTTCTCCTGGCAACTATTTAATATCCTCCAGTGTTTTTTGATGCTTTTCTTTATATCATTGGATAGTGTGCAGAAAGTGCTGACCATCGTGAGACGTTCCAATGGTGGCTTTGGTACAGGCGGTTCCAACAGAGCTTCCCGATTGTTATTCGAGGCCCTTTTGAGAGACCGTTTGACCAACTTGCGGGGATAGTTTCTCTCCATAAGTTGCTCTGATAGTAAATTGGCATGTTTGGTAAAGCCATCTGTTGTTGAACAGTTCCTACGCACCCTCAGGAACTGGCCGTAGGGTAAATTATCCCTAAGGGCCTTAGGGTGCTGACTGTCGTAACGCAAAAGCGAATTGCGTGCCATGGGCTTGCGGTATAATTCACTGCCTAAGCCCTCAGGGGTTACAAAAATCGATAGGTCCAGAAATGCCAAACGGCTCTTGTTCACTTCTACCGTGAACTTCAGGTATTCATTCCGTGAGTTAAGCCACTGATGAAAATGGCCGATGGACTGTAGGTCTCCTCTCCATACCACCAAAACGTCATCAATATACCGCTTCCATAAGCGGATTGATGAAAAAAAGGGGTTGGTGGGAGCCAGGACGTGTTCCTGCTCGAACGCATGGACATATAGATTCGCTAAGCTGGGCGCGAAAACGCTGCCCATGCTGGTCCCTGACGTTTGCAGATAGATGGTATTCTCGAATTTAAAGAAATTCTCCTTCATCGCCATTCTGGCCAGCGTCATAATGAAGGGTACAGGTGTAATGGACTGTAAGTCGGTACCCTCCAGGATGGATCGTATTGTATCCAGTGTCTCATCTTGGGGAATGGATGTATATAGAGATTCGACATCGAAGGAGACTAAAAAGTCTCGTTCCGTGTCGAACTCTACCGTGGGAAGCAATCGCAGGACATCCTTGGTATCCTGCAGATACGTCGGCATCTTCTGGACAATAGGTCTTAGGAAGTGGTCCACAAACATAGACAGTGGTTCCAAAAGGGAACCCTGTCCCGAGATGATTGGTCGCCCAGGTGGAGGTCTCTGGGCCTTGTGTACCTTTGGCAGTACATAAAAATAGGGAATGACGGGAAATTTGGTCTGAAGGAACTGTGCTTCGTGGTTGGTAATCCAACCTTCACAGAGAGCTTCTTCGGTGATTTCACCGATAGATTTAAGCAGTCTATCAGTAGGATCATGGCTTAGAGCCCTGTAAGAACGCTCATCGCCCAATTGGCGGAGGCATTCTGCTCTGTATTCAACGGTATCCAAGATAACAATGGACCCCCCCTTGTCTGCAGGTTTGATGGTAATTTCTTCTGCTCTAGACAAGGAGGTAAGTGCTTGCCTCTCAACTCGTGGTAGGTTAATAAACCTCTCCCTCCTTGTTTTGCACATGGCGCTGATCTCACACGTGACCGCTTTTTCAAAAGTGAGAACTTGTGGAGGAACCAGGTGTGTAGGAGGGTTAAATGTAGACTTAACTCTAAGCCCCGTGTTTTGTTCATTCTCTTCAGGATCAATTGTAGTTTTGTCCCTGAAAAAGTGATGTAGCCTCAATTTCCTAAAAAACTGTGCCAATTCGCACTGAATCTGGAACGAGTCACCTGTGGAGGTGGTGACGAAGCCAAGGCCCCTGTTGAGAACAGACAGCTCGTCTGTTGACAGGTTACGCTTGCTCAGATTCACTACGAGGTTTGGTTGGCACTGCCCGTGGATGGAGCCGAGTTCTTCCTCGTGTTGCTCCGCGTCCCGGCATGGGGACCTGAGGGAGGGCCTGAGGTTAGATCCCAGTGAACTTGGGCTTGTGCGTTTCTTCGCCTGACTCGACTTCTTGGGGGGCCATACCCTAAAAAAGACTGGTTGTCAAATTCTGGTTGGTATGCTGTCATGTGTGGTGGAAAAGCTTGTGGTGGAAAACCCCAAGGGGTGGGTGGCCACCACTGTTGAAATTGTGGTGTACCATAACCCCTTTGGTGGTAGGGTCTAGTGTATCTACCTCTACCTCTAGAGCGTTGTGTAGGTCTCTCAGTGTCACTAGATGTTTCATCGGAGCTGGAGCCTGAATAGGAAGAACCATATCTTCTCCCATTGCTCTTGAACTCAGGTGGTGTGTAATCCTCACTGGTATAAGGATAAACCTTTTCATGTTTGAACTTGGCCAAATCTTTTTTAAATTTTTCAATTTTAGAAAGGAGAATAGAGTCCTTAAACTCCTTATTATTTTTATTCGATTCGTCCAAGTTCTTTTTGAATAAAGTGGCAGTGATGGTAATTTTGATTTGGGCCTCCAAGGCCTGTATCTCTATGAGGATGGAATCAGCCACTCTCTTCGCTGTGCTGATAATTAAAATCAGCCAGTCACGCGTGCAGCGCCATGCTATAAGTGACCAGTCTTTGAGAAACGCTCTATCATCCAGAAAGAGCCTTGGGGCATTGGTTACTATCAAACCAGGGGGCGCACAGTTCGCTCTCAAATATTCAGCCATAATGGCGCCATGAATGGAAGAGCGTGAATGGGATTTCTTCAGAATGAGGACTCTGCCCCAATCGTTACCTGTCTCTGTGAGGGGAGCATTCGAACCCTCAAGTATACTAGGTGTATTGTCAAGAATAGATTGGAATATTGCGTCGTCATACGCCAAACCACTGAATTCAGCCATTTTGTGATGACCAAAGCATGAGTTGAGATACAGCAAAAAGAGGATAAACGCTACCAGAAAGGAGATCACAAATTGGTGTAGGCTATGCAGTCATAAAAATCTGCATTGAAAATGGGATTATCCGCCAAAGCAGTATAATCTTCGTGAAAGACCCGCAGCCAAGAAGCTGCTCAAAAACATCAAAACTACCACCTGGATAAAGGGTCTAAGGGAGAGATATTTAAAGACCTGCCCAAATTCTAATCCCCATAACAAGACTGTATAAACACAACAGAATAGGGGGTCTATTGGTAGACAGCACAAGATTAAAGAAAAAGAAAAGTAGTGTGTGAAATATCAGACCCATACATAGTCAGAGCAGAGCACGGAAAACCATCAAACCGACTCAACCAAAGAGACCAAAGTTGAGAGCAAAGTCACCTCTCACGATCAGTTTATATCATATGGTCTCCACCAAGAGCCGAGGTATGCCTCTTAGTCATAGAGACTTCCTCGTTAGTGTAAGGCTCTCTTGCCCATATGGGTTGATAAAGAAAAGTCCAAAAGTCACGTGACAGACTGTGACCACCAGACAGAAGAAGTGCAGTGCAAAGGAAAATGTGAAGTTTAAAAAGAGATTGTGTGAAGAGTACGATATAATTCACTCATTTCTACACATCTCAATTAAAAGGGTGTGTGAACAAAAAATATATACCAAGCAGTGCCAACTAGTCACTGTTGAATGAGGGTCAACATGTTTCAGCCTTCACGGGATTATGGCCCAAGGCTTTCTTCAGGACCTATAAGAATTAGTGCTACTGCATTCAAATTGATGGATTCCAAAAGGTGAAAATATGAAGTGTGAAAACTTAGCATAGGAAGAAGTAATCAATACAACCTCACTTTGTCCTAATCCTCTATATCACAGGGTGCTAGCATCACCTGAGGAGAAAGGACAGTTAGCACACATAGTAGACCAATTCAGAAAAAATGTGCCGTCTATATACAAGCAAATTTAACATAAAAGTGCCTGGTTCATTGCTATAAAAGAGAGAACGCAATGCTTACCCAACGTGATCAGGGATTGCACCTCACCTACCCTGGAACCTGGCTCAGGTTAATGAGGCCCCGCTCTAAATCGTGGGTAAAGAGAAACAAAAACATCTTTTTTTTGTATTTATTCATTTTATAATTAATTAAAACCACATTGGAACAGCAAAGAGCCAAAATGTACTCCTAGCTGTTCAAATGCGTTACGTTAAACGTAACGAACTCCTAACCCCCAAAAAGTGTACTCCCATGAGTGCAGATAACCCCTCTCAGTAAATCAACTCCTTGAAGTGATATTGTTATTACAGATACAAAATATATAGGCTGGCTAGTATCTCTGGCTAGTAAGAGACCAGAGCAAATCATCATCTGTCTCTTTAACAACTACCGAAAAAATGACAGCCATTCTACCTAGTTGTGATAATCAGGTGTCTCAGTTCTAAAGAGTAAGGCGCGCTTGTAAGCATGCCTCATACGAACTCTCCTCAAAAACTAGTGAGCGAAAAGGAAACAGAAAAGCCCGAAATTAGGGCGCTCGGTTAGCAGCAGCACACCTCACCTGTCCGTCGTTGCCCCTGGCTTTCCTAAGCAGGGTGGGAGGCAACGTACCGGAACCGGGAGTGTGTTCAAATACTCTCACCACATAGGGCACGCCTTACGCTGCGTAGCAGGAGACTACGGCGGCCGCCGTGTCCAAATAGATAGAACTACAGAGAAAATGGCATGCCTCATGGGAGATGTAGTTTAAAAGCTATCAATGTATTTTGAAGATTCACGCCTTCCGCTGCATGGCTGGAAACTACGGTCGGCAACAAGTCTAAATTAGTGGAACTACAAAAAACGGCATGCCTCATGGGAGATGTAGTTGATCGCTGTAGATGCGCTTTGAGATTAACTACGCGCAAAGCCTGAAAACATACAGACCACTGTAGATACGGGGTAGCCTTTGCATTTAACCCTCGATCAACTTGCCAAGCTGCAGTTTTGCTCTATGTCTATTCCAATCTCGAACAGATCCGAGAGACCCAAATCAATGCCATCTACTGCTCGGATGTCAAGTCCCATTCTGGATGGGCAAAGTCAATGATAGCGTTACAGTGAGAGAAAAGCTCATTATGTATACTCTGCTTTCTGGGTGATGTACTTAGTGCACGTCATGTGTTATAAACCGCTTACTTCCATGCTGGTATACCGCAAAGATTTAGTAAAAGGTAAGCTCATCTCTATTAGTTTGAATTTAGTTGTGGTAGTTAACATCTAGTGTTCCCATTCTCTGCTTGGTGGGTAGTATGGTGTATTGTAAAAGACTCATTTGCATACTGCTGTCCCGCAGAAATCAATGGTTTGTAGGCTCTCCCCTGTTACTATTGCAGTAGTTCACAACTAGGGTTCCCTATCAAAGTCCCAGAGGTAAACACATTGGTGTAGCGACGGGCCGAGGTTAGTTCATTATCCATTTTAACAAAGGTGATAAACGTTAGACCCGGAATGCGACGATGCCTCATACCAATGCACCGCACAGTTGTGCAACGCCCCTCCTTAGTATTGGATGCTCGTCCAGGGAATATCATCGTTTAAACCCAAAGTGTCACAACATAGCCTATGCACCCATTTTTGTTCTTTGGTGAACAAAAACCTGGAGATATCACTGACGTGTTGTGGAATGATCGGTTTCTCCAGTATTGTCCAATGGAAATCATCTGCAGTGTGATTGGCTTCTGTATAATGTCTGGTGAGTTTTGTGTTGGATTTGCGGCACCTGAAGGTGCTCTTATGCTCTGACATGCGTAGTCTCACCTTTCGGGTGGTCATACCCACATACCTCATCTTACACGGGCATGTGATTAAATAAATAACATTACTGCTGTTGCAGTTTGTGAAATGAGTCTGCATCCAGGGTCTATCGGTCCCAATATCCACCGAAGAACTGTTGGTAGTTTGTGGACACACCGAACAAACCCCACAGGGATGGTGTCCCGTCACTGCTGGCAGGTCCCATAAAGTACCTAGTGGTCTACTGGGCCCAGTTGATGGTCGTGTATGGACCAATCTGTCCTTGATATTGCCTGATCTTTTGAAAGCAAAGAGTGGCATCGCTATTTTCTCCTGGCAACTATTTAATATCCTCCAGTGTTTTTTGATGCTTTTCTTTATATCATTGGATAGTGTGCAGAAAGTGCTGACCATCGTGAGACGTTCCAATGGTGGCTTTGGTACAGGCGGTTCCAACAGAGCTTCCCGATTGTTATTCGAGGCCCTTTTGAGAGACCGTTTGACCAACTTGCGGGGATAGTTTCTCTCCATAAGTTGCTCTGATAGTAAATTGGCATGTTTGGTAAAGCCATCTGTTGTTGAACAGTTCCTACGCACCCTCAGGAACTGGCCGTAGGGTAAATTATCCCTAAGGGCCTTAGGGTGCTGACTGTCATAACGCAAAAGCGAATTGCGTGCCATGGGCTTGCGGTATAATTCACTGCCTAAGCCCTCAGGGGTTACAAAAATCGATAGGTCCAGAAATGCCAAACGGCTCTTGTTCACTTCTACCGTGAACTTCAGGTATTCATTCCGTGAGTTAAGCCACTGATGAAAATGGCCGATGGACTGTAGGTCTCCTCTCCATACCACCAAAACGTCATCAATATACCGCTTCCATAAGCGGATTGATGAAAAAAAGGGGTTGGTGGGAGCCAGGACGTGTTCCTGCTCGAACGCATGGACATATAGATTCGCTAAGCTGGGCGCGAAAACGCTGCCCATGCTGGTCCCTGACGTTTGCAGATAGATGGTATTCTCGAATTTAAAGAAATTCTCCTTCATCGCCATTCTGGCCAGCGTCATAATGAAGGGTACAGGTGTAATGGACTGTAAGTCGGTACCCTCCAGGATGGATCGTATTGTATCCAGTGTCTCATCTTGGGGAATGGATGTATATAGAGATTCGACATCGAAGGAGACTAAAAAGTCTCGTTCCGTGTCGAACTCTACCGTGGGAAGCAATCGCAGGACATCCTTGGTATCCTGCAGATACGTCGGCATCTTCTGGACAATAGGTCTTAGGAAGTGGTCCACAAACATAGACAGTGGTTCCAAAAGGGAACCCTGTCCCGAGATGATTGGTCGCCCAGGTGGAGGTCTCTGGGCCTTGTGTACCTTTGGCAGTACATAAAAATAGGGAATGACGGGAAATTTGGTCTGAAGGAACTGTGCTTCGTGGTTGGTAATCCAACCTTCACAGAGAGCTTCTTCGGTGATTTCACCGATAGATTTAAGCAGTAAACCATTGATTTCTGCGGGACAGCAGTATGCAAATGAGTCTTTTACAATACACCATACTACCCACCAAGCAGAGAATGGGAACACTAGATGTTAACTACCACAACTAAATTCAAACTAATAGAGATGAGCTTACCTTTTACTAAATCTTTGCGGTATACCAGCATGGAAGTAAGCGGTTTATAACACATGACGTGCACTAAGTACATCACCCAGAAAGCAGAGTATACATAATGAGCTTTTCTCTCACTGTAACGCTATCATTGACTTTGCCCATCCAGAATGGGACTTGACATCCGAGCAGTAGATGGCATTGATTTGGGTCTCTCGGATCTGTTCGAGATTGGAATAGACATAGAGCAAAACTGCAGCTTGGCAAGTTGATCGAGGGTTAAATGCAAAGGCTACCCCGTATCTACAGTGGTCTGTATGTTTTCAGGCTTTGCGCGTAGTTAATCTCAAAGCGCATCTACAGCGATCAACTACATCTCCCATGAGGCATGCCGTTTTTTGTAGTTCCACTAATTTAGACTTGTTGCCGACCGTAGTTTCCAGCCATGCAGCGGAAGGCGTGAATCTTCAAAATACATTGATAGCTTTTAAACTACATCTCCCATGAGGCATGCCATTTTCTCTGTAGTTCTATCTATTTGGACACGGCGGCCGCCGTAGTCTCCTGCTACGCAGCGTAAGGCGTGCCCTATGTGGTGAGAGTATTTGAACACACTCCCGGTTCCGGTACGTTGCCTCCCACCCTGCTTAGGAAAGCCAGGGGCAACGACGGACAGGTGAGGTGTGCTGCTGCTAACCGAGCGCCCTAATTTCGGGCTTTTCTGTTTCCTTTTCGCTCACTAGTTTTTGAGGAGAGTTCGTATGAGGCATGCTTACAAGCGCGCCTTACTCTTTAGAACTGAGACACCTGATTATCACAACTAGGTAGAATGGCTGTCATTTTTTCGGTAGTTGTTAAAGAGACAGATGATGATTTGCTCTGGTCTCTTACTAGCCAGAGATACTAGCCAGCCTATATATTTTGTATCTGTAATAACAATATCACTTCAAGGAGTTGATTTACTGAGAGGGGTTATCTGCACTCATGGGAGTACACTTTTTGGGGGTTAGGAGTTCGTTACGTTTAACGTAACGCATTTGAACAGCTAGGAGTACATTTTGGCTCTTTGCTGTTCCAATGTGGTTTTAATTAATTATAAAATGAATAAATACAAAAAAAAAGATGTTTTTGTTTCTCTTTACCCACGATTTAGAGCGGGGCCTCATTATCCTGAGCCAGGTTCCAGGGTAGGTGAGGTGCAATCCCTGATCACGTTGGGTAAGCATTGCGTTCTCTCTTTTATAGCAATGAACCAGGCACTTTTATGTTAAATTTGCTTGTATATAGACGGCACATTTTTTCTGAATTGGTCTACTATGTGTGCTAACTGTCCTTTCTCCTCAGGTGATGCTAGCACCCTGTGATATAGAGGATTAGGACAAAGTGAGGTTGTATTGATTACTTCTTCCTATGCTAAGTTTTCACACTTTATATTTTCACCTTTTGGAATCCATCAATTTAAATGCAGTAGCACTAATTCTTATAGGTCCTGAAGAAAGCCTTGGGCCATAATCCCGTGAAGGCTGAAACATGTTGACCCTCATTCAACAGTGACTAGTTGGCACTGCTTGGTATATATTTTTTGTTCACACACCCTTTTAATTGAGATGTGTAGAAATGAGTGAATTATATCGTACTCTTCACACAATCTCTTTTTAAACTTCACATTTTCCTTTGCACTGCACTTCTTCTGTCTGGTGGTCACAGTCTGTCACGTGACTTTTGGACTTTTCTTTATCAACCCATATGAGCAAGAGAGCCTTACACTAACGAGGAAGTCTCTATGACTAAGAGGCATACCTCGGCTCTTGGTGGAGACCATATGATATAAACTGATCGTGAGAGGTGACTTTGCTCTCAACTTTGGTCTCTTTGGTTGAGTCGGTTTGATGGTTTTCCGTGCTCTGCTCTGACTATGTATGGGTCTGATATTTCACACACTACTTTTCTTTTTCTTTAATCTTGTGCTGTCTACCAATAGACCCCCTATTCTGTTGAGCCAGCAGTGTTGTCATAGGTTTAAAAAGCTCGATGGGAAGCCCGTTGGGACCCATTGCCTTAAAGGATCGGACATCTCGTATAGCCTTTTGAATCTCCGCCACCGTAATGTCTGCCTCCAGGGCCTCTCTGCCTTGCGGGGAAATGGTAGTCACGGCAATAGTAACTAGGAGGTCAGCCGACAGCTGGGCTTGAGATGTCGGCAAACTAGTGGAGACCTCGTAATGGATCGCAAAGGTGTCGGCTATTAGTTGAGGGTCGGTAAGGAGCGTACCCTCAGGGTTGGCTATCACGTGTACCCACCTAGCAGCCTGTTCCCTTCGTTACAGCCACGCCAAAAGCTTGCCTGTTCGCTCACCCTGCTCATAGATCCTATGTTGGGAAGACAGAGAGCGCGCCGTGGCTTCCTCCAAAAGAAGCTGTCTATAATCCTGTCTTTTGATCGCAAGGCTATGTTGAGTTGTGTGATTGGGGTCCCGTGCAACGACTCCTCCAGATCCGATATATACGCCTCCAGCTCAATTACCCTCTTAGATCGTTCCGCCCTGTGTCTCACCATTAATGACAATGCCCTGCCCTTTATGACTGCCCCAAAAGCACGCCATAGTGTCACAGCTGAGTCAACAGAGCCCACATTTTCATCAAAACAATATACTGCTTCCTTACGGAGAACCTCATTAATATGCTGTATTTTTAACGCCCACGGTTGTATGGTAATGGAGCCAGGTCGTCCCGTCCGTTGAAAGCCCAAGGACGCTAGGATTGGGGAGTGGTCGGAGATCCCACGGGCCAGGCAACTGGACCCGGGAAAACATGAACATCCTGGGCATGTATGCACCCCTGATTGAAATGTGAAGCGTGTGTGCAGCGGATTAAACCACCTCCAAATGTCCACAACCCCCAGGGCGGTCACGAACTCATACAAATATGAGCATCTCGGCTGGTCCTCTCGTGGTGGAGGACGGTCCAGAGAACCATCCATTGTGAGGTTAAAATCACCTCCCAACACTAACACCCCAACAGCAGTTTCAACAATAGGGTACCAATGTCACATAGCGTCAGTTGCTGTAGTCCAGGGGGGCATACACAGAAACAGCATTAATGACTCATCCCTCCCAGGAGCCCATGACTGCGGAGTATCTGCCCTGAGCGTCAGTCCAGGTGTTATGGACGATATAGGGACAACCCTTCTGGAGCAGAATCCCCACCCCCCTGGAGCCCGAGGTGAATCCGGAGTGAACCACCATTCGATAGCCTTTCCTCTTCAGGGCCCAACAGGAATTCCCAACCAAATGTGTCTCCTGCAGCAACACCAAATCGAGCTCATTCCGCTCAATATATTGCAACACGATACCCCTCTTAATCTTGTCCCCCAATCCATTAACGTTCCACGTGGACAAATTGAGTGTTAAACCTTGGGTTATCACGTCAACTCAGTGGGAATCAAAGAATGCCAGATGATCCCGCATGACCGAAGGCGGCTTAGGTGAATATCACATGTGTTATTAACGGGAAACAACCTTTACAACGCAACTATTACATCGCACTACACTTACAACGCAGGTATTACAACGGAACATCCTTTACAACGCATGACACTACAACGCATACCATTACAACGCATACCATTACAACGCAGACACTACATCGCATGTCACTACAATGCAGGCATTACAACGCATACCATTACAATGCATACCATTGGAGTTAGAATATTAATTTTTAACCCCTGCACTATCCAACACTTACCCTACTGTTGCACCCCCTGGAGTTAGAATAGTAATTTTTAACCCCTACACTATCCAACACTTACCCTACTGTTGCACCCCTGGAGTTAGAATAGTAACTTTTACCCCTATACCATCCAACACTTACCCTACTGTTGCACCCCCTGGAGTTAGAATAGTAATTTTTACCCCTATACTATCCAACACTTACCCTACTGTTGCACCCCTTGGAGTTAGAATAGTAATTTTTACCCCTATACTATCCAACACTTACCCTACTGTTGCACCCCCTGGAGTTAGAATAGTAATTTTTACCCCTATACTATCCAACACTTACCCTACTGTTGCACCCCCTGGAGTTAGAATAGTAATTTTTACCCCTATACTATCCAACACTTACCCTACTGTTGCACCCCCTGGAGTAGGAATAGTAATTTTTACCCCTATACTATCCAACACTTACCCTACTGTTGCACCCCCTGGAGTAAGAATAGTAATTTTTACCCCTATACTATCCAATACTTACCTTAAATGCAATGTAACATTATGCGTTGTAATGTATGCGTTGCTAAGGTAGTATGTGATGTAATGGAATGCGTTGTAAAGGTAGTTTTTTAAAATGTGTTGTAGTGTCATGCGTTGTAGTGGATGTTGCGTTGTAAAAATTGCGTTGTAAGTGCATGCGTTGTAAAAGTATGCATTGTAACGTCATACATCCGTTATTAACAGCAAAACCAATTTTAAAATTGGAAAGTTCAACATTGACATGTACCGGTACCAAGCACAAAAAATACATAATAAACAAACCCCCCATCATCCCACAATGAACCCCCACACCCTGCCTCCCTGCAGAACGGGCCTGGAACCACCCGCCACCCCCAACTTGCAGAGTGCCTGTCGCCCACCCTCAACAACTTCAGGAACGTGTACAACCCCACTCTCTAAAGCATTAAATAATAGATCAATTCGCTAGCCCCGGCCCAAATACCCCGAGGGTGAAACATACATCAGTAAAATTCAACATTCAAAGGATAAGCGGCTGAAAAAAGCTGAGCGCCAAATCTTGGCGAGCATCAAAGTAACCAAGCCACATCAATATGTACATCTAGCAACCCATAAGAATGGGGAAACCCGCAGCTAAAATATATCAGTTAGCACTTTCAGCATATTTAAGTTGCTCTTAAGATGCATGGATCATATAAGAAAGAAGAATGCCAAAAGACTTCCCATGACTACTGCACAAGGTCACAGTAGTGTGTTGAACAACATTGCAATGCATCATGGCTTACATGTAGCTCTTACCAGTAAACTACAGTGGCATCCAGATTCCTGAATTTTCACACAGAGATCAGAGTCTGCAGTTGCATGACCGCCTAATAGCCTCCTCACATGTCACATAAAACTTAAGCTGAGTACTAATTGTATTGTGAAAGACACAGATCTTAGACAGTATGAAAGTCATCTCGGATATTTGAACATAGTAACACAGAAAAACCCCTTTGCATTTAGGATGCTTAACAATGTGTGGAGGTCATCTCTGTACAGCACCAACACCAAGCTAAGGATTTGCCAGAGTTGTGTTCTGGCAACACTCTTGTATGGATCAGAATGTGGGCAGATGATGCAAAGGGACATCTTCAAATTGTTAACCTTCCACACCGGTAAGCTGAGAAGAATCTTGTGCATTTTCTGGGGCCGAACAATATCCAACCAGGAACTGCTCACCAGATGAAAGCAGGAGAGCACGGGCACCATCATTATGAGGAAAAAGATAGAGATGAATAGGACACACCATCAGAAGAGAACAATACTCCATCACAAGAACAGCTCCCCACTGGACCCTAGAAGGCAAATAGAAGAGAGGCATGCTAAAGAACACCTGGAGTCAAACTGTAGAAACAGAAAAGAAGAGCCTGAACCACAGCTGGGACACCGTACAGAAACATGACAAAGACGGACAAAAGTGGAAGTCCTTTGTTACTGCCTTACATGGCAGTCGGCATAACGGGCAGTAAGTAAGTACAATCTATCATCGTGTGTGAAGCCAGCAATCTCCTTTTCAGCAGTGGATGCCATTGGCATGGCACCTTAGAAAAGGATTAGGTTCTCTACTGGGATGGCAGACCATCCTTCATACGTGGATGGTATGACATCATTGTCAGCCCATTTGACCACAGCTGCTGCAAGAGAAGGTCAACGTAACTGGTTATTTAGACATTAAAGAGCATGTAGATGCCAACATCAGACATGTTGTAAATTTGCTTTAAGGTACAGCTGACACTTCAACAAAGAAAAATTAAACATTACATTAGAAATTACAGTTATTTGTAGCTTGGTATATATCTGTACACATGAGATATAATAGTTTATTACCTGCAACTGCCACATATGCTTGCTTTGTGGATGGACCTTGTGATGTCAGCTGCTGAAGAACTGTCCTAGAAAATGGTGGTGGACATTTGCCCGTTGATGCAGCAGTTGCAGAAAAGAGTAATGAAAAACTTTAGAATTCTGAAAGTGTGACTGAAAAGAACTGTGACAAGTGCCCCAAATGGCGTCAAAGCTAAAAAAGTAAAAGGGAAATATGGCATATATTTACACATGTAGAACTGGATAAATGGGCGGACATTTCTTAGAAATGACAAAGGGGGAATATAATTACAAATGCTTCCCAATAGTACTAAAGGTATTCTGGTCAGACGTACATGACTGACACATTGTAGAGGGACGAATTTCTATTTGCAAAATGTCCGTTGTCCTCTAATGGTTGGGGATTAATATGGACACCATCGGCCATCGTATCTCTGAGATCATTGAGAGAGATGCTTACATAGTATTGTCATTTCTGAATACAAGTGGAATGAGAGTATGGTAACATGCTAATAAATATTCTCTTTCAGATATGGTTAGACACTTAGTAGATAAAGTGGGTGATTATATTATATATATATATATATATATTTTTCCCACAATTGAAGAAAGACGCGGCACTCCTCTCGATAGTGAAGATGTTGTTTTAATCTCAGGTAGTAACCCTACGCGTTTCGAACCGTAGTTCCTGGTCACGGTAGACTGTGAGCTGTGTGTTCGTAACCTTTAACTCTGTTGCTGCAGCGAGCCTCACCAGACACGCGTAATTGCTATTTTGAAGCCGCGTGTCCAGTAAAGTATAACAACGAGGAATCTTGGCTCTCTCGATATACTACGTAAGCTCAGGAGGGGCGTCACATCCCCATTGCCTCGACGTGTGCACCGGCTGGAAAGGTGCTCCTTCCGTGCGGGACATTTGTGTGTAAATAAAATATATATATATATATACACATGTCTCCATTTGGATTTCCTTTCTCCCGGGAACCCGATCCCACGGCGGCACACGTTCAACAAGCACAAAATGGAAACTCCGACTTCCAGGTTAGTTTTATAGAAGTTCTTATTTTATTTTAGGCTTTCAGAGATAGATGATAAAAGCTGTCCTTAAATATACAATTATAGACCAACGTGTTTCGGCGAGTTGCCTTCTACTTCTCCTTCTAAGTAGGTAGTTATAGTTAGATCCTAGTTTCCATAGGAAAAGCATTTTTTGATTTGCTAATCACTTTAGCGTAGTTTGACGAATGTTCGCGAAATTCTCCGAAAAAAAAGGTCTATCCAGGTCAGCTCCTATCCTGAAAGTTTGGGGGTGATTCGTCAAGCGGGGGCTGAGAAAAAAGGGGGTGTCCCATATAGTGTTTTCTCCATGTTAATTTCCATAGGAAATTATATTACAGGCTACAGCCCGAACTGCTGAACAGAATTACACCAAATTTGGCAAAAAGGTAGAGCTTGGTTCAGAAAGCGATCTTTGTTTAAATGATTTAAATCTGTTCAGTAGTTGCTGAGAAAATAAAAAAATAAAAGTTTCGATATCTGGGGCAGCGGTGGGTTCGCACACCCTCTCGACCACGCGCTTCACTGTGATTGGCAGCCACGAGCTTCACTGTGATTGGCTGCCAACACTCCAAACCAGGAAGTGTTGGCAGCCATCTTGTGACTCGGTAGAACCGAGTCACAAGAAAACAGTCGAAAAAAGATTAAAAAAGAAGAAAAGGGGGCAGGGTAGAAATACCCTGACCCCCTAGGCCTGCTCAGGCCGTCCCACAATTTCCGAATGCGTGCTGGGTGCGTGATTCCAGACAATTTTTTTTTTTTTTTAAATGAGGTGGGGGCTCCCCCACTTCATTTAAATTAGCCCCTGGGTGGGCCAGGTTCCAGGGGCAATCCTATAATTATATTGCAGAATTGCTTTTGGGCAAGGGGAGCTGTATGTTAGCAAAAGCAAACAAGCATTTGCAATGCAATAGGTCTCGCATTATAAAAGTGTGAGCAGTTGGCATTGCTAATAATAATGCAACACTAGCTATTGGCATTGTAAATGATAATGCCATTTATTTATGTGTTTGTTTTATAAAATAGATAACAAAAGGCATTGTCATGAACAATGCCAATAGCTTAAATGCGAGACCTATTGCATTGCAAATGCTTGTCTTTGTTTGCTGGAGTTATCCACAATCGTCGGCCCACGCACCCTTGTCATTGACATCATCAGATACGTCATCCTCAATGGAGATCACCCAAATACTGATTTTAATATAATTTCTCTTTGGGCTTTTAAACGTGTTTCTGTCTGCTGGGGAATGTAGATATTTATTTTTCCTACTATAATGTTATGAGTGCACATTGGTATTACTGTCTGCAGGCCTGCGGTGTTGGTGCCAACGTGAGAAACATTTAAACAGTGTCACAACGCGTTTGTAGATCGCCTCAATGTTGGCAATCTTTATTACAGCTGGGATTTTGGTGGGTTGTTTTTAGGTCTGCACAAATGTGCTTTTTTTGCAACCTTTGCAAAAGTTTGTAGCAACGTTCAATGAGTTAGTGAAGGTTTAGCTTCGTGACATTAGCATAAACATCGTGACACTGACAAAATATTCTTTTTGGCTGCTAAAACTGTTCTGAAGAGGCATTCTTTGCAGTTTCTAGTTAGGGTTCTTGTCCTCTTCAACGCCATTGTGGGAAGGAAATCTGAACATAAAGTAAACCTGCAGCGAAAAAAATATACATTCGTTTTCTAAAATGGAATGATATTAAAAACCTGCAAGAATTGGGAATTGTACTCAGCTGTCCTGTTTTTTGGCTTGGCTGTTGTAATTAGCGTGTAATCCCGATGGAAGGAAGAAATGTTTGTGACGACAGTGTGAACAGGAAACTTTATAACCTTTGAAAATAACAAACATGTTCGTGAAAACTTTGCAGACAACACACCACTATGGAACGCCCGCCCCTAATTTCAAAGCCGTGCTTCATGGAGGAGGATTGTGAGGTTTAAAAGAAAATGTAAGCCAGCGCTTTTTTTTTTTTTTTTAAATAGAGTTTTATATAGCGCGAACTTGACTCGAATCGGGTAACAGAGCGCTTTACATAGCACCAGTTGCGTTACATGATCTATATCTGCTGCCTCCTTCTTATCCATGGTGTTGTAGGCATGCTTTTGTTTTTGGTTGTTAAACGTATCTTGTTATTTTCTGAAAATCTAATAATCTATTTAGAGTTCAACCCATAGTTTCTGCTTTAGAGGAATGATGTTTAATTCATATCGTGTATTGGTGCTGCTGACCTGATTAACTGAATAAACAGTGCTTCCCGTGTGACTTACCTGTGTTGTGAAACAGCGCCTCCTAGTGGCTATCCGGGATATTACAAGTGTGCACAATGTGTGAAAAGGAAAATAAAGTCGAACGCAATCTAAAACCTTTATTGTTTCCAACGTCATTGGGGAGAGAAGCAATGTAATAAATAACATTTTTTTAAAAATTGCATGGACTGGAGTGAAAAGAGAAACAACCTTTGGCAACGCGGCCGCGAAAGTGAAAGTGATCGCAATTGCGATTACGATCGCGTGCAACGGAGGGCGCGCGTGCACGTTCACGTGCACTGTAGCTTTAGGCTACGGCAGCACTTTGAAAAAGCCTGTTTACAAAATGTCTCGGCCAGATCAGTGCAAGCGCTGGATCAGGCGAGACCTAAAAATGAGAAGGTACATCAGGGAGGCAAGAGGTTGTTGTAGCACCAGGAGGAGTAAATGAATAATGAGTATTGAGAAGAGGAGCCTTCCTTCCTTCTTACCGTCCTTCCTTCCTTCCAATCAATAACACAATAAAAGGGGCTTTCGTAAAAATTATCAACATTTAGCAAAATAAGCTTAGGAGAGTTATGTGCCTGAAACTATACAGTAAGTAATACCCTTGTGCCCAAAAAGTATTTGGAACACGGCGAGCGCAGCGCATGCAGACGGGGCAAATATCCAGTCTCAAGGTTTCTGCAAGACATTTTTTGCCAATGGTCAAAAATTACATGAAAAAAACATAACTGTGAGACAAAATAAAAACTATACAAAATAAAATAATCTAGACTTACGCAAGATTTCATTCACATACAAAAACTGTCTGGACCCATCCACAAGTAGCTAATGTTACGTTAGCTTCCATTGCACACAGACGATGAACTGATTCGATAAGGGCCTGAAATGTCCACTGCGCATCTCCAGAGATTTCAAAATCATGGGCGGGAGATATCTGCAACTTGCGTTTTATACACATCAACAACACGCACCTGCACATCTTTGCGGGCCTTGTATTTGTGAAAGAAACACTGCATACGTGTTCAGAAAATGGCTCTATTATTTGCAAACATTCATTGGACTAGTGTCTCTGAGTTGCTGTAGAGTTTCCATGAATGGTGCTTCGTTGGTGTGTGGCAGGGTTCATGTGGTGGCGGTTAGTCAGACATCATCACTACACAACCACAACTGTTACGTCAGACGTTATGCAGCGAGTAGTGGGTGCGTGTTTCTTGCACACTCTGCCCAAGAGAAGTGCTGTGGAAGGGTCTTTCCACACTGGTTCACGAGCGCTTGTGAGACGAGTGGTACCCTGAGGACGTGGGGGGACAGTAAGTCTATTATAGCATCACAGCAGGCGGACTGGACTGGAGGAGGACACGGGTGGGGTGACAGAAGCAAGCTGGCCACTGACATAAAAGGCTGCTGCTCAGGTCCCAGGGGCTCCCCCGACCTCTGAATACGGCTTGCAGGGTGGACCTCCGGGTCAGGGTTTTGCATGGAATACGTCACTATTAGCGGTGGGCGAGCCAATGGAAACTCTTGCCAGATGCTTGGACCCCCCAGCCCTAAATAAGCCGAGCCTTCATGGGGCTTCTGCCTGCCACCCACAGTGTGCTGCACCGAGAATGAAAGACACAACATTTAACTCCAATTTAAAACAGGAAAGCGCTTCCAGTTTCATACTTAAAACTATCATTTTTATTATTTTGGAATGTTTTTCATTAACTACAAAATGAAGTTGCACACACCACGGGATCAATGACTTCTCAGGGTGCGTGCGTAGATATCACGGTCTGTTGCATGATTTCCAAGGCACATATTTCAGGGCTCGCTTGTGCTCTTAAAGCCGAGCCAGCCGTGGTTCAGCTCCGGGTCAGCTCTCCGTTAGTTTGTTGACGCTGTTCCCTCTCAGTGTCATCACTGGCGGGGCCATTCATGACGGGGCCTAGAGTGGATGCTGCGGTTTGAAATGGGCCTGAATGCAAGGTTTGTTTGTGGACAGACTCAGCCCAGGCATGGTATCTGGAGCTGGCCTGGAACATCGTAAAGTTAACTCAAACAGCAACATCTTCACTTCCAACAAAAGAAGGGTATAGTGTGGGTTATTAAAGGTCATTCACTTACTTACTTACAGGTCATTTAGCTATGCGCCAGGTCTTCTTGCTGGGCGGAGAAACAGTCTCATCCCTGCCGTTCACGCAGTTCACTGGCACAGGTCCCTCCCTTCGATGCATGGACTGGAGTGAAAAGAGAAACAACCTTTGGCAACGCGGCCGCGAAAGTGAAAGTGATCGCAATTGCGATCGCGTGCAACGGAGGGTGCGCGTGCACGTGCACTGTAGCTTTAGGCCACGGCAGCACTTTGAAAAAGCCTGTTTACAAAATGTCTCGGCCAGATAAGCGCAAGCGCTGGATCAGGCGAGACCTAAAAATTGCCCAAAAGCAATGCTGGCTCCCGCAGGAGGCGGGGAGCCGGCTGGGACCGTGGGGGCATTGGGGCTCCCCTCACGGTCCCCAACAAAGAGGCCAGGTCCCAGGAGATGGGGTCCCCAGGACCAGAAGTGGACAAGAGAAGGGGGACCACGTGGCCTAATGATTAATAAATACATTCAAGAATTGGGCATGCCCCAGGGGATGGGGTACTCGGGGCGAATATAAATTAATGGAAGTTGGCTGTTTTTTTTAGAAAAGTTTAAAGTGACGATCCTAACACGGCCCTCAGCACGGCCCCCTAGTGTGAACGCACTGGGTGAGCGGCTCTCAGCGTGACCCCCTAGTGTGAATGCACTGGGTGCGTGGCTCTCAGCGTGGCCCCCTAGTGTGAACTTGCGATGCGTGCAGCTCTCAGCGCGGCACCCGAGTAATTCACAGGTCTTTAAAAGACCATTTACCTGTAAATGAGGCTTTGTGGTGATTTCACCTCTTCTTAGAGCCCCTGCATCTCCACTCCTCCTATGACTGGGAGAATTAGTCCCCCCCCAAAGTTTTTATCAGCCTCCCCTGAAATTTGGCTCTAGTTGCACCCCTGACTGGCGTACGCCGGCTCTGCCCACTCCGCTTACGCTCACAGAATTCCGTAGATTCTATCTGCCGTATGTCAATGATCCAGCTGTGGGGGTGGGAATATCTTGCAGACAGGATTCTGGGCCTTTCCCGAGGCTTGGTTTGCAATCCTGACGCTCCACCAGGGTTGCAACTGGTTGGCAGCCAATTAGAGCCAAACTCGTGCTCGGGGGTTAGGCTCCGCCAAAATATGTACTTATCCAATCACTCTGCCAATCCCCAAGCACTTATAAATTCACTATACACTCTCCTTGCAGCACTCTAATCATCCAGTCTCTACCCATGGAATTACCCAGACAAAGTTACAAAGCTGAGGTCCTCCCCACTGCCAGAGGTAACATGGTTGTGTGCACAGTCAACAGCACAATGTACTGTGGTAGGGACCAGAGCCATCATGCATACATAATGAACACACGGACACAGTTAGATAGATAGTGGAACTGGCTACGGGCACGTGCGCTCGGACCCTTTTTATTACCAGGGTCAAATGTCCAGTGACGTCTGTGCTGGATGCGTGTGGGATGAGTGTAAACCAGCCCTCAGGGAATGGTTGGTGCTGGCAACAACTACAACAGTGATAATTGGATCATACACAGAGATTCAATCATAAAGGGACCCTGACTTGTGGTGCACTAAGGTAGGGGTACCAGAACTGAAATCACACAGGAAAGATTGTATTGTAAATGGTCATGACTTGTGGTGCACTGAGGTAGGGGCACCAGAGATGAGCGTGCTGATGTGAAGAAGTTGTTAATCTCCCTTCGGGTGATTCCTGCTGCATGAGGTGACATTGTTGCTTCCGGTGTCTACAGCATGAAAGTCAATCATAAAGGGTCCATGTGTTGTGATGCACACAGTTAGTGGCACCTGAAGAGCTCAGCGTGTGCATAGCCAGTGATGATGGTGTGTCCTTGCAGGACAGGATTGGATTGGATATGTGTGAGACCTGCTGACCGCAGTGTAGGCCGGAGGCAGCGGTCAGCAAGGGCCTTCAACCACGTGGTGTTGACTTGTGGTGCACTGAGTTAGTGGCAACAGTGGCAGTCAGCATGTGCGCAGCCAGCGATGATACGTAGCTTGGGCGGGCCGCACTGGGAGCAATGTCTTTTGCCTAATGAATTCTGCATCAATAAGGCCATGTGGCGGTGAGTTGTGGTGCACTGAGTTAGTGGCATTAGCAGCATTCAGCGTGTGCACAGCCAGCGATGATGCGTGGTGCTGGCGGGCCACACTGGGAGCAATGTCTGTTGTCTACGGGACTGCGTCATCTGCAATCGCGACTCGATCTGAATTGTGAGCCCTGCTGGCCGCAGTGTAGATGGAAGGCAGTAGTCAGCACAGACATCGAGAAATGCTTTTTGTCACTTCCTCTTGACAAAACAGGGGACATAGAGTATTATTCTCTCTGCAATTAATAAATCAAGACTGAATTCAAATTGTGAGCCCTGCTGACCGCAGTGTAGGCGTTTGGATCAAAAGATGAAATATGTATGGAAGACATTGTCGAAATGTGTAGGTTTCAGGGACGTTATAGTTAGTTGCCTACTGGACTCTGAAATGAATGAATCAAGACTCAATTTTAATTGTGAGCCCTGCTGACCGCAGTGTAGGCCGGAGACAGCAGTCAGCAAGTGCCTACAGCCATGTGGCGTTGACTTGAGCTGCACAGATTGGGAGCATTTGGTCTTCTTAACCGATTATACTCTCTTACACAATTTGCATTGGCACTAAACTTGAATTGTGAGCCCTGCTGAGTGCAGTGTAGTCCGGAGGCAACAGTCAGCAAGGGCCCACAGCCATGTGGCGTTGACTTGAGCTACACAGAGTTAGTGGTACCTGAAGCACTCAGCGTGTGCGCAGCCAGCACTGAAGCGTGGTCCGGGTGGGCCGCACTGGATGCAATATCTGTTGCCTACTGGACTGCGTCATCTGCAATCGTGACTCTATCTGAATTGTCAGCCCAGCTAACCGCAGTGTAGGCCGGAGGTAGCATTCAGGAAGGGCCAACAGCCACATGGCGTTCACTTGAGCTGCACAGAGTTAGTGGTACCTGAAGCGCTCAGCATGTGCGCAGCCAGCGATGATGCGTGGTCCGGGCACGCTGCACTGGTAGCAATGTCTTTTGCCTAATGAATTCTGCGTTAATAAGGCTACATGGCGATGACTTATGGTGCACTGAGTTAGTGGCACCTGAAGCATTCAGCGTGTGTGCAGTCTGCGATGATGCGTGGTCCGGGCAGGCCACACTGGGGGCAATGTCTCTTGCCTACTGGACTGCGTCATCTGCAATCAGGACTCGATCTGAATTGTGAGCCCTGCTGTCCGCTGTGTACATCGAAGGCAGTAGTCTGAACACCGATGTCATCAGTGATGTCACTGACCATGTCATGAATGATGTAATATGCGACGTTATCAGCCGTGCATTGCAGGGGTGCGAGATATAGTTAGCTGAACTAACTATAAATTTCTCTGGTTTTGTACGAGTGAAATGTCCAACTAACTATAACGTCCCTGAAACCTATGGTTTTTTCAGTGAACATATATATATATATTATGCCGGTACGGGATGGCACCACCTCGCTAATGTCAGCACTGTGTCGCCAAGACGATTGGAGGTGACTTGTGCTGCCACAGATTCTACTTCGTAGACGGCTTGTGTTTGCCTTAGGAGTAGGGCTATACATAGGAGAGCAAGCAAGGTGATTGTTTTATGGACATGACCAAAGTGAATTGACTGAAATTAATTTTAAGAACTGTGATATTTATACCAAAAGATATATTCCAGTTGGATTGCTAAAACATGATTGTTTCTGATTTTCTATTTTAGACTATAATAACCATAATGCATCACTGCAACTCCGATTGGCTGGCATGTCAGAAGTGCCATTGGTATAAAGGACAATAGTCACATGACAAGTTGATTTGCCGGTTACACCCATGAATAAGGTCAGGTGACCGAAACGCGTCGGGGAGGCACCCCTTTTGTTATGTCCTGGTGAAAATAAACGGATTGGATGCTTGCAGTCGTGTGCCCCTCTTCCTCTCTGTGGGTATTGGAGAACTGAACTACAATATATATATATATATATATATATATATATATATATATATATATATATATATATATATATATATTTGAAAGTTGTGTTTTTTGAGGCATAAGGACATGCTGAACATTGGGTCCTTATTGTGTTATAGAATTATGGGCCTGGTGTACTAACAGGCAGGGCAAAAACAGTAGGTACAAATTGTGAATAGACTTTGTGCCCTGCCTTTAATTTTGTATATACTTACAGGGAAAGCTGCAAAGTATCCATTTACAGAGGGTCACAGAATGACCTGTCTAATAAATATTAGTTAGGCAGGATGCTATTTGTGACTAATGGATATGAACAAAGGGATTGTGGATTGTAAGAGACAGCAGGCCATTTTAAACATAGGTGTAACTCTTGCCTTGGCCTGAGTACCTGACTGCATGTGAACTGTCTATTCCAGCTTTTCTTTTGGCTCCTGTTCGAACTGGGTGTATCTAGTTGGCAGAGGTAGGTACCTTTGACCAAATAGGGACCCTTGCTTCTAAGTCAGGGAAAGGGGATTACACTACTGGATAACCCCTGCTCACCCCCTTGGTAGCTTGGCACAAGCAGACAGGCTTATCTCAGAGGCAGTGTGTTAAGCATTTGTGAGCACATACAGTAATACAGTGAAAGCACTACAAATGGACACCACACATGTTTTATAAAAATAAATATTCTTTATATAGACTTAACACAAGACCACAAACGACAAAAATCCATAATACTGTACTTTAAATTGGTTTCAAGATGGTAAAATTAGCTTAGTTCAAGTTGTTGGTAAATGCAACACAGTTCTCACAAAAGTACCTGGATGTGTACGCAAAATAAGCAAAAGGCTCGCAGCGTTGGAGATGCGTCGGTTCCTTGCTCAGGGGGAGACGATGCGTCGCGCCTCAATGCTTGCACAGAGTAGGGCATGCGTCTTGATCCTTACCGGAGAGGAGGAGATGCGTAGATTCTCGTGCTGCAGTCTGGTTGCGATGCGACAAGATGACGCCTCGATGCGATGCAACAATCCGGTGCGATGCGATAAGATGGCGCCCTTGATGCGACGACGTTGAGACAATGCAACATGCCCTGGCAGCCTTGCGGCGACTCTCATACATTGGAGCCGTGACAGGCCCTGAGACACGCTTCTCAGATGATGCAACGGCGACCCTCACGGTTGCGATGCGGTTCTCCTGTGATGCGACAGCAGACAGCTGCGGTGATGCGATGACTACAGCTGCGGTGGCGACACGCTTCCTCTCGTTGCGTCGCGCTTCCAGCTTCCAGCGACACGCAGGCTTCTGCAGATAGAATTCCCAGAAAGGAAATTCAGAGGGGAGCTGGTGGTGAAGTCTGTTGTCCCTGAGACTTCAGCAGAAAGCAAGCACAAGTTCAAGCCCTTGGAGAAATATTCTGCAAGATGATGAAGTACACACAAAGTTCCTTCTCCTCTCCTTGGCAATGAAGACACCACTGCAGGCCAACCCAGCAACACAGCACACTGGCAGGGGGGCAGTCCACTCCTACAGCTTCCTTTGCTTCTTCTCCTTGGCAGAGGTTTCTTCTTCTTGTTCCAGAAGTGATCTAAAGTCTTGGGGTTTGGGTCACCATATTTATACTACTTTTCTCTTTGTTCTCTGAAGGCAGAGATGCCTTTGCCTCGTCCAAACCAGTTCTGGTCAGTCCTGGAGCACTTTGTTTACCTGACTTCTCCTTTCCTTTCAGAGTGCAGGGCAGAGACATCGGACACACCACAGGAGGTGGAGCCAGCATTGTGGAGGGAAGGCACAGCCCTATTCAGATCCCAGTTGCAACTCCTCCTACCCGTTTACATGCAGATCTTCCTATTCAGCCCTGTGCTGACTCACCCTCTCCCCTGGAATCCCCAGTCCCTGTCACTCACAGAACCAGACACACAATACACAATCTAGCAGAGGCAGGCTTGGACAGTTAAGCAAGAAAATACCTACTTTCTAAAAGTGGTATTTCCAAACACAGAATGTTAACCCCTTCCCCGCTCATGACGGAACCGTTCCGTCATGAGCCACGGTTGGCGTGTGCTCATGACGGAACGGTTCCGTCATGACAATCCTGTTGGCGGCCGCTCCGCCTGCGCGGCGCTGTTTCCCCGCCTGTGCGGGGCGACAACGCAAATGGGCGGAGTCATGACGGAACCGTTCCGTCATGAGCACAGCTCAACTGTGGCTCATGACGGAGCGGCTCCGTCATGAGCACAGGCCCACCGCGCTGCCCCCCTGCCCCCCCCAGCGCTGCAGCGGAATGTCCGCAGCAGCGAAGGGGTTAAAATCAACTTGACTAAAATATGTATTTTATCATTCTGAGTTCAGGCATACTAAATTCAAATTTCTACCATGTTCCCTGAGTCAGTTAGGATTATAAGATGTAATATTCAAACTGCCCATTCTAGCCTATGGAGAACAGGTAGCTTTGCAGTAGTGAATAACGAAAATGGCTGTAATTCACTATTAGGACATGCCTTGCACACCGGGGCATGTCCTACCTTATACTTACGATGCACCCTGCCCTTGGGCCTACCATAGGGGTGTCTGATATGAAGATAAGTGAAGGTTTAGGGACTGGCAAGTGGGTGCACTTGGCCAGTCAGCATGGCAGAACCAGACTGCAGATAGGCTCAGCAATGGCAGACCTGAGACACACTTTACAAGCTGCTTCTGTGGGTGGCACAACCAGTGCTGCAAGCCCACCAGCTGCATTTGATTTACAAGCCCTGGGCACACATGGTGCACTGTACTAGAGTCTGACAAGTAAATCAAATAACCCAATCATGGAGTCACTAATCAATACATCCATTTAACATAGGGAGCACTTGCACTGTGCACTGAATAGCAGTGGCACAGTGCCCAAAGCATCTAAACCAGCTAAACATATCAAAAACCGAGGAATCAGAAAAAATGGAAGGGAGACTCACGCCAATGGTGCCAGGTCTAACAGCTCCAGTGTCACTTTAAATGAGAGTGTGCACAGAGGATTAGGCCTGTCCCTGACAATGTGAGTTCCATGACCTGTTAGGTAACTTGAAGTCGCACCAAGTGCCCCCATAGTAGGAAATGGACTTTCCATATCCAGGTATATCACATTAAGCAATGGTAGTAGTACATCATGTTTTGTGAATTCATAGAGTAACCAGACAGCCTTTTCCGTGTCAGTAAGAGCTACTGACCCCTCTCATGTAAGGTTCTGCTGTAAAGTAAAACCCAGAACCTTGTTCATACATCCTGTATGGATGTTAAGTGGTTTTGTGTGTGCAGTGAATGTGTAGCACGGTCTGGTATTTGAAATCTGTGTTTAATATGAGCCAGGGTGCCGGTGAGATCCATTTTGGACTCCTGGTTTAGTTTGGCTCAAGATGGAGTGAGGCTAGCCTCCCCCCTGCATTCCTGTGGCTGGAGTGTGGATACCCAGACACTGAAGTGATGAGGATGGAGATGGGACTACCATTAGAAATTCCATGAGTATCTACTCCATTGGTACCTGCTGAGAGACATCAGTTTACACAAAGTCTATCTCTGAAGAGCAGCCTGGAAATTACATTTGAAAGTGAACATCCCCAAACCAGTTATGACGCCTTAGGCATTAGATCCACATCTCCTGTCTGGAAAAAGTGGGATCCTAACCTTATCACTTTGTTCCAGTTCAACGTTTTTGTTAATAAGCACAGAAGGGAGTATGCCGCTAAGTACTCAGAGGACTGCTCTGTAACCACAGCTGGTGTGTGTGTGCCAACCAGTTTCCCAAAAGTGTACAATTTACTGGAGAAGCTACAGGTTTGCCTAGCATCTGGAAGCCACAGCTACCTGCTCAGAGATGGAAGAAGAGTTCTTGGCCTTGCAGGAGTCCAGACTACCCAGGACAAGAAGCCAGCTGGGTTCTCGGCATGTGAAGAATCCAGACATTGCTGTCTGCCCTTTGGAGCAAAGCCAAAGGAGATCGGTGTCGTAAGTGGACTCTTTGTTTCCCATCAGAGTCTCAACAGTGGATCACGAGTCTATATTAAGTCAAGAAGTCATCCTGTGCTACCCTGCACCACTGCAGAGGGCAAATGTGTGTGCTGCTGCTGCTGTGGCTGTCCACCATCCAGTGAATCCTGTCACTACTGAAGTAGGTGTTGATTCTGACCTAGAGGTGCAACTGCCCAAAAAAGCACAACTCCATGTAAAATTGGGCATGAAGGCAGCAAATGTATCACAAGCACGAGTTGGATCTGATCCTGCACCACACCATGGGGGATATTCTCAAGAACATATGATAAACATCGCAAAATTAGCTTAACGCAACATTGTATGTCACAGTCTATCCCGGGAAAACAACGCTGTGTTAATGCAGTATTCTCAAAACGGCAGCACCATGCGATAGTCCCACGATAACGCGTCAAATGACCGCGTTAAAAACATGACGCCGCAAAAATGCAAAACACGAACGCAAAAAAAGTTGCGATGAGGCCAATCACGATACAAAAATCTGCGAAAAATAGCTACAGGCCTGCAATTCCCACGCGTCAAGTCGGAAAATGCACTATAAAAGTAGAAAAAAACCATACAAACAAAAGCCAAACAGCGAATCACAATGGAGGGAGCCAGAGCAAGTACAGAGGCCAACCAGAACCCCACAAGCCCCCCGGACGACCAGCCTGGGACCTCAGGGTCAGGGAAGGGCAAGGACAAAAAGAGTAGGAAGAAACTGTTCAGTCCGCAGGAAAAAAAGGATCCTGATAACGGAGGCGATAGAACACCATCAACTACTGTTTGTCATCTCCACTGTGTCACTGGCAACTAAAAACGGAATATGGCAGACCATCGTGGACAAGGTGTATGCAGTTGGAGTGCTGAAGAGGACAATGGAAGAGGTCAAGAGGCGCTGGAATGAAGTGAAGCGCAAAACCATGCAGAAACTCGCAAACAACCGGAAGGCAGCAATGTAGACTGGAGATGGGAGCCCAGCGCCACAGGAAGAGCTGGACAAGATGGAGGAAATGGTGTCCACAGTCATCAGTGGGGAGACGGTGGCAGGAGTTGGGGGCCCAGACACTGCTCAACATGACTGGACACAACAGCAACAGCGTGAGTAACGACCAGGGACTGGGAGGACGGGGGGAGATGGGCTCAATGGCATACATGCACAATTAAGCATAGCACACCTGATGACAAACCATGCCCCAGACCCCCAACACCCACCAAGAGACCAATGCACCCCAGTATGCAACATCTCAGCACTGTATAAGCACAGAAGTCAGAGGCACACCACATGTAAGGGATAAGGGCCAGCCAAATAAGAGCTGCAGGGGCAACTTCCCCAAAATGCGGCACACACACATTACATGCAGAGCACATCAACATTGACAACGATGTGGTACAAATTGCAAAACGTCCACAACAGAACAGAGGACATAACTGGTGCCGCATGTGTGTAGAAACTGGCCAATCACATTTGGCATTGCAGGTAAATGTGAGTTGACAATGTACAAGTACAAACACACATCCGTGATGTTGTCGGAATGTCCACTGTCCTGCATCAAATAGACAGCTCCTCCAAAACAGTCACAATGTACACTGTCATGCAGTCTGAATGTAAACATGTACAATGCGTCAACATACATGTGCACACAATGTTAAATTGCATATCCCCTTCACATTGCAGGGGGAAATCCAACACCTCCTGCAGAGCCGGCCAAACCTTTCTTCTCTGATGACGAAGAGGACTACCACACCTTCGACTCCGCCGCCCTCCAACAGCTCATCGAGAGCCTCCGCAGCCCACTTCCAGGAGCAGGGAAGCCCAGCTGCTATGAGGAGAACCCACCCCCTGCGCAGGACACACAGCAGGCAGCACCCACCACCACGGCTGCCTCCCAGGACCCCCACGATGAACACATGGCCTTCCAACGCCATGTGTTGGGGTGCCAGGAGAAGCTGGCTGAACAGGTGCAGGTGGGGTTCGACCGCATGGCACCCAAACTAGATGCCATACGTGGGTGTCTAAGTCCCATCAGGGACCACTCACAGTCACTAACGGACACCCACAGTCTGCTCCATGCTCTCCAATGAACCATGGCTGACATCGCCAGAGTCCTGACTCTGTGACAAGAATGACTGTCTAGTCAGAGTGGCTCCAGCGAGTTCGCCCGGGAGTTGGGACTCATGCGGAGGCTCATGGAGAACATGGAGTGGACGCGGCGGAAAGAGCAGCTGCCACGGCTGCACACCAGCGAGAGGTAGCTGGGTCCCTCAATGCCCTAAAAAACATACTCATGGCATTGCTGCCACAAGGCCTGGTGCTGACGCATGCTGCTGCTACCACTCCACCCACATCTCCGGCCCCTGATGTGTCAGTGCCACACAGTGCGGCGAACATTCCACCTCCAACCCCTGAGGTTTCACTGCCACACAGTGCTGGAGACAGAACACCCCCACCCACATGTGAGGCACATGCAACAGCAGAGGACGAAGATGCGGATGAATCTGCCTCCGTGGTCAGAAGGACACAGTAGCATCCATCTCCGCCATATGGCTTGTTTCTGCTTGGTTCTGCCCTCTACATCATCACCTTCCACTGTCCCCTGATGCACTCTGCCACACTCACCTTGGACCTCGACATCGGACTGCCATATTCTGTTTGGTCACCAATGACACAGCTATCAGACTGAGGACTGAACTCCTCCTCTTCTGATGTACTTGTCATTCCCTGAAGGACTCTGGTTGGCCCTCCACGGGCCAACAACGTAAAGTGGGGTTTGCATGACCCTGTACTGCTCCAGCTTCAAAACTCCACTGAATGTGTAATAAACATTCATGTTCACACAGATGTGTCATGTCTATGATCTTTCAAGTGTGGAAGTATGGATCAATGTCGGGTCAGTGATTCCCCCTTACATCCATGTTGCTCGTGTTGTGGGACTTGGGTCACAGGGTGACACATTGCCGATTGCGGTCCGGGTGGCGCCGACACTACAATGGAGACACACAAATTAGTTACTTCCTTGTCCAGCCCAGGAAGGAACCATGCTCAGAAGCCCCAGGGTCATTGTTCACACCCTTATGCTGGCCAGCCCACTCCAGCCCACTCCACTGACGCTCACGGGGGGGACAATGCTACATGTTCCAGGCCTTCCCTGTAGGGATCTGCTGCTCACAGGTCTAGTTTTCAGCATGCCACAGCCACTCCCTCACGGCTGGTTTACACTCACACCACACCCATCCAGCACAGCTTTCACAGGACATGTGACCCTGCCAATAAAAAGGGCCTGGCGCACGTGCTGGATGCCATTTCCACTCACCAACTGGGTGTCTCCGTGTGGGAAACCTTTATGCATGAGGGCCTAGGGCCCTGCCATCTCACATTGCCCAGTGCCAGGGGTGACATGATGGCGTCCGCACCACGGGACTCAATCATAAAGGGTCCATGACTTACGGTGCACAGACTTGGTGGCACCAGATACTCTGCGGCAGGCACAGGCACACCGCCACGGGACGGTGTCTTTCGGTGCACTGAGGTTGGGGCACCTAAAGTGCTGAGCGGGTGTGCAGCCTGCGATGATGCGCAGTCCTGGTGGTCCAGACTGGTAGGATTAGTGTGAGCCCTGCTGGACCGCAGTGTAGGCCTGAGCCGGCGGGCAGTGCGGGCCTACCGCCACGTGGCGCCGCCTCGCGGGTCACAGAGTTAGTGGCACCTCAAGAGCTGAGCGGGTGTGCAGCCTGCGATGATGCCGTGTGCACTGATATGGTCTCTGCCATAGCGAAATCAAGACCCAGAATCAAGTGTGTGACCTGGTGGCCCACAGTGCGGGGCTGCATGATGTGGAGGGTGCCATGGTCACGGGCCCCAGGCTTGGAGCACCCACTGGCACGTGGTGGGCCCTCTCGGAGACACACCATTGGCAGAAGGTGAACAGTGAGGCCTGGTTGCGCCGGGGCGGGTAATCACCGCTGGGCGGTGGGAAGGGCTGGGGTGCAGCAGCTTGTGTGCGCAAGGGCAGGCAAGCAATGATGGCATGTGCATCTGTATGGCCTCTGCCATTCATGTCTCTGGAAACTGTATCAGATAAGGTACCTGGGGGACTGCAGTGTAAACCGGCACGTGGTTGGAGACACACCAGTGGCAGCAGGTGAGCAGTGAGGCCTGGGTATGCAGTGTCGGCACTCTCTCTCCCTCTCCCTCTCTCTCTCCCTCTCCCTCTCACCCTCTCCCTCTCCCTCTCGCTTTCCCTCTCCCTCTCTCCCTTTCCCTTTCCCTCTCTCCTTCCCTCTCTCCCTCTCCCTCCCTCTCTCCCTCTCCCTCTCCTTCTCCCTCTCTTCCCCTCTCTCTCTCTCTCTCTTCCTCTCTTTCTCTCTATCTCTCTTTCGCTGTCTCTCTCTGTACTTTGATGAACGCATGACACACCTTCTTATCTAGGTTTTTGCCTTGCAGGCTGTGACTTACAGAATATCCTGAGAAGACCCGCCATGAGTCTTCAGAATTGTTGTTTTGGGTTTATTCTGTAATAAACGTATTATTTGGATATTCTGAGATGAATGTATGATTTTCATTTTTCTGACCTCACATGTATGTTAGGTGTTGTGATTGTGCGCCTTCAGGCGAATTGTTAGGGTCATGATTTCGTAGGGTTGATGTGTAATATCTTTGTTCAAAGGGTAGGGGGATGCCTGGGGTAGGGCCTGGGGGGGGGGGGGGGAAGAGGGGGTCCTGGGGGTGGTGGGTGTTGTGGCCTTGTTGGGGCTCCGAGATGCATGACCAGTGGCCCCATGGCATCTGTTGTTCTTCATGTGTGGCTCTGGGCTGTGCTCCATTGTCTGGTGCCGGTTCTCGTCCGACTTAAACCTGGTAAGAGCAGGTGCTAAAAATCTACAGATAACACGCCTCACCGCATGTTTTGTCTTCTCATCGCCGATCTGGTTGGTCATTGAGAATGTTGCGGAGTGGTGTCGCGGCTTTTGGCACAGGAACGCCTACTCTGCATCTCATTAGCGTTAGTTGCCAGGGTCATCTGTGGTAATGTTTTTTGCGACTGCTATCGCGGGTAAACTGGTGATATAGGCTGTTAGCATCAGCTTGTGAATGGGGCGATGAATTTATCGCGCCTTTGGCTGTGATAAAGTGCCAATAACTCGGTGATAGATCCTTGAGAATATGCCCCCAAGTATTCAACAAATTGTTCCCACTGTGATGGCAGTTGCGGTAGTTTATTTCCTTAAACTCTTGTGTATTTAATTGTTTTTCTAATCCCGGAGGCTGTATGTGCATGGACAGGTGCCCACTGAGCAGTCTTGCCGTGCTTCTCCCTCACCGCAGCTCCAACCCTGGGAACCACCACCACAGTTCTGTATCAGCAGAGGTGCTGCAGAAGGTGTCAGAACAAGGGGCACCTGCCAGCACTTTCCAAACACAATAGCGTGAGTAGGTAAAGGGGCCTCACAAGAGAGACTCAAGCAGATGCTCACATTGCATTCCACAGTGGGAACAGTAACTATTGCCTAGTGACTGCTGCAAATTAGTCACAAACTCTTAAATTGAACTACAAACTGCTCTGAGTGGAGACCTACTGAACCGCACTTGTGCCTTTGATTAGAGTAGAAGAGCAGTAGAAACTATAACAACTTCTAGAACAGGAAGAGGTTGCAATAGCAGGTGGGTTGTTTTCCTAGACATCATAGTTGCATTTACTCTCTTGCATGAGTCGCATTGATTGGTGTTGTATTGCTTTTTGCTGTGGTAAGAACTTATTTTCATTTACAAAGACAAGCACAGAGCTTGACAATGCAATTCCATGATTATTGTGTCTGTTGCTTCACTGTTGAGTTCTGAGCTCTTGCCTCCAACACTACCTCCCTGAGAATCCATTGACTTGCTACTCTGAGTCAAGTGCTGAAAAGGCTGTACATGGCCTAGTTTGCAGAACCATAATAGTAAGGACCCCAGGTCATCAGTGACAAACTACCTCAACCACCATGGGTGGGGCCCAGTAGCCCCTGTACGTCCTGTGGTCCCCAAAGAGGGTCTGACAAACAGGCCGTAGACTTACCTGGCTCTGCCATCCATCTGAGGCCAGTCCACTTGTCAGGGCAGACATTGGAGCAGTAGAGGATGTAATTGAAGTGGCGGCAGGGCTGAAAACACAGGACCTTCAAAATAATTACACAATATGGATGAGCATATTGAGGCCTATTGAGTACATTTTAAGTATCTGATGAGTACACTATCTCAGCATAGACAAACCAGATACATTAATGGCAGCGATAGGGTACACAATTAAATATATACAGTTCTATAGTGTGTGATCTTGTTAGCAGCAAAGCATACCTGGCTGGGTGATAGGGACGCTTTGAAACCTGGGGTCTGGTTGGTCCTGTCGCATGAGGGGTTACTGCTGCTGCTCCAGCTGTCACAAGCAATGCACTAGACATGGGACTGTATGAAGTAAGGTTAGAATGATTCAAGGTTTGTATGATCAGTTTACACTCCAAGGAGATGGTGGTAACGTTCTCTGTGAGTGACATGTGGGATGTCTGCCTATCTGTGAAGGAGAGATGGGTGCTATTGAAGGTTGGCATAACATAATTATGGAGGTACAATCTACTTTCTACTTTAAATATTAACGTATTCTGTTCCTACGTGGCTGAGGTTAGGATTTCTTGTAACAGGCCGGCCATATTGCAGGCGAGGGTCCAGGGAGGAGAGGATACGGTCATCAAGTGGGGAGTGACACAGACGCAGGCTCTAGGGCCACCTTCAAGAAGATCCTTTGTCACCTGTATCCTAGAAAACACCCTTTCCCTGAACTTGTCTGACCCTGCTATTTTATTCAGGACCCCCACAGTGTGCACCTCCACCCCCAATTCACAGAGTCTGTGACTTCCTGTCACACAGCTGCCTTCTCTGCCCCACTGAAGGTGTATGGACACAGACCATTTAGCTCCCTTTAATGATCTAAATCAAAGTTAACTACATGGTCTGTCTCCTCCTCGAAGAAGTTCATCTTTCTCTTGAGTTGGGGTGGCATCCTGGAGGCTGGAGCGGGTGTCTGGCATCCACACGGTTACACCGTTTAGGGATAAAAAGAGTAAAGGATGTAGGCTGTATTTAAGTGCAAGCAGGGTTAATGTTTTCGTTTTGTCAGATGTGAGTGCTTTTGGTCAGGTAAATGCTGTTTCCCTAGTCTCTTCCACTTGGAGTGACACATAGCAGAGAGTGATTTCGGCCTCCGCTGCGTAAAAATCTGCCTTCAGAAGCACCCTAAAACATGGCAGTAAAGTTAAGACTAGTAACTTTAATAGCCTAAATTCAGTTCTACGAGTTGCCACCCTCTTGTGTAAGGAGGGGCAGACACATCTACTGGTCGGCAGAGAGCTCCTTGATTTGGTGATCAGCATCCAGGTGGGGATTTCTGCCCAGACGAAGGCTGAAATCCACATGTGCAGAGATCCTTGCACATACATTTTTCGAGAGTGGGAAATAGCTGTTAGCAGAGAAAACAAATATAATGAACAGCCATTTCTAGATAGGCCTTGTGGAAAATACTGAGTTACATTTATTGCCTCAAAATTTGCCATATACATAAGAAAGGATGAGTGTGAATGTGTGGTCAAATTTAACACACAAGCAAACAGGTCTTTTGAGGTTCTGCAAGCAATGAGATGGGTTCTGGGTGGAGATTTTCACGTTTCAAGACCTTTCTTCGACAGTTGCCCTACTTAGGTTAAAGGTTTCTCTAAGGCAAGCCTTTTCAAGGAAAATAGAAAGATTCAACAGAATCCTTGGGCCCCTAGACCACTTCCTCTTTGGAAATGCTTTCTGTCTCAAACACATGTCCTATGCATTAGTGTAGTACAACCCTTCCCCACCATAGGTTGATGACTTTCTAGTGCAGGCATTGAGCACTTCTAGACACTCAGGCCCTCATTTATGAGGATTTGGTGTAGAGCAGCGAAACAAGTCATCTTGCTGCGCTGCCCTATGCCAAAGTGAAAGGACAGGAGTGGATGGTATTCACGTAATATGGTGCATTCCTGTGTTTTCACCTCGTTACGCTTCACCTCGGAAGGCGTAAGGACTTGGCACTTCCCCAGGTTTACATGGTCATGTAAATCTAGAGCAGCGTCAAAATCCATGTGTGTTGCGTGGGAAAATCCACCGCAACACCCATGAAATGCCTCCTGATGGCAGAGTAAGGCAAGGCAGCAAATTGGGGTGTCTTGCCTTACTCCATAGCCATGAGGCCATTCAAAGCCACCCATAGCGGCTTTGCGTGGCCTCGTAGATATGAATTTGTAATTTACGCCACCAGAGCATCACAAAAAGTGTTGCTCCGGCAGCGCAAGGGGCTTGTAAATATGAACCCTAGATTATGGTTTCTGAAGTGCAGGCTCTGCCTTTTGAGTAAATCTGTATGGTGGAGTATGCATCAATTACTTACCAGTAATTGCATTATTCTGAGTCCTACTCCCTTGCTTCTGTTCATTACATACACGAGGCATCCCTGCCTCGTGTGTGTAATGAAGGGAAGCAAGGGAGGGACGAGGAGGTAATAATGCTTCCTTTAAACTTTGAATCTGTATTGCCTAGCAACCCTATCTTGCAGAGAGCTCCCTACTATCGAGTCAGCACTGGAAGACCGTCAAGGACTGCGGATAGGGCTTTCTTCTACAACTCGTGGCTCAGTCCCCCCTAAACAGGCACCCAAATTGATTCTGGGCCTTTTACGTTTAGCTACGATGTGCATTCTAACCCTCTTCCATTTACGGAGCACTGGGCTTTCATCTTAGGGTCTGTATTCTTATTGGCTCATTTAGAGCATGAAATAGTGCTAAACATTGATACCTGAATATCCTGTGCCTATTTTGGTCACTGTTTTATTTTTGATGACACTACTAATTGCACTATTTGCTTTCAGTGTTAACATGAAGCACAACATGGCTACAATCATTTAATGATGTGTGCAAAATGGATGCAGTATCTTTTTGTATACATTATTCCGCTTATAACGCTAAATTTGGTTACATAAACTGAGCAATATGAAATCTGTGCATAGGCTCAGCACCTGTCTAGATGAGCACCTTGGATCAATCCTGGGGATGTATGTGGACCTCCTGAGCACAGCCACAGTACTGGGGTCAGGCAAGCCATTCTCTAGGACATACTGCTCATGGAGATCAACACCTACTGCACATTACCACTGGCGAACAGTCCCATCCGCCCCAAGACAACAGCTGCCAAGGGGATGATCATGATCACTCTTTTCTGATTCCACAGATACAGAAAAATTGCCACTCTAGGTACTGTCCAAGTTTCACTAATACTCAAGTTCTTGCGCAGACTCCATGCACTGTGTCCTTGTGGATGAATCTCCTGGTAATGCTGCCAGGACCTCGACCAGAGCCTAAAGGCCTAACTCTAGTTCCTTCCTTTGGATCTTCCTACCCAACCAGAGAATAAGAGACATCATTCTTTCCTGTTCTCGCTGGGCCTCTCAGCATCCGGAAATCTAAGCTATGTAATGCAAAGCTTGGGGGAGGCCTTCAACTTTTAGCTGTGGGTGTGGCCGTGGCCATGTAAATCACAAAGGGCCATATGTAGGTAGCTAAATACCGGTCGGTAACGGCCGAAATTCGGGAAATATCCCGTTACCGACCGGTATTTAGCCAATTGAGATGTAGGAGTCCAAAAAGAAGGATTCGGTAAATACCGATTCATCTTTACCGAATTCAAAATTTCCGATTCATTTTTTTTTTTTTTTTTAAGTTTCAAAAACCTTTATTATCATCTCAAAGCAATTGTACATCATCGCGCCTACAACCTCTCGGGCCGGCTACAATCAACCACATATACTCGCTGTCATCATGTATAGCCACAGCCATTTGTCCGACATCCCGGAGGTTCGGAGGCGATGTATTGCAATCAAGTTCACAAAGCGTCCGTACATATGCTCTGTCCATCCAAGGTCCTCATGGCTATGTTGCAATATTGGCCACCCCACTACAAATTGCTACCACTACATAGTCAGATGTTTGGAATAAGTGCACCCCTCTCGCCCAGGTAGTCGCTCCTGCACGCTTATAACACCCTTTTGTGACAACATCAACTCTCACCTTGTCCTCTAGTATCAAACCAGCCTTATCGATCCTTACGGTACAACCCCCGCCCACGGGTACTAACTCTCCGGAGCCGCAGCGGATCCAGCGCCACTCGCCTCAGGAGATCCGGTACTCTCAGTCGCTGCCAAGTATGCTCTGAGCGGGTCCCATATATCCATGGCTCTACTTCTCAATGGCTGCGTGTCTGCGTATATTGTATTCTGTTCCTGACAATATAATAAGTCCGCTATCCACTCCTTAAATTTCGGCGCACGGCCTCTTCCCCATCTACATGCCACCCTTCGTTTTGCCATCAGCAGAGCAATATTCCCAAATTTCCGATGTACCTTGGCTATTCCCATAGTATACCCCAGGAGCATCACTAGGGGATCACAGTCGATCGTGGCACCCAGCATCGTCACCAGCGCAGTGTGCACCTGCGCCCAATATTCACACACCGCCGGACACAACCATGCCAGATGTAAAAACCCAGCTCCTTCCGAGCGGCACCGCTCACATCTGTCGTTATCCGCAAGACGAAACCGCAGCTTCCGCACCGGCGTGCAGTATAAACCCTGCAAAAACTTATAGTGAATAATACGTAGTCTACAACTAGCCGATATCTGCGCGGTCTGTGCACAACAATACTTCCACTGCGCCGCCGTAATGTCTCTCCCCAGATCCTCACTCCACTGTCCAAGCGCTCTGCATGCTCCGCTACTACTGTGCTCCCTAATACTACGATACAGGTTCGATACTAGGTGTCTGCCATCCGCGGACGTAATTAAGACTCTCAGAGGCTGCACCACACCGGGTTCCTCTGGGAACTTTGGCAAAATAACCTGGAGCCCCTGCCTCAATCGAAGATAATAAAACACTTCCAGCGGAGTGGGCTGACCCCCCTGAAACCACTGTTCTCTCGTTTTGAACCGCCCATTCAGGAATAAATCGCCTCAGCTACAGACCCGCCGCCTAGCGCACATCCCCTGGAACCCTCTTTCTTGCAATAATGACAACTCCGGGTGGTAAACCAGTGGCAGGGTCGGTGCATATAAGAGCTGAAGCGCCACCTTACGAAGAATCCGCTGCCACGCATCTATCGTGCAAGTCACCGTAGTAGCCGGCGTCTCAATCGCTCTAACCGGGCTGTGAATAATGCCGCGCAGTGGCAGCGGCCTAGCTATCCAGTCCTCCACAGCCACCTGCGGCATGAATGGAGTGGGCACAAACCAGTGATATGCAAACTGAGCTTGAGCACTCAGGTAGTATGTTAAAAAATCAGGGACATCGAAGCCACCTCTATCATATGGTTGAGTTACAATCGACCACGCCAGTCTAGGCTGTCTCCCGGCCCAGAACAGTCGTATTAACTCTGAGCGGAGCCTTCGGAAAAAATAAGCACCCGGATAATACGGGACGTTTTGGAACAAATATAGAAAACGGGGCAGCACCACCATCTTAATGAGTGAGGCCCTTCCCGCCATAGTAAATGGCAAAGAAATCCATCTAGTCACATCGTCAGTTAACTTGGCAATGGCAGTTCCGTAATTTAAGCGCACCGTCTCCTCCTGAAGCCTTGATACCTGAATCCCTAAATAACGTAAGTCCGTATCGCACCACTCGATCGGATAGTCCAGTGCAAACCGGGGCACCGCAGGAGTCAGAGGGAAGAACTGCGACTTCTTCCAATTAATCTGTATACCAGACAACCGGCCAAACACCAAAAATTCCCTCAGCAACGAATTAAGATTGGTCTGTGGATCCACCACGTATAACGTCAGGTCATCTGCATAGAGTGACACATCTATCTGACGCTGCTCACATTGAAAGGCGCTGCGCTTGTGCAGCTGCCGGATACGACACGCCAACGGCTCAATTGCGATAGCGAATAACAGGGGGGATAATGGACAACCCTGTCTAGTACCTCTGGTTAATGAAATCAGGTTCGACATCTCACCATTGATAAGGACCCTTGCCTTTGGATCAGTATACAGCAACCGTACCCATGCTACAAATATTTTGGGAAACCCCATCCTATACAAGATCGCAAATAGATAGTTCCACTCCACAGAGTCGAACGCTTTAGTGGCATCAAGAAATATGGCAGCCACCGGCTTGTCCGATGCTATGGTATGCATCAGCGAAAAGAGGGTACGAAGATTGTTAGCAGTGGATCTCCCAGGCACAAAACCGGATTGGTCCGGAAGGGCTATCTTAGTCATCAATAACGACAGCCGATTGGCCAGCACTTTCGCCAATATCTTAGCGTCACAATTAATCAAAGATAGCGGCCTATATGCGTCACAATCTGCAGGATCCTTGTCCGGCTTCAACAGCGAGGTAATCAACACCTCCCTCATCGATCCCGGCAACACGCCCACCTCCAAAGACTCCTCATACACCTCCTTGAGGACTGGGGCCATTATATCGATGTAACATTTATAAAATTCCACTGGCAACCCATCCAAGCCAGTCGCTTTGCCATTGGCGAGGGACATAATTGCTTCACGGATTTCATCTAATTCAAACGGCGCACCAAGGAACTCCCTATGTTCGTCACTCAACCAGCACAGCGCCACATCATCCAGAAAATCCCCCATGCAACCTCCCCCACCTCGTGGGCAGTATAGAGCTCGGTATAGTGCTGAGTGAAAAGTTCCAAAATACCTTTCGTATCCCGCCGCGTGGTCCCATCTCGCGCGCGCAGTTCCAATACATGCGTCATACCCCGCGGCGGCCGCGTAACCTCTGCCAAAGCACGTCCCGGCCGCTCACCCTCGCAATATCTACGGGCCTGCCAGTATTTACCCCGGAACTTAGCCTCCCTGTCCGCTTCCTTTTCAAACTGCGTTAGCTGTTCTCTGAATTCTGTCTGAACGGGGCCCATCGGTTCTCTGGTCATCCGAGACTCTAGGTCCTGAAGCTCTCCCTCTAACCTAGCTAGTGTCCCTCTTATGCTTCGTAGGACCCCAAAGCTTTTGGATATGTAATATCCCCTAATCGTCACCTTAAATGCCTCCCAGATGGTGTCCACACTCTCTACTGACCCCTTATTGCGGGGAAAGAACTCCGCGATCTCCTCTCCCAACTCTGTCTTAAACAACGCATCTAACAGTGCCGTAGGGTACATTCGCCATCGGGCTCTAGCGCTCCCGTATCCCGGGACCGTTATCTGAACCAGAACCGGGCAATGATCCGAATACGAACGCGGCAAGTGCGCTACCCTTCCCAAATCCGACGCTATACTCCGAGACAAAAAACAATAGTCCAGTCGAGCCCACGTGTTAGCATATGCTGTATAGTGCGTGCCCTCACGTAGTCCACCGTGTACAAACCTCCAGCTGTCTATCAATCCCCCTTCCTCCACTATTCCTGCCAGAGCATCTCGTGCCTTCGGGTGATATTGAGGACTATTGTCTGACCTGTCCACTCCGGGGACTAAAGCCACATTGAAATCTCCACCCCATATGATATGCATAGAGCCAGCCAGTGTCTAGTATCTTTCCCCATAAATGTGTGAAGAAGGATGGCGTATCCACATTAGGACCATAGCAGTTGACTATCGTGACAGTGTCGGTGCCCAACCTACCCCATAACACCACAAATCTCCCCTCAGCATCCACATGCTCCCCCATCTTCACAAAGGGTATCGTCTTTTTGATTAAAATCGCAACTCCCCTGGCATACCCTGAGTACGACGAAAAGCTACGTATTGCCGCCCACCGACCCGCCAGTGTGTAATGTGGCCTGGGACTAAGATGTGTTTCCTGCAGTAATGCAATATGCACCTGATGTTGCTCTAAATAGGCCATCACCTGTCTACATTTTCTAGCATCATTCAATCCACGGACATTCCATGAGAGAACTGTGAGCCGTATCTCCCTCCTCACGTCAGCCATTTCACAGCGAGTCCCCACCACCCTAGCATCCATTTGTCACCTGGTGATAGTCTTCGCATCAGCAGCAGCACAGTGATCAATACATGCCTTAGCAACCATAGCCTCGGGCCTCCCCGAAGAAGCAGTACAAACTCCCCCTCCCCCAGCATCCACGCTTTGTGCTTGAGACCAACTCTCAACTCCAACCCAACACCCCCTCTCTCACCCCCCGCCCTCCTCTCCCCCAACCATGCCATAGCATCCCCCCATCCGCCCCCCTACCCACTGAAGCACGCCCCAACTTGCCAGCCAAGAATCCCCCCCGCCCCTCCCACAAACACCCCAAAAACAAAAATTAGTAGCACTACCAAACCACCCCATATAAGCTAGGGTATTTCCCGTCAGGGATTGCGTCTAGGTGACACCGCAGTTCCCCCCTCATCCGTCCCAGACTAACAAGAGACTTGCAGCCTGACTCGATGACCCAGAGGGGGTGTCCGGCGTTATGTCCAGCAGCAGCTGAGAGAGTGCACTCCAACACAACGTCTTATATGACCCATAGAAGCGAAGCAGCTTTCGTACTCACTGAGCCAGAGCCAACCCCCCAGTCTGCTCATCAATCTTCCCCATGGGCCCTTCCCATTTCAGCATGGAAGTCTTATGCAGCCATTCAAACCAATTTGCCTCTTGTGGCCGTCAAATTCCCCTAGTAGCGCTCCCCCATCGAGTGTTCCTGCACCCCCTGGTTAGCAGCGCGCAGCCATTATCAACCCCACTCACTGTTCACCGTCCATCTCCTCCTCGTGCTGCGGCGGCCTCTCCGCCTCTGCCACAGCCCCGGACTTGGTAGTTCGTTTGTAATGTTTGAGGAAATCCTCCACCTGTTGAGGGTTCGTGAAAAACTGTTGGTTGCCCTGGTACGTAACTCGCAGCTGGGCTGGATAGAGCAATGCATAATCCAATTGCAAATGCCAGAGTTTGGCTTTCACGGCCAGAAATTTCCTGCGCTCCTCCTGGACCATTGGCGTGAAATCCGGGAACATCGTGAAGGAGTTACCTTCATAGGATAAGGAGCGCGTTCCGCGCGCCGCCCTGAGAGCCGCATCTCGATCCCGATAGTTGAGCAATCGGGCAATAATGGGCCTGGGGGTCGCACCCGGTTTTGGCCTAGGGCCCAGAGCGCGATGCGCCCGTTCCACAATAAAGTGGGGAGAAAAAGCCTCCGACCCAATCGCTGCCAGTAGCATCCTTTCCACATATTCCTCCATCTTGCCTGTATTGGTCGTCTCAGGAATGCCTACGATGCGGACATTATTGCGCCGGCTTCTCGCCTCCAAGTCCTCGTTCTTAGAGGCTATCACTCGTAGCAGGTTGTCCATTCTGGAAAGCTGCGAAGTATGCCGCGTGGCCGTGTCCTCTGCATCTGATATACGTTGTTCAGCCCCATTAAGGCGTTCCTCATGCGCATCCAATTTATGCACCACCGCATCCATACGGGACGATATGCGGTCCACCTTGTCCGCAATCGTTGCAAACCCTTGGCGCATCTCTTTCAGCACCTCGTGTAGACTGGCCTCGGTAGTCGCAGGGTTCCCCGCTCCTCCATCTGTAGCTGCCGGGGCGGGCCCTACTTCCCCAGTCTTAGCGGCCTTCTTTCCGGAGTCGAAGGTGAGCTTAGCTTGTCGCGCATCCGTTTTGCCCATGGCTGTCTGTAGGCAATACAGTAGCTCTCACCGTGTGCAGGTCCACGCCGCAAATCTTCTCAAGCCAGCCGGGTCAGCCGCACAGCAAGCACCGTCCCCTCAACAGCGCCCGCCAGATCAATCCCGCCGACAATCCGTAGGTCTACTTTACGGCCAGCAGCGTCGTCGCCAGAGCCAGCGTATGTGGCCCCCAACTTCCAACACTTCAACGGTGGCTCGTCTGACGCCCAGCCGGGGGGGGAGGCCGCCCGAATGCACCAGTGGCAGCCACTCAGCACACCTGCACAGCGCCCGGTAACCAACAAGCTCCACCAAGAGGGAGGATCCCTGGACGATTCTCACCAGGCCGCAATTATCCCGGCCGTGGGTCCGCAGCTCCCGTCTGCATGCCCAGGTCACAGTCGCTCCGTTCGACCCAGCTCCACACTCAACGGCAGCCGTGTTCCAGGAGCCCTAATGAGTCACACCTGTCCCCTGTGCGCCGCCGCGGGCTCCCAACCGCCATTCACAAGCGCCACCAGAGTCCCGTCGAATTCCGGCTCCCTCGCCGAGCTCAGGTATCAGCCACGCGGCTCCAGCACCCCCGGGCCCCAACACCTCACTCCAAGGCCGTGATCGAGTGACAGCAAGGAGACGGTCCCGCACACCACACCACGTCACCCCGGTGGCTCCTCGCACTATCTCCCAGCAGCAGAGCAGTCCAGATCCTCACCGTCCCAGCGTCAGTCTCTGGGAGCACCGCAGGTCCCCTGATTTGGGGGGGGGATGGGGGAAAGAGGGCTCCTCCGTCTCCCGTATCCCACAGTACCGTAAGTGGGCCCGCAGCGGCCGCCACTCACTCGTCTCCGGGGACAGCCGCCTCCTTCCGCGCCCTCTTGGCCTTCAGCCGTTATCGCGGCCACGCTCTGTCCCAGCCGTCTTCGCTGGCAATGTGCTCCACAGGCCCCAGTCGCGCGACCCGGCTGATCTGCCAGAGCCGCTACCGACTCGAGCGCGGCACCGATTGCGTCCAAACTTCGCTCGGCAGCAGTAGACCTCCCGCACCACCGCTGTGTGCAATTTCAGCTCCCCCAGCCGCCGCAAAAGGATAATTTAAACGGATAATGTCGCCGGACTGCGGGGAGCCTTACTCAGAGGCAACCATACGCCAGCGCGCCACCTAGCGTCCCCAAATTTCCGATTCATATTTACCAAATTCATATTTACCGATTCGGTAAATATGAAATGGTAAAACGAGAAAAGAGATGTAGGTAAATTCGGTATTACCGAATTCCATGAAATTCGGTATTTAAGAGTCGGTAATTAACACAGAGTGAAAGCAGGTGGTAATCAGCCACAGTGCATATAAGCAATCCCAAAATGCAACAGCGTGAACACCATGGCGGCTCTGTATGTGATTGCAAGGCGCCTACGTCTACAGGCAGCAGGTCTGAGGATTTGGAGACGGGAGGAACGCATTTACAGACACCGCATCACACTCTTTCAACAGACTGAGGCTGAGATACATGAAAGGTACAGGCTACACCCCCAAACCATCATGGACCGGATAAGGGACCTGCACCCACTCCTGGACCATCCAACAACAAGGGCGCATGCCATACCACCACATGTGCAGGTGCTCTGTAGCCTACATCTACTCGCATCTGGCAGTTACTAGGGGGTGATAGCTGCGGTAGGCGGGGTATCCCAGAGTTGCCTGTCCCGTTTCTTCAGGAAGTTCCTGGATGCCATGATGCAGAGAATGCAACACTACATTAGCTTCCCAAGCACACAGTCTGAACTGCTGAAAACAAAGACCGACTTTTACCAGATGGCACAGTTCCCGCATGTCATAGGCTGTATTGATGGCACACACATTCCAATCTGCCCACCAGCAGCCACTGAGCACATCTACAGGAACAGAAAGTCCACCCACTCCATAAATGTGCAGGTAATCTGCGATGCAGGCAACATGATCACTGATATCGTAGCTAAGTTTCCTGGGAGCACCCACGACTCCTACATCTTCCAGAACAGTGGGATCTACACACGCCTGGTTGCCGGAGAATTTGGAGAAGGATACCTGCTAGGTAAATCACTGTGACACACCCTAATACTTACCGCATATCAATGTGTATTGAGCTATGTGACTAATGGTACTCTCTTACTCACCTAGGCGATAGTGCATATGCCGTGCGGTCATTCATCCTCACTCCCTACCTACACCCATCAACCCTGAGTGAGAGAAGATATGATGTGGCACACAAATCAACACGCAACGTGGTGGAGCGCACGTTTGGACTATTGAAAAGCAGGTTCCGCTGCCTCCACAAAAGCGGAGGCGCACGCCAGTACACACCCATCATCTGCTGCAAGATCATTGCCACTTGTGCAATGCTGCACAACCTTGCCACAAAGACAGGTACAGAGGTGGAAATAACAGATTTTGAGGACAATGATGATGAGTTTGCACAGCCAGAGCCCAACGCAGCAGGAGTGGCAGCAGCAACAGATGGGAGAGTGAGACGGGCAGAGATCACATGCAACTATTTCTAAGTAAGTAAGGGGACACAGCCAGTAGTTGGATGCTATTACGTAGTTTTAATTATCCGGCACTACGCCACAACACAATGGCAAAACTGGCCTAACAAATTGGTGACATCCATAGTTGGAAGTCAAGGGTTCCTTCACCCAACTGTGTCCTATAATTGTGTGCTGCATCAGCGTCTGCGCCCATGCACTACAGTGCGGGATGCCAGTGATTGAGTGTCCTCACTGGCTGTGTGACCAGTGGCAGCCCCATGCCGTCTGATGCTCCTCCGTGTGTCTGTGACAGGGGGGGTAATGCTGCTCCTACTGGTGGTGTCCTCGCTGTCCCCAGCATCCACAGCACCAGTGGTGGCAGAGTGGCTTGTAAGCAGCACCTCAAGTGCACTGGTCACCCTCACCAGCCCCCTTGACACATCATTGCTGCAGTGCGCAAGCCCCTCCTGCATTGCCACGGAGCGCCTGCAGAGCACAGAAGTGGCAGTTGCTAGGCGGTTCACTGCCCTTGTGTGGTGGTCAATTTTCTGCCTCTCCCTCTGTCGTGTTGCTCTGTCCCCATCGAGTTTTGTGCACAGCAGCATGTCCGCAGCCATCTCCCTCATGCCCTCAGCCATTGAGCTTATGCCCCTGTCAATGTTGCCCATTGTGTCATTTAGGCCCTTCATCTGGCGCTGTACTGACTGGATTGCCTTGCCTTGTAGGTGCTGCACCTTCACCATGGTGGCCTCCAGCCCTAAGACTACACCATGGCTCTCACCCTGTGGAGGTGGACTGTGCACCTGAGCCCTGCGGCGGCATCTGGCACCTGTGTGTGCTCCCTCAGAGGCGGAGTGCAAACCGACAATGCTACCATCCAGTGGCACAGTGGATGTTTCTTCCCCCCTCGAGTCTTCTGATGAGGACTCTGACACCTGCAGTCTGGCAACTGCACGCCTCCTAGACCTGACCAATGCAGGTGGTGTTGATGCGGGTGAGGCCAGCAGGAGTGGCGAGGGTGGATGTGGTGGCGAGGCTGGCTGTGGTGGCGTGGCTGGCTGTGGTGGTGATGCTGGCTGTGGTGCTGTTGTCTGCCCAGCACTGGTGGTGGCCTTCTCTGTGCTGTCCTTCCGGGGTGCCCTCTCTCCCTTCTCCTGAGCAGTCCTGCGCGAAGTATCGCCTATGGACAGAAATTCAACATCAGCTCAGTGTACCTGCAGCCCTGCATTGCTTACATCATAATAAATTGCTGCATCACTATCTCATTGTCCTCTGCCTGCTTATCGCTTATGTGTGTCACATGCCTTGTTGTTCTGTGCGAATCTTGTCATGATAGGGGTTTCACAGACTACATCACCCATAATGCATTGCTGGTATGCACAAACCCCTGTACTGGAGTGGGATTCACATTGCCCAATTGGGGATTTGGGATAGGGGAAGGGGGGCACAATGCTGTGCATGCGTCTTACCTTGTTTGGTAGCAGCTCTGGCAGAGCTGTCTGCTTCCCCAGTCCCAACGACACTTTCGGGCTCAATCGTGGTCTCCACGAGCTCCTCAAGTTCAGTCAGGGCAGGTGCCCTGTTCCTTCCTTCTCCTGTCCGGCTGGCCTCTTTCTTCAAATCAGCCATCTTCCTCTTTGTGATGATATGGATATCGTACCACCGCTTCTTCAGCACATCAATGTCCCGGGGGGTCACTCCGATGGCATTTACCTGCGCCTCGATTCCAAGCCAGATCCGTCTTTTCTCTGACTCAGCCACTTACAGGGACTGCTTTCCAAACAGCTTATTGTGCTGCTTCACCACCTCCTCCACAAGTACCTGCAGTTCCTTTGGGCTGAATTTGAGTTTCCTCTTCCTTTCCCCTCCATCTCTCTCTGTGTCCTGGCTGGCCATTGTGTCAGATTTCCTGTGCAAGTTCAGCCACTGGCTCTGTTGCTCTCCTCTGCACTCCCAGCCTCTCCAGAGTCTGCTGATTGTGTGCACCTGCCTGGGTGTGGCCACTTCCTGGTTGGGTGTGGTGTGGTTTGCACAGGATTGGCTGATTGCTCAATTGCTGTTCATTTGAATTACCGATTCGGTAAATTCCGATTCGGTATTTACCGATTCGGAAAATACCGAATCGGTATTTACCAATTCGGTAAATACCGAATCGGAAACACCGGTCGGTATTGTAGAATCGGTAAACATTTACCGATTTTTACCGAATCGGTAAGTGTTACCGAAAAATTAGGTACATAGCAAATACCGATTTCTAAATACCGATTCGGTAGAATTCGGTATTTAGGAATCGGTATTTCTAGGTTACCTACATATGGCCCTAAACCCCTTAATCTCAGAAACATAATATATTTTAGATTAGAATCTTTATTGGCTTTTAAGTTGCATTCATAGTATGGCAAGTGAAATATTTTTGTATATGCTGTCATCACGGCATATTTTTAACATTTTTACCACCTGCAAGTGGTGGACTGGAACTTGAGCCTAAAGCACTTTTATGATCAAGGCCGTACGTTGGGTTAGGGGCTTGCATTCATGTTCGTTCTTCTGCAGGGAGAGTGAGCAAGAGACTCGTTCACTCGCCCATGCAGAGCCCTCAGTGTATCTTTTGGAATTTACGTGAACATCCTCTCCCATAAAACACCCTTCCTATCTCCATACATTGATCTTTGCCTTCTCAACCCCCCTCCCACCTAAGACATTGTGCTGTTGCCCACTTCATGACAATGTCCCTTTTTGCTGTCATCAGACCAAACGAGCATAGAGGTAGCCTCATTTTGATCAGTTCTATATTGTTGGGGATGCCTAGGATCATGAACTGCGGCAGTCTGCACTCCGCTTCCCCCAGTAATCGGCATGGGAAACTGGAGCGGCAAGCAGCCATGCGAGGATGCACAGCAGCACCCTCCCCTTCCTCACCTGGCTATGAGGTCCCAGAGCCCCAGTAATAGCATGCCGGCCCTGCAGGGTGTCTCCTAATGTAGGGCCCCTGGGGATGGTGTCGCATCCCCATGATAAATAAAGATTCCCTGACCCCCGGGCTTGTCCCTTGCCACCGGGGAAATTCCAGGAAATGCAGCAGAGCACTATGTGCATGTTTTCGTGCTTTTTTTAAAGGGCAAATCTACAAAAAGTCATACCTCTGGCCCCATTAAGACCAGGCTAATCAATCTTTGGCTCGTTGTGCTCCTGGTGGTGAGCTCTAGCCACCAGGAGAATTCTCAACAAGCCTACTGCCCTCTAAAGGGAACACATTGTGGAGAACTGGATCTTCTGGCTCCTTGCGCCAGCCTTCTTTTCTGTCTGGCTCCTAGTGCTCCTTTCTTTGGGGGGGGAGGAGGGGGCAACATGTGCAGCCACTTCACCACCAGCATGCAGAGCACCCAGCCTGCCCACACTATCAAAGCCCCAGAGCCTCCTGGCTGTCTTGAATGACTCCTGGGGGATAGAGGGAAGGGAAATGGAGTCCAGTTCTTCCACCAACTGGTCCTGAGGGGGCATAAGGGGGCCAGCACCACTGGTCCTGGAGAGAGCCATCCAAGTCTTGTGGCTCATCTTCCCAGTTAGACATTCTCCCTTCACCCATGTCCTTACTCTCCTGCACAACATTCTGGGACAATCCAATATGGTGCAGTCAAGTTTATCACCACGCTAATTATCAGATGCAGATTACCTCCACTCCCCTTTCCTCTCTCAGGATCTGGGTCAATAACTGATAATGGCTCCTTTTTTATGTGGAGGACTTTGTTCTTTCTGCTTGGGAACTGATTAACTTAGCCCAGAAGGGGTGACAAAGGCCTGGCATATGATTAGGAGCTGAGCCAGAGAAGTACAACAGGTCTTGACGTCCCTAGAAGATGTATATGTGTGTCATTGGGAACTGCGGGCCCGATTCACAGAACTAACTTAAGACAAAATCCTAAACTTACTACCATTTTGGTATTCACATAAGGCACTTACTCATTTTGGTATTCACAGAAGGCACTTACTCATTTCGGTATTCACAGAAGTTAGGAGTCCTAACTTGAGGACTCCTAAATGCCTTCTGTGAATACCGAAAGTCTTAAAATTAGGATTTTTCTCAGTTTAGTAGTAGTATAGTTAGGACTCCTAACTTTAGGACTCCTAAATGCCTTCTGTGAATACCGAAAGTCTTAAAATTAGGATTTTTCTCAATTTAGTAGTCCTAAGTCTAAGAGGAGTCTGCCTCGACCCAATCGTGGTTTGCAGCCGCCACGGCAGGTCTTTTGCAGTTCCCTCTGAGATCTGGACCAGGTTGGAGAGATTCCCCAGATGCTGTGCCCAGTGGAACTTCAGGTCCCACTGCAGAGCCCACATATGCCAATGGGCATTTGTTAATAGCAGGATGCCATGAGGCCCAACAGTCTCAAGGTCAGTCTCACCAAAATCCAGGTTGAAGGCTGAAACAATAGAATCATAACCTGAATATCGTGGCCTCACTGTTTTGGAGGATAGGCCCGAAACTGCAGTGTGTCCAGAACAGCTCTGATGAAAGGGGCGGTCTGAGAGAGAGAGTTAGGTGTGACTTCAGCATGTTTACATTGAACCTCAGCGAGTGCAGGATGTTCACCGTAGTCTGGAGGTGAGAGGCGACTGCTTGGGGCAAGCCACCTTTAACAGATATTCGTTGGGATAGGGGAAGACTGGAACTCTTGACCTCCACAGATGTCTTGCAACCACCGCCATCACCTTGGTGAATGCCTGAAGGGCACTGGTACGGCAAAAGGGTAGCACAGTAAACTGAAAGTGATCTTGGCCCACCCTGACCTGCAAATAATGTATGTGCGCAGGCAGGACGGAGATGGGGGGAGAGGGGTGACCTAGCCCCACCTCTGGTTGGTGTTCCACGTAATTTGTGTGAACCATGTCCACAGCCCCAAAAAGAGGCTGGGAAGCCTGATGACCTTGGTGGCTGGGCAGGAAAGAAAATGGTTGGTAGCCCCTACCATAGCCACGGAAGGGGCAAAAGGCAGGCTGGTGTTGGTGGGGGGCCATGGAGAGGCCCAAATACATGGCTGTAGCTTTGCGGTCTTTAAAGCACTCCAGCACTGAGTCTGCCTTTTTGTCAACAAGGCAAGAGACTTCAAAGGGCATGTCCATGAGGGAAGATTGAACATTCCCTGAAAAGCCAGTGGTTCTTAACCAAGCATGGCGTTGAAGGGCTACTGACGATGCAATCAATCTGTCCAGCAAGTTGGTCGTGTCCAGCCCACATCTGATGGTGAACTTTGCTGCACCCTGCCCGTCTGATGTGACTTGGGTGAGTATGGTTCGGGTCTCCTCTGTGACCATAGGCAGCACTTGCACAACTTTATCCCACTCATTGTGTGTGTATCAGCCCAAAAGGCATGCAGTGTTCACTAACTGCAGTGCTAGGTTGGCAGCAGAGAACAGACTAGGCCTAAAGCAAGACATCAGTGAGGGCTTTGATGAATGGGAGAAGAGGTTCGGAAGGTGTAACTCCTGACTTAAGTACCTCTGTCAAGATGTTCGTCTTGACTGCCACCAAGGGCAGCTGAAGGTCCAGGACCTCAGCTGGCCTTAACTTCAACTGGCCTCTGCATTATTTTTGCAAAGGAGGCTCCCTTCTCTGTAGCCACGTTAGGAGGAGAGACCAAGCCAGTGCACGGTGAGGTGTCTAACCCACTGGTATTCTCCAATTCCTCATACCAGTTGTCCTTTGGTTCTTTTACGGGGTGATGGAATGAATAAGGGTCCTCAAACCCCTTCCATTTGTCTCCCTTTACAGACCTGTCAAAGGTAAAAAGGCACTGGCTCTATCTCAGAGGGGACGGTACTGGCCGGCACTAGAGTTGACTTCGACGGGGATGCGAGTTCTAGTCAGCCAATCACCAAGAGCTTGCTGCTTCGGAAGACACCTGAAAGGACAGACGCTTCTTGCACTTATGGTTTTGAAATGCCTAAAAGCTTATGGATACCTATGTGTGACAATGAACACCTTAGCATGACCACAATGACGGACTAGAGTTTATAAGCTGTAAAGAAGCCCTGAGTGAACAAATTGTGTTGGCTTTGGCTACAATCAAGCTGATTTTTATAAGAAGATTGAAACAATAAAGAATGGATTACAAACTACATCTCTGACCATCTCCTAATTTCTTCAAATATTATTGAACGGTGGACATTGATCAATATTATATGGTCATTGATGTACTGACATTACTGCTCCATTTATTGGGGACTGATTACTTCTACATTTATCGAGTGCTGAGTAGTATATAATTATATTTTCTATTTATTGACAATTAATCTAGCCTCCTAACCAGGTAGTATTTCATTTGGTTTAGAGTCAGGGTTTGAGTCCCTGATAGGGGGTTATATGGGGGCTGATCTCCCATACTTGTGCATCTACTTCATTTTCTTGTTTTTACTCATTTTGTTATGATAATAGGATATAGTGATAGGTACAGGTTTTCTGTGCTGCCTCAGCCACTAATTGTGAAATCATTTGATAAACAGAAAGTATGACCAAACTAGTCTTTGAATGTTTCTTTGCTACTTTGTTGTTAAGGCTATTGGAAGCTGAAACCTCTGTACAGATGCTTACCACCGGTTAACAATGCAAGACATTCAGGCTTACAGGGTATGCCATAACAGAAGCAAAGCAATTAACTCCTCAAAGTATAATTCTCTGAACCTTGAGATATGTTCAAGGCTTACTGTGAATTAGGTGCCTGCTGGGGAGGCGTGGTATAGTTCAGAGTACAGCAACTCATAAAAAAGAATGCCAAAAGAATAGAAGGTCCAACCAATTAAAAAAATAAAATGAATTAGCCAAGTATCCTGAAAAAAGTCTATCAAATAAACATTGTTTTAAAAAGTAAAAATAAAAGAAGTTTGCCTCTTGGCAAAAGACGTCAGGTCGATGTGTAAGTGCACACTGCTGGCTAGAACTTGGGCATCTGTCCCAGTGAACAAGGTTACCTTCGAACTTTTTAAAGAGCCAATGCCTCTACAGCTGTGCCTTTCTTTAAAAAAAAAATCTGTTATTAAGTCATTTATCAAAAAGAGCTAGCAATACAATGCAATAAACAAACTGACATATTAAATTACAAACCATTGGTGTTTGTACACAGTAAGCAGAGTTTGGCACGCGTATGTCAGGACATATAGGCTTTTGTAAGTGTTTAACCCTCCCATTCCATCCAGGGTCTTCTCATACTATCGAGCCCCTAACGCCAGCTAAAATGCCCAATGTCTTCCTCCCTAACCTGGGAGGTCATTCCCAGTTTCGAAAGTCCTTCCATAGGCCCTATATTTTCTCAAATTTATCTCAGCCTCTAAAATTGAGAATGCGATACGAGCGGTCTTGGTCGAGCTCCAGGCTCAGGCAGCACAACTGGTTACTGGTGTGCCAACTTTACTGTGAAGTGGGACGAGAGTCCCTGTGGTAGAATCGTGGTACACATAAACTGCTCTACAAATTGTTCTGGCAAGCCCTCTGCTTTTCCTGAGAGGCCCACCAGGTGTATATTGTTGTACCAGGATCTGCCCTCTGCATCCTCCGCCCTGGCGTGTAAGCATTGCGTTGCATTTTCTCTGTGAAGCTTTGAACTTCGAACTGGAGGGATTTGATGTGCTCTGCGTGTTCCCCAGTGTAACGTCCGCCGTGTGCATTTGTTCGTGGTACACAAAAGAAAAGTCACAGTGGAGATAGTTTACAAAATGTCAGAGAACACATGTGTCGGTAATGCATATAAATTTATGACAACACCTGATAGTAGATGTGATGAATGACTGTGATTTAATCAGTTAAACAAGTTTTGGGTCAAAGGATCAACAATTCAAATGACAGAATATATGTCAACATCAGCATTTTAGTTAAAACAGGTGCAAATAGGGTGACGGGTGCAAAAATTGGGATCAGTGCAAGTGATGTGCAAGGGTAAGGTAGTGCATATAGATACATCCACAATACATTTAGGGACCTATCCTGTCAGTCTACTGGCAAATCCAACAAATGCAACAACATGAACAAAGAAAACAGTTATAGAATCACTGTCAATCCGGTTTGTTGTGGAGGGAAAAAGAGAAAGTCGACGTTTCGACCCCTGTTAGAACCAGAAAAGTGAATGTCTTGGAAGCGGGGTCTTCTTCAGAGCCAAAGGATAGAGGGGGGTCGGGGGTTGCGCACCTACGGACAATAATGAGGATTAGTAAGGTGTGTCTAAATGGGGAGCGAATCTACTAGGCAAAATTCAGAACATCAATTACCAGCATCAGCAGGAGAATTTCGAGCTGGAGGGTGAGAGTGTGGGCCAGGGTGGCTCCTGGGGTGGGAGAGACGGAAAAAAAGGAGAGAGAAACACCTAGAGTCAAACTTTTCACTAGAAAATGAGGAGGATGAAGGTGACACAAACTAAAAAACCCAAGGTGAATGGGTACTCACCATTGGGGGTTGAGTCATGCACCATAGGAGATGAATGGCTATGGGCGTCTGATCAATCAGAAGGAAAAGCAAAGGTTCAAACGTAACCATTGGCTGTGGGCAAAGGAGAGGACAAACCAGAAAAATCACGTTGTTAAAAATGTGTATTGAATTGCAGTAAACGCGCATTGTACTTAAAATAAAAGCAGAAAGTGGCCATGAGTGAAAACAGCCGCCCACTCTGTAATTAATGGTGGCGACGTGGATTGACAAATTTAAAATAAGAGAACCTTCACATTATGTGCGGCACGTAAAATGAGTTGATGGAAAAGAAAAACCTGTCCGAACTAGGGTGGAAACCATAATTAACATGCCTCAGCATGTAAAGGCTTGACCACACATGCGGAGAATATGGACAAAATATGGGCAGCTGGCACGCTGGAGAAACGGAAAATTGAATAAACCAAAATTGAATGATCTGCCGCTGACCGCGGCCCCCGCAGGGGGCCACTCGGCGGTCGGCGCCTTAGTGGCCCCGGGGCCCCGGTCACCCCTCCCCACTCCCTCCTTCGGGGGGGGGCGGGGGCAGGGATCCTGACTGTTGCCCCCCTCCGTGTCAGGGGCCGGAAGTGACGCGCAATGCGCGTCACTTCCGGGCCCAGGTGTGAGGGGGAGGCTATTTAGCCTTCCCCCACCCTCACTGGCGACCTCTTTGTCGCCCACCTCGCCTTACCTCAGCAGCATCGGTTCGTCGTCCGCACCATCCTCGTGTGACTCCGGCCCCCACGGCACTGTTGATCGTCGTCGCCTCTACGCTTACGTAATTTGGTGAGCCTTGCAGCACCCACTCCGCCCCGGCCCTGTCCCTGGGCAGTACCAGGTGACGGGGCCCTGTGGCGAGGAGAACCACAGGCGGAGGGGATGCAAGAGAGGGGCATGTGGGTTTGGGGAGGCGGGCGTGGGCTGAAAACCGCGCCGATTCGCGCAGAGCATTGCTGAGGTTGGGGGTGCGGGCCTCGCCAGGGGCATTTGCGCGAGGGCAGCTGCCATTAAGCTGCGGCCCGGCTCCCTCGGTCGCGTAGATCCTGGGGTATGCAGCGTACTGCGCTCCCATAATTATCGAGTGCGCGCTGCGCTGGACACTACCCCCGTCCTGTTCACTTAATCTCCCCGTGCCTATATGGATGTAAATACGGTGCGACGTGATCCAATACCTTCGGGTCGAGTTCGCGCTAGAGAAAGAATTTATGCATAAGAGCGAAACGTATATTGGGACCGAGGCTCAGGTCCTCAATCTCAATTGGGTTGGTGTTTTCGAGTCTCGGGGCCGCGGTCGCTTTCTGTGATGCGGGGTATATCACTTAATCTCCCCGTGCCTATATGTATGTAAATACGGTGCGACGCGCTCCAATACCTTCGGGTCGAGTTCGCGCTAGAGAAAGAAGTTATGCATAGGAGCAAAACGTATACTGGGTCCGAGGCTCTGGTCCTCAATCGGGTTGGTGTTTTCGAGTCTCCGCATTCGGTGATTCGGGGTAAATCACTTAATCTCCCCGGGCCTCTATATGTAGGTAAATATGGTGCTACGCGCTCCAATACCTTCGGGTCGAGTTCGCGCTTTATAAATATGCAACTAAAAAATATACCGGAGGTGAGCTGTGGCCCGCGCGTGCGCCAGGGCACCCACATTTCGTAACCGGTGCACATTTAAAGCGCTCTGATACCTTCGCGCTATATAAATCCACATTAAATAGGGTAAGTGGTTACTGAGCTATCCGTGCATAGTGTCACCATGTCACAGGGGCTCGCTGTGCTCCCCGGGTTTAGGCCGGGCGCCAGGCTTGCGATCTGCCCGTTGAATTCAGGAGTAACCCACCTTCATGACCCCCGGTCCGGGGAGGTCGGGTCGCTGATCCGACCATTACCCTGCGACTCTGTCGCCGCCTCGATCGCGGAGCAGCGGGTGTCTTAACACGGTGAGTCAGGGGAGAGGAAGGGGTTGCAGGCTGGATTGCCGACTATGGGCAGGAAACCAGCCTTTGATCCTCGGGGTCGCGTCTGCTCCGGCGATTCTGGGCAAACGATTTTATCTCCCCGGGCCTGAATGTGCTATGTGTCGCGTCTGCTCCGGTGATTCTGGGCAAATCAAGTATTATCTCTCGGGGCCTGAATGTGCAAGGTGTTGCGTCTGCTCCGGTGATTCTGGCCAAATCAATTATCTCCCCGGGCCTGATTGTGCAAGGTGTCGCGTCTGCTCCGGTGATTCTGGCCAAATCGATTATTATCTCCCCGGGCCTGAATGTGCAATGTAAATGCGGTGCCCACATGTAAGCACTGATTATACACGGGGCGAGTTCGCGCTACATAAATATGCGATTTGTATTCCTCTTGCGGCCTGGCACTGCCCTGTTTGGTTTGTTTTGTGGGGTCGGGGGGGGAACGGCACTCAGCAAGCGTAGCTAAGGCCCGGCCCCACAGTAGGCTAGTTCGGGTGTCCCAGCAGGGAGCGGGTAGCCGCCCTCCCTCTGCTTTGCCCTGCAAGGGTGCGGGTAGTAAGTAGCAGGGGGCCGATCCCGGGGGCCAATGCATGGCGACCGAGAGTGGCACTTGAGCAGTAAACATCTGGCGGGGCTTTCAGGCCAGTGCGGGTTCTCTCTGGCCCGCTGGGGTCATTTCTCTCAGGGTGGGTAGCGACGCAACTAGCGTCCAAGGCAAGCGCTCTGAGACATGCGGGCCCAGCTTGCGCGACATAACATGGGCGGATACGGCGGAGAAAGGAATACATATGCGTGCGGCGCCCTGTTCATGAACGCTTCAGAGTTTGTCTATGTTGCTGGGAGGACGGGGTGGGGGCGGGCGAGCAGCCTTTGGTCTCACCCGCTGGGCCGGGAATCAGGGTTCTAGCCTCGTGGTCGACTCTGCAGCGGGCCGCGCTAACCATGGGGGATGGCTTGTTGTTGGCCATATTTGCTTACGCCGATGGGTTGATCGGCGTTGCAGAGGTCTCCGTGTCCGCGCGTGGCATCTGAGCAGCTCTCAGACTTGCTACCCAGTAAGCCACATTGTTTGAAAATTGTGGTGGCAGAGCTTTTAAGCCTCCAAACGAATTTGGAACTTAATGGTACTTCTGCTCGCTAAGTATTTTCCTGTGTGTTCAACTTCTTGGCTGCTCTCAGAAAAGTGGACAAGCTGCAGAAAATGAAAAACGTTTGCCGCGTGCCTCTAGGTAGTGCTACCCATGTTGACTTGAAGCACACTTCACGCGCACTAGCTGACTTATTAACGAAAATGGAAAGCTAGGTCTTGCTTTACGGGATGAATCATGTGACGGGGTGAATCGTGTAGTTGGCCTACGGGCTCAGGCGGTCATTATAGAATGGGGGGACCCGGTTGCAAGCCTCGGCAATGGCGCTGTACAACCCAGTGATCCTGTGTAAATCACTTATTCTCCCTGTGCCGGATATAAAAGGAATGGTGTCCGCAACTGTGCTCCGCCTCGCTAATGATACCCGATGTTCCTCCAAGCGCCTGAGCCCACCCCCACTCACTGCCTTATAAGATCTCATGTCAGGAGCCCGAAGAAATGTTTAAGCTTTCCCATCAATCGGATCAACTCTTTCATCCTATTTGCTAGACAACCCCGAGTTAAAATAGACGCCCGCCTTCCTGCTATCCCGGTAGCCGCCTCATTAGCGGTAAGGCTTGGGAGCATATGTGCAAGCAGGGCTTGATCCCACATAATGAGATGAACGCGTCTCAGCATCGCCGGCACTGTTGTCTGCTCTCCAACAGAAAGAGACAGATTACCGGCGTCGGTAACAGATGGCGCACAGAACGGCGCACTGTGGGATATCAGAAAGAACATTAGATCTTGTTATATTCAGTGAAGTAGTATTTACCGCCACTGCTATCCACCTGTCTGATACTTTTTCCCCGCAATGAAATGCACTCAATGGATTGTCAGGAAATGACGTCAGGCCAGAATATTCACTCATTTGGAGATAGTGCTTATCCATGTGTCCTCGCATGGGCTTTACTGGCTAGGGTTGTAGAGCTGGGTATGTAGCTTCTTCAAGGGTGCCCCGTGGAGAGGAGTTCAGCTTTACCGAAAGTTACGAATCGATAAAAGATGTAGTTAATAAATAGTGATTATTTGGCATATATCCTTTGTAAAGACCTAACTAAAACGTCAAATGCAAACCTGGTAGCTAGAGGGCGTAGTGTTCAAACACTAGTACCATCACACATATAAGGCGCGGAAAGGGCTGTGCAAAGGGGGTGACCAAGGATTGCCTGCATAGAAGGTGACATCGCTGTAATCTTTCTTGTCAACTCGGAACCCAATACACTTTAAATCTGCATCTGCACATGCATAATATTCAACTTTTATGATGTGATGGTTGGACGCTAAGATGTAAATTTTGTGGGTCGTGGGTGAAATCAACAGTCTCTACTTTGTGATTTAATGCAGACTGTTGACGAGTCAGCCTGCAAAGGGACTAGTAGAAGTAGTAGTTATAGTTTAGTCGCTCATTTTTGACATAAAAAGCAAATGAATCAGGGTGGTCCGCATGGGGGCCATGCCCATCCTTTTATGCCCATCTGCATTCGTGGTGCGCCCCATCCTCGGTGATTTCGGCCAGTATGACACCCCCCTGCTTCGGAATGGGCGGTGCGAGTGCCCGGCGCTTTAGGGTTTTCGCGCTCAGTACAGGTTTGAAGGAATTTCGGTATTCCACGCGGCTGGGGCGAGCGGGGGCAAGAGGTAGGCGTTGTAACCTGTGAGTTGGCTGTTGGTTTAGGGTAACCAGTTCCGGCCCGCGGGGTTGCGTCCGCATTCGGCCATTAGTATACCCCCCGCACCTCACTGGATAATCGGGTGCGGTGCTAGTGTTATCTGGTACACTCGATCACGTAATATTGTATTTTGAATTAAGCGCCCAGTGCCTGGATGTGTAACGTAAATAGGGCACTCATGTAAAGCGCTCCAATACTTTCAGGTCGATCTCGCACTATATAAATATGCAACATGTAATTGCGGGCTGCCTATATAGGCAGATCCATGATACCAGTGCATGCATTGCTCGCAAGATTTTGCTCCATATACTCGAGCACGTAGGAGACTAGCGTGGGTTCACGGCCCCAAAACACCAGCACTGCACGGCTGGGAGCTGCCTGGGTCCCCGCTGATCGCGGGAGGTGCAACACATGTGGTGCTCCCTGGTTAAGGTTATCGCCCCCCCTCCCGTCGGCTACGCTGCCGTTGAGGGTGGGGGGGCATGCAGTGGGCTGCGTGCGGCAGGCGCAATGGACCTGGCACGGGGATCGTTTAGTATGATACGAATCTTGTAAGCCCCCCGTGCTTGAATGTGTAATGTAAATAGGGTGCTCAGGTAAGGCGCTCCAACACCTTCAGCTTGCGCTATATAATTATGCAACATGTATTGCTGGCTTCCTATAAAGCAGATAAATAATACAAGTGCATGCAATTCTCACATACGCGATTACTGGCATTAATAAACCCCCCGCACCTCAATGGAGAATCTGGTGCGGGACTCGCGCGGTTCGGTCGGGGAGCGGGTAATATGGTATGAATGTCGTAAACACCCCCTGCCTGAAGAGGTAATATAAATACGGTGCTCATGTTAAAGTGCTCCAATGCCTTCCGGTCAAGTTCGCGCGATATAACTATTCATCATGTAATTGCAGGCTTCCTATAAGGCGGACACATGATACCTAGACATGCACTGTCCACATCACGCGATTACGGGTATGACTAATCCCCCCCGCTCCTCAAGGGTTAATCGGGTGCGGTGCTCGTGTGGCCGGGCACGGCGATCGTGTTATATGGTACGAATCCCCTATTCTCCCCGTGCCGGCTTGTGTAAGTACGGGGTCGAGTTCGCGCGACTTATGAGGGCTAATTACAGTAAGGGTCGCGCAGTCCGATCCTGACCACACGTGACCACGTGTCGCTCGTCTCCAACCTTTTGCTGAAAGGGGGCTTGGGTCGCTTGTCATTGTTGTCTCGTTACCCACCCCCATTGCTTACGGCCTCGCCCTCCCAGGTGCATCAGTCCTTGGGCAGGGCGGACCAGTGTGGGGATAGTCCTAACGTAGAACTGTCATTGCCATGTTAGTAACAGTTAAACACGGGTCGCTGCCGACAGTCTAAAAGAGGTATGCTTAAGCCCGCAACTGGCCCCGCCAACATGCTTATGTGGGCCGCCTTCAACGGTCACTGACATGGGGAACTCACACATATCTAACTGTAACCTAGACACCCGGGTGGGTGCCTAGTCGGGCAGGGCAACGCAACCGAGATAGAATGGTAGTTATTATCTAAGGCTAAAGGAAGTCTGGATTGAGCCACTAGATGGGTTAGATATGGGTGCAGCTCAGCGCCCCAATCGCATTGAATTCGGGGACGCTCTGACATAGCGGCAAAAGAATAAGTGGTCACCACATAGCGCATCACTAGGGCCTAAATCATGGCACAAGGTTACCGGCGTGATTGTCCAAGTGGTGGCGGGTGCGCCGCTCGCGAGCGGATTGCAACCCGTGGTTTACCTCTGAGCCGATTGGCCTGCAGAACACTGAGCTGGGCACCATAACCAAGAGTTAGGCCTGCAGGAGGAGTGGTATGGTTGTTATATAGCAAGTGTGCGGTCGTTCAAAGTTTGGTAAAGACCACGTAGAGCCCCAGGGCATCAGGGCATTATTGACCGTGCAGCACTCGCTACGTTCAGAATAGGGCCGGTATTTGCACCAAAGTTTCCGGTTGGTTCCCACAGACTTGTCTGCTCCCAAGGTTATCCTCTAGGGGTAGAACTTGAGACTAAGGGGGCATTGCCTGCTTCGGCGGCACAAATAAGCGATAGCTACGCCGGGATGGAGTTACCATTCAGGTCCTGCCACCACTGGGTTCCCCCCAGGTGATGGGATCAAGTTAGGTGGGACCGCGAAGTTTACGGTTCTTGGGAAACTTCCTGCAGTAGGGCATTTAGCAACAGATAAGGTACCAGCGTGTGAGTATCAGAGATCTGCTTTCCAGCAGCACCGTGCCCTGGGAGCACACGCGTTGCCCTAACTCTGTGGCCCTCCCACAAGGGAGCCGGGTAGCAAAACAAGTGCATAGGCTCCTTAGGCGGGCCTCTGGCCTTCAGCTGGGTGTAATCACCATCAATTGGAGAGAGGCCCAGGTAAAAATGGGCTTTCCGTAATGCTTGGAGGACCATTGCGGTTGGTGGCACCCCCCACCGGAATCACTGGTCGCGTACGGCAGCTGCAGGAGACTGGTGCTGCTGTCCCAATATCTGGGGTGTCAGCGGGGCAAACACAAGGGGACATTATGACAGCGCGCAACGCTTAAGCCAAACAGATTCCCGAAGCTGGTATGCCTAAGGGATCATCACTGAGGGATCCGTAGGGGCATAATTCCTATAAGGTATAAGGGATGGTGGGCAGGGGCAAGATTCGCCCCTTGCCCATGGTCACGCGCTGGCAGTGAGGTGCACTCCCGTGCCCCAGGTTAACTATCTGAGGGGACTGTACAAATGTTAAGTAACCCTTCTCGTCATAATAGTCAAAGCGGGCAGGCCCAGGATTGTGAATAGGTGTAACCTTCCCGCTGGGGGGCGAATAGTTATCGCACATCTTCACAGGCCCCTCTATTTCAACAGACCCTATCCGATTGGGATAGCGTCTAGGGATTGGGGACATAGATGGGGCCATCTACAATCCAGGAGCTATAGCTCACTGGTATGTCTTGGGCCTGTGGTTATAAGGGATCTCACAGGGTTTGAGTCCCGCGAGCACTGTCAAACTGTCATGAGGTGGCAGAATGTCAAACCCTTCTGTCTGCAGGGATGGTTCCCTTCCAGCTAGTTGCAGGAAGCCCTAGATAAGAGAGGTGCAGGTAAGACTATAGCGGGTTGGTGGGGGGCCCTGGCTGCGACGGTTAGCCGCCTCCAGGGCTGTGGCGGAGTTACAGGGCGATCTGGAAGCAGGCCGGTACAAAGGGTACCTCTGCGCGGCACCACGTGGTGCCTGAGCCAAAACGAGGAGCCTCCAGAGAGGTCCCGGAAGCCGGTCGGCGCCCCGCTAGGCCTGCGGGCGGTTGTGGGCCTGAACAACCGGGGGCTTGCTATGCGACGCTCCGGCCCGAGAGGGGGGGTGTAAGTAGAATCTCAACGGCACGTGATCGAAAAAAGAATCACTTGGGGGGCAGCACTTGCGGGTCGTTCCCGTGCTGCCCGGCTCATCAGGCGGGGCAGGTGAAGTAGATGGCCGCCTGCCCTTGGATCGCCCGTAAGATAACCCACCTATTACATATCCTGGAATTATGTAATAAAACCTGCAGCATTTGTTACCCACTTACAACTGTTTCTTGTGTCTTCTTTGGGTAACCTAATTTGGGGGAGGGGGGAAAGCGGGGTGCCCCTGGGGGTACTATGCCGCTGACCGCGGCCCCCGCAGGGGGCCACTCGGCGGTTGGCGCCTTAGTGGCCCCGGTCACCCCTCCCCACTCCCTCCTTCGGGGGGGGCGGGGGCAGGGATCCTGACTGTTGCCCCCCTCCGTGTCAGGGGCCGGAAGTGACGCGCAATGCGCGTCACTTCCGGGCCCAGGTGTGAGGGGGAGGCTATTTAGCCTTCCCCCACCCTCACTGGCGACCTCTTTGTCGCCCACCTCGCCTTTTTACCCTCCCTACCGCTTACCCGGCGTAGGTGTGGTGGGGTGGGGTTTTTTGCTGAACGTTTTAATGTTTTCCTTTTCGTTGCAGGCGGAGTTACAGGGCGATCTGGAAGCAGGCCGGTACAAAGGGTACCTCTGCGCGGCACCACGTGGTGCCTGAGCCAAAACGAGGAGCCTCCAGAGAGGTCCCGGAAGCCGGTCGGCGCCCCGCTAGGCCTGCGGGCGGTTGTGGGCCTGAACAACCGGGGGCTTGCTATGCGACGCTCCGCCCCGAGAGGGGGGGTGTGAGTAGAATCTCAACGGCACGTGATCGAAAAAAGAATCACTTGGGGGGCAGCACTTGCGGGTCGTTCCCGTGCTGCCCGGCTCATCAGGCGGGGCAGGTGAAGTAGATGGCCGCCTGCCCTTGGATCGCCCGTAAGATAACCCACCTATTACATATCCTGGAATTATGTAATAAAACCTGCAGCATTTGTTACCCACTTACAACTGTTTCTTGTGTCTTCTTTGGGTAACCTAATTTGGGGGAGGGGGGAAAGCGGGGTGCCCCTGGGGGTACTATGCGTTACACAACTAAATGCCTGCGGTTTTACAGAAAAAAACCTGTGAGAGGCAAAGCGCATCGGGATAGAAATCCGAAACCGCATGTGCAAAGAAATGTCTGTAAATTCAAAGCGTGGCAGGGCAAAGTGCCATGGTAGAGTGTCCATGCGTGATTGTATAAAACAGGCGAGGGGACGGGGTTTAAATCGCAGAGTTACGTGAAAAAGCCATGGCTAACAAGAGTAAATGAAAGGAGAACAAACGCGCGGCAGCAGCGTGACATACCTCTGGGGAAGCGTCGATGCATCTGACAGCTAACCCTGGAGGGTGTCACGTGGCAGGTTAAATACCTTGTGAAAGCGTGCAAGTCATGTACGTTTTAATACAGTCTAGCGTAGCTGACCGATGTTGAGTGAAGGCTGGTTTATCGATCCCCGAGTGAGGGCGAGGCAGCCAAGCTTGAACATGATTGTGGTAGTTCGTTTAACCGATTGTGGAACGAAGGAGCTCTGAGATAACTGTAAAGATTGTCGAGCGTGATTTGCTCAATGGTAAACAGTGAAATATACATTGGAACAACTTTGTAATGTCAGAATAAAACAATATCTGTCACACGGATATTAAAGAACAGTACAAATATAAATGAAAAAATTATTGTATTAGGTGACAATTTTCTTGTTACAGAGTTCCGGAGTCTGAATATGTGGGCAAGTTACCGGGTATTATTAATTACTGACTGCACAGCAGCGTACAATCTAGTCGTGAGCAAACAGTCATATTGTCAATGCGTGATAGCATAATACACGAGTTAAATGCAAATCCTATTGTGTCATGCTGTAAAGGAAAATACGTATTTTATTGGATGGAATCATTTAGTGCCAACGGTGATCCTAGTTGTAAGGCAGCATGCAAACTAGTAATGGGCAAAGGGTCACCTTGTCAATGCTAGATAGCCTATAGCAAGGGGTGAATATAGTATTTAATGCGTCATGTGGTATGTGGAAACAAATATCGTATTGATACCGTTTTATTATATTGGCAAGAAGTGTGCTATTGCAGTACCCTAGTGTGAAACGTTCCAAGTTCGAGCCCAAGTAGATAGCGTGGGTCCTAGGTGCTATTCAATAAAGATAGTTGGGCATACGTTACATCTAGTTTGTTAAGGCCATTTTGGACAGACCTGAAGCGATCCATCCATTTGCATTCTCTGATGTTGAAAATAGAGCATAGGTCGCCACCCCTGATACCCAGTGTGATGGCTTCAATGACCAGCCATTTCATGGACTCCGGGGGGTGATTCAATGACTGAAAATGGTGGACCATGGGGGCCCTCATGGTGCCACATCTTATCCTGCTGCAATGCTGTAGTATCCGGCACTTAACCTTCTGTGTGGTCTGACCTATATAGATTTTGTTACAGGGGCAGACAATAGCGTAAATGACATTCTTAGTATTGCCGTTGGTAAGTGTTTTAAGGTCCGCTGTGCAGTTACTATGTTGGAATGTCTTGGTTTCAATGGTAAGGCTACACGCTTTACACTTCCCACACTTGACATGGCCCATTGGGGCTGGGAGTTGCCACATTGATTCGAAGGTGGGTTTAGGAGGTATGTCCAAGAAAGATTTGACCACATGGTCACGTACATTTTTCCCTTTCTTGAATTAATGCATGGGAGGTTCTGGAAGCTGCAACTCTCCCGCCACTAGATGCCAATGTTTGTTGACAATGTGACGGATTTCATTGCTACACGTGTTGAAGGTAGTAACGGAAATCAACCTGTCAAAGTCCTCAGGTCGGTCTTTAGGGGTGAGAAGAGACTCTCTGTGATTATGCCAAGCTCTTTTTTTAGCCCGCTAGACCAGCTGTTTGGGGTAACCACGTTCGACCAATACGCAAATAAGATCTTCTGATTCATTGAATAAGTCCTCTTTCGGAGTACAGTTCCTCCTGATCCTGAGGAACTGCCCGATTGGAAGATTGACCCGCAGGCCCCGGGGATGATGGCTTCCATATCTGAGCAAGGTGATCCTTTCCGTGGGCTTACGGTAAAGGGTGGTGTACAAACAATCACTTATGGCCTTGATGGATATAGCAAGAAAGTCAATAGTGGACTTGTCATGGTGGATAGTGAACTGGATATCCACAGATCTCTCATTGAGCCACTTGAAGAAATTTCCGAGTTCCAAGTCACTGCCTGTCCAAATCATAAAGACGTCATCGATGTAACGTTTCCAATAGGAGACCTGCTCTTTAAAGGGGTTCAAGATGTTATTGATATACGTTTGCTCGAAGTCATCCATATACAGAAGTAGTCACTCTGGAAATAGAAAAAGTTTTGAGTCATTGCTTTTTCGAATAGTTGGATGATAAACTCAGTTGGGACATACACGGGTTGTTTCCTTGTGTTCAGATGTTTCAGCATCACTTGTAGTGCATGTTGTTGTGAGATGCTAGTATACAGCGAGACGATGTCCATCGTGACGAGGATTTGAGTGGCTGGATTAAAAGGCATCCCATCGACCAGGTTGATAACTTGCATGGTATCACGTAGGTAAGACCCAGTTTTTTCAGCCAGCGGTTTCAGGAAAAAAAATCGACGTATTTGCACAAGGGTTCTAGGATCGAATCACACCCGAGACGATCGGGCGCCCAGGTGGTCGTTCCATATTTTTGTGAACTTTGGGTAAAGTATTGATGGTTGGAAGGTGAGGTTGCTTCTGATTTAGATAGTGAAATTCCAAATCCGAGAGGAAGCCCTGTTCAACCCCATTTTCCGTTATCCGTAAGATCATAGTACTGATCCTTTTGGTAGGGTTGTGATTTAGTCTGGTGTAGCTCACACCATCGCTCAGTTGGGAGTAGATTTCCCTCTTGTAGTCCTCCACGTCCTGTACCACGATGGCTCCACCCTTGTCCGCGGGTTTGATGACGATAGATCGATTATTTTTCAGATCTTCCAAGGCTTTGTGTTCAGCACTGGTGACATTGTGCTTGACATACTTCTTAGTTGAGCAGGTCTCGAGTACTTCCTTGAGCACAGTACTCTCATAGGTAAGAATCCGATGGGAGACCATCTGAGACGTGGGTGTGAAGGAAGATGGAGTTCGTAGACCCGTGCAAGATGAAGTAGGACAGGGTGGGGAATGCCGAAAATAGTGCCGCAGAGATATTTTCCGGAAGAAACGATGTAATTCGGTTTGGAGATTACATTTGTTGGGGTATGTAGTAGGGACGTATGACAGACCTTTACTAAGGATCATGTGTTCATCATTGGTCTACTCATGGGTAGACAGATTCATGATTGGATCCTTTGGGGTAGTTACCAGCGGTATACCCGACGTCTCGTTTGGATTTCTCCATGCTGTTCTTGGGGAAAGCGCACTTGCTTCTGGATAGGATTCATTCCCTGTTGTTGAGCTCTGTCCCATCCCTGGCCTTGTTGTGGGTGAACGCGGCCGCGGCCTCTGTTCCAATTCCAACTCGCGTTCCTGCCCCTTGGCGGTCGCCATTGTCTGTCCTCTAAAAAAGACGGTCCAGATTGTGGGTAATATGCGGCGTCCTGGTATTGGTACCCAAGGCTGGTGCCCAGTTGCTCACTCTCACTCCCAGAGGAGCCTGATGATTCAGAGAATGTGGTGAATCTGCGGGTGCCTCTGAAACCACCTCTTCCTCTATTGGTGAAACGTCCCTGTTGATCCTGCTTGTAATAGTCGTCTTGTAAGTAAGGGTAGGTCTGTTTCTTGTTGTAGAAACGGACATCTTTGGAGAGTTTGTCTAGCTTCTTAGCTTGAGAATTAACGTCAAATTCTTTGATGGTTTTCTCAAGGCGTTCTAGGGCCTCCTTTGCGTTTGTCAAAGCATTGTCAGTAGAAATTTCCCGTTTTAAATCAGCAATTTCCTTCATAAGTTTTTCAACTTGTTCCAGGGCTGTTTCCACACCCAACACCATCCAATGGCGTGAGCAGTTACGTGCGACAAAGCTGGATAGCGTGGGTCCTAGGTGCTATTCAATAAAGATAGTTGGGCATACGTTGCATCTAGTTCGTTAAGGCCATTTTGGACAGACCTGAAGCGATCCATCCATTTGTATTCTCTGATGTTGAGAATAGAGCATAGGTTGCCACCCCTGATACCCAGTGTGATGGCTTCAATGACCAGCCATTTCATGGACTCCGGGGGATGATTCAATGATTGAAAGTGGTCGACCATGGGGGCCCCCATGGTGCCACATCTTATCCTGCTGCAATGCTGTAGTATCCGGCACTTAACCTTCTGTGTGGTCTGACCTATATAGATTTTGTTACAGGGGCAGACAATAGCGTAAATGACATTCTTAGTATTGCAGTTGGTAAGTGTTTTAAGGTCCGCTGTGCAGTTACTATGTTGGAATGTCTTGGTTTCAATGGTAAGGCTACACGCTTTACACTTCCCACACTTGACATGGCCCATTGGGGCTGGGAGTTGCCACATTGATTCCTTGGTGTATTTGTTCGGCGATCTTAGCTCTATCTTCCAAATACGCATAGTGTTCACTGCACATAGTGTTGATTTTGGTTTCCAGTGCTGATCTGGTCTCTCTGATAGCTAGTAGTAGTTCACCAAGTGTAGACTGTCTTTCCAACCTGACATCCCCTCCGGTTGCCACCTGTTGGAGAGGTCTGTTGCCACCTTTGCACGTCCTTCCAGTTCTGATGGTGCATTTGCTCATTGTATTCACCTGGTGTTTGGAGGCTCTGTCTCGGACCATTATCACCACTGGGATAAGCAGGATGTGTTGTTGCCACCAGTGGGCCGCTCAAACAGGGGAGGTCTCAAACATCTCTGATTATTGCTTTGTGTGCCGGTCTTTAGGTATTGGACAAAAGCTGCCCAGGGTGTCCGGGGTCTCAGGCACCATCCTGCATGCCTGTAAATTGCACTTGCGTTACTTGGGCCAGGCGCTCCTGCAGGTTCTAATGCGCCACAATTGTCACTGACTTCTTGGAACTCAACTGCTCTTCCCACCTCTCTCTAACACAGCAGCTATGACAGTCTGACTTGCGTGGTGGAGCCAGGGAGTCCCGTTATCATAGAGTCACGGGGGGGGGGTCCTGCTGTCAGCAGCCGCTCACTCGGCAAGGACCACCTGCCTTGAGCCTCCCAGGAAAGCAAGCCATGCAGTGTAAGCCCACTTCGCTTTTGACTTCCGCAGCCCACTTCCCCATGTCAGGCAGGATTATCATGCATTGGAGGCCTACACCCGGCCAGATTCCAGCCCCAGCAGCCCCCTCACGTTCAACCGCACAGGGCTGTGGCTCAATCTTGAGGGGGGTTCAGACTTATGTCAGTTGGCGCTGTCTGCTGCAGGAGCCCGAGCCTCGCTTCAGCCCTTCATGGAGTCCTGGCCACTCCCCCCAGCTGCGACTTTCTTAAAGCTGACTTTTACTAAGCCTCATGGTGTCACATAGGTGATGAACAGGTACTTGATCAAGCAGTTTTGGGGCAACGAAACACTCAAACTTGTAGACACAGGACAATGCATTCTACCTCTCCCTATTCAAGAAATTGGTGGTCCATTCAGACGTAATGTTTGCCACTTATTTTCCTGTCCAAGGACACCAGGCAAACCATGGCAGCCCAGACAAGAAAAGTCCTTAAATGTCCCCACATACTAGGAGGCAACTGAATGTGCAGGACATCGATTAGTGGGCTTCCGAAGATAGGCTCCAGCTTTTTTTTGCCTTGGAATTTACATAAGAACCAATAAGGCCACAATATCAATGGCATGCCAACTTTCCTTCACAGTTTTTCCCTCATAAGTGGCTCAACAATTAAGGTGGGAAAAGCTTTGGGCGAGGAGTGGGGGGGGGAGGGAGAAATAGAGCAAGGTGTACGTTGAGTAGCTAGCCGCAGCTGGGGAGATGGAGGCTGTAGCAGAAGACGCGGCAAGTCTTTCAAGCATTATATAACCCATTCCTAAATATCAAGACTCCTAATAACTGTGCTTAGGGTGTTATTGTTAGTTCCAATGCTTGAACCTTGAATGTAAAGGTCACATGAACCCAACCCAGACTGATCACCTCCAAATTATCGTTAAACAAGCGAAGCATACCCCTACCACTCATGAGCAGCTGTAACACCATGCTTCGCAAACCCCTTACGACTGCTCTAAATCAGCTACAGTTTGCCTGATTACCCTAGTGGCAGAATGCAGAACAATCACCCAGGTGCCCAACTTGCACAATTATATAACACATGTGCGTGGAATGTATTTGTGCTGCACCTTCTCTTTTCCTTACGGCAAAGATATTAGGACAGTGATATTAAGACAGCGACCTCCAGTATGATACTGGTCCTTCATAAGCATAAACTGCGGTTGCTACTCATATAGCAATAATTATTTACCAATTCTTCCTTGTGCGTGACAATAATTTTTCTTGTTTTTATCCAAATTAATATTGATCAGGAATTACATGGTTACCTCAAAAGTACTAAAACTTTCAGCATGCCTCAGACAGCAACGATCATAAGTGGTTATCCTTGGATTCTAGTCCACAGGATTATTGCTACACATGTACAGATCTAGTCTTGAGACAAACTCTAACTAAAACCTATCTTTGACAACTTCTGATCTCAGAAGTTACAGACAACTCGTTTTATTGGAACTGTGGCCTAGATTACTAAGAGTTCTGCAGATAATTGCGTGGCACTGCAAAATTTTACTCCTGTCCCATGGGATTTCAATATAGTAAGTAAATTGACATAATGCTTTGTCCTGCTATGTTTCAAGCAAGCACCAAACCATAGTAAAGAAACACATATATTGCAAATATTTTATTCTATCACAAGTACTTTTATGATCCAGCGATGATCCACTGTCTTTTAAAGTCTAGCACAAAGACAGCTTTAATTATCTTGTTAGCCTCATGTTTTCCCAAAGATATCTTATAGAAAATATATACATACTTGGCTACCAATTAGCACTCTTTCACCACTGGTCTGCTGACATGTCAATCAAGTTACACTCCCTCCCACCCCAACAAAAGGTATATATCAACACACCAACCCACTCCAACCATTGAATGCTTTCACTTTGAGTGACTACATTTAACTCTTGCGAACATACACCTAAAAAATACTTACTCAAATATCAAAATTGTTAAGACACTTTCACTTCTCAGTGACTGATGTCCCTAAGTATAGAATGGTTACATGAACTATTTTCATAACTCTAGAGACATTTATTGAAAATTACAATGTTAGTTCCTCACTATAAACCAGCTCAAATAGTTAGTGCTATAAAAAACCAGCACAACTGGATAACAAACTTTCAAACATTTGTATGCAAATGTATCTACTAAAGCCGCATACCCTCAGTTTGGTGCAGGAAAGTCTTTACAAGCTGCAGTACGCCATTCTCCTGTAGAGGGAGCTTTAGGACACAGTGACGGATAGCGGAACTGCAGGTTGATGTAAGCATTTCAATGTTTTTTCACAGCTTTTGACTTTTAGAGAGACACCTAGTAACGATTTGTGTAACTACAGCTTAAGTAAAGAATTTTAATGCTTTTGCGTTTGACTTGTGAGGGACATCTAGTACCAACTGGTGGAATTGCATCTTCACCAAAGTCTATCAATGCTTTTACATTTGATGTGTGTCGGACACCTAGTAATGACTAGTAGAACTGCAGCTTTATTTAAGGTTTTCAATGCTTTTGCATCTGACTTCATATGGGCACTTAGTAATGACTACGGAACTGCAGCTTCATGTAAGAAATTCAATACTTTAGCATTTGACTTGTGAGGGGTGTCAAGTAACGACTTGCGGAACTACACTTTGAGTGCAAGAATATAAGTCATTTTACATTTGACTTGTGGGGAAACCTAGTAACTATTTGCAGAGCTGCACCTTCATAAAAGAATATCAAAGCTTTCTTAGAATAGCAAAAGTGAATATATACACTTTTATGTTGAAGCTCTGCACCTTCAACTTCGTGAAGGACACCTTAAGTAAAATGTGAATTATTGCAGCATTCTGGCAAACTTGTTAAGCAGATGCTTCTGAGAGAAGTACAGCTAGGAAAGTTCTGAAGAACTGCAGTCTTGTTAAAGACTTCACACATTTTTTTCTGATTCAGAAGGGACATCTAGAATTTGAGATAACTGTAACTATGTGAAAGGCCAAACCGATTGGTTTTCCAGTGCTTGTTTAAGATTGATCTTTGTTTTAAATTTCATACACCACCATAGGCAATTAACATACCATAATACCATGCCCTTAATGCAATCCACATATCTCTAAAAAGCGACCTTGAGGATGACTAACATATTCATGTTGTCAAAAAGGAAAAACGTATGCTCAGTCTGGTATCATTACCCTGTACCTAGAACCGATATCAACTAAAACAGCATAAAAGCAATACCCATCAATCACAAGTTCCATCTCCCTTCCTCATCCAGCTAAATGCTACACATCTATTGCAAAACTTGAATTGAACCAATTGATACGGCCCCTTTCATATGCATAAACCCATTCAGTCAGATCTGCTACTGCATTTTGATATTCTCAACTTATTAGACCTGTGATCTATGATCCCAAGAATCAGGAAGGTACAGTATCAGAGGTGGTTTGTCGTCTGTATTGGGGTTCACAGTCCTCAACATCATCCTAATGGCACTGCACAGCGCGGTAATAAAATGTCACCTGTTCCCTCAGACTTAGGGAGTCAACTGCTGGTTCCGACCTTCCCTTACAATTGGCAATACAAAACCACTAGGCAACATATTGGTCAGATACTAATGCAATCGGACCTAAAGTAGAACCATGATGTCAAAGAACTTAATGTACCAAACAATAATAGAAATATATATCCTTTTATTATTTATACAAAAATATTTTAAAAGGTGGCAAAGTTTTGTCAAACTTTCTTAAACATGATAACAACAGATGAATTTGTCACTGGCTATTCCCACGGATTAAATGCCTATTGGTAATTTTACATTCTTGAAGTTGTCTTGTGAGCTTAGACACCGTTTGATGTACAGTACAATATTCAGTACAGTGTGATAAATATCACACAACATGTAGACAATCAAACGTTCAGATGCTTTGCCACACTAGAGTGAAAAAAGAAATTTGTATATAAACATGCATTCACATATAATAGATGTGGGACTGATTCTTGGAGGTATCGACGTGCGTTTCAGCGAACGTGCCGCCTTCGTCAGGAAACCATATTAAAAGTAATATCTACAAAAAGTAAGGTAAAAGGTACATTAAGTGAAAAACACATCTCTTACAAAACAGGAAATTACTTTTTCTGTCTGGCTTTCGATGAAATTCTGATGTCACACTATTTTCGAGTTCATCTATAAAAAGTTTCTAATATATTCCTTATTTTGGCCGATATTTCTAAAACGCAATTCTTTTCTCATTTCGAGCACAGATTGGGTGGTTTTGGTATCTTTGGTCCTGCTTCAAGGGTAGGTGCACTTATAATTTCCTATTTTGTGAGAGATTTGTTTTTCGCTTAATGTACCATTTACCTTACTTTTTGTAGATATTACTTTTTTTTTTTTTTTTTTTTTTTGGAAAACCTTTATTGATATTTCAATCAATTACACGTATGGGCCTACAACCCCCGGGACCGGCCGCTAAACCATCAGAATAACAGAAAGCAATTATATCACAGTCAGCACCTCGGGGAACAGGATCTCGACGCTAACATACTCTCAGTCTCTGAACGGCCCAAGTAAGAGACCAGGATAATAAAGGTTCACATTTTATAATAGAGGAGGATGGAAGGATCAAGTGCCAAACAGTTTCCCAGCAGCGAAAAATGGCAGGCAGAACGATGAACGTAAACAAGAAACAGCAGTCTATCTAAGCAATGGCGCTGAAACAGGAAGTTCAGGACGTGGAGGAATATCACGGCAACTTGCGCCTGCAACCCCCTGCCCTAAAACCCAGGAAACACCACGGAAATTCTGGCACACAGGAAACAGCATCGATTATCAACTAAGGAGTTCTACCATGCTGATCCCAGAAAAAGACAAAGAAGAGTAAAAGAAGAAAAGGAGGCCATGGAAAAAAAGGGGTTAAAGACTAAAGAATCCCCTCCCCCAACCCCCCACCCTGCACCTCTGCAGATGAGTACGCCCCCCCCCCCAGCAGTGTGCCTGTCGCCCCGGAGTCAGACCCGAAATATAGAAGAAACAGAGAAAAAGGAAAAGGAAAAGAACCCCCACCGGACGGGGGGTAGAGAGAGTATTAATAAACTGGAGGAGGGCCTGCAAAACATGCCCCCGGCTCCTCCCTCCCGCACCATATGTTTCCCCGCAAAGCATACAATAAACAACACAGGATCGACCCTGTCAAAGAAGTAAGGAGCCTTACGCACTTAGTACACTAACAGTTCTACCGTGAGAGCACGCAACCCCCGAGCCCGCCCGCCTAGTAGATGACCACGTCTGAAGGATCATCCTTAACCTTGGCCACTCTTTGCAAATCTACCCATGCCTACCCATCGACCCAGTGCCAAGTCCAATGTTACCAGGAAGAGGAGCGTCCAATAAAGGTCAGGAAGCGACACACACAGGTAGGGTAGAAGGCCCCGAAGATCGACACAGTCAGCTCTATGGAGGGTCGTCTTTCCCAGTGCTGCCCCAGGATTTACACTGCACACCAGGTCCATGAAGGCGGAATCAGCCAGAGCAGGCGACCGTTGCTTGGATATTGCCTGAGTCGCCGAAAGCCGCACACGGGACAAGGCCACCACCCCCCACTCAGGTCCAAAACCTCCGGAACCGTCCAGGTCCACAGCCAGCTGAGCGCACGTTAGCATACTGTCCGGAGTGTCCAGTTGTGCACTATTCACAGGGGCGGCCACAACACTGTCCTCCCGTGTGCAGTGTAGGAAGTCCCAGCGTACCTGGGGACAGGCGGGCCGCAACTGTCCCAACGCTGTTGTCACTCCATCGAGCTTACTCCCCAGCAACCAGGCGCCGTGGATCAAGGTGGAATGAAGGGCACCGAGAGCCTCGAAAAGGTCACCGTACCCCAGTACAGCTCCCGGCGCTCGCTCCGCTACGCTCCTCAGAGTCGCACCCTCCCAAGCTTGCCGCGACCCAGTGCACAGGATGGTGGACCTCGTCCTTCCAAAATGGCCGCAGGGTAGGTTCAACCCAGTTTGGGACCGGGACTCAGGCACGAGCGCCTCGGGTTCCATGTCATTGGAAACAGGGTTCCGGGGGCAGGCAAATAATGTGTCCGGTGTGTGGTCTCGGGCCACTGTCAGCCCTACCACGGACCAGCGCCCGCAAAAATCCGGGAGCTGCCCGCAGGAGTCGGGGCGAGTTACGGGCGGCGTCCGGGCAGCTCACCAGCGAAGGCTGAGGCAATCACCGGAGAATCTTGGAGTTGCCACCTCGGGCATGCACTCGTTCCGCCACGCTTAGGGATAGGAGCGACCACGGCGAAATGTAGGCCGATATTCGCACCGCTTCGGTAGTCCGACTCCACCCAGTCACCAATGGCCGCTGTTGTTGAACTGCCGCTCGGCCATGGTGTCCACTCGAGGTCCCGGTTCCAGGGTTGCACAGGCCGCAAACTTCAGACGGACATTTCTCCGGCGGTACCGCTGCCAGAAACTTCGGGGTCACACTATCGGTTGCCGCTCTCGTTCACCAACGCGGGCAGCTAGCGCAGGCTAAGGATCTCATGCAGGATATCTGTGCGGGGTGCGGAGGTTCTCGGAGCCGGGAGCCTACGCTGCCGTCCCGGTCGCCATCTTGGCTCCTCCTAGATATTACTTTTAATGTGGTTTCTTGACGAAGGCGGCACGTTTCGCCGAAACGCACATCAATACCTCCAAGAATCAGTCCCACATTTTTTATATGTGAATGAATGTTTATATACATATTTCTTTTTTTTTAGCTCTAGTGTGGCAAAGCATCTGTACTTTGTATTGTCTACATGTTGTGTGATATTTATCATGCTGTACTGAATATTGTACTGTACATCAAACAGTGTCTAGGCTTACAAGACAACTTCAAGAATGTAAAATTATCCATAGGCATTGAATCCGTGGGAATAGCCAGTGACATATTCACCTGTTGTTATCATTTTCAAGAATGTTTGACAAAACTTTGTCACCTTTTTAAACATTTTTGTATAAATATTAAAAGGATATATATTTCTATTATTATTTGGTACATTAAGTTGTTTTTTCATCATTGTTCTACTTTAGGGCTGATTGCATTAGTATCTGACCAATATGTTGCCTAGTGAATTTGTATTGCTAATTGCAATTTCCCTGTTCTAGGAACGTTCATTAGTTACACTGGGTCCCTCTTTTTGAGCTAATCTGACCTTCTCTTATGCCATCTTAGCCTAAGTGCCTTGGTTAGCGCTGCAGAAAACAAAAATTGCCCTAGCAGTAGGTCATAAGTGAGCGTTACTTCCTCAAAGACCATAAGTCATAAAACACCAGGCACGAGTATATCTGCCTGGACCAAAGGGATCTATTCACGATCTAAGCAACGGAGAAGAATCTCTGGAGCATCCATGATGGAATCTAGGGGACATAAGCGATCCAGCAAGCCCTCCGTAGCAATTAGTGAGTCTAACTGTATTTTGCCACCTCTAATAAGATTGTGGTGGCCCTGACCTTGCACTAGGTATTGAAAATATATTCCCAGGTGTCAACAGGGGCTATCTCCTAACATACATAAGAATATCCTGGAGCTGTGCCACCAGGTAATAAATCTCTAAGTCTGGGGCACCTAACCCACCCTCATCCAGGGGAAGGTGCAACCCAACTTCTATTCGCATCCAATACGAGTTCTCTCAGAAGGGGGGAAGTTCCCAGAGGATGAGTCTGTTAAGCTGCAGGGGAATATTTGTGAGAAAATAGAGTAGCCTGACTGGTAACACCATCTTAGCAAGTGCCACTCTCCCAGTTACCGACAGAGGAAATCTGAACCAAAAGCCTACTGAGGATCTGGATGCCGTTATTGCTTGTCCCAAATTGCCCTGTATCACATCTTGGTGGCTCCTATAAATTCTTACACCCAGGTTTTTAAATGTAAGACGTGCTACTGACAATCCAAAGATCAACAAAAAAGTCAACTGTGGGTTCTTCCTTCGGTCGACTGAAAAAGGCACGACTTGGACACATTCCTATAGATACTAGGCTGTGCATCAAGCTCCTCCAGTAGCTCTGGAAACAGTTAGTGCCATCGCATATAAAGTAAAATGTCACCAGCATTTAGTGATATGACAGGCATAACCACCTGCGTGCACACCCTGTAGGAAGGTGGAATCTGACTGCATGGTTACCCCCACTTTTTGTCTGATGTTTTGCTGGTTTTTGACTTAGTTTGACTGGGATCCTGCTAATCAGGACCCCAGTCTATCTGCTTCCTCACTAAATTGTTTGTTCATGTACTTTACGTACACTCCAGATTGGATTCTGGGGTACCCTTATTAGTCCCTAGTATATAATATACTATATACCCAGGGCATAGGTACCCCAGAGGCCTCTCAGGGGCTGCAGCATGTATTATGCCCCCCCTGGGAGGCCATTCAAAATGACACAACAGGTCTGCTACAGCAGCCTGTGTAAGGTGGTGCATGCACCCCTTACTTAGATATAGGTTTACTATATCTATCCTCATCACTGCACATATAAACCTATCAGTCACTTCTATGGCAGGCCTTATCTATCCTGAAGGCAGGGTGCTGGGTTTTATGTGAGAGGGTGCCCATGCATGAGTAGAGCCCCTCTGCAGCCTTCCGAACCTCTATTCCAGGGTTGTTTGTGATGCAGTCATACCATATATACTTAAGTGCATTATAACCTTGCGGTAAATGCTAACTTTAAAACAGCTGCATGGAAACATGTCTTGTTTGGTGTCAAACACCTTGGAATTATACCTCAACGCCAGTAACTGGTGTGGGATGTATGATTCCACCCTACTAGTGGGAGAAATATGACAGCATCGGTACATGCCTTACCAGCTTTGCAAACCCTGGAATCACAAAATGGATGCTGCCAGCCACAGACACGAGTCTGCCCTCCTGCTGCTGGACGAAACTCCGGCAGGTGACGGCTGGACAATAGGGTTCCTGTCACAGGGAGGTGTGACCACCTCCCAGACAGGCTTTAGTGTATTGGGGCTGGGTGGGTGCACTCCGAGAGTGCTTTGATGTCTGCACTGGGGGCACATTTGGTGTCCCTGTGCATAGTCCAGCTCAAACCGGTTGCAGGTGCTACCACCCCTGCTCTGGGGCGAAACTGGACAAAGGACATGGGTGTAGCCACCCCTCTGTCCTGACCCTCCCATAGGTGGGTCCTCAGAGTTTGTCCCACCCCTTCCTTTGGTATAAAGTAGAAACCCCTGGCTACAGGACTTTAGATTTACCTGGACAAAACTCTGCTACAGAAACCAAGTACTTCAACTATCTACACTATGCTGGATGACCGAAGAATCTCCCTTGGAGTAAAGGAGCTACTCCCCTGCAAGGCAGGCACCTAAAATGCATCTGACCAGTTTGCATCTACGCAGCTGCTGACGGACTCCGAAGATTTTGCAACACAGGAGGTGGGTTCCTAAGTTTCCTCGAGGCCAACCAGTGCTCTCAGCAAACCTGAGACCCGCAGCCCTTGTGGGGACCGTGCAACCTGAACCCCTGGACACCGTGCAGATTTGCAGCAGCATATGATTTTTGGCAATCCTGGAGACTGTGCTTTGAGCTACTTGTAGTCCAGACCCCGAGCAGCGATTCCACTGAAGATTACTGGCCTACACTCCACAAGTGTTCTGTGGGCTGGTATTTTGTGATTCCTCTCAAGGTCCCTTTGCGATCCCTGGTCCGTCGACCTGTGGGTCCCTGAGGAGGGAACTGTAACTTTAAGTGGGCTTACCTGGTTTCTCAAGACGTGCCCTGACTCTCTATTGCTTGGGGAGGCCCCAGGACCTTGTTGGTCCACACCAAAGCATCTTTTCTCTGACCGCGTGGGTTGCAGTTGCCAAGGCTTGTTGGTCTCCAATCCGGACACTGACCCCCTCCCCCCCCAGCACTCGACACCTTTTGTGGGACAGCTCGCCTGCGGACTTTGGTCATCGTCGACGTCTTCTGGGCCCCGTGGCTGCAGAGTCCAGCTTCACCTCAGCGCACCTGAAACACCCGACATCGGTGGGCATTCGTCTATCGTGCCCCTGGTCACTGGCAAGTGACTCAGACTCTGTCCCCTCTGCTTTCAGGTTCTTCTCAGCTCCGATCCAGGCTTGGATCACACCGGACACTTCTCATCTTCCTGGCAGCAGCACTTTGCAGCATCACGCCATTGAAAACGAGGAAGAATCCCGACACCATTTGACACCTATGCACCCCGCTTCCCTGGGTTAGGTAACACGAGTATTCTGGTGCTCACATGGGTGCTGGCCTTAGAACCTTCTATGTTTGAAAGGGTTTGCTCAAAGTCCTCTCCTAAGTGTCCCTAATCTTTAAAATTCCAACCGCGACTTTCCCATAGGATTGTACGGAGCTCGCGGCTGTGTTCTCACACTGCACGCCTCCCCCGTGGGTCCCCTGTGTCACTACCTTGGGTGATTCCTTGTGGTCCCAGTGATTCTACATGCTCTAGGCACTGTGTCTAGTCAAGTCGTGGTTCTTTAACCACTTTCTTAATATATGGTTTGGTCTTCCCCTGGGGCCCACTGTGTATTGTGCTATTTACTGTCGTTCTAGTACTGTAATATTGTGTGCCTTGTTCTCTAATCTCATAAAGAGGTTGGTAGAGAGTGTTTAGTAATAAATACATATATTTTATATATATACACCTTGTGTGGTCTTCCTTTCATTTGGTCATTCAGGAGGTTATAATCTGGTAAACCAAGCTGCTTTACATTCCTTCGAGACTTAGCCTGAAGGCTGCTCTCCATAGCAACCACTAGGATAGCTTTCAATAAAGGTTGTCTTTAACCTAATCATCAATAAGGGTCGTTTGGACTGGTGCAAGGTGCCCACTTTAATTAGTGGACAGCATATACCAGGCCAACTTCTCACATTCTCACATTGGTGTTCAGCGATTGGGATTCAAGCTTGCTATTGCTTTACCAGATAATCTCATTGAGTGACTAACTGAAAACCACTATATGTACATAGGTACATATAATGAAGACTAGAATAAAGTAAGTTCTACTGAACTTAGAGTATGGTAAGTCAAGGGTCTAGCACACCCTTTCTGGAACTCATGAGAGTTTAGTAGTTCCCACTAGGTTAGGTAGGTGCCACACCACATAACACTAGTATGTCTTCTAGAGCAGAAGCCAGTGGCTCCTTGCTAACTAAGTATGACCATCTCTCATTTCAGGAATTGAGGAATATGTATACATCTAGAAAACTGAAGACAGGGAAAAACCCTAGAACACAACGCCTCATAGAGGCTTTGCTTTTAGATGACCACAGAAAGACCCCAGGGTCTGATGAGACAGGCAAGTTGGGTGGGGCAGAAGAAGAGGACAGGCCTGGAAGTGAAAACATCCAGGACCTAGACTCTGAAGCTGACCAGGAGGATCAAGATGAATCTAACCTGGACAATCCAATTCTTCCTGAAGGTGAGGGAGAAGGCATCCGTGGCCCTCTCTTTACCCCGCCTGGAAGGGTTAACAGTTTACCAAGAAGATCAATATCTCCTTCTCAGGAATCTTATCATTCTGGTACTTCTGTAGGGACATCTGTTTCTCATAGGATTTCTTCTCATAAAAGGGAGTCCTCTTATGAGAAGTGCCAACTGCTTGAGTTTGAGAGAGCTAAGCTCAGAATCAAAAGAGAGCAATTGGCCTTTGACAGGGAATCCCTGGCGCTTCAGAGAGATTCTAAAAGGTTGGGGCTAGAGCCCCATGGTGGCAGCAACAGTGTCCCTAGAGGTAGAGAGCATACTCATGACCACAGGAACCTGAACAAGATTGTCCCTCCCTACCAGAGTGGGGATGACATCCACAAATGGATAACTGCACTGGAGAGGGCCTGTAAAGTACAGAGGGTCCCTCAGGAGCAGTGGGCAGCAGTCTTGTGTCTCTCCTTTGCAGACAAAGGTAGGGACAAGCTCCTCACTGTTAGAGAAGAGGATGCTGATAATTATACAGTCTTGAAGAGTGCTTTGATTGATGGGTTTGGCTTAACCACTGAGCAATACAGGTTAAAGTTCAGAGATACCCAAAAGGAACAGACTCAAGACTGGGTTGACTTTGTAGATAGTGCTACTAAGACTCTGGAAGGTTGGCTACATGGTAGCAAGGTGCATGACTTTTTAGGATTGTACACTTTGATTATGAGGGAGCAGATCCTTAATAATTGTCAAAACTAGCTTTTACACCAGTACCTGGTGGACTCTGTTTTGACCTCTCCCCAACAATTGGGAAAGAAGGCAGACAAGTGGGTCAGAACCAGAGTAAAGCCAAATAATCAGGGTGGTGACCAGAAGAAAGATTATTCCAAGACCCAAGAGAAAGGTGGGGATAAATCAAAAGATACATCCACTACAGGGCCCCAAAAGTCCTCTTCTGGGGGTGGGCCCCAAACTCCTTCCTCCCCTGAAAAGAAACATTACTGCCATGTTTGTAAGCAACCTGGCCACTGGAAAAATGACCCTATTTGCCCTAAAGTCAGCAATAAGGAAAATGTTCCTCCAAGCAATACTACCACTCCCCCTGGTACTACAAGTAGTAATACCCCAGTTGGTAGTAGTGCACTCAAAAAGTTAGGTGGGTTCTCATGGGGAACTGCGGTGGAGCATAATTTAGAAAGGTCCCCCTCACAGGCCTCCTCAGTCTGTGATGGTGGCATGGGATTTGCTATTTTTATTGTCAGCTCCAATTCCTTGGGCAAGTACAGACAGGAGCCACTAATCAATGGTCATAAGGCATGGCATACAGGGGCTAGTGTCACCATGGTGACAGGGAAGCTAGTCCCCCCCCTCAACAGCTTTTACCTGAGTTTAAGTACCAGGTGACCAACATTGATGGTGTCAGGACAGATCATCCAATGGCCATAGTCAATCACACCTGGGGAAGGGTCACTGGCTCAAAGAGAGTGGCAGTGTCCCAAAACTTGCCTGTAGATTGCCTGTTGGGCAATGATCTGGAAATTTCAGCCGTGGCTAAAGTTGAATACCAGGCCCATTTAAGAATGATAGGCCTCCCCACAGCCCAACCCCCAGGGAAATTTTGGAGTGATGGAGCCTGAAAGAATGGCCCACTCTACTCCACAAGAGAGCACAAGGGTTGAAGAAAAGCCTTCTTCCTCCCAGAATATAGGTAAGGGTCAGCTTCCTCAGGGAACTGATCCTACCCCTGGTGAAGGAACTGCCCCAGAGGTGGTCAGGCCTGTCCTGGCAACACCCCTGATGGCAGGCGACCCTTCCAAGGTGGTACCCAGTCTGGAGCAGGTAACCTGCCCCTCTCTACCCTACCTTTAGCCAGCATAGCGTTGCAGAGGTCAGGGAGGTCAGTGGACCCCCAAGGGCCCACTGTCCAGAGGAACCCCCCCATCAACAGATTAGGAGCACCCAGTTTAGTAGCCCTAGCCAGGTGAAAATTCCTCAACACACTGAGGGATCCCTTTTATCATTGAATAGGGACCACCCCCAGATGGTCTCTGTTGGGCAAAGGCAGACCTGGGACCAAATGGTTCCAAACCTACCATGGCCCTCCAGTGTTCCAACCATAGGGACCCAACCCCCAGCTGTAGGCTGCCAGAGGTTGACCCTTAGGGCCAGATACAACTCTGTCATGGAAAGAAAGGCCTCCATGGTGACCAGTGATCTGAGGAAGCTGAGGCCAACTTTATTAGGGCCTCACTTCTCTACTCAGACACCCCACCAGCCTTTTACTTTGCCAAAACACCCTACAGGTAGAAATCCGACTTTTGGAGACCATCCCATACCCTTAGGGGTAGGGACTGCCTAGTGGACCATAAGACAGGGGGTATCGATGTTAGTGCAGGATCTTCCTTATATGGCCACTTAGTCAATAAAGGCTCAACTGGCCAAGGTTAGCCTTATCTCCTTTCATTTGGGGGGGTTGTGTAGGAAGGTGGACTCTGACTGCATGGTTACCCCCACTTTCTGCCTGGTGTTTTGCTGGTTTTAGACTTAGATCCTGCTAATCAGGACCCCAGGCTATTTGCTTTCTGCCTAAATTGGTTGTTCATGTACTTTAGGTACACTCCAGATTGGATTCTGGGGAACCCTTATAAGTCCCTAGTATATGGTATACTATATACCCAGGGCATAGGTACCCCAGAGGCCTCTCAGGGGCTGCAATATGTATTATGCCCCCTCTGGGAGACCATTCAAAATGACACAACAGGTCTGCTACAGCAGCCTGTGTAAGGTGGTGCATGCACCCCTTACTTAGATATAGGTTCACTATATCTATCCTCATCACTGCACATATAAACCTATCAGTCACCCCTATGGCAGGCCTTATCAATCCTGAAGGCAGGGTGCTGGCTTTGAAGTGAGAGGGTGCCCATGCATGAGCTGAGCCCCTCTGCAACCTTCAGAACCTCTATTCCGGGGTTGTTTGTGATGCAGCCATACCATATATACTTAAGTGCATTATAACCTCGTGGTAAATGCTAACTTTAAAACGGCTGCATGGAAACATGTTGTGTTTGGTGTCAAACACCTTGGAATCATACCTCCACACCAGTAACTGGTGTGGGAGGTATGATTCCACCCACTAGAGGGAGAAATATGAGCACCGGTACACCTGATACCAGCTTGACTGGAGTAGTACAGGGCTGATCACCGGGACTGCTCTATGAAGGCTTACTAAAATGCCTTAATCCACCAGTGTTAGGATTTAATCGACACTGCTGTCCTGAAAACTGCACATTGTATTTTAATACCTATTCTAATTCACTGCTACAATTATGCGGACCGCCACCTGAGGGGCTGTAACTCTGACTTCGCCTTGATACAGGTTGTTCCACCCCCATACCCGTCCTGGGGAAGACCCGCCTGCAGAGGATACAAACCACTCTCTATGTGCCAGGGTCGAAACGTCGACACTTTCCCCTAGTGGGCCTGTCCCCTACTTCACCCCATCCCTAGTTTAGTTTAGTTAATACATTTATAAAGCGCTTGGTTCCACCACATCGGTGTGTCCCCGCGCTGTGACACAGAAGAGAGAAAAGAAAAAGAGAGGAGCGCTAGCTAAGAGTCTATGAGAGATCCGCCTGGTTGTATAGCCATGTCTTGAGCTGCTTGCGGAAGTGACTTTCGGAAATCTCTGTTCTCAGGGTTATTGGCAGAGTTTTCCAGGTTTTAGCAGTTAGATATCTGAAGGAGCGAGCTCCTAGTCTGGCTTTATATATCCTGGGTACTTTAACCAAGGCCATATCCGAGGATCGCAGAGTGTGCCCAGGTTTGTACTCCATTAGAAGAGAATGCAAGTATTTGGGGCCGGACTTCATAAGGATGCGATGGCCGTAGCACAAAGCCTTAAAGAAGACCCTCTTTCCCACTGGCAACCAGTGAAGTTTTTCCAGGGCCTTCTCAGAATTTGCTCTTCTGGGCAGGCCAAGTACTAATCGGGCAGCGGCATTTTGTACCCTCTGTAGTTTAGCTATTCCTCCCTTCGTGGTTCCAAGATATAGAACGTTGCCATAGTCCAGTTGTGATGTTATTGTAGCATGGACAATGGTTTTTTTGGCACTGGAAGGCAGGAGATTGAGAATGTTTCTCAAGATCCTGATAGCTCCATAGCATTTGCCTGCAACCCTGTGTATCTGGTTGGTAAAGCTCAGCTCAGAGTCAAAGTAAATTCCTAAACTTTTTACTTCTGTTTTAGGGTTGGGCAGTGGGCCTAAAGAATTAGGCCACCAGGCCGATGACCAAATAGTTGGTGATCTACCCACAATCATTACCTCCGTTTTGCTCCCATTTAGTTTGAGGCAGTGGTTAGACATCCACTCCGCCACCTCTGATAGACATTTGGAAAAACGAGTGGCTGCTTGTTCCTCCTTTTGTGACAGTAGGACGATTAGTTGAGTATCGTCAGCATATGAGACAATTGATACATTATGTTGTTCTACATGCTCAGCCAGGGGGCTTACATATAAATTAAAGAGGGTGGGACTCAGTATCGAGCCCTGTGGGACCCCCTGCTCAAGACACATGCTCTTTGATATGTAAGACTTCTGAGCCACTCTAAAACTGCGTTCAGAGAGAAAAGACCTCAGCCAATGCAGGGCCTTATCCCTGATGCCGCATGCTTCCAATCTTTGTAGGAGCAGCTGATGCGATACGGTGTCAAACGCTGCACTGAGATCAAGAAGGATCAGTGCAGCAGTATCCCCTTCATCAGCATGTTTCCTCAGTGCTTCTGTGGCGTAAAGTAATGCCGACTCAGTTGAGTGAGCGCTTCTGAAACCTGATTGAGAAAGGTGTAGTAAATTGTATTTATTTATATGATCAGTAAGTTGTATTATTTGTGATTTTCTCAGCAATTTTAGCTACAAAAGGCAATAGGGGGATGGGCGTAAATTTTCAAGTATGGTATGTTTATTTCGAGGGTTCTTTTTCAAAGGTTTAACAATGGCTTGATTCCATTTCGTGGGGACTAGACCTTCTTGGAACAAGCGAGAGATGATGTCTAAGATATGCGGCATAATAGGGTTGGCTCCTTCCATGATTATATCCGGTGTGCCAGCGTCAAGGGGAGACCCGGATTTTATTCCTCTCGCTATAGTAGTAAGTGTCTCTAGACTGTGTATGGTAAATGTATCCAGCGTTCCTTCTGCGTAAGATTTCTTATTATAGTCAGTGGTGCTGGTTCCTAATCTGGCCTTTATAGGAAAAGTGTCGTAGATGTTCTTGACTTTAGTGGCTAAGAACTCTGCGATGTTATCACAATTCTCCCTGGAGGTAGGACAGTCATCCAGCTCCTTATGTGTTTTAAGCGATTTCAATATGGTGAATAATTCTTTAGGGGCATTCTTGGCTCTATTAATTTTATTAGTATAATATGTGCCTCTGATTTTCTTAATTTGTGAGTGATATTGTTTAAGTTCGTATTTGTAGTCTTCTCTAGCCTTATTGCAATAGTTGATCCTTCATGTTCGTTCAAGCTTTTTACATTTCTTTTTGGCTTCCGCCAAATCTTTATTAAACCATGGTGCAGTAGCACCCATCCTTTTTGGGGTCCTTGTGCTCCATGGTGCTATTTCATTAAGTGTCTCGGCGATCCATGAATCCAGTTGGTCATTTGCATGATTTATGTCCTTGTCCAATCTGGGTTCCTTTTCTATTAGTGCTTGAGAAAAGGAAGTGGAATTAAATTTACTCCAGTTCCTTGTAGTTATTGTTTGATTGGGCTGCTTAGGGATTTTCCTGTGTAGGGGTATAGAAAAAGGAACTAGGTAATGGTCTGGCCATGGAATAGGACATGGAGGTCCGACCGTTAAGTCTTCGCAATTTGTGAAAATTGGGTCTAATATGTGACCCTTTTGGTGTGTATGTGTTATGACCTTTTGAGCCAAATTAAGTGTCAGCAAGTCCTTACACAGCAGATTTATTTCCTCGTCTTGCTTATTATCAAAGTGAATATTTAAGTCACCAAGTACCATAAAGTTCTTGTGTCTGAGGGCTAGTTGTACAACTGTGTCTACCAGACTTGTAATAAATTTAGTAGCTGGGCCCGGTGGTCTATAGATTAGAGTTCCAGCTAATGTGGTGCCCTCTAGAGTTAATGAAGTGAAAGAGAAGGCTTCACAGTTGTCTATATCAACTTGTTTGACCTCACATGTCATAGAGCTTTTATGTATTATGGCTATCCCTCCTCCAATTCGACCTAAACGGTCCTGTCTCATTATCCTGTACTCATCATTAATGGCATCTAGCACATCAGGGGTGGAGCTCTCATTGAGCCAGGATTCTGTCAGGAATAGGGCATCTAGCCTTTGGTCGTCGAGCAGGTCCTTAATTTCATATTTGTGTTTGGCTAGCGATCTGCAGTTAAGCAGAGCTAGGCGTAATATAGAGTCGTTGATGATCTGAGTGTCTGGGCTGAAATCGGTTTGGCAATGCCGGCACTTCAGTGTGTAATTCTCTACACTCAGTCTGTGTTTGCATGCAGGGTTAAATGGTTTAGATAATTTCAGTAGTTCCCTTCTGGTGTATGTAATCCTGTCCTTAGGAGTTTTGGGAGCCGGAGACATGGCCCCTGGGCCCGGACGGGCGCGGATGGGCGCAGACGGGCTTGCCTTTGGCGCGCCAGCGGCGCGCCCACTGCGCGCGTCCACTGCGCGGTCGCTTACACATGAAATTAAATACAGGAGTGAAGTTAGCTCCTCCCCTTCTCCTCCCGGAAAAGTGTCTGTCTGCCCGGCCACGCCCTCCACACAATCGGCACACGCCGTGATGGACCGGGGCGGGCGGAGCAGCAGCAATCAAAGCAGGTGAGAGGTGATAAAGTATCTTACAAAGTGTAAAACCAGACGTTCCTTTAAATCGCGCTAAACTCGTTTCTAAAGCCGAGTGTGTCCGCGCTGTCTTAAAAAAGTCTAAAACAAACATGTGATTTAAAAGCAAAGCGCATAAAATGTTAAAAAGCACGTACTCTCGTACCTCTTTACAGAAGACTGTACTCTGTACAACATCAAGAGCCAGAAAAGTACTTTCGAATCCATGAGAGACAGGCCCCATTGTAAAACTGGTGCTACTGTAAACCACGACCAGTTTACTAAGGACATTACTATGTGTAATTAATTGCTTTAACTACTCTCTGATTTCCCTCCCTATACATCTGTTCTATCCTCACGAGCACAATCCTTTTTCCACACTCCCCCTGGAGCAACCCTCTTTTCTGTTTTGAAACGTTTCCTACAGTGATCTGTTATAATAACTGTGAGATTAAACAGTCACTATTGAAGCTATTTATGGTGCTTATGTGTCTTTTTGAGGATATACCTAATTGAATTGAGAAACTACTGGGGTACACTTATGATGTAACTTGAGTTTTATGTGTATCATGTTAATAGATTTTGACTTAATGAATACCTTCCTAAGGCAATTAGTCTAGGACCATTGTTTTCTATATCGAACTCTAAAATGGCTGCATGGAAACATGTCATGTTTGGTGTCAAACACCTTGGAATCATACATCCACACCAGTAACTGGTGTGAGGGGTATGATTCCACCCTACTAGAGGGAGAAATATGACAGCACCGGTACACCCGGTACCAGCTTTGCAAACCCTGGCATCACAAAATGGATGCTGCCAGCCACAGACACTAGTCTGCCCTCCTGCTGCTGGACCAAACTCCGGCAGGGGACAGCTGGACAATAGGTTTCCTGTCACAGCTAGGTGTGACCTCCTCCCAAACAGGCTTAAGTGTATTGGGGCTGGGTGGGCATAGTGCTTTGATGTCTGCACTGGGGTACATTTGGTGTCCCTGTGCATAGTCCAGCTCAGACCGGTTGCAGGGGCTACCAGCCCCTGCTCTGGTGCAAAACTGGACAAAGGACATGGGTGTAGCCACCCCTCTGTCCTGACCCTCCCATAGGTGAGTCCCCAGAGTTTGTCCCACCCCTTCCTTGGGTATAAAGTAGAAACCCCTGGCTACAGGACTTTAGATTTACCTGAACGAAACTCTTCTACAGAAACCAAGTACTTCAACTATCTACACTATGCTGGATGACTGAAGAATCTCCCTTGGAGTAAAGGAGATACTCCCTTGCAAGGCAGGCACCTAAAACACATCTTACCGGTTTGCATCTACGCAGCTCCTGATGGACTCTGAAGATTTTGCAACACAGGAGGTGGGTTCCTAAGCTTACCCAAGGCCAACCAGTGCTCTCAGCAAACCTGAGACCTGCAGCCCTCATGGGGACCGTGCAACCCGAACCCCTGGACACCGTGTACATTTGCAGCAGCATATGCTTTTTGGTGATCCCTGAGGCTGTGCTTTGGGCTACTTGTAGTCCAGACCCCGAGCAGTGATTCCACCGAAGATTACTGGCCTACACTCCATGAGTGTTCCGTGGGCTGATATTTTGTGATTCCTCTCAAGGTCCCTTCACGATCCCTGGTCCGTCGACCTGTGGGTCCCTGAGGAGGGAACTGTAACTTTAAGTGGGCTTACCTGGTTGCTCCAGATGTGCTCTGACTCTCCATCACTTGGGGAGTCCCCAGGACCTTGCTGGTCCACACCGAAGCATCTTTTCTCTGACCGCGTGGGTTGCAGCTGCCAAGGCTTGTTGGTCTCCAATCCAGACACTGACCCCCCCCAACACTTGACATCCTTCGTGGTACAGCTCGCCTGCAGACTTTGGTCATCGTCGACGTCTCCTGGTCCCCGTGGCTGCAGAGTCGAGCTTCACCTCATCGCACCTGAAACACCCGACAGTGGTGGGCATTCGTCTATCGTGCCCCTGGTCACTGGCAAGTGACCCAGACTCTGTCCCCTCTGCTTTCAGGTTCTTCTCAGCTCCGATCCAGGCTTGGATCACACCGGACACTTCTCATCTTCCTGGCAGCAGCACTTTGCAGCATCACACCATTGAAAACGAGGAAGAATCCCGACACCATTTGACACCTATGCACCCGGCTTCCCTGGGTTAGGTAACACGAGTACTCAATTGGAAGAATGGAAGGAGAGTATGTATGACAAAACAAAAAGAGAAGATGAAGGAGAAACAGAATTATAATTGAGCAAGAAAACATTTCGAATTTCCATAAAAGGAAAAAATAAATTGATTTTTTTGTGGGTTTTGTTTATGGTGATAAAATCACCAAAGGGGGGATTGATGGAGCGGGTAAAATGTTTTCTTTTTATATACCCAATTCATTTATATATGTTTGTATTAAAATGACTAATGATTAATCATAATAATTAATAGAGTGTTGTTTACGAAACTAATCAACCTTAGTAACCGGGAGAATATACGTGGGATTGCTTTGCATGGCTAAAAATAATATGTAAACTAAGTCTGTATGCATATTAATAGGATAAACATTGCTTAGGTTATGTTATCGTCAATTCTGCTTAAATGAACAAGTATTAATGGCTTTGGACGTGGCAGATGGCTAGATAAATGCGCACACATATGGGTATTAGCAAGGGAAATAACACTGTTTAACCATTTCAATGTATTAATGACGTTTTTGTGTTTCTTTGCTTAAGTTGACCATTTGGGCCTGCTATACAATGGCCGCCGACTGAATCAGACCTTTACGAAGTAAAATCAATGAAGGGAAAGGAGAAACGCGCCTGCGCAAACCTCAGCAGCTGCGACCTGCCGGTGAACTGTCATCGCTGTGCCCATCAAGGCTGCACCGAGCGAAAGGCCAACCCTTCAATACAAATTGTTGCAACCTAAAATATGGATTGCCAACGTTCCCATACATTTGTTTTGGAACTTTTAGTATGTGGGAACGACATTGAATGTTTCCTGATGAATTAGGATGTACTTTGATTGTCCAATAAGAAGCTCTGAAATTGAAGATTGTAACTTTTTGAATGTAATTTTTAGTATAAATAATAGTAGACTAGAGAGGGTCGTTCTGAACGCACTTCATCATATCCAGTATCCTGATGTTATGCTGACGGAGAGGACGGTGACTCTGCATGATAGAACAGAACTTTGACGATTTAACTGAGGACCAGATTCTGACTTAGAAAACGACAAATAGCCAGAATAGGTAAATATGACAAACGATAAAATTTACTAATTAGGTTTCACCTGCATTTGATTTAGATAAAGAAAGATTACTTAAAATTCATGTGTTGCGTTGTTCTTTCATTGAAATGTATTATTGATTGATTCAGAGAATTAAGGAGTCATTAAGCTAATTCCAACTAAATGATTCATCGATCAGGTTTGTGTGTCTCCTTGATGGGAGGAGGAGTAGAGGGATTCTGTTAAGTGATGTTAGCGAGTTCCCATCAAGGAAAGCAGTGTAGTTCGGAACCAAATGTTTTATCCCCTTTTTCTGAATAAAAGGTACGGATAGATTGAGTAGAATGAAAGTTGGTGTTATGGGCCCCACCAGCGTGTGATGTGTAAGTGTGTGTGTGACTGTGAAATCACTCTGTCCGTGGTAGTAAGGGGAAATTGAGGAATCTGAACTGCACCCGTTTTTCTGGTAGCTAGAGATGGTTTTTATTGTTTTGGTTTAATGATTTTTGCATGTATATAGCTTATCGATTATTGATTGGTATTTGTACTAACACTATATGTTGAAGTCGTATTGAGTTTTATGTTGTCTGTACGGCTTCTGGGATGTAGGAAGTCGGGAATTGGTAACAGTTCAGTAGCAGAGCAGAGGTAAGTGCTGCTCTCGGAAAAGACGGGATTGTGGTTGCCCGTAGGTACACGGGAAAACCGTGTGACAATTGAAGTTGCACGGCGCATTGTTTGGGTTCGATTCGGTAGCATCGCCGAGTGTTACCATTAGTGATATTTTCTGTGTGAGAGAAGTGTGAATGATAGCGAAGGGTACCTGTGAAATTTTGGTCTTTAAGTACCAGGAAACCAATTGGCATACCGATAACGCTTATCTCTGAAAAGGTAGCAGGTATTCTCTGAGCTTGTTAGAAGGACAAAGTAGAGGTAAGCGCTGCTTTGTTAACGTATGTCATAATTCAGCAGTAGGACAGACTGTTCGCTGTTCTCGGAAAAGACAGGATTCTGTGTGAATGAACTACATTTTCTTGTGTGAAAGTGCGTTTACGTCAGTGTAAAGCCGCGCTAGGATTGGAGAAGTACAGGGTGACGTAGACGCTCCAGGATTGGTGCGTTAGTGTGAGTCACGCAGGGATTTGAGATTGTGACAGTGACGTAGACGCGCCAGGATTGATGCGTGAGTGAGAGTCGCGTTGCTATTGGACCAAAGATCGTACAGTTGAAGAAAAGACTAAAGGGTTCACGAGAGAAAGGAAGATGTATTATCATTCACCCGAGAAAAAGAAAAAATCCTTGTTTAGTAAAATAAAAGGATGGTTTGTGAAAGACAAAAATTGTGACTAGGGAAGGACAGTTACTTCCTCCGACAAAAACACCCGCAACCTTCATGGTTGCGAAATATGGATACCATACTTGCATTTGGTTAGACAATTGGGCAAAGTATACCAAGGAAGACGGAGTTTTAGCATTCCCAGAAAATGGTTCATTTAATTTGGCAATTTTAAGGAACTTGCGGGAGAGAATGATGAGCTTAGATCCGCGGGCTAGACCGACACAGTTTGAGGCTTTGACTGAGTGGGAAGACGAAATGCATGAGCAGGAAAAACAGAGAAATGGCAGTAGATATAGATATATGTTCGGACGGCCAAATGATCGCGAAACTCATTGTAATCGAATGAGAAGGTGGCGAGACGCAAGTATGACTGAAAGACTGTTTCCTGTAAGAACTACAGGGGAAATTGAAGGAAGGAAATGTATAGAGAAAAGGCATAATGTAGAACCTAGAAGGTGTGGAGCAAATGAAATAGAGGATGATGTCTTAGATGATATGTTTTACAAAAGCCCACCTCCGTACAGACAGGAATCAGAGATGCTGACCTCAGGTACTCCAGTGAGGGAAACCCTGCGAATCATCAAGACAGAGGTTACGACTCCAGAGGTAAAGAGAAGAAATTCCCCTAGGGAAAGAGAGATGGAAAATAAGGCTGAAAGTGAAAATTCGAGGGAATTAGCAAAAACCACGTTAGAACTGACAGAGAAAATAAGAGAATTGACTAAAAATCTAGAAGCAGTTACAGTCCTTGTAACCATAGGTCCAGTTATGCCCATTTTTGAGAAGCAGAAAGAAAGTGAGCATGGTCTAACAGTTCCGTATGTGAGCAATAGACAAGCGGAACAACCCCTAATGAGAGCAAGGGAGAATCCTTGGAGACACACCATGAGTGAAGGTGAACTACATGTGTCAAATAACCCATTTTATAATCCTGATACTGTAGAAAGAAGCAGAATGGTAGGGGGACCAATATTAGAACCACAGAGAATGACAGAACCAGGGAATGTAGAAAAATCAGTAGGTATAACCGCAGACGAATTGAGCAAATGGCTGAAGGGCTTGCAAGGTAAAGAGAAAGAATCCCAAACCATTGATGTGGCAAAATTACGCATGGTGTTAGAAGAATTAATAGTAGGGACAATCCCCACAGATAAGCTGAAAAATTACCAGGATGAGGAGCTGTTGTTCTTATGTAAGAGTGTCACTTGGAGAGCAAAGAATTTACATGACAGGCTAGAAGAAATAGCAAGTGAAATGGGAATTGACATGGACAAGGTAAAAGCTTTACAGAAGCCTTACCGAGTGGATTTCACGGATAAGGATATTGAAAATCTGAACACTGCAGGACGAATAGGGCAGATGAAGGATATAATCACATTGTTAAGGAAATGGGGAGATGTGGACAAATGGAAAAGCAGGTGGTATAGAAAGCGGGATGATACCTCAGACAGAACTTTCTCAGCATTTCCTGTGAGAGAAAAGGAAAAGGTAGTGACAGAGTTTCCTATGAGAGAGATTCCAGGAGGGGGATATGTGCATGTCCCATGGACAAGACAGGACATTTTGTCATTTACAAATGACTTCCCTCGATTGCGAGAAAAGACCGTCAAGTGGTACAGACAGGTAGACAGATTTGTTAAGTTGTCAAAGGTACTGTGGATTGATCTAAATAGCCTATTTGATATAATAGTGCCAGCAGACTTATGGGCAGAATGCAAAATAGTCATAGATTGGCCAGCTAAAGAATACCAGAGAGATCCCAAAACAGGAGCACCAGACCATGAGGTAATGAAGAAATACGAACAAGTTATGGTATTTTTGAAAAACAAAGTGCCTCCCAAAGAAACAGATTGGGTTAAAATAGATCGAACGCATCAGGAAGTGAAAGTATCAGTTCACGCTTACTATGAAAGCCTAATACTAGCTTTCAAACAGTTTAGTGGAGATGAGAATCTTGGAGAGAAGGATCTGAGTCATTTTGTGTACAGATTTGTGTATGGTTTACGTCCCGAAATTGGTGAAATGATTAAGCAGCACACTGTTGATTGGCAAAGCAAGAAAATTGATGAAATCCTGAGACATGCCAAATACTTTAGTGATGAGATTGAGGCAAAGCAGCGAAAACTAAAAGAAAAGGCAATGTGGGCTCAAGTGAAAGTCGCAGAAAGACAGGAAGCTCAGCTAGTCGAACAAGCCAATAACCCAGGAATCAAACCGAGATTTGGCCCAGGAAAGGGAAAAGGTAATATAGAAGATGCTAAAAAGAAGTTTCCATGCCACAATTGCGGAAGGTTAGGGCATTGGAAATCCGAGTGTAAACATCCACCAAGTACTAATAATTAAAATCCATCATTGAATCCACAGGTGCAGTGTGAGGTGAGTGGCCCACCGCAGCAACAGCAGAAGGCTGTTAATCCACAGAATCAGGCGCCAAAACCGCCATTACCGCAAAGCAGAAATACCCAGAAATATAGCAAAGAAGTGGGATTCTACAATGAAGAACAGGTAAACAAACCGCAACGCGCGAGCGCTGTTTCACAATATTGGCTGCGAAATGACGAGAGTGATTCAGAGGAGAATTATTGACGGTGCCGAAGAGAGGAAGAAGAGTGCGTACTTGGCGCAACTCTAGAAATAGATCAGACAGGACCATTTGTGGATGGGAAAGTTAATGATGAAAACATTACTTTTCTAGTAGACACTGGAGCTACGCGATCTACTGTCAGGTCAGCAGATGTGAAGAATCTTCCTCTCTCGGATGAAACAATCCAAGTAGTTGGTGTGTCAAACACCCAGATTAGGACCTACCTTACCGAACCGGTAAAGGTTAAAATAGGGAAATTCACAGACATGCACCGATTTGTGGTGTGCGATACCAGTCCTGTGAATTTGTTAGGAAGGGATCTTCTGTGCAAGATGAATTGCACTATATTCTGTACTCCAGATGGAATAGCATTTGAGACACCAGATGAGGATGTACTGTATAAAATGACAATAATTAATCAAGCAAATGGAATTACAGGAATTTATGCAGTATTTAACCCTGATGAATTACCCAAGGAATTGAAGCAGGCAGTGAAAGCAGGAGTCTGGGATTTTACTGGAGAAGATGTAGGCCTTATGAGAAATATAGATCCCGTAAAAATTACACTAAAAGAAGGAGTAATTTATCCAAACATTCCACAATATAGACTGACACCTGAAATAATTGAAGGAGTGACACCTTTAATTGAGAAAATGATTCAACAAGGAGTGTTGAGGGAAATAATGAGCAGTCCATGTAACTCACCTATAATGGGACTGAAAAAGCCCAATGGGAAGTTCAGGATTGTGCAGGATTTGAGAAAGATTAACAAAATTGTTGTGTCATGTTGTCCCATTGTTCCAAATACATCAGTGATTTTGTATCAGATTCCCCATGATGCAGAATGGTACACAGTAATTGATTTGTGTCATGCTTTCTTTTCCATTCCGTTGCATCATGACAGCCAGCCGATTTTTGCATTTCGGTTTGGAAAGCGTATTTTGGCATGGTGCCGAATCCCACAGGCGTACACAGAGAGCCCCTCAATTTTCAATCAGTTGCTAAAGAAATCTCTGGAAAGTCTAACCATGCCTGAAAATTCAGTTCTGGTTAAGTATATTGATGACCTATTGGTGGCGTCAAAAACACGCGAAGCTTGTGAAACGGACATGATAGCTTTGCTGAATCATTTGGCAGATGGAGGACTAAAAGTATCTCCGACAAAATTACAATTCTGTAAAAAAGAAGTACAATACTTAGGACCAGTGGCAGACGGTGACATTTGAAAGTGGTGAGGCGTAAAATGTTTGGCATACTTCAGCATAGCGAGCGAGCGGTTTGTCTGACAAGAGGAATTTCAGCTTTCACTAAGACTCTGGTTCTGGTGATATCATATCTGGAAGGGGCGCAGGTAACAAAACTCATGCAAATGTAGACATGCTCTGGAGAACCCTATTGAGCTTACGGATGTTATCTTAGCTATAGCACACTTAAAACCACTTAATCCCCAGGACAAGACGGCTTCATGCTTCAATTAATTTAAATAAGACTTTCATCCACACTCCCTATACATCGGGGACATGGCAGGGCTGTCCTATGTCCCTGCTCCTATTTGCTTAATACATGGAACCCCTAACACAGTGCATTCAAGCGTACCCCCTCATTACTGGGTTGCAATTCAGGGGGAACACCCACCCCATTAGTCTATAGGCGGACAACGTGTTGGTGGCCTTGACAGACCCTATGACTTCACTCTCTGCCTTAATACGGAATTGTAGCATTTTGGGGACATCTCGGGGTTTAAGGTCAACCTTTCCAAATCCCAAATAATTCAACTTACAGTATCTAAGACACATCAAGATCAGCTGAGGGATCAATATCCGATCACTTGGGGCCCAGCCTCCCTCCCATACTTCGAGTACAGCTTACTTCCATTACGGTCACAACAGCTTAGGTTAACTAAAACGGTCTCATTAGGCAAGTGAAAGCGGAACTATTGATGTGGCAGCACCTCCAGATTTCGTTAATGGAGTCAATTGCTGCGATTAAATGTACTATTTTACCTAAAATATATACATTCCAAGCCTTACGCATAACATGACCGAGAAACTAGCTGACAAGCATGCAGCGGGAGACTGCACTATAGAGTAACCGCCTTTCTGGCGGGATACCATCTGGGACCCAGTCCCGACTCTCAGCCGTCGAGAAGAGCCCCTTATTTACTCTTGAAAATGAGCCAGGACAGGCGTGGACGAGCTACAGCGTACACCTGTGAACACCAATAATGAAGCCGAACTCACCCCGTCTCCGCACACTCGCTCTAAACGATAAGGAGCCATTCCACAGTTAATCCTGGCTCCCGCTTCAAGTGGGACATTACTAAATAGTGCACCATGCTTTTAACTTTTCCATTACTCAAAATTACAACTGAAAATACAGCCATTTGTTAGCAATTGCTTAACACGCTGAACCAGCGGCGTCACTTTTCGTCATGTCACATGGATCAAAGGTCCCCTCTTAATGAGACATCCATATTGCGGCATCAGAGTCTGGCAGTGGTTTCTCTTCATAAGGTCATTGTTGCACAGATACCCGTCCCTTTCTCGCTTGAAAAGAGCGCATGAATGACTGGGCTCGCCCGCGCTGCTTCGTGAATATGCAGCCAGTAACATCAAAAGATAAGATATGTAGTTTCTTTCAACATTTGTTTCGAGCTGCGCAACATAAAAAACAAATACGTCCCCGTGGCCTCACTGCATGCCTATCGAACCCTGGCCGCGCTCTTTCCCTCGGCTGGCGGGCCCCCAGTTCCCTGGGTCATAGTCCACCCTGCCGCAGTTTGCGGCCTTCAGGGATGCTGCAAATTAGAATGCAAAGCCGCAACCCCCCCCCCCCCCCCCCCCAGAGTGCCTACGGACCCAAAGTAGCCGCGGGAGCGTCCAGTGACCTTACAGCCAGTGTGTCCTCCTCCCCTAGGCTGAGGCAGTCTGCTCTCAGAAACCATTCCCGGGACAGTCCTCAACACCAGTCGCGGCTCGCGAGGGTAGAAGAGGGGGTGTCGTCGTGTCGCGCGGGGGAGGGAGTTTTAAAATAATTAAAACCGTGTCGCGCGGGGGAGGGAGTTTTAAAATAATAAAAATCAATCCTACCTGACCAGGTCTGCGCCGCCGGCCTCGGGTCCGTTCTGGCGCCAACAGTGAAACAGCCGCATCACTGCTGGGAACTAAGTAGCAAACCCTTCTAAGCCAATCAGAGCAGGCGTAGGGCAATGTTACGCTTTGCCCGCCTGCCCATTAGGAGACCGAGGTTCGCTCTCTTAATGGGCATGCGCCAGCCTGAGCAGGCACCAGTGCGTATGACTGGGCACGGTGCAAAAATTCGCCACCATCCCCACTCATGCGCACTTGTGCTTGTGCTTGCCTGCTGCCTGCCCCTGACATTCATGACTGTCAGTCAACATGACGCCAGACCGGAGACCGCCCACCCCCTTCAGACTCTGAAGGAGGTGGGCGGTCCGACGTCTGACTCATGCTGACTGACAGTCATGATTGTCAATGTCAGTTCTACCTAGGAGCCGCTGCGGGCTGCGGCTGAACTTCAATAAAACTAAGAGTTACGGTGCGGGTGCAGGCGTGGGCGGGGGGGCAACGCCCCAACGCCCACAATGGACGCACCGCCACTGCTTAGGACATAACATTGAAAAGGGGCTGAGAAAAGTAACCATAGACAGAATCAGAATTATTAGAGGAATGAGCGCCCCAATGACTCAAAGAGAAGTGAGAATGTTCCTAGGGATGGTTGGCTACTGTCGACAATGGATAAGTAACTTTTCCCTGATTGCCAAACCATTGGTAAAATTGACAAAAAGTGAGGTTAAAGACCCCCTTGAGTTGAACAAAGAAGAATTGGCAGCATTCAGACAATTAAAAGACAGCCTTTGTGAAGCCCCTGCTCTGGGGATGCCAGACTATGAGAAAGAATTTGAATTGTACTGCAGTGAGAGAAACGGAATGTGTGCTCTCAGTGTTAATACAGAAACATGGAAGATTGAGAAGACCAGTTGCATATTTCTCGTCAATGTTAGATCCAGTGGCGGTAGGTTTGCCAGGATGTCTGAAAGCAGTAGCTGCTACTTGCCGAAGCTTAGAGCAGAGTGAAGGTATTGTGATGGGATATCCAGTAAGAGTGTTTGTACCTCATGATGTGGCGATCCTTTTAACAAGGAGCCGAACACAGTTCATGTCACATAGTCGGCTGACTAAGTATGAGAAAGTCATTCTAGGTGCAACCAATGTGAGTCTGGAAAGATGTGTGAATGTGAATCCAGCTACACTATTGCCAGATGCAGAGAGAGTGGAGGTAAGAGATGATGTTGATCATGATTGCTTGGATGTGCTTGATTTTTCCACGAAACCCAGACCAGACATAAAAGATTTACCATTGCCAGAAAGTGATTACGTGTTGTTTGTGGATGGATCTTGTTTGAGAACAGATGAAGGATTGTTGAGTGCAGCCTATGCTATATGCACAGTTGCAGCAGTCATAGAAGCATCACACTTGAAAGGAGTTAAATCCGCTCAAGTAGCAGAACTAGTGGCATTGACAAGGCGATGCAAAATTGGGAAGAATGTGAGAGTGACTGTGATAACTGACAGCCAGTATGGCTTTGGAGTTGTCCATGATTTTGGCCAACTTTGGCTGCAGAGAGGTTTCCTGACCTCAAGTGGAACTCCTATAAAGAATGCAGAAGTGGTGGGAAAATTGATTGAAGCAATACAGTTGCCTAAAGAACTGTCAGTTGTAAAATGTGCTGCTCATAGTCAAGGTAGTGATTATATCACTACCGGGAACCGATATGCCAATGACATGGCTCAGTACTGTGCCCGAAATCAGTATTCAATCAATGGGGCAAAGGAAAAGGAAATGTTTTCTTGATCCATAATGTTTACTAACATTGTGGGAACATGACTCCCGTCCGCGCTCTAGACGTAGGGGCGCTGTAAAGGAGGCGAACCCACCGGATATACTCTTCTGGCAGTTCGAATCGTCCCAGGGCCTTGAACATGTAGTCCCACTTAACAGAGTCGAACGCTTGCCGCATGTCAAGTAAGATACAGCCCGCATATTCATAATGCTTCGGGGCTTCCGCAATCAGATGGTGCAGTCTCCTCGTATTCAATGATGTGCTTCGCGCTGGAAAGAAACCAGTCTGATCCATATGGATAAGTTTATGCAAATTCGGCAGAAGTCTATTAGCCAGCACTTTACTGAGAATTTTATACTCCGTCGTTAATAATGATAGTGGGCGGTAACTAGCCATGTCAGTGGGGTCTCTGCCTGGTTTCGGGATTGACACCACTAACGCCTGCGCCGTCGTAAGGGGCAACCTTCCCTTTTCCCATGCTTCTTTGTATAGAATTTCCAATTGGGGTACAAGTATTTCCGCATAGGTATCATAAAATTCAGCTGGCAGACCATCCATCCCCGGGGTTTTATTTCTGGGGAGGACCTTAATGGCGGCTTTGATCTCTTATTTCGTGACGGGACCTATCAACTCCTTCTGCGCCTCCTTTGAGAGTCTGGGGCAAGGTGTCACACTCAAAAACTCTTCTACGTCTCCTTCCATTGTTTCCCCCGACTCGCCGTAGAGTCTCTCGTAATATTGCCTGAAAGCATCATTTATCTCCCCTTGGGTGGACACCACCTCCCCTGCGACGTCTGTGAACGCACTGATAACCACACTAGGAGGATCGTCCCTTAGCAATTTTGCCAACAGTGTCCCTCCCTTGTCCGCCTCTGTATGACACAGTTGCGTCTACTTTCGATAGTCTATAACCCGGAGGGATTCCAGGAGTTCAGCCCGTCTAATTCTAGCCTCCTGCAGAGCAGCCCGCTTATCAGCGCTTTTCACGGCTTCCTGCTCTAACTGATTGAGTCTTTCTTCCACCTCTGTAAGGGATCTATGAACCTCTTGCCGCGCACCCACCGTCACCCCTATTGCCTTTCCGCGAATCACCGTTTTAAAAGAATCCCACTCAATTAATCTATTAGACGCCGTGTTCCTATTTTCAGTAAAACAATGTTGAATGGTGTCTAATATAGCGTCACGAAATACTGAGTCTTCCAGCATTTGGGGCCACATCCGCCACGTTGGCACTGAGGCGGGAATCGTCCCCCATTCAATCACCACTTCCAGCGGATTATGATCCGAAAAAGATTTCGCCAAGTAAGTAGTATCCGTCACCTGCATCGCTATGTTACTTGAGCAGTACAGCCTATCAATTCTTGTGTGCAGCATGTGTACTGGTGAGTAAAAAGAGTATTCCCTATGAGTTGGGTGTCTCATTCTCCAAACATCACACAACCTCCATCCCTCCACCCAACCACACAGTGCGCTCGCCTGTTTACACACCCCTGTCCCATTCAGTGGTGGATGCGACCTATCCAGGGCCACATCCATCACAGCGTTGCAGTCGCCGCCTATTATCCATGGGTGGCTTTCCCACCCAGCCAATGCCAGCGATAGCGCCCCTAGGAACCGCTCCTGCTCTGAGTTCGGTGCATAGATAGAGCCCAGTACCACAGGTCTGCCATCCAGGGTACCCCGCACCAGAATGTACCTCCCCTGCTGATCCACTCTTTGCTCCGCCGGTGTTAAGGGCACACCATGCCTGACCCATATTGTGGCTCCTCGCGCGTACCCCGAGCATGTGGTAGAGAAAACCTGCCCCTTCCATTTTCTACGTAGTTTCCCCACCTCTATCTCTACCAAATGAGACTCCTGCAGGTAGACTATCTGCGCCTTGCGTCTTAGCAGCTGTGCATGTATTGTATGGCGTTTCTGAACTGAGCCCAGTCCCCGGAAATTCCATGTTATTATGGTGTATTTATTCTGCATGTGTATCGCTTATCCCAGTCTAGCCACCCCATGAAAGCTCCAGCTTGTATTCTGCCGCACCATCGTAGGAGATTGCACATCCCAGGACCCACTCCCCCTCCCATAACACCCAATACTCGGTCCGATTTTAAAACTAATCCGAACCTCCGAACCAAACCAAAAACATAAAGAACAATATAGCATTCACACAAGGCTTTCGCATGTAGGGGTACGCGGCCAAGCCTACCCATCCAACTGTTACGCCACCCCTGGTTTGTCACCGTAATCCTGCATCTCCCGGGCCACATATTCCACAAATATACTGCTGTTGTAGCTATTCTATGAATAAGGAACTATCAGCCATATACTTTACTGTTCTGTTTGAGTCCAGGGTTCCTGCACAGCTCCATCCTCTAAGGGATCAGTCCGTCCGCCGTCTGCAGAGTCACCGAAGGAAACAGAGCCACACTCCCATCCAAGTCCGATCTCTGGGTGTCCACCTCCGATGTAGTCAGATCACCGATCCCAGCCATGTCTCGGAGGTAGGAGACCGCAAGAGTCGCCTTCTCCTTGCCCTTCTGCATCTGTTGGGTCGTTGGGCGGAACTGCCCGTCCCGCCTGCGCATTCTGCGTGAATTACACTGTCCCATCGACCGACCATCTCGTGCTGTGGTATGTGAGGTCTGTGAGGCTGTCCTCGATCTCCTTTCCGGCTCCGTCACCTCCAGCCACTCCTCCGCATCGCCTGGGCTCTCAAAAAAATAAGTCTTCCGCTCATAAATGATCCGGAGTCGCGCCGGGAAGAGAAGAGCATACTGTACATTCAATTCTCGCAGTTTCCTCTTAACTGCTTGAAAGGAGGAACGCTGCTTCTGTACTATCTTTATATAGTCTGGGTACAATGAAATCATAGTGTTCTCAAATCGAATCTGGGGCACGTCTCTCGATTTCTGCAACAGCACATCTCGGTCTCTGTAGTTGAGCAATTTAAGTATTAAGGGTCTTGGCGGAGCCCCCGGTTTCGGTCGGCCCGCAGGAATTCTGTGTGCTCTCTTAATACAGAAATGGTCAGAGAGTCCTTCCGCGGTGACGTGTTCCTTAAGCCATGCCTCCATGTATCGGGCCGCATCGGTCCCCTCGCTTCTCTCCGGCATACCAATAACGCGGATATTATTCCTTCGCGCCCTCCCTTCCGCATCCTCCACGCGCTCCATCAAGGTAGCGACATGGGTCTGCAGCTGCTTGATATTGGCGGTGTTGTGGGTTTGCTGAGGACCGAGGCCACCCAGCTCGTCAGTATGGTTTTTCACTTTATCGGCCAGCTTAGTGTGATCTGCTCGGAGTAACGATAGGCCAGTCGTGAGGGCGCCAATTTGCGTTTCTATAGCTTTCCTCGAGTCTCTCACTTCCTGCAAAATTAAATCCAGTTTGTCCACCGTGCCCTCCACGTTTGTAGGTGGTATGCAGCTGTCCTGTGAGGAAGCTTCCATGGATGCTGCTGTGCCTGGGAGACGACTAGTGCCTGCCTCGCTTTCCTGTAGTCTGCCCTTCACTCGCCCCATCACGAAGTTGCCAGGGGCCGTGTCCCGCGTCGCCTCAGGGAGTCCGCACCCACTGGTGCCGTTGGGCTATTCTCACGTGCTTCCCGCCGTGACGGTCCGATCCCCCACTTTGCTGCTGCCCCCAGCCGACACCACCGTTAGTCTCCAGAATAATTCGTAGCCTCAGCTCTATCCTCCTGACCCGTGGCCCTGACTTCGGCGCTCCGTTCCGGGCCCCCCTGCGTCCTCCACACATCTCAGGGTAGTTGCGCCGATTCCATGCCTTTCCAGAGAGGATGGGGGTCGTAGTCCTCCCGACTTTCTATGCGGCCTCTGCTCTATAGTCTCACACAGGAGTCAATGTTCCCCACAACTCTGTAGCTCCGTGTTCATTCAGTCCACTCGCTTTGCTCAATTCTTCGCCTACCCCTGGCGTCAGTACTGCCCCACTCGGTCACTATCTGGCAGCACCCATCCTCCTGGCTCCGCTGGCTCCGAGATTCATCCACACAGCTCGGCGGGGTCTACTCACCTACCGACCCGAGCCAGTGTCCCTCCGCCGCTGTCCACCGTCGCGCACCTGGCTCTTTTCCCCTCCTGGCTGCGTCGATTACCACAGGCCCGTGTAGGCCGCGCCGCATCCCCAGCTCTTGCGTTGCCAAGTTCCCGCCGCGCACTTCTCCAGGCCTGCGGCACTCCCCCTCTATGACGCGCTACCTCACTCAGTTTGTCCGGCGTCCTTCACGCGATCCCAGCGGGGTCCCAACGGTCCTCTCCGGTCTCACCCCTCATCCGCTGCTCTCGGGCCGCCTGCGCCGTATCACAGCTCCGCTATCTTCCTAGCGCGGCCCGCCCTCCTTCTCCTCCGTTCTGCGGGCCTTCCAACAGTCGCTTGCGTCACTCCACTTCAGGGGCCCCACAAGAGCCCCCCGACGGCTCCGATGTTCGACACTGGTGTTACGCCGTGGCGCCCGGCCTCCAATCGCCGGGAGCACCGCAGGGACCGGCAGATTTCAGGATAATTATTGTCCGGGTCCGGAGCTTCCCTAAGAGGCGACCGCCATGCTCGGCAGTTGGCCACGCCCCCCAGGCCACTCCAAATCTTAAGTTCAAACGACATCCAAATTAGTCTGGACAGCTAAAGGGAAATAATAATTTAGCAAACTAGTTGCCCTATTGGGAGCAGCCCATCAGACCAAACATCGTAGGACGTTGAAGATCATTCGTCATCCGCCATTCTGGGTGTTTTGTGACTAATTGTCTGAGGACACAGGCTCATCACTGTCCTTTTTTCCTTCAGTGTCTTGGCGAACTAGATCTTCTAACAGCTGCTGTCATTGCCAAAGCCTCTGTGGCCCGAGAGAGTGTGGGCCTCCATCTGAAGATCTTCTGTTCTCACGATTCCATTACAGGGAGCGCAGTGGACACAGGCCATATCTGCCTCATGCTTTGAAGTGGCCCCTCTCATCTCTGTCCAGGCCCATGTCTTTTCAGGATCTGTGGAAAACAGTGTTTGTTCATCTACCATGAGTTTTAGTCTCACTGGGACAATAGAATGTGTTGTATCCCCAACGTTGGTAGTTTTGCCTTGACAGCATGGAAAGAGGTATTTTGCTGCTGAATCACTGTTGTAGAGTCAGACAACACCAATACCTTGGAATTGTCCAAAGATATTGGGTCCATCTCCCTGGTTCCCCATAAGATGGTGTCACCGTCATGGATATGAAGCATTTTGGCTGTAAGAGTTTTGGGTGGCTCTAATGGTTTAGAGGAGTCTGCTCTGAATTCTGTGAGCCCTCTCTATTGTGAAGAACCTGGCGAGTTCCTCCAAGCCCAGGATCATTCTGACCGTTCCTCCAAGAAGGCCTCTGGGTCACTGCTCTCTTTGCCTTCTGGGAAGCCCACAAATTGCAGATTATTGCAATGACACCTACCCTCTGAGTCTTTTACCCTGAACTTGAGAAACTGCACTCTTTCCAACATGTCTGCTGTCAAGGACTTTAACTCATCAAATTTAGGGGTGCATTCTGCAGCACAGTTCTCAGACCATTTATTGTTTCAGCCAGCTTCCCTTGGTCTGCCCTCAGCAGAGCGCGGTCTAGTGCCACAGAGTAGTTGTGGATCTTCATCTCCAGAGGTTTCCATACCCGCTCCAGTAGCCCTCCTGAGCGTAGTTCCTCATTACAGGTGCCCTCACAGATGGAACACTATGGCAGGTGCCATCTTGAGTTCAAGGCCCTTTGTCCTTATCAGCTGCCGTGTCTCAGCACGGAAAGCACAGTTCAGCCATCAAACGTTAGCACCCACCATGCTCTCAAAGTCCAGAGATTGGCAGCCCTTGGTTTCAAGATTGTCAAAATCAGCTTGTGTTCAGGATATGGTCAACCCCGCAGGAGCAGGTTGAAGGCACATCCTACGCTAACAGCTGTAGGCCATGAGCCACACACGTGCATGCTTATATCTTTCTGGTTTAGCTAAAGTTAAGGATCTGGACAGAGTCTTTTGTTATTTGCTTCTATTACTGTCCCTAGTCATAAAATGATCCCTCTACTTCATTTTTTCAAGTATTATCGACTCTGTGTTGAGCAAGTGAACTACATAGTGTGGTTTGCATTTTTATGGTGGTAGCTATTTAATGAAATCATATCGATGAAAAGATGTCCCTAGTTGTGTATCTGGCCGTTGCAAAATATTCTTGCGAGTCCCAGAAAGAGGTATTATGAACATGGAAAGCAAAATACCTTTTTTACATTTAGTCCAAGGTGCATTAGCCTCCTCAACAGGGTTCCCATAAAAGAGCATAGAATGCAGTGGCCTGACTTGATGAAAATAAAAATACTGATGCCATAACCTCTACACTTTCCTTCCGCTACTGGGTACCTGTGAAATAACGTTGTTTTTTTTCACTCTGCCTTGTTCATAAGGTTTTTGTTGAATGTTCGGTCCTCTACTCTGACTCTTGGCTTTCAACGTTACCATCCTATATAAGCTCAACACGGGTTTCTCATATTTTTCGTATCTGGTCCCTAATTTCAAAGATGCGGCCACTTGGTCAAGAGCTTTTTCAGTAGCCAATGCTAAGCAACGGGGTGGGGTGCCAGTGAAAATAATAGGTATTACCAAGCTCACAAATTCCAGGAACGCATTGAAAACACAGTTCGTGTTTATGAGCAGGCTTGGCTCACTGGTATCCCGTCTCTTTACTAACATTAAAGTTTCGCGCCAAGATACATTTTGGTGATTGCTCGAAATATCCAAATGAAATAGTGAAATACTTCGTCCGAAACAAAATTGATAAATTACAGATTTTGAAATAATTTTCAGATTATAAACGCACGAGGATATTATGAACAATATGATTCACTTTTCGCATATCAGACTCGAAAAATCTCTTTGTTGTTTTACAGGACAGTTGATGGAATGCCTGCTAGCTCCGCCCACCTCTTTCAGCCAGGAAGCGTAAGTAATACTTGGCGGGATAGCAGGAAAGGACATGTACCCACGCTAATAATACGCCGAGCAGGAAGTCACAGAGCCTACAAGGGACGGACTAGATGCAAGCCGAGAGGCAGTGAATCTCGGTCTGAGCCGAGATTCACCAGCTGTCACTTGAGACTGTCTCTGCAGGTTCGAGGAAAAGACAGCTACAGTCCGGTGGCTAAAAGGAGAACAGCAGAGAAAAGTCCGGCATGCCATAGATGGTGGCGCTCTTATAAAGGGATTGGCAGTCGCGCAACGAGGGCTCAATGTACATGGGTCTTCTGTGAGGGTTCACCAATATTGGCAGTGAGGTGTTGGGTGAAGTGCCACTAAGAGAGGCAACCTACCCTTATGTGTTTGATGGAAAGAGGTGCAATCCCAGTCATGGAGGCACATGGGCCCTCGTGCTTCTGGTCAGCACCACTCATCTGGTGCAACAACAGATGTCACTCAAGGAACCAAAATGAAGTTGAGGCTCAGTGGCCCTCAACTATTTTTGTGAGCAATCTTCACAAACCTCCACTAGGAGGCCAGGTAGATGCTGGTGGGTGAAGGTGACCTCAGACACATCCATTCTCTGAACATGGTGTCTCTTCTGTGGGGGTGCTCTTCGGGTGCATTGCATGGGTCAGCACCTTCGGAACTATTGAATGGGTCACAAACATGCAGTGAATTTTGATTACTGCAATATGTAGATCAACGACCTCGTTATATTTTTGTTCAGTGGGTCCTATACATAACATTTGTATATTATATGTGTAGCTTACATTTGTTGTAAAATGATTAGCATAAACTGTAACAATACTTTATGGTACTGAATATACTGCTTTAGTAGGCACTAGGTTTGAAAGCATTGCTAGCACTGAATACAGTGGGGTGATGGCAGGGTGGCCTAATTGTAATTAAGGTTACTGGGATGTTGAATGTTGCATTTCTTCACAGTTACTGGTAAAAGGGGCTCAGCAAACACTGGGCTTGCTTTTTGCACTGAGGTGAACATCTGCCACTCTCCTTTAGAGCAGAATTTAAAAACAGTTTCTTTACACAGGTTTACATCCATAGATTGCATACTGTCAAAAAAAACTTAGCAACTATATTCCTTAAAATCCTTCATGACCACGAATTACTATTTTCCTTCTTAATTTTGAATGCCTCTCTGCTTACCTTCTATGACTCATATTATATTTATATCTATATATGAATATATATAAATATATAAAATACTTTTAAATATCAAGCCTGTCTATCTTCCACTCTTTTTTCAAAACCTTTGGGCCCGATTCACAGAACTAACTTTCAGACAAAATCCTAAACTTACTATCAATTACTCCTTTTTTTATTCACAGAAGGCACTTACTCATTTTGGTACACTGGCGTAACGAAAGTTGAGGGGGCCCCCCTTCAAGGAACATGAAGGGGCCCCGACTCAGTATTTAAGAAGGAGCTTTCAGGCCTGAGTATGGTGCTGAGGGGGCCCCCTGCATTGTAAGTGTAGTGTTGATAATTAATTACCAGTGCAAAGAATTGCACATTAGGCACTGAGAAAGAAGGGGAACACTGGAGAAACCAAAGGGATATGCTTATATCAAGTACAGTAGCAGGGGCCTTAAACAAACTTGCTTCTCAAAAGCCAGTCCAAACAAAGTGCAATTGTTTCCGGTGCGCAAAAGCTCTACTGCAACCAGGCGACGGGCGAGCCGGCACTCTGCTCCTGTGGATTGGGATCCAGATAACCGCTGGCCTATCGGGAGCTATTGCTTGGCTCTTCAGCAAGATCATACGGGATATTGGGTCACTTGTGTAAATTGCGCAGTCTGGGGCATACGCTTATACACACCTGAGACTTTAGAACCTTCATTACACAAATATCAGCTTTTGTTTCACTTGTTTATTAATAATACCGCTACACCCCTTAAGTACAGTCTAGCAGTTTATGAAATAGTAGGGCAGGAGCTGGAAAGTCCTAGTGTTAATGGACGTGAACATTTAGAATAATAACGATACCATAAAAAAAATAAAAAAACGGATTAACTAAATATGACCAATTACCAAATTCAGCAGGCAATAAAAAAAATAGTGTACTGGCTCGCATATTCGCTCGCATGAACGAAATTGTTTGTAAAACGCAGTGAACTGATGGGCGTTAAAAGAGAACGTGCACGTCAATTTAACAATTGTAAAAAGGCTCACTAATGTATTTATTGTTCTCATACAGCTTCACGTGTTTTATTTAAACTTTGAAATTTACAGAAACTAAGTCAACACTGTCATCTTGTGGACAGTTTTGGATAAACGCTGTACACCATCGAACTTGCCCTTTTATTTTGCCATTGTCTTTCACCGCGCTGATAGCTTCTTAGAGAACGCACCAAAGTTCCCCTCAGGAGCCCGGAGGCCGGATTACTAACAACTAAACATTTTTGGTATGGCGCTATTTCATGTCGTTGATTGTAAGTAAGGCTGTCCTTGGCGGAAACCTCTTTTGCCACCGTATGCTGAATATAGATCTCTGAAGGTGGTAATGCGTAACTTTTTGTTGTTGTAGCTGTTTGTTGTGCTATGTTTCTGCGCATTATTGCAACGTGATTTTGTTGTGTTTACCGTGATGGAGCAGGGTTTTTACTTTAAAACCGAATACCTGTTTCATTTTCGCATGTTATAACTAAAAGTACTACTGATTAATTATTAAGTATTAAAAGTTTGTCAAATGTTGACTAATCAACCCTATTAACCAGAGAATTACACGTGGGAATGCTATTGCATGGCTATAATAATAAGTGAACTAAGTTGGTGAGCAAACTGACAGAAATCAATGTTGCTTATGTGATGTTATGGTGTTTGCGCTTTAAATTAATATGCATTAATGGCTTTTGATGTCGCAAATGGCTAGATAAATACACACACATAAGGGTATTAGCAGGGGAATAACACTGTATAATCATTTCTGTGTAGTAATTATGTTTTGTGTTTATTTTTGATTAAGTTGTCCATTGTGGCCTGCCATAAAATGGCCACCACCCGCAGCCTGCATTGGAGTTGCTGGAAATTTACAAAAAGGCTTCGCTCTGCCTATGACCTTGCACCTCCGATGAACTGAAAAGCCATAAGCATGATGACAAGTCCGGGACATCTGCCAAAAGCCCCTGGAAGACGGAAAAGTTGCAAAAGTTAAAAATATTGACTATACAAACTTGTTATGAACCCACTATTGAAACAAATTCACCTAGTAGAAACATCTGTAAAAGTATCGAATTAGTCATGGACATTCAATTCTGCTATTCATTCTTTGGGACAATATATGCGCGAGAAAATCTTGCAAAATATCGAAAAAGTACCAAGAGGACATTATTTCTGCCATTCATCCGTTCTGAACAAAGAATTGTTACTTTATAGAATATAAATTTTAGTATAAATAATAGTAGACTAGAGAGGTCTAGCGCCACTTCTTCCCGAGCTGATGATGCGAGGTCCCTATGCTGACGAAGAGGACGGAGACTCTACATGACTGCAGGAAACTCTGTTTCTCCTACTGAGGACCGGTTCTGACTTTTAGACAGAATAGGTAATTATGAGAGATATGAATTTGCATTTAATTGGCTTTTCTTACAATTTTAGATAAATTAACAATCTGTTTGAATTCCTGTCTCGGGTGGTTATTTCTTGTCATGTTTATTGAATTTATTGTGTATTCTTTGAAATGTATTTTGCTAGATTTTCAGACAACTAGCTGGTCGCATTGACCTCAAAGTATCGGCAGATCGGATAGGTGTATTTTGAAAGTGTTTTCTCCTTTTACCAGGCACGGATAGAGTGATTTAGGATGAATGTTGGTGTAATGGGCCCCACCAGCGTGTGATGTGTGTATGCGTGTGTGACTGTGGAATCATTCCGTCCGTGGAAGTAAAGAGGATTCGGAAGCTCCGATCTGCACCAGTTTCTTGGTAGCAGAATGATGATTAGCTATTGTCTTGATCTGGCGAAATTGCGTGTATATAGGCTTGTTGATTATTAATTGATATTTGTACTAACACTATATGTTGAAGTCGTGTTGAGTTCTATGTATTGTGAACGGCTTCTGGGATGTAGGAAGTCGGTGACAGTTCCGTACTAGAGCAGAGGGAGTGTTGCTCTCGGAAAAAGGCGGGATTGTGGGCCCTGTATGCAGACAGGGAAAACGTGTGACAATTGAAGTTGCGCGTCGCATTGTCTGGGTTCGATGAGGTAGCATCGCCGTGTGTTACCATTAGAAATGTATTTCTGTGTGGGAGTAGTGTGTATGATAGTGAAGGTTATCTGTGAAACTCTGGTCTTAGGTCCCAGGGATCCGTAAGGGATTCCGTTAAAGCTTACCGCTGGAGAAGTAATAGGTATTCTCGGAGCTTGTTAGAAGGACAGAGCAGAGGTAAGCGCTGTTTTGTTAACGTGTGATATAATTCTGTAGTAGGACAGACTGTTCGCTGTTCTTGAGAAAGACAGAATTCTGTGTGAATGTACTACATTTTCTGGTATGAAAGTGCGTGAATGAGGAGGCATTCTGGTTAATCGTGAAACTCTTAGGAGCATTCCGGAGGGAAACAGTTAATTAATGCTTGTTAGAAGGGTAAAGTAGAGGGATGTGCTACTTTATCAACGGAAGTAACGATTCTGTAGTAGGGCAGAGGTAAGTGCTGTTCTCGGGAAAGGCAGAATTCTCGTGGGAAAGGTCTTTTTGCTGTTCTGTGGCTAGCGAAGCAGACAATGGAGATGTTTGTATGTTGTAACTAACAGATTCGTAGAAGTTGAAACAAAGTCTACCAAGTAGTCTTGTAAAGGAGGGGTAGACGAGAGACAGGAGACAGGAGCAGAAGCGACTGCAGCGACTGCTGACGTCAGGGAGACCGCGCTGTGATTGGACAGTGGGTTAGAGCAGTGGAAGCACGGTGATTGGTGTGCTGGTGTACGCCGCGCTAGGATTGGGAGACATACAGGGTGACGTAGACACTCCAGGATTGGTGCTTTAGTGTGAGTCGCGCTGGGATTTGCGGACTGAGTAAGTGACGTAGGCGCTGCAGGATTGGTGCGTTAGTGTGAGTCGCGCAGCAATTAGACAAGAGATCGTACAGTTGCAGGAAGAGAAAACAGCTAGTGGAAAATAAGAAAGATGTATTATCACGCTGAGGAAAAGAAGAAAAAATCCTTGTTTAGTAAAATGAAGAATTGGTTTGACAAGAATAAAGACATAGTGACAAGGGAAGGACAGTTATTGCCTCCGATAAGAACCCCGGCATCCTTCATGGTTGCAAAATATGGGTATCATACCTGTATTTGGTTAGATAACTGGGTGAAATACACTAAGGACGATGGAGTGTTAGCATTCCCGGAACATGGTTCATTTAATCTGGCCATATTAAGAAACCTACGGGAACAGATGATGAATTTAGAGCCTCAGCCTAGGCCGACGCAGTTTGAGGCATTAACTGAATGGGAAGATGAAATGCATGAACGAGAAAAGCAGAGAGGTGGAGGTAGCTATAGGTACATGTTTGGGCGGAAGTATGATCGCGAAACCCATCATGACAGGATGAGAAGGTGGCGAGATGCCAGTATGACCGAGGGATTATATCCTGTAAGAACGGCAGAGGAATCAGGAGGGAGAAAGTGTACTGAGAAAGAACATAATGTAGATTCCAGGAGATATGGGGCAAATGAGTCTGATGATGATGTCTTAGAGGACATGCTCTATAAAAGATCACCCCCGTATAGACGAGAACCAGAGGTAGGGACAGCAGTGACCCCGATGAGAGACACCTTGCGGATTATTAAAACAGAGGGGACCACCCCTGGGTTGAAAGGCAGTTGTTCTCTGGCAGATAGAGAGAGAGAGAAAGAAAGAGAGAAAGAAAGAGAGAGAGAAAAAGAGAGAGAGAAAGAGAGAGAAAGAGAGAGAGAAAGAGAGATAGAAAGAGAGAATGAACTTGAGGATGAAAAGACCAGAGAACTAGCTAGAACTACCTTTGAAATGACAGAGAAAATCAGAGAACTGACTAAAAATCTTGAGGCAGTTACAGTACCTGTGACAATAGGCCCGGTTGTGCCGATTTTTGACAAGCAGAGGATGGGTGAGAATGCATTGACGGTACCATATGTGGGCAATAGATTGATTGTTCCTCCGGAGCAGGCAGAAATGAGAGCCGGAGAAACCCAGTGGAGAGCAGGAGAAAATCAATGGAGACATACCATATGTGGAGGAGAATTGAGTGTGCAGACTAACTCAAGTTTGAATGCTGGATGTATGGAAGGGAACAGAGGATCAATTTTAGAACCGCAAAGAGTGACAGAACCAGGGGGTGCAGAAAAATCGGTGATAACTGCTGAGGATTTGAATGATTGGCTGAAAACATTACAGACAAAGGAGAAAGAGTCACAGGGAATTGATGTAGTTAGGCTACGTATGGAAATGGAAGAGTTGATAGTAGGAACCATACCTACAGAAACGCTGAAGGATTATCAGGAAGGGGAGATCCTCTTCCTGTGTAAGAGCGTCACATGGAGAGCAAAGAACATACACAACAGGTTGAAAGGAATAGCCAGTGAATTGGGAATTGACATGGATAAGGTGAAAGCTTTACAAAAGTCTTACCGAGTGGATTTTTCAGACCAGGATATTGAGAATCTGAACAATGCAGGCCGAACAGGACAGATTAAGGAAATGATTGCCTTGCTGAAGAAATGGGGAGATGTAGAAAGATGGAAAGACAGATGGTATCGAAAGCGAGAGGATGGGGCAGATAGAACTTACTCGGCATTTCACCTGAAAGAAAAAGAGAAGGCAGTGACAGCTTACCCCATGAGAGAGATTCCAGGAGGTGGGTACGTACATGTCCCATGGACCAGACAGGATATTCTATCATTTACGAATGATTTCCCTCGACTAAGGGAAAAGCCCGTTGAGTGGTACAGACAGGTCGACAGATTTGTAAAGCTGTCAAAAGTACTGTGGATTGACCTGAATAGTCTGTTTGATATAATTGTACCAGCAGACCTGTGGGCAGAATGTAAAATAGTCATAGACTGGCCCACTAAGGAATACCCGAGAGATCCAAAAACAGGAGCTCCAGACCCGGAGGTCATGAAGAAGTATGAGCAGGTTATGGCCTTCCTGAAAAATAAAGTACCCCCCAAGGAGACAGATTGGGTTAAAATAGATCGAACACATCAGGAATTGAAAGAATCAGTCCATGCTTACTATGAAAGACTGATATTAGCCTTTAAGCAGTTCAGTGGAGATGAACACCTGGGTGACAAGGATCTGAGCCATTTTGTATATAGATTTGTATATGGCTTGCGACCTGAAATCAGTGAAATGATAAGGGAGCATACAGTTGACTGGCAGAGCAAAAAGATTGATGAGATTCTGAGACATGCAAAATACTTCAGTGATGAGATTGAGGCAAAGCAGAGGAAACTAAAAGAAAAGGCAATGTGGGCACAGGTGAAAGTTGCAGAAAGACAGGAAGCTCAGCTGGTTGAACAGACAAATAACCCAGGAAATAAGCCCAGGTTTGGTCCGGGAAAAGGAAAGGGAAACATTGAGGAAGCCAAGAAAAGGTTTCCCTGCCACAACTGTGGAAAATTGAGGCACTGGAAATCCGAGTGTAAGAATCCACCGTCTACTAATGAAGATAATCCATCATTGAATTCACAGGTGCAGAGTGAGAGGTGTGGTCAGCATCGGCAACAGCAGAAGGCTGATAAGCAGCAGAATCAGGTGCCAAAACCACCCTTGCCACAGAGAAGAGGATCTCAGGAGTACAGCCAAGAGTCGGGATTCTACGATGAAGAGCAGGTAATCAAACCAAAACGCGCAAGCGCAGTTTCTCAGTACTGGCTGAAGAATGAGGGAAGTGACTCCGAGGGAGACTTCTGACGTTGCCGAAGAGAGGAAGAGGAGTGCGTACTTGGCGCAACTCTAGAAATAGACCAGGCAGGGCCTTTTGTAGATGGAAAAATTAATGGTGAAAGTGTCACTTTTCTAGTTGACACAGGGGCCACGAGATCAACTGTCAGGTCAGCTGATATAAAGAATCTTCCTCTCTCGGATGAAGCTATCCAAGTAGTTGGTGTGTCCAACACACAGATTAAAACTCTGCTTACTGAACCAGTAAAGGTTAGAATAGGGAAATTTTCAGACATGCACCGATTCGTAGTGTATGACAAGTCCTGTGAACTTGCTAGGCAGGGATCTGCTGTGCAAGATGAATTGCACTATTTTCTGTACTCCAGATGGAATAACCTTTGAGACACCTGATGAGGATGTTCTATACAGAATGACCATGGATAACAGAGAATGTGAGGCTTTGGGAACATATGCAATATTTAACCCTGATGCATTACCCCCAGAGTTGAAACAAACAGTGAAAGCAGCAGTTTGGGATTTTACTGGAGAAGATGTGGGTCTGATGAGAAATGTAGAACCAGTAAAGATTACTGTAAAAGAGGGAGTGGTTTACCCAAACATACCGCAATACAGATTGACACCTGAAATAATTGAAGGAATAACACCCTTAATTGAAAAAATGATCCAGCAAGGGGTGTTAAGAGAAATATTGAGCAGCCCATGTAATTCACCAATAATGGGACTGAAGAAACCTAATGGAAAATTCAGAATAGTACAGGATTTGAGGAAAATTAACAAGATTGGTGTGCCATGTTGTCCTATTGTGCCAAATCCATCAGTGATTTTGTATCAGATTCCTCATGATGCAGAATGGTATACGGTAATTGATTTGTGTCATGCTTTCTTTTCAATCCCATTGCATCATGACAGCCAGCCAATATTTTCTTTTAGATTTGGAGAACGGATTTTGGCATGGTGCCGAATTCCACAGGGGTATGCAGAGAGCCCTTCAATATTTAATCAGTTGTTAAAGAAATCTCTGGAAAGTCTGACAATGCCTGAAAATTCGGTCCTGGTCCAATATATTGATGACCTACTTGTGGCATCAAAAACACGTGAAGCTTGTGAAGTAGACACCATTGCATTACTGAATCACTTGGCAGATGGAGGATTAAAAACATCTCCAGCCAAATTGCAGTTCTGTAAGAAAGAAGTCCAGTATCTGGGACATAATATTGAGAAAGGTCTGAGAAAAGTGAGCATTGACAGGATCAAAATCATTAGAGGAATGAGAGCCCCAATGACACAAAGAGAGGTGAGAATGTTCCTGGGAATGGTGGGTTACTGTCGTCAGTGGATAAGTAATTTTTCTTTGATTGCCAAACCATTGATTAAATTGACCAAAAGTGAGGTGAAAGATCCATTAGAACTAAACCCAGAAGAAATGGCAGCATTCAGAGAGTTAAAAGACAGACTTTGTGAAGCTCCTGCCCTAGGAATGCCTGATTATGAAAAGGAATTTGAACTGTACTGTAGTGAGAGAAATGGATGTGCGCTTTCGGTGTTAATCCAGAAACATGGACGTCTGAGGAGGCCAATTGCCTATTTCTCAGCAACTCTTGACCCGGTAGCTGTGGGTTTGCCAGGCTGCCTGAAAGCAGTAGCTGCTACCTGCAAAAGTCTGGAACAAAGTGAAGGAATCATAATGGGATATCCTGTAAGGGTATTCGTACCTCATGATGTGGCTATCCTTTTAACAAGGAGCCGGACACAGTTCATGTCTCATAGTCGGCTGATTAAATATGAAAAAGTCATTCTTGGTGCAACCAATGTAAGCTTGGAGAGATGTGTGAATGTGAATCCAGCGACACTGTTGCCTGATGCTGAATGCGTGGGAGTGAGAAATGATGTTGATCATGATTGCCTGGATGTACTTGATTATTGTACAAAGCCAAGGCCAGACATACCACTGCCTGAAAGTGATCATGTGTTGCTTGTGGATGGATCTTGTCTGAGAACAGAGGAAGGAGTGTTGAGTGCTGCATATGCGGTGTGCAAAGTCTCGGAAGTTGTGGAAGCATCACCTTTGAAAGGAGTTAAATCCGCTCAGGTGGCAGAATTGGTAGCACTGACCAAAGCCTGCAAGATGGGGAGGAGTGTGAGAGTGACTGTGATGACTGACAGCCAGTATGGCTTCGGAGTTGTCCATGATTTTGGCCAGCTATGGCTACAAAGAGGTTTCCTGACCTCAAGTGGAACTCCCATAAAGAATGCTGAAGTGGTTGGAAAACTGCTAGAGGCGATACAGCTGCCTAAAGAACTAGCAGTTGTAAAATGTGCTGCTCATGGTCATGGTGATGATTTTGTAACTGTGGGAAACAAGTTCGCCAATGACATAGCACAATACTGTGCAAGAAACAATCATTCAATTAACAGGAGTAAACAGCGAGAAATATCTTCTTGTTCCTTAATGTTCACTAATGAGGTGGGAACATGGGAGGAGGTGAAACAGCTGCAGGATGAGGCAGGCGACGAGGAGATGAGAGATTGGGTTAAAGCAGGTTGTGCTCCTAGAGAAAAAGATCACGTGTGGGTTTATAGGGATGGAAGACCAGTAATGCCAAACAGCATGTTGTCAACAATGGCAAGGATGTATCATGGCCAAGGACACCTGGGGAGGGATGCTATGATAAGAGCCTTCAAGCAAACCTGGTACAGTCCCAAGTTCAGACTGATAGCAGAATGTCTCTGCCAGAGATGTCTGATATGTCAGCAATTCAATCCTGGAAAGAAAACAGTGGTGAGCCTAGGAACAATAGGCAGGGAGGGAGGACCCTTCACAAGAATGCAGATAGACTTCATTGAAATGCCCCCAGTCAATAGATTGAGGTATGTCCTGGTGGTGGTCTGTTTGTTCTCCAGGTGGGTGGAGGCATATCCAACGAGAAGAAATGATGGGATAACAGTGGCCAAATTACTGTTAAGAGAGTTCATCCCAAGGTACGGGTTCCCTGTAACCATTGAATCAGACAGAGGAGGACATTTTTATAATGAAATCATGGGTCTAATTTGTGAAGCATTGAGTGTACAGCAGAAGTTGCATTGTGCTTACAGACCAGAGGCTTCTGGTGTAGTTGAGCAGATGAATGGTACCATCAAAAACAGAATTGGCAAAATATGCTTAGCCACAGGAATGAAATGGCCCGATGTCTTGCCTCTAGTCCTGATTACCATTAGGTCTACTCCAGACAGAACAACAGGTTTGAGTCCACATGAAATTATCATGGGACGTGCTATGAGGCATGCATATGTACCAGTGAACAAGCTGATGACTATAACTGATGACATGATTTTGGATTACTGCAAAGGCCTGGCTGACGCAGTTCATTCTGTGTTTCACCAGGTTGGAGAAGACGCCACCACACTTGAAAAGAAACCAGCCCATGATCTGAGCCCAGGGGACTGGGTAAGGATAAAGGTCCACAGAAGAAGGAATTGCCTGGTTCCAAGGTGGGGAAGGCCAAGACAAGTCATTTTGACCACAACGACTGCTGTGAAGTGTGCTGGTGTGAAAAATTGGATACATGCAAGTCACACACTGAGAGTTCCAAATCCGAGAGATGGTACTGGAAAAGAATACTTTGAAGAATCAGATTCCAGTGATGATGCAGACAGTGAGGCAGTAAGAAGGAAAAAGAATCCTGAAAGTGGGAAAAGTGAGTCGAGAGAAATTTTCATCCCACCAGAAGAGGTTCCGAAGAGAACAGTGCAAACTGCAGAAGCAAGTTCAGACTCAGAGGAATTGCCTGAGGTTCCAATTGACAGTGACCAACACAAAAAGAAAGAAAGGAAAGAAAAGAACATTCCAACAGAAGAGACACCTGAATCACATGAGGAAGTTGGACAAGTTCCACCTGAGATAAATATTGAAGGGAAAGGGACAGAAAAAGACAGTGAGGGACAGATTGCGGAAAAACCCCCGAGGAGGTGTAGGGAACATCAACAACAAGCTAGGTGAAGGGACAAGTAGACAGCAAGAAGATTGCGTGTCGGAGACCCGAGGAGGGACAGAAGTAGGGAAATCTCAATTGGTGGAAAAAGAAACTGTTGGAGAAAAGGAAATTGTTGGAGAGAAGAAAGCTGATAACGAACAAGAAGCAATTGAAACAGAATCTGATAAAAGTGACAATGAGATACATGGAGGACGAGTTCTGAAAAAGAGAACTTGGCTTGGAGAAAGAAACAATAAAGAAGGAAAACAAAAGAGGAATGCTAAAGGAGATCTTTGGCCGAATAAGATAAAGAGACTGAGGTACAGACTGACACGAGTTAACTCTTCGAGAGCTGAACAAGTGAACGAAGTGTCAAGTCAAAACCCAACCAAAGAAGAAGAAACAAAGATACCTGAGAGAGCAAAAAGAATAAGAAAACCAAACCAGAGGTACAAGTCACCGGAATGGACGTATGTGGCACTGCCTGAACAAGGAGAAGAGGCAGACAGTCAAGGAAGTCCAGAGGAGGCTTTACTGAAGGAGGTTGCTGAAGAAGAAGCCGTGGGAATCCTGAGAGTTATCTTGTCCGACATTGGAGAAGAGACGGATGTTCAGGACCTGATACAGTTTGATGATGATGAAGAGACAGTGAAAAGTGATGAAAATCCAAATTGAGTAAATCCAAGGAAAATTCACTTGGAGAAAAGAAGAAGAAGAAATACTAAAAAAAAATTAGTAGATTGTAATAATCTGTTGGGTACTTGCTGCCCTTAAAAAAATTCAATAGAGGAGTAGAAGAGGCTTAGTCAAAAGACACGGTCAAATTAACAAAATGGCTAACACTGAGAATAAAAGTAGATGTACCTTTCTGAAAAGATGGTGCAATATGTGCTGCTGCTGTACAGGTTTATTAATGCTGCTTTTGAGCGTGCTTGCTCTATTGATTTCATTTAGAGTCACTATAGACACTTTAGAAGGTCATACTGAGAACAAAACTAATATAGGGAAAAGTCCACAGAAAATAGTACCGACTAGAACTAGCAATATACATATACATAAAGATAGGTCAATTAATTATTTTTCTAGCAATGTTTTTTCTAAATTGTTGTATGAGTACGTAAAGACAATGGAAGTAAGGGATTGCTACGTCTGCATGCAATTACCTGCCTCTGTTTCGGAAGGAGTGACTTATCATCTTCCGGCTACGTATGGAATTTCCTGTAGTGTGTTGATTAGTATATTTTATCAGTTAGGGAAATTAGATTACAATATGTCTAATATAGATAATATTCTTGGGCAGTTGCCTATGAATAAAGCACTGAATCCTGCAAAAGAAGCTAACACTTTAGGAGAGATTTTTTTAGAAACCAAAGAATTAACCTTAGAATATGTTTTTAGAAATAATCTAACTTGCAGTTTGAAGGGAGAAGAGAAGAATTTTCTAGACATGGTTGAGAGAAGAAGATTGAACATGCACAAGAAAGCAGAAGGGCATAAAATGAGTGACACAATGTGGGATATTGAGAAAGAAAAGGAGTTGAAAAATGGAGCCAGTCCAACTATGGCTATAGATGCCCCACAGAAAGGCAAACTGTGCATTACCAGGAAGAGATCCCAGTATGATTATTATTTCATAGGGACTAGTGAGTGCCATGATACATACTTTATTGCAACCGGGTGGGGATTTAGAGGAGGAGAAGATCCAGTTTTCCCGGGAGTGTATTATATTTGTGGGAACAAGGCGTATTACCGTTTGCCTGACCATTGGTTTGGTACATGTTATGTTGGCCTGGTCTTTCCAAAGATTTTCCACATGGATAGAGTAGATGATGCTGAACATTCTAACACGTTATAGAAGAGAAACATGGACAGAAATTGTAGGAGATATTTTTGGAGCTTTAATTCCAGCAGTGGGAATTTCTTTGAATGCATTTGGCATTCGGAAGCTGTCAACAGTAGTGGATCGCTTGTCAGCAAGCACCGCTGGAGGCTTTCTTGTGGTAAATACTGAAATGGTTGCTTTGCGTGCTATGGCGATGCAAAATCGACTTGCCCTTGACATTCTTTTGACAAAAGAGGGTGGAGTCTGTGGAATGCTGAAAGTTCAACATTGTTGCACTTACATTCCTGACATAAGTAAAGATCTAAAAGTTTATATAAAAAATATTACAGATTTGCATGAAGAATTAGTACCACTGGAAGCTGAAAGTATCTGGACTAAAATGGCAAATAAGATGATTGATATTAAGAACTTTATAGCTAAGATAGGTAGTACTATATTTGGTAAGATATTATTTCCATTAACATGTGTAATCATTGCATTATTGATCCTTAGATTAGGATGTATGGGTTGTAGATATAGAAGAAATAAAAAGAAAATCACAAAAGAAAATGTTAAAAAGAGACAAAAGATACCAGAAAGAGATCCACAAGAAATAGAATTAGAAGAGCTAAGAGAAAGCATGTATATTGAAACTAAAAAAGAAGATGAGATAGAAACAAGGGTCTAAATAATGAACAAGAAGATATTTTGAATTCTTCCAAAAAGGGGAAGCTAAATTGATTTTGGGTTTTTGATTTTGTGGTGATTAGATATCACCAAAGGGGGGATTGATGGAGCAGGGTTTTTACTTTAAAACCGAATACCTGTTTCATTTTCGCATGTTATAACTAAAAGTACTACTGATTAATTATTAAGTATTAAAAGTTTGTCAAATGTTGACTAATCAACCCTATTAACCAGAGAATTACACGTGGGAATGCTATTGCATGGCTATAATAATAAGTGAACTAAGTTGGTGAGCAAACTGACAGAAATCAATGTTGCTTATGTGATGTTATGTTGTTTGCGCTTTAAATTAATATGCATTAATGGCTTTTGATGTCGCAAATGGCTAGATAAATACACACACATAAGGGTATTAGCAGGGGAATAACACTGTATAATCATTTCTGTGTAGTAATTATGTTTTGTGTTTATTTTTGATTAAGTTGTCCATTGTGGCCTGCCAATAATTTGGCCACCACCCGCAGCCTGCATTGGAGTTGCTGGAAATTTACAAAAAGGCTTCGCTCTGCCTATGACCTTGCACCTCCGATGAACTGAAAAGCCATAAGCATGATGACAAGTCCGGGACATCTGCCAAAAGCCCCTGGAAGACGGAAAAGTTGCAAAAGTTAAAAATATTGACTATACAAACTTGTTATGAACCCACTATTGAAACAAATTCACCTAGTAGAAACATCCGTAAAAGTATTGTATTAGTCATGGACATTCAATTCTGCTATTCATTATTTGGGACAATCTATGTGTGAGAAAATCTCGCAAAATATCGAAAAAGTACCAAGAGGACATTATTTCTGCCATTCATCCGTTCTGAACAAAGAATTGTTACTTTATAGAATGTAAATTTTAGTATAAATAATAGTAGACTAGAGAGGTCTAGCGCCACTTCTTCCCGAGCTGATGATGCGAGGTCCCTATGCTGACGAAGAGGACAGAGACTCTACATGACTGCAGGAAACTCTGTTTCTCCTACTGATGCCCGGTTCTGACTTAGGATCTGACATTTAGACAGAATAGGTAATTATGAGAGAAATGAATTTGCATTTAATTGGCTTTTCTTACAATTTTAGATAAATGAACAATCTGTTTGAATTCCTGTCTCGGGTGGTTATTTTTTGTCATGTTTATTGAATTTATTGTGTATTCTTTGAAATGTATTTTGCTAGATTTTCAGACAACTAGCTGGTCGCATTGACCTCAAAGTATAGGCAGATCGGATAGGTGTATTTTGAAAGTGTTTTCTCCTTTTACCAGGCATGGATAGAGTGATTTAGGATGAATGTTGGTGTAATGGGCCCCACCAGCGTGTGATATGTGTATGCGTGTGTGACTGTGGAATCATTCCGTCCGTGGAAGTAGAGAGGATTCGGAAGGTCCGATCTGCACCAGTTGTTTTCTGTTCGCATTTTGACTGTTCAGGTGTGCCCTGTGATGTTTTAATTGTGTTATAATGTTACTTCGAGGTTTATACACTGTTAATTCTGATGTTTCATTGCTTTAGAGATGTCAAAATATCCTGCTAGATTTACAGCCAAATGCCTTTAAAGTTCCAACGACAAGCACTATTTAACACTGTTCTTGAGGTAGCAAAAATCGCACTAAGGGCCATATGTAGGAAGCCAAATACCGGTCGGTAACGGCTGAAATTCGGTAAATATCCCGTTACCGACCGGTATTGAGGCACTTGAGATGTAGGTGGCCGATTTCTGGATTCGGTATTTACCGAATCGGAATTTTAAGAAATCGGTAAAATACCGATTCGGTAAATACCGAATCCAGAAATGCTATGTAGGGGGCACTCAAGTGAGTGCATAATTGGTGTCTGGATTCGTTATTTACCACCAACTACAAGTTGATGGTAAATGACGAATACCTTTAAAAAAGCATTTTTGTGCAATTTGTGAAGTGCCATGTGGCAGACATACATGCCCTTAGGGCATGTATGTGCGCTACATGTGCACACATGCACGAATCAGGGGTGCAACAGGGTGTCAATGTGACACCCTGCCACCCATGATAATGCCTCCCCTATTACCGATTCGGTATTTACCGAATCGGTAATAGTAACTGGCTTCCCATTCATTCCTATGGGCCTCCAGGCCCATAGGAATCAATGGGAAGGGATGCATTATTACCGATTCGGTAAATACCGATTCATAAATACCGATATTTACCGAATCGGTAATGATTACCGAATAATTACCTACATACTATTTACCGATTCATAAATACCGAATCGGTAAAATTCGGTATTTATGAATCGGTAAATGTTATGCTACCTACATATGGCCCAAAAGGAGCTGTTCAGCTATTTACGACAAGAGTCGGCCTAAAAGTGTGGCAGAGACCTGCATTACATGTACACATCATGTGCTAACTGCTATCGATGGCTCGCTTATGGGTTCCAGGGCCATACCCTCCTTGTTTTCTGGCCCATTTTTACAATACCGAAGGTGAATGATAATCCATTATTAACTGTTGGTATAATAATAAATAAAATAAAAAAAAGCCGACGTACTTCAGGTTCTGAGCTAGTGAGACTGTCTGATGGCTGCGGTAGGTGCATAAAGGCGCCTGCACAAGCCATCAGAGAGATTGACCCTGGCTGGTCAAATTCCTGCCCTGCACCACCTTAGAGTCTCCGCCATCTGTGACGTGCTAAAGGTAGCTATAGGCACTACATGCTTAAGCCCTGCAGTGCCCAGTGCTACAAGCCAATCAGCGTGTCATACCACCCATTCCACACTTGTCACAGAGTTGGCATAGGATGGGGTGGAAGAGCAGAGATTGAAGCCTGGAACCAGCAACTATGCAGGTTCGAGGTTTCAAGTTCACATTCCAATACTGAAAGCAGACATAAGCTCTGTGGCTGCCCACAGGGTAAATCAAACAGCAGGAGTCCACACAAGACCTGCACATGCAACAAAGTAATAAAATAAAGCTTTTAAATGTTGTACGGATGCGATTTTGTATCTTTGACAGAGTGTGAGCATGTCTGTGTATGTATATGTGTGAGGGAAAGTAAGAGAGTCTGTGAAGGAGTGAGTGGGAATGAGGGTGACTGGACGAGTACAAATGAGAATGAATGAGAGAGAATTACTGTGAATGTAACTGACTGTTACTGTGTCAGAGACAGTGAGACTGAGTGTGTCAAAGAATGAGGGTGAAAGAGAATCAATTAGGTTGATTGAGTCAGAGTGAGCCCTTACCGACCAGCGCCAGCACTCTGCACTTTGCCCTGGGGACTACATCCCCCATCAGCCACAGCGCCAGGAGGCACAAACTCGTTCTTCTCTGCGCTGGAGGTACATAAAGGCAGTCTCGGTTTCCCGCAGCGCAGGAGCCCTTACCGACCAGCGGCAGCACTCTGCACTTTGTCTCTAGTGCTAGAGGCACTCTTGTGGTCTGACACCGTCATGACCTTTGAGTACCATCATTTTAATTGACTTTGGTGTGTTATTTTATCCTAGCCTGAATGTACGACGTCCTGCTTATGCCTTGTTTCTCTTAAAAGTTTCTTTCTTGTAATCTTGCAGTCTTTCGATGGGAGCTATTACAGTATTTATTTATTTATTCACTTATAGAGCGCATGGTTACACCTATCATTGTGTCCCCGCGCTGAGACATCAAAGGGTAGACCATATAGTGCCATGCGCCGATCAAAGATCTGTTTTAAGAAATAGCTATGTCTTCAGTGATCTGCGAAAGGTAATTTCGCTAGGTTCGGTTCTCATGGTCATTGGCAGTGTTCCATAATTTGGGCGCCATGTACCTAAAGGAGCGAGCTCCCATTCTGGCTCTAAATATTCTAGGGACAGTCAGTAAGGCCATATCCCTGGACCGTAGATTACAACCAGGAGTGTATCTTGACAAAAGTGATTGAAGATAGAGGGGGCTTTTGTCTGTCAGTATGCGATGAGCATAGCACATTGCTTTAAATAGAATTCTCTTTTCTATGGGCAGCCAGTGAAGGGTAACCAGGGCCCTTCTAGTATTCGCTCTCCTAGGGAGACTGAGGACTAGGCGGGCAGCAGCATTCTGCACTCTTTGCAATTTGATAAGTCCTCTCTTAGAGGCACCCAGATACAAAACGTTGCCATAGTCGAGTTGAGATGTGATTATTGCATGGACTATGGTTCTCCTGGCCTTTAGTGGAAGCAGGTCTATAACCTTCCTCAAGGTTTTCATTGCTCCATAGCACTTTCCTGCAACCTTACGTATCTGGCTGTCGAAAGACAGTTTGGAATCAACCCAGATCCCCAAATTCTTTACTTCAGTTTTAGGGAGGGGGACTTGTCCTAGTGTTTCAGGCCATCATGCAGAAGACCAGATGGTAGGTGTTTTTCCTACTACCAATACCTTTGTCTTATTTCCATTAAGTTTAAGACAGTGGTCAGACATCCAGCCTGCCACTTCTTCAAGGCATTTTGTAAAGCGGATCGCAGCCTGTTCTCTTTTGGGATAGCATAACGATTAGTTGGGTATCGTCAGCATATGATACGATCGATATCTCATGCTTTTGTACACATTCAGCTAGTGGTCCCACATATATGTTAAATAGGGTGGGGCTTAGAGTAGATCCCTGAGGGACTCCCTGCATTAATGGGTGACTGTCTGATAAATGTGAGAGTTGGGCTACTTGAAAGCTCCGTTGGGATAGAAAAGAGGTCAGCCATTTGAGGGCATTGTTCCAGATGCCACAAACTTCTAATCTCTGTAGTAGTAGGGGGTGTGATACCGTGTCAAAAGCTGCGCTCAGATCCCAAAGGATCGGCGCAGCTGTCATCCCTTCATCTGCATATTTCTTTAATGTCTCAGTTGCCATTAGTAAGGCTGATTCCGTGGAGTGCGCTCTCCTGAAACCTGATTGAGAGGGATGAAGGATATTATTAGCGTTGATGTGTTCCACCAATTGTTTATTGGTGATTTTTTCTGCAATCTTTGCCATCAAAGGTAGTAATGAGATGGGACGTAAGTTCTCTAGTACAGTAAAATCCAGAGAAAGTTTCTTCCTCAGAGGTTTTACAATGGCCTGTTTCCAACTTATAGGAACTATCCCAGTCCTAAAAGAATGTTGGATAAGTTCAAATATGTATGGTAGGATCATGTTAATCCCCACCAGTTCTCTTTCAGGTCGTGCTGGGTCGCGGGGAGATCCCGATTTTATTCCCTCAATAGTGACTATAAGTTCCTCCCTCTCCTGTATTATGAATTCATTTAATGTCACTCCAGTAAACTCCCCCTGACTGCCTGTGGGTTGATTGCAGCCCAGTTGGGCCTCTGTCGGAAAAGACGAGTATATCTTCGTGACTTTGTTGGCAAAGAAATCCGCCACTTCATTGCAGATCTTTGGAGGAGGTAGTAACTCTTTCCTCCTCATTGTTTTTGAGGAATTTTAGAATAGTAAATAGCTCCTTGTGGGAATTATCGGCCGTATCAATTTTATCCGTGTAGAAATCCCGTCTCGTTTTTTTTATCAACACATGATAAGCTTTTAAATCCCTATTGTATTTTTCTTTGGAACTGGTACAATAGGTTTTCCTCCAAGTTCGCTCTGCTTTTTTACATCCTTTTTTTGCCATACGTAGTTCCTCGTTGAACCATGGTGCTGTAACTTTTTCTCTCTGCGGGATTCTAGTGCACCAAGGTGCAACTTTATCTAAAACCTTGGAGATCCAGACCTCGAACTGCTTATTCGCTATGTCAATGTTGTTATCTAGCGTAGGTTTCTGCTCCCTCAATGCATGTTCGAAGGAAGAGGTGTTAAATTTGTTCCACTTTCTAGTGGTAATTACCTCCTTGGAGGGTGGCACCCTCCTTCTGTGTGCTGGCACTGTAAACGGGACTAAAAAAATGATCTGACCATGGGACTGGCCCGGGGGTCCTATTTCCACCTCCTCTGAGTTGGCAAAGATAGGATCTAATATGTGCCCTCCTTGGTGCGTTTGCGTTTCTACTCTCTGTGTTAAATTGAGTGAGAGCATATCTTTGCAAATAGCATCTACTTCTAGATTGTCAGTATCATCAAAGTGTATATTTAGATCTCCTAGTATCAGCAGTGTATTGTGTCTCAGAGCTGGGAGTACTATCTTATCCTCCAAACTGGCCACAAACTGAGCTATCTGGCCCGGAGGTAGTATATGAGGAATCCAGCCATGGTATTGCCCTCTACCGTAGACAGGGTGAAAAAGAAAGCCTCACACTTCTCCAAACCTGCTTGTTTGATCTCACATGACATGTCCTCTTTATAGATTATAGCGATACCCCCGCCACTTTGGCCCTCTCTATCCTGCCGTACTATACGGTATTGCTTCGGAACTGCGTCTTTTATATCAGGTGTTGAGTGTTCGTTGAGCCATGTCTCTGTCAGAAAAAGGGCATCAATACGTTTTTCAATAAGAATATCACATATCTCATGTTTGTGTTTGGCCAATGACCTACAGTTTAAAAGAGCGAGTTGAGTTTTTGATTCCTTCAGAGTAGGCGCTCTATGTAACAGTACAGTTTTACAGTGTACGCATGCGGGCTCCATGTTCTCCACATTCGCATTATGTCTGCAAACAGTGCTGACAGCTGTCCGTAGGTCCAGTAATGCGTTTTTAGAGTAGTGGATCCTTGTGTCCGGCCTTATGGTTTCAAGGTCACTGGCCCTAGGTCCCGGTCGGGCGCGGACGGGCGCAGACGGGCTTGCCTTAGGCGCGCCTTCGGCGCGCCAGCAGTCGCGGGCACATTGGTTATTTGTAGGCAGTCCGGCGGAAACCCCGCCTCTGCCGACCAGACCGGAAGTGGTGTGTCCTAACACGCTCTGCCCCGCCCTCCACACAAACGGCACACAGCCGTGATGGACCGGGGCGGGCAGAAAGAACGGTAAGCTTGCTAATTCCACATAAAAAGCTCAACTGTGCAAATCACGCAAGGTTTAAATGAACACAATATTTTACTATTGGCTTTGACACGGCCTCATGTCATCCTGAATTCTGACTGTGGATTGCTTCAGCTTCTCTGTGCGCACAGACACGCTTGCAAGTTGTTTGGGTTAATCACGTTCAAGGATTGTTTTGTGAGAGATTGTTTAATGTACCCTGGAAGGCTTTCATGAGCTTCGTCAAGATAAAGGCTGGAACATGTGAGAATGTAGAGGGAACGTGGGAACTCCTTACTGCCGTGGAATGCTTGCCTGGAAGCTGGCCAGTTCCAGTAAGATTCCTTGGTGCAGAGGGGAAGACTCTCAAACCATCTAGTGTGTTTTTTGAGATTATAAAGCTGAGTGTTGTTGACAACCAAGGTTTGGAGCACACTTACAGAGTAGACATACTGCTGTAAGACAAACGGAACCAGAGTCCCGGTCGAGAGTCCAAGCCCAGCTAGGAACGGGCCCCCCCAGCTTGAATTGGCAAAGATGTCAAGTGAACGATCGGGTGAGGTGACTTGTTTCTGACTAGTGCCATTGTGATGCGTGGTTCCAGTGGCTCTGGTCATTTGAGGTGTTTGAGTTTTGATTATTGCAGTGTGGGAGATTCTGTATTATCTAAAAGGCGGAGCAAGACAACATCCCCCATCAGCCACAGCGCCAGGAGGCGCCAACTCATTCTTCTCTGCGCGGGAGGCGTATAAAGGCAGTCCCGGGCTCCCGCAGTGTGGGACGCGCATGGGCGTGGCCAAGCCTCGGTGAAACCCGGGCCATGTGTGGGCCTGTCTGCGCCCATCAGGGGCAGGAGGAGGCAGGGCTGCCCCCCCTTGGATTCGCGATCTGGCAGCAGTCTGTAAATTTGATCTTTTTTTCGTTTGCTGTTAGCGTTATATCTACGCTGCCTTATCATTTCCTTGCGTAGATTCTGTTTTTTAAATTAGTGGTATTTTTTTACGAACATGGGGGTAAGGATACATCCGCGTTTTGCCCTAGCAAAATCACCTCCAAAAACGTGGCAGTCCATCATGAATTATATAACAGGGGCAATGGGGGCCATCGAGAAGCAAATCCTAATTGTGGAGGAAACTCTAACTATCTGTTCTGAGAGTGTCATCGAACCATATGACACATGTACAGCTTCCTTAAATACCGTTCAACTGCCTGAATTTCAGCCCACAAGTTCAGATATAGCGAATAAAGATAAAGAGGAGACTGTATATAACTGTACCCTCACTTCACCGGGTACCTCGAACTCTATTCCCCCAACTAAACGGCCCAAAATCCCCCCAAAAAGTTTGGCTAATACTATTGCGGTTATCAAACAATGGGAAAATTAAGTTTTTTTTTAAGGGCTTCTGTTTTGAAACCGGCTTCAAACTCTAAACCTCAGAGAGTCGTTAGCAAATCACCTCCCTCTGTATCTTCTGCTTCGTTGGACTGTTCTTCACTAGTAACCCCAGTTCAAGCATTGATAGATCTTATTAAATCCTCTGTGTGTAGTCTTACAGACCGACTTAAAGCTGTTGAATGGGCTGTGCTAACCTGAGCAGAAGGATTAGGCCCAGCTAATTTGCACTCTGGGACTGGTAGGGAAGGGTCAAATGAACACTGTAATACTGATGGTGCTGTCCCTGGAACGTCCATAATTCCTCCAGTACAACAACTTGCTCCAGCTATCCGTGAGGTACCCCAACAACCCCATCAACCAGTGCTAAATACAGGGTCTCAGTCACAATATGTGTCTGCTACGAATGCAGTAAAGGCTCATAACTAGGGGGCATCACCAATTTCCACGTTCAATACCTACTGTGGTAAAACTGCCCTTACATACCCTCCGCCTGCCACGGCTCGACTAGACTAGACCTCCCTCAAGCTGTTACCCTGTACGTTGTCATTTGGGCAAATGTCCCGCCCATAGATACTCCGCACCATGAAACATGGGATTCACTGAGAAATAAATCTCTCAATTGGCTAAATTCTAAAGTGGAGTTGGTGGGAGCTCACTGTGTGGGGCTCTCTTTCCAAACTCCTAGTTTACAAAATATTGGGTCGGGCTATTCAATGTTCCTGACACCAAACCAAATTTCAGTGCTCACGCTTGGTTACTTTTATAAACCCCCAAGACAAGTGTTTAGTTAATCGAATGCTTTGATACGATTCCCTCAAATACAATGTACACTGCAGCAACCACCTATAAATCCAAACTATGTAAATCCCCTCTTGTACCCTATCACAATGTTCAACAGGTTTGATTGCCTTTCCAGCCTTACTGCGGTAGATTGACTGAAGGATGAATCACTGGTGGGAACCACATTGCAAAATCCCGCTCTTATAACTCCAACCCCTGTCAAAAATATACAGCCAGAGGCGGGTTTAAATGTCTTAACAATCCACATTGAGTAAGGAGATAAATGCGGGTTCTACAACCCCAGACCTAAACAACATCACAGTCTTATGCTGGAATGTAGCGGGGCTACGTAGTAAGCTTAGTTCACCAGAATGGCTTGAATTTACAACTAATTTTACAATTATTTGTTTACAGGAAACTTGGGTCGTTGAACCATGTCACCTTAACGGATTTAAAACATTTACCTCCCCAGCCATTCCATCAAGGCATGGAAGACCCAAGGGCGGTCTTTGCATCTATGTGTCAAATAAGTTGTCCTCCTCTACTATAAACATTAGGTCACCTAGCACTTTTTATCAAATTATTACTGTTCAGTTCTCCGTATCCATCGAGCTGATTTTAGTTAATTTTTATAACAATGCTCGTGATTCAGACATACTGGTTATTCTGGGATTACTTGATACGGATTTGGAATCTATATTTTCTAAGGAGAATGGGGACAAAATCCTCGGTGGGTGGGGGGGACTTTAACATTCAACCCTGTAAACTGCCTTCCAACAGTATTTGTGGTATGACCTCATCACTAAATGATGACTTCACACATTTTCTACACTCAGATTATGGCGAGAAACTCAACGAGCTTATCTTTAAATATTATCTAAGCTTTAGCAATAAATTTGGGGACAGCCCAGTTGAGGTATCATGCACTTTTGATGGCTCTATGGGTAAAAGTGTCATTGATTTTCTGTTTTTCCCCAATCGTTATTCAGCCTTAGTCACTAATTTTATATTAAACAACTTTGCAATGAGTGACCATTATCCTCAGACTCTAGCGCTGAATTCTGGGTTAGCAAAAGATCAAAGGGCCAGTCATCATACTTTATCTGTGGAGAACTTAGAGCTCTCTCGACTGAATGGCTACACTTTACGATGGTCCATGATTGACCAGACTAGCTTCCTAAAGCAACTAATCCAGCAACAAAGGAGTGCCTTAGATGGTTGTCTAGATACCTCGGAGAAAGCCTCTGGCATTATGGATTCCTTTGGCCAAATTATAAGAAAAATCAAAATAGAGTTAACAACTAAACAGAAGACAGGCGTGGCAAAGAGGAAGGGCTGGTTTGACCGGGCATGTAGCGAGGCCCATAAAAACTGATAAGAGCTCTGAAAAATAAACCTAGGAACACTGGGGAGGTTCAGCATTGGAGACGGCTATACAGGCGCACTATAAAAAAAATCGTAAAAAAGCCATAAAAGAGGAGGCCTGGGATAATTTGTACGAGGCTAGCCGTAGTAACGACACTACCGCATTCTGACGTGTTATTAATTCTCCATTTTTTAGCAAAGATAAGCCGAAACTAGAGGCTGCGGTGACTGAAGAGGACTGGGTAGCACATTTTTCCAGCTTTTATGCGGCTACTACAGAATGTGATAATAATCATCCGTTTCTAGTTCCTACGGTAGCCCCCTTGAGGTTTACTCCCGCCCTAGATTGGGCTGCTCTTAATTTCACTGTGGAAGAAGTTACCCTTGCAATTAGTTCAAGTAAGGGAAACAAAGCTCCAGGACTAGATGGGCTCCAGATTGACCTGTTTAAGGCTAACATTGATCTTTGCGGCCCCCTTCTCACCCACGTTTTTAGATCCTGCCAGAGTGTGGGGTTCCCTTCTTCCTGGGCTGAGTCCCAGATTGTACCAATATTTAAGAAAGGTGAGCCCAACTGCCCCACGCATTATAGACCCATCTCCCTGCTAGATTCTCTGGTAAAGATGGTGGGCCGTATACTTTTATGCAGATTACAAAGCTGGGCGGATTGTAACAACAAGATTTCTGACTTACAATATGGATTCCGCCAGGGAATTGGGACCAAGAAACAAGCCATCAACCTGACTGTGTTATTGGGCAAAAATGTGTATATTAAAAGAGGGAACTTGTATATGGTTTTTGTTGATTGAACATCAGCATTTGACTGTGTAATTCACAATAAGCTTTGATCTGCAATGACTTCGATGGGTATTGATTGTGCCATTGTTAACTTTTTAACACACTTATATTTAAGTAGTTATTCAAGGGTCAGCTTTGGAATAAAGGGTGAATGCACAAGACCCTTTAGTATTGATAAAGGGGTTCGTCAAGGGTGAGTACCTGCCCCTTTTTTATTTAACCTGTATATTAACAACTAGGGTAATACACTTGCTAGTATGGGTACAGATTTGCCACAAATTAAGTACCGGCCAATACCAGTTCTGCTTTATGCGGATGACGCAGTACTTATGGTGCGCACCCACTTGGCTTTGCAGCGTCTCCTTGACAGCTTTGTCCTTTTTATGGAAAATCTGGGGTTACGAATTAATATAAGCAAGACATTTATTACGAAAGTAGGCTGTAACTCAACTAAATGTCGTAACATCTTTACAGGAAAAGCTATTTTACCTCTAACCCCGACCTTCTCATATTTGGGTATCCTATTTGACTGTGAAGGGAACTGGAAAAGTGCTATTAAATCGAGAAGGCTGCAATTTGTTAGAGCTATTATGGCTCTGCATAATTTTGCAAGGAAATTGGGGAGTAAGCAGCCGAAAGAAATATTAGCTATCTACAATGCAAAATGTAGAACTAATGCAATGTATAGCTCTGAATTATGGGAATACGCAAATGTTGAATCAATACAGGTGGTGGAAAATGGTTTTTAAAAAAATCTTTTAGCACTCCCTTCCAGTGGCTCAAACTTTGTATGTCACCCTGAACTGGGCGCTAACTACCTAATACATTTGGTCGAGATTCAGCCAGTCCTTCTTTGGCACAAAATATGGACCTCAGACTACATGGACTTTAATCGTGCCATAGTAAAGGACTGCTGTGACTCAGAGTTTGCTCTAAAAATCTCCTGGTTAAAATTTATTAAGAATTTTATGTCAGATATTAGTCGCCTAGAATTTTATGACCAACCTGAAACTTTGAGAAACATTTCGAGGAAAGCACCAAGGATAGAGTGTTTAAACTTATTGGAGGAACTGAGGTTGTGTGTAGAATCGGCCAAACCAACGGTTCAACATAATCAAATGGTTTTGACTACCTTTTCAATGCAACCTTACCTTTTTAATGTTATCAATGCTCAGCACAGATTTGCCTTAACCCGTTTTAGATTAGATATATTCCACCGCCTGCTAAGTTTCCCTAATGTAAAGAATTGGTCAAATGATTTAATCCTCTGGCCTTCTGATAATCTGTCTAAACAATCAACCATACATTGTGTTGTTCTGTAAATTCTATTCAGACTTGAGGAGATCTTTTATTGTACCCTTAATGAAATCTTAACATTTTAAACAATGTAGGCCGGCATTTTTATATCTGCAATTTCTTCCAAACCTTTACACATGTGTGGTTCTTGCAAGATTTCTTAGGGCTACACTAACGATAAGAAAGTCTTTACCTTCTGTATGTTAAAGTGTGTTTTGTATTTTACTGTACCTGTTTTATATTACTATATATGTATTTTTAATGAATTGCAGTTTTTATGTATTCTTTTATGATACACCGTGTGTGAATCGAATAAAGATGAATTGAATTGAGTCAGAGTGAAATTGCATGAATCAGAATAAGTGAGGAGTGGAGTTAAGTGAGACAAAGCGAGTAAGACTGAGTGAGTCCGAGAGTGACTGAGTAAGTGACACTGAGTCAGGAAAAGTGAGAATAAATGAGTCAGAGTGACAATGAGTGAATCGGAAAGAGTAAGAATGAGTTAGACTGTGTGAATCCGAGTGAGTATGAATACGTCGGACTGAGTGGGTCAAAGTTAGAATGAGTAAGACTGAGAGTCAGTGAGACTACGCGAGTCTGAGCAAAAGTAAGTGCAAATGAGAGTAAGAAAATTCAAATTGACAGAGAGTGGAAGACTGACTGCAAGTGTGAGAAAACTCCCCGAACCATCCAAGAAGTCAGGCTCACTCATTACGGACCACTTCTTTTAAAGGTCACCAGCCGCCACTGGCTCACTATGTGATTTGCCCCAGAGGGTTCTCTATGAGCTCCTCCCTGCAGGTCTAGACAAGCAAGCGCTGGAAGGTATCTTACCTAGGACTTGTTGGTATACCATTGCAGAGGAAACTAGTAGCTGCTTTGAGTTTATCTGGATTTAACGATTGCACCTTTGCATTCTGCTGATAAAAATCACAGAAGAGACTGAAAATGTAGCAGTGTACTTCTAAGCCTGCAACACCACTAGAAACAAAAAAATCCTTATGTAATACTGCTTTAATGCCTATTAATCTGTAAAGATCTGGCAGCACTAGCAAACTGAAATTATGGAAAAAGAAAACACTGCAGTAATTACAAAAGTTTTAGATATAAAACAAACGATACATAATATATACAACAAAGCGAACAACTCTAGCATATTTATTAAAATACAAGATATAAATCACAAAACAAATTGCGGTCCTATTAATACAAAAACTTAATTTATAGTCGCAGCTGAGTGCCTTCAAAATAAGAAACAATGACTACTGTTTAAAATCTAATCATTGAACAGGATTCTGGCAAGAAAATGACTCAACCCATAATTCCATTGTTAGGGTCAAGAAAACTCAGCTGACTCGCAGCCTTACCTGTGCTGCCAGCACATTCCCGAAAAACTGACGTAGAATTGTAGCTAGCTGGGCAATAGTGAAGTCCGGAGACGCTTTCCACAGAGAGGCTTGGACTGATTTCAATTGCCCAGTTTGGAATGGGGAACGAATTTTACACCTCAAATAATTATTAGTCATTATATTGGGACTGCAGTCATACTGCGAAACCACCATAAAATGCCCCTGCCTGACCTATACATTTATGATGTGCATTGATAATGTTTTTAAACTGTTAACATGTCATATTTTACTCTGTGTTGAAGATAATTCAACCTGCATTGGGTGCTTCCCTGTGACTTGGGCCTCTTTTTAGATCATATTTTGACAGTGAGGTTAAGAGTCTTTTTATAACAATTTTTAACAACTAGGAAAATCGGATGGGTAATGAAATGATGAATGAAATTACAGGGACCCCAGACCGGGGAGGTGGGGGAGTGGGGCTGGGCTCCCTAGCTGCACCGGCCGGCATCTTGATGTAGGACCTGGGGATGGGCCTCCGTGCCTCTTCATTGCACAACACTTCTACAGCATCCCTGTCTGGAAAATCACCCCAGGCGCAGTTTGTTGATGAGCATTAACTTGTTTGTTGTGTGACTACTTTATTTCCTCCATTTCTTTTCCCTACGTCTGATCCTGGAAATTCGACATATATATCTAATTTGCGCAAACAGGCAATACAATACTGTATGTTTGCTCGGAGATTGTTTTTATTCTTAAGCCAACATCGTACTCAATTACACAACGTACTGTTTAATTGATGACAATGCTTACTTTTCCATTGCAGGCTTCCATGTGCAAAGTACTGACATACGTTCTACCTCAAATCTTAATAACATCTGTTAAAATAAAAACTATAAAAATAAAAACTTTACTTACAGTTTCTGAATCTGCCCAACAGGCAAGTCATATGCCTAGTTTCTGGAAGCACAAAGCCCAATGATATTTGTTTAATGGTGATGGAAGGAATGCGAGCAAAACTTCTAACCACTGGAAATCGCTCTGGATAGCATTCAAATCGATTGTTGGGTTGGAATGTTGCCCAGAGCAATTGCCAGTGGTTACATTTTTGATATGATCGATATTCAGCAGTAGTGGGTCTGTGGAATGGCTCAGACCAGGAAATTCTACAGGACAGATCAGGTAAGGTGCCTAGCACGCCAGACCTGGCTGTCCAGGCTGTATGTGTCAATGTGTGGAGGACACCCACATGGCAGCATAGCAGATGTCCAAGACTAGTATACAGCCTGCCAGCTCAGTGCTAGCTGCCTTTGTTCTGGTGGATTGATTGCACAAGCCTTCTTGTGGCTACTTCTCAGCTAGACCATAGCAGATCATAATACAGAAAAATAATCTATCAGAAGATGGATCTCTTTTGCACTGCTTTGCCCTTTTTTGCTCCAGAGAAAGCAAGAAAACTATGGTTATCCAGTCGGTGGTCTCTGGTTTGATCTCTGTAGACGCTAAGGACACTCTTTGAGTCAAGATGATGGAGCCGTTTCTCCTCCTTGGATGTGTGAAGAGGAGCATAGAAAGCAAGGTCACCAATTGCCCTTTGTGGAAGGGTGTCACTACTTTACGAAGGAATGCTGCTCTGAAGGACTAGTTTGTAGAAGGATGTATATGATTGCTGTATGGAACAGGTCTGGAGTACGCTCATTCACCGGGCAGATGTTATGGTGATGAGAAACACTGCTTTGATGCACAGTAGGCATAGAGAACAACCGTGCGTCGGTTCAAATGGTGTGCACATCAGGTAGGTGAGAACCAAATTAATGTCCCACTATGGCATCACGAAAGGTGTTGACGAAAACATATGGATGAGCCCCTTCAAACAGGCAATTAATCTATACCTCTGTTGTGGACAGGGTGAGGATCAAATTGACCGGCACTCTACTAATCTCTGCTGCAAAGGAGGTTGACTCCTTTGTTGCCATACTTAAGTTAGGGTAGCAAAGACCAATGTGTGGATAGGTGTCCTGTCCACTTGCATCCTGCAGATCTAGGAAGAGGTTATCATCATAGGGGGTGCGTTTATCACTAATATCATAGTTCTCAGAATAGGAATACATGCAAGAAGGCTGTGACCTTGGGGGTGGTGAAAACAGAGCTTCGGAGTCAAATACAACTATTGGCTCTGTGGCCAATGTTGGTGACATTGGAGCTTGAGTCAAAGCCCATGATTGAGGTGTCGGTCACGGCACCAAGGGTGGTGCTGGACATTGCACCAGGACTGGATTTTGAGGGACTGGGCTCAAACCAAGTTCAAGTTGCGCAGTAGGGGACGGATGCACCAGCAGTAACCTGTCTGAGGGTTGCCTTGGTTCCTTAAGTCCCTAAGGGGCTCCACATGAATCTGGTATCACACCAAAGATAGTGTCTAAGGCTTGCTTGAGCTTGAAGGTCTGTTGGGGTGTCGTCGATGGCCAGGGGAAGTCAGGGCACATTGGGATAAGCACCAGAATTGGGTCAGAAATAGTGGACCAACTGCGTGTCCTGGAGATGCCAGAGTCGCTGCTCGGCTCAGAGTGATGGGAGTGGCAGGATGCAGGAGAGCAAAGTTTTAATTTCCTGGGTTTCTTCGACATTTTGGCCTCATTCGAGCTCTTGGATCTAGATGACAGACGGTACCACGATCAGTCGTGGAGTGAGAGTGCTTGTGTACCCCTCACTTCATTGGAGATCTAACCTTCTTCAACTACGTTTGAAGTTCCATGATGCAAGTTTGGCTTCGCGGTCGGGCATCTTATTCATCTTCATGCAGCAGTCGCATGATGCGGAGTCGAGCCTGGGCCGAGGCACGAGAGACAGATGTAAATGGTTTCTCTCCCTAACATCTGGCAGTTGCAGTCCCTGCATGGTTTAAAATCAGTTGTTTCTGGTTTGGACATACCTCTTGCACACTGGCTAAATTTGAGGGCAAGGAGACAGGATTAAAAAAGCTCCTGATCCACGCCAGAAAGAAAGGAACTGACTCCAGTGCTCAGAGGTAGTGCACATATAGTGGTCCCAATGTCGTACCTGGGGTGGGACAGATTTGATGTGGAGCCACACAACACCACCTACAGACACACAAGGGAACTGCTATCAAAGTTTCCAGATCGTCCGGTGCCTGGGGAAATTCAAAAGATAATGAATCTGCGGTTAGAAATCTGTATCAGCAGAAGCTTAACAAAGCTGGAAACGGTCTGGAGTTCCTTTCTACAGGTGGCCTTATCTGGTAGTCTGTGATGGGCTAGTCTCATGAGGAGCAGGGGCAAGACTGATTTTCATAAGATAGGCCTTTGCCTAGAGTGGCACAGGGGGTGAAACATGAACAGTTGGCATGCTACCCAGAACAGATGGCAGTGGTTAGACTTTTTGCAAGCATTTCTCCTATCACCTTTTGTGTGACTGATGTAACGTTCCCATTTTAAAATACTTTTTATTGCATTTTGAAACACAGTTAAAAGAATCCTTTTCAATAATGCTGCTTGAGTTGGAAATGCCTTAAAAACAGAAGACAAGAGGAGTTTTACAAAACAGGAACAGTTTGTTTAATTAAACATTACGGCCGGGGGAACAATTACAGGCACAAGAACGAAGGACTGCCTCAATTTACAATCAGTAGTTATCCTTCTTTTATACAAAACATGATGGGTCATAAAAGTTTCCGGTGTACCATATATGGTGAGGAATTTTGGTTGATGCCTTTGTCATAAATTGAGTGTCTAATGGTAATCCACAGGTAGTTCTTGATCTCGTGTGTACACAATGTGGCCAATGGTTAACGTGTCCAGATTTCCAGCATGGGGAGCGCATTATCACTACACGTGTTAGGTCCTGATTGGCTATGTGTTCCTAACTCATGTGGCATCTGCCTTTTTATAGTGTTTTAGGAGCATGCATACCCCCTTCGGCCATGTGTACTTTATTGGGGCAATCTCCACGAACCTTGTAATGTCACTGTGCCCATCTATGGGATTGATCAAAAGTGTCCTGTCTGAGTGTTTGCCTTCCAGCTATGCATCCACCCACCTGTGACCTATTAATCAGCAATCCTGGGCCTTAGTCATGGGGTCTGCTGGACTACATTTATTTGCAATTCAAGGTTGACGCGGACTTCACAACGGGCGACTCTGTTAATAGGGGAAATAATTTATTTTCATCGATGTAAGCATTGATTTCCATATTAACATTCCACCTCTAGTTGATTTTTCAACCACACTACCTAATTCCTGCATTTGACAGTTACTTTATTTGGGGCCTGTTGTTCCTTACACTCGCTTTTGACACTAACCACCTTCCTATTTACCAGCATTCTTCCCAGTTTGAGGACTGCGCTTTTACAGAGGTGATCCCCAATTGTATAACCCCACATAACAATAGCAACATAATAACTGGCAACAGTGATTACATAAAATGGATATCCATTGTGGAAGCCCGGAGAACCAATTTGAAAACCTCCCCTGTTCAGGGGAACCTCCCTCTTTGCGCATGGTTCTTTGTAGTTTGTGTAGTGCTTTAATGGTAAGCGTCAATGATCCATTGTCCATGTCATACTCTGAAATGAACATACAGCAGGATGCTCTGATCTTGGCACAGACCCCTCCCTCGATTGCGGTAATTAAGTCCAGTACATAACTGTGCTGCATTACCGTGAGGTGGATTGCTCACATTTATTTTTGGATGGAATTCAGGCCGAGCTCAGTGTGGTTCATCTTTTTGAGAATCTCCCACTGGGTTAGTTGTAGCTAGCGGGAAATCGCTTTTGTTTTCAGGGTGAAGAAGGTTATCGATCCCCGTACCCCCAGCTGTACTTCTGTGAACAGTCTAAATTCTTCTGGAATTTCTTTGAATTGTGCCCAGTCAAAATATTCTGCAGCTCTCCTCTGACAAGCTTGGTGCAAGCAAGGTTGTCTTTCTCTTTAAAGGGTGCTGGTACAAGTCTGATAACTTCAACAGAAATGACCAGGGTCGGGTTGTGTATGGTAACCAGGCAACATAGTCCCCTCCATCCAGGAACAAGGGGAGTGTAGGCATACTCGTCGCATTGCCAGCAGTAATCCATCAGCCTGGAGGTGCCCCATTGCATAACCGGAATATATATCACTCCACAGTCAGCATTAATACCCATACAAAGCATTCCTTGTCCTCTGAAACATAAGGAATACAGTGTTAGTTTCCATACAATCAGGGGTTGTCCTTTCCCTTCTAACCAAGTGTTTCCACCCAACTCTGTGTCCCATATTTCCTGACACGGTGTGGTCATACTTAAACTCAACCCTCCCACATGCCACCAAATACCTCTTTTTATCCCCGAGGTGGACAGTGCTTATAGGAATTCCATGTTAGGAGACCATTTGTAGTTTAAGAAGACTGCCCCAGTTACACTCAGCCACTCTTGGTCCACAAATGGATGCAAGAGCAGATGTGTTTGTACATTGAGTTGGGGGTTTTACCAACTCCAAAAATCTTTTCTCCAAGAAATCTCGGGCCATGATATATCTTCCCCTATGTGGCCTTTCCTAAGCATTCGGTCCAGTTTGGTTTGGATATCACTGGGTTCAGTTAGGATGTAAAGAGGTGTTGGGTTGGTGTCATATCGTTAAGTTTACAACTACACTGTGTGGTTCTATCTTGTTGGGTTGGATCTTGGACATTATTCACATAGGTAGGGGTGTGTAAGGCATTTTGCTTTGTCAGGGGCTTCTTCTTGGGACAAGTAAAGCCAGTCTTTGCCTACCACATGTGTGATTAGTGGACAGACATTACATGATCTAGCTGATGTTTGGGAGCCAACTGCGGTCATATGCTGGTACCATGTGCTATGCAGAAGGGTGCTGTGCAGTGCATGTGGGATGCTGGTGTTCTGTTCAGTGTAATTGTAGGTAACATATGAGAAATCCCTATGCAGGCGCTGTGGTTCCTTTTTAGTGAACTTCTTTTGACTCTGCAGTTCCTCGCTAGTGCTCAAGTGGGGGACTATCCACAATAGGCAGACTGTACATAACCATATAAGTACACATAACGTTTGTTGCGACATTGAAGTTCTAGAGGTCTCCTGGGAGTCGTCCGCGCTCCTTTGGGAGCTGTGCTCCTTCTGACCAGTTCAGGAAAGTACTCAGTTTTTAGTTCTTGGGAGAAATCACCATGAAAGGGCTCGACCGCATGTTGGAAAGGCATACCCATGCATTTTTCTACTCCTCTCTGAAGGCCGTGGGTATTAAGCAGACCCCTCGTTTTGGGCCTGCGTTTGTTTCCTCCTTCCATTTGTGAAAGTTCAGTAACATCCTTTTCCCTTGGGCCGTGAGGGTTGATGACAAGTCGGCATTGGTGCACTTAGTTGTCCTTGCGGCTACCTGTTTTTTAATACGAACTTTGACTGAATTCAGCTTAGTTACATATGCTTAGGTCTCAATGTTTTTGGAAAACCTGTATTTTACCGCAGGGTTGTAATCCCATCAACCTACCAGTTGCGATCTCCTGTAGTATTATAAGGGTGATTACTACAAACATTTTTTATGAGACAGATTGTTTTTTAAGTGTTGAGGCCCCCCCACACTTCTTCCTGCGAAGGTTTTTTCAGACCTTTACGAACATTTTGCCTCTGGGTGGTTAGATCAGTGTTAGATATGTTGTAGATAGGTCCCATGTGTTTAGGGAGGGATAGGATTGTGGCTTTAGCAGAGGTTCTATGGGCGTCTATAGTTTTCCCCAAAAACACCTCGCCCAGTGCGTGCATAAGAGAGCAGATGCTGTGCAGCCCCTTTCAGAGACTACTTTCCTGCTGGGGGCTACCTGTTTTGAAATTACACCCAGTTACGTTTGCAGTGAGTTGTGTTTTTCGGTCTAATTATGTATGCCACATGGGCATTGAAATAGGGGAATAGGGTCAGAGGTATTCTATTCCTGGGTGAAATTTCCACCTGCAGATCCACAGACACATTTATTCCATGAATACATTGAAGTGGATCCACCGGAAGAATACATCCCATACAAGGACATTGAAGTCCTGTTAACTTACCAGCAAAATAAAAACTGGTTTAAAGGCGCCCTAAATGACACAACTTCGGTCGTAAGACTCTGTCCGCTCAGCATAGAAGGAGCGACATGGCCGGTCTTAGCGACTTACACTTCACATCCTGAGACAGACACACTCCAAGTAGTGGAAGTACGTGCGCTTTACAAAGAAGTAGTCAGGCTATATAGACACATTATCTAGTTCATCATACGAACACTCACATTACAATATGCGAGATCTGCTCCACCTGGAACAGTCCAGACTCAATATACACCAATAATTGGCCCACATACACAAAAAGCAATAATGGGTGCGTTTCCAACAAAGAGAAATCAAGTACCATTCTGGATCGTTCAAAATAAATACTCTGTCTGTATCTCTGCCACAGAAAATGTGACTTGTGGGGACCGTTTTGGCCCACGGTTTTGGCGGTCTGGTTTACTGTCCCTATCTTTCCCTCATTCTATTTAGGAAATTATTTATGCTTTCCTTTGGCTTCATGATCTCTGCCATTAGCCCTCCTACATTTGGGCGGTCAGGGAATATTTTTCTCAGGGCGGTCCATATCCGGTGCCTGTGTGTATTAAATGCGTCCACGTCATGTGGGGTATGATTGCTGGAATGGGAGCCTGGGTGAACACAGAGTATGTCTGATCTCTAATTAGGCTGCTCAGCAGGCTATTAATGACACCTATTGCTAGGTTGATACCTGTGGTGTTTTTCTCAAAGCATGTAATCCATTCCTCTGCCCCATCCAGCAATGATGGTAACTTTGATCTTAACCCCTCTTTGTCCATCTGACCCCCATGGCACTTATATAATTTCCACTGCGCCCTGTTGCAGCAAAGGGTATATTTTCATTCTAGGTGAATCTACGTTTTTTTTCCTCAACTTAGCGCTCCCATCTTGCAAGGCATTAATGCATGTAGAGGAAGTTCCAAATGGGCTTTCCTCCTTCATTTCTGCTGCAATCCTCCGATACTGCCATATCCTCTGGCTCAACCGATCCTTCATTCGGCCAAGACCTTTCATATTGGTCCCTCTCCTCAGTCCAATCGCAAAACAGTTTTTCAAAAATTATGCCTTCCTTTTTTACTATTATCTTTGTTGTGCACTTGTGCGGAGCAGCTGGTATCCTCATTGTTGCTTCCCTCGTATGTACACACCGGTGCCATTTTGTTTTTCCTGCGTTGCAAGTGGCTAAGTGTCAGGCTGCTTTGTTACCCTAATTCTTGGTCAGCCCTTCTTCTTTGTCAACCGTACGGTGTAGCTCTGAGCTCTGCTAGTGCCCTGTCATCTACCTCAGATTCTGCCCAGCGCTACGCCCTGTACCTGGCCCCTTTTTCCTCATTTAAATAGCGTGCTGTCTTGTACTCTTGTTCTAACTCCTGGTAGTGTGCCCTTGCTCACGCCTCTCTTCCTCGCCCCATCTGGCCTGTCTCTTTTGCTCTGAGCTATGCCCTGATTTCATTGACCTGGCTTCACCTTCAAGGTTACTCTACATTTCCTCCTCGGCTACCCAGGCAACCCCTGTAGCCTCACCCTCATCATCGGTTCCTGGAGGACTGGAGCTCCTTCCTCTCCTGAGCTCACTGAGTCCCTAACCAGAACCGCCCCAAACTTTCCTGACACTTGTTTATTCCCGCCTGAACCAGTGGAAGTTTGGGGTTTACTTGCCTTTGAGGCGTCATGTGTTGAGCATTGTGAACAGAGTCAAGCTTTTGGGGACCTTCTCAAGGGACTTGAGCTGCGCTGGAGGTATCTGGGCTCGCTTGCTTTTGGTTTTCTCAGGCTTAGACCAAACTGTCCTATTTTCAGGGGGGGGGGGGGAGGAGGGGAGGCTCGTCGGCTCCTACTATTGCTGGATTTCAATATCCTAATGCAAGGGAAGCTGGTGTGAGGAAGGTGCCGACGTCTTGCTCGCCATCGGCTTTGTGAGACTGTCTGTGTTAGCTCTTGCATATTTAGTCTTTATATATGTTTAGTGTGTTCAATTATATTTGTGTCAAGTGTTTCCTCCTGAGGCCGGGATAACGTGTGTGCCTTTGAGTGTGAATGTCACTCTTGGCAAAACTTATTCATTCTCTTTATCAGTTTGGGGAACCTAGTTTCCATATGCTTTAATGGGAAATCCTTGGCAATGCTAGTAATTTGGATAAATACAACTCAAATGACGTTTCGTTTGTCTAATCGTAGGGGCAATCGTACGTGGTGCACTCTTACAAGTAAACGTACTAGGAGCTCAGCGCTTTTACAATATACGCATCAAACAGTTTGAACATTTCAGTTAAAGATAAAAATGTATATGTAGTGTTACAAGATAGGACAAATATGCAATTCGCACAGTAAATTTTTTTGCACATAATACAGTTTGCAATCAATACATCATCACATACATAATACAGTTCAATAATGGTTGACAGAAAAAATTACTTTGTCAAAAAAACGAGAACGCTCTCAACACAGCACATTTTAACCTCTAAAAAGAGAAGACTTAAGTGGAACACGTTCCTAAGTAAGCTGGATAGTCTGCCAAAATCCGCTCCTAGATAGAGGTGGTAATCATAGAACCCATGTAGTAATATCTCAGGAATCATCGGCCCCTCTTGGCCGCACACTAGTTATGCCCAGTTTCCTGGGCCCAATTTGTTCCCTATGTCCGCATTCCACCCTGTTAAACGCACAGGGTCCAAGCCAGATGCACCTGCCACACTTCCAGATACTAAGGGTGTTAAGAAACCTCTTAGCACTGAGAAAATATTGAACTAAAAAACTATGAGACTGAGGTATCAACTCTGCCCAATCAGGATAGCTATGTCACAAAAATCAGCATCCTGGAAGTCACCAAGGGCTATCTTCACCTTCTTTTGCATAATCAGCTATCAAAAGAAGGTGACTTCTGCGGGAACACCTCCAAGGCTGCCTCATGACTGATTCAGTTAGGACATATAAAATAGGTAATATGCCAGACCCTGTCAGTGGCAGGGTGCTTAAGTTATCTTTTTACGCTTCTCCCTAGTGTATCATTTGTCAAATGCTTTAGATTAGGTTTGAGGTTGTGGAGTAGTCTTTTACCCACTATGATGGCTGCTTCAGGATGGACCTCCACCTCTTCAGATTCAGCAGAACTTCCAATCAATTGCGGTGTCTGCCCACCTTTTCTTGTTGCACAATCATGAATCCGTCCGGGCGGGGTCTCCTTCCTTCTGCTGCAGTCGAGTGAGAGGTCCTGTCAGCTCCTATCTGGCTTGCTAAAATGTTGCTTGAGTTTGAAATACCTTAAAAACAGAAGACAAGAGGCATTTGTCAAAACAGGAACCGTTTTGTTTAATTAAACATTATAGCCGGGAGAACAGTTACAGGCACAAGGGCTGAGGACTGTCTCAATTTACAATCAGAAGGTATCCTTTTATACAAAACACGATGGGCCATAACAGTTTCTAGCATACCATGTATGGTGAGGAGTGTTGGTGTGCCTTGGAGTCATAAATGTATTGTCTAATGGTTACTACAGGTGGGTCTCGACCTCACGTGGACACAATGTGGCTAGTGGTTTAAGTGTCTAGATGTCCGGCATGGGGAGTACATGATCACTAAGTGTGCTAGGTCCTGATTGGCTATGTGTTCCTAACTCATGTGGCATCTGACATTTTATGGTGTTTTAGGAGCGCGTTTACCCCGTTCGGCCATGTGTACTTTAGTGGGACAATCTCCCTCGACCGCTGTTATGTTGCTGCACCTATCTGTAGGATTGATCAAGAGTTTCCTGCCCGAGTGTTTGTCTGCCAGCTACCACATGTGAGCTATCAATCAGCAATTCCTTGCCTTGGTCTCAGTGCCTGCTTGACAATATATTCACGAATCGAAGTTGATGCGGAGTACACAACAGTCGACAGTTAATAGGGAACAGATTTTATTTTCATCTATGTATTCGACTTCCATATAAACATTAACATATTATAGCACTACTGACCCTGAATCAGTTCCTACCAGAGTCCATACATAATTACTGCTGATCATTAGCAGCTAATAGGTGTTCCACGGTCCTGGCCAACTAGCTGTCTCACCCACCACCCCACATTGCATTTTGAACAGTTAAAAAGGCAGGGGTAGGATTTCCATATGGGCTATCAAGTCCATCAGCATCCCTCCACAGTCCCTCTATTTCTCTTAACTTCTGAGGGCGCTGTATCATCCCATTCCATCCCATCCCACCACACCATCAAATCAGATAGGGCAGATTCAATTTCTCAAGTCTCTTGCAATATCTGTTTTTGGCAATCGCGAACCATAGGGAACACATTGTAATTTTTTTTCCTGGTAGGTTATCATCATTGAGGAGTAATAATTGTGGTGTCATTGAGACTTTGGTATTCAGTATCACCAACAGTTGCTCAAACATTTCTCTATTGTATGTCTGGATAATTCTACATTCTCAGATTATATGGGTAAATGTATCCATGCCTTCACCACATTTCAGGCACATCACAGAGAGCTAGACCCCTTTCATTCAACCTACTACTGTTGTAATGAAGCTCAATGTAATATTTTCAACTGGGTGCGACACAGGCTACTCCTTATTGTCACCTCTTGGTCAGGTGCATCAACTCAGCCTCCCAATCAAGATCAATTGGTCTTTTCTTTTTCCAAACGTTTCTGAGACACCGTAGACAGTCATCTGTATTATCTATTAGGGTTTTGTATAGGGCTGATATCGCTCCCTTAGTTAGCCTCCCTGACATTCAATTGTCTCTAGTGGGTTAGCCTACAGTAGATTTAGGTAATCAACTGAGCAGGACTTAATTGCATGTCACAGCTAAGTATCACAATTCCTGGGAGGGGACATGCATTCTTGCATTTGGCTATAAGTCTTTAGATCACCATCTCCACATATATCCCCTAACTTGCATATACCAATGATGTCCCATCTATGGAAACATTTCAGCTTGGGTACATCTGAGTGCTGTGCTTACCCATATGGTTGCTACTTTATTAATCTTTCCATGTAAGCTAGTGAGTATAAAGGCTTTACCTTATACTAGTATAAATGCCTGTATTGTTTGTGGTAGTGAGCACATTGTGGCTTCTGCCATGGTTGGTAAATCTAGACTTATGGAGGAGTCTTACCTGCAGCCTGTACCCAGCCGTTATGTACCACTGAGTTGAGTAGCTCTAAAAATACACCTGGCTATCTAAATAATTAGGACATGGGAAGCCCCGCAATACAGTTTGGTGTTAGGTAATGTGATGCCTCTAGCATAAACTGTTCTGTAGAGTACAGCCACTTCTATTCATGGGGACCACCTACCCCACAGAAAGGCCAGACTGCCTGCCTCATATGTTTGAAAGAAGGTACATGGGATCAAGTATTGAGTGTTTGAAGGGTATTTAATAGTTTATCATTTAAAAGAGAGCAACACTCCCCAGTTTAGTGACTAGGAGTTTACATCTAATCTGAAACTCGACAAAAGGCCTTCTAAGCTGCAGTCCAGAAACACATCTTTATCTTTGGTAACTAACATCAGTTATGTTGATGCTCAGGTTTGTGTCTCTTCTAATTTATTTTCAAGTCAATGGATTTACACCAATTAATCTGACACCTTTGGTTTTCTCCAAACTCCTGGAAAATCAAAAGAACCTTGTAAACTGCTGTTTTGTGGTCTGCCGTTTATGGAACACGATCATTGGCATAAAGGAATATGTTATCTTTTATCCTGCTTTCCAGCTGAAATCCATTAATTTAGAGCTCAGTTCTCGTCCAACAAGCCAGGGGTTAAATAGACAGTCCAAATAGAAGTATGGAGACTGGGCAACCTGGTCTTGTGTCACTTTCTAATTTAAAAACAGGGTAAAGTATCCCATTTACTCTTACAGCTGCTGTGGCAGCCATGTATAGGAGGCTCACACACACACACTCAGAATAATGGGCTGAATCCAAAGAATTTCAGGACCCGAGACAATTATCTCCAGTCTATGAAGTCTAAAGCCTTCTCTGCATCGGGAGCATGAATGGCTAACCAATCACTGTTTTAACTTGTTCTGCCTGAAGAATTATGCAGCCTGAGGAAGGTCAGCCTTATAGATCTATGGGGCATAAATTCTGCCTGAACAGCAAATTCTGTGTTTACCACTCTTGTTAAGGACAGTTATAATGGCCTGCCTATAGCAGTTCCCCATTTGCACAGATATATACACGCACACATCACACACACACACAGTAAGTGGGGGCCCTAGTGGGGTAATCATTTGAACAAGCTGGCTGATCATTTGGTCCTGGATCTTTCAAACTCTGAAGCCATTGTATGGCCTGAGTCACTTTGTCAAGTGATCTCTCTCCATCTAGGGCTCCCCAATCATCATTCATTAATTTGGGAATAAGTAGTCTTTCCAAAAGGACCACAATTTTGTACTAGCCTCCCCACTATACTAGTCTCACCCCATATGTCTGTGTAGTAATCAGTGAAAGCCAGCACAACTTCTTGATCTGTAGAGACCATCATTCCTTATCTATTGACTATCTCCTCAACCCATCTTGCCGCTTCCTCCCTTATGCTTAACCAGGCTATAAGGCGTTTAGCCTGTCTACGACTTCATATAGGTTTTTCTGTGTACTTAAGTAGCTCATCATCCCAGCATTAGTTACTTCATCCTTCCGGACCTTTTGAGTTAGCCCAAACCACCTCATTGATTAGCAATAGCCTCTTCTAGAGCATCTACTTTCTCAAGTCTGGTTCTCATGTACCCAATTGTACCTTGGTTCTGCCCCTCTTATATGCCGCCCATAGCATTCCATAGGCATAACTGACCCAACATTGTATGAGAAGTAATTAGTCGTAGTTTCTATCATAGTATTAACAACCTCTCAATCTATAACCTCCTTGGCGTCTAGTTGTTCAGTAGTTTCATTCTGTTTATTACATGCACCATCTGCTGGCAACAGGAGGGAGTGATCAGAAAGGCCTATCGCAAAGTGCTCCATTCCTCTCTACGTGTGGGATCTGAATAGTGCGAATAAAAACAGTAGTCTATTCTACAGAACAATTTAAGGGCCCCAGAAAATAACTTATAGCTTTGATCTGTGTAATGTTTTAATCTCCAGCTATCAGTCATCACTGTAGCTTTTGGGTATAGAGTAAACTATCTAGGCATAGCTGTGCTAACAGTTTTGCACTTCAGCCTCTCCATCTCTTTTGACATGACATAATTGAAGTCTATGCCTATGAAATGTAAGGAAGATGGTGTTTCTAGGGGTAAGGAATTGATACTGTCAAGTGTACACCTCTGCAGCCTTGTGGTGTGTAAACATTAAAGATTGTGGCATTTTTCCCACCCCAAAGTCCCAGGATATCCATATAGTACCCATTTTGGTTCCGTCATGCACATAACACCAGGAGTCGTCCTCTTTTTAAACAGTATGCTCATTCCTTGAGAGCTCCAGGTGAAGCAAGCATGCGATAGAGAAGTATATTTTTGGTATACTTTGCATTCGTTACATATTAAGGCCCACATTATGAGTTAGCTGGACTTTGCAGCGAAACTACTGGATGATAAATTTAGTTCCAGCCCTCCGGTATCTCTGCTGCAAAGTTCGGCCATTAAAAGTGTTTCCCCTCAAAATTGAGAACAACTACTCGCACCCAGATTTGCCAGCTGTTTAACCATTTTGGCAAAGAAAAGCTAAATTTTCCACCTGCTTTAAGTAGGGTGGAAAATGTATGCAGGACTGCTAGAGAGAACCCAGGGGGTCGAAGCACAATTTTCAAGAGATGCTTGTGCGTGTCGCAGGAGAGCACTGTATACTTCCTCCAAACTTCTGAAGGGGTGAGCAATGCTGGCTGCCTGCAGCCACAGCCTGTGCTGCTTCGAGAGGTCCAGTGTCTCCAGGAGCCAGTAATTCCAGGCCGTAACACAATTACAATTTTGACTTGCATTATTTTACCCAGTTTCCACTCCCAATTAAATTAATAGAAATGAGGGCCAAAGTGCGTTTCCTGAAGATGGATCAGATCTGGCCGTTGTGTTTTCAGGTATTGTACAGCCATCCCCCCTTTGATCCAGTCTACATGATTGTTAACATTCCATGGTATTTTCATGGACTCGTCATTTGTTAGTTGCGCCATCCCATACCTCTCATGGGTACTTTGTGCCTCTGACCCAACTCGCTTATAGTGCTTCCCATAAACCAAAACATAAATAGTTATCCTGTGTGTGAGTATCCCAATTGGCTCAACAGACTTTTTCTTATGACGGAACCCAATTCTCTCCCCCACAAAATTGGTAGAGTCTGCTGCCCCCCACTTGCTGATGCACCCAACAGTAGTGGGCAAGAGTCGCTTAGTACATCAAGTCTTCCTTCCCTTTTCTTAGTTATTGGAATTAAGGAGGGTCATCGGTCCCACTCACCATATCCAAGAGGTTCTTGTGTTCCATCATACAGTCCCATGCTGCTTCTGTGGTGTCAAAAGAGGATTTGAAGTTATGCAGCACTTTAAGACCAGCTGGAAAGAGAAGCATGTATCCCAAGTTCAACGCTTTTATCCGCTTTATTTCTGCAAAAGGTTTCTTATGCTTTTGCACAAGTTATTGTAATCTAGAAAAAACATGATCTGTGATGAGTCACTGGTTATGTGCCCTTTCTAATGTGCACTATGCAGGACTGTGTCTATATCTCAAGGATTAAGGAACTCCACAAAAAGTAGGTACTGAGGAGCAACCACCGAGGCAATTGTGCAAGTTTTTGTTTCGCGCTTCTCGCCTGCGACACGCTAATTGAGGGCTGGCACAAATGACACGGAGACAGTGTGTAACAACTATCAAGCTCCTGTGTATGCACGCCTCTGGCATCACATCTGCAAGGGCTTACCTTTATTAGCTCGATCACGTGCCCCGCGACTGTACTACTAGTACGGGGTCTTAGGGGCGTCTACAAACATTACCCCGGGCCAGGGCCAACAATGGCACAATCTGTGGTCGCGCCTATTGCGTCATAGGGACAACACCACATTCCTCCCCAAAACAGTATTTAAACTGCCACAGTACGGCAAATGTTAATGCACTAGAAACACAGAATAACAGAACAGTCTTACATGAAATGGTCCTTCAGACGGCAGGAGGGCGTAGGATTTCGTCGTAGATGATACTGAGAGTTTCCCCGGCCACCCGATGCACTGGGAGGTGGGACCACCGGGGCAGTCTCTTGGGAAGGCGCACTGGTTGGAGATGCCCCCAGATCAACTCTCAGCTTCCGGATAGTCTAGTTCGGACTCCTCCCACAGTTCACGATCAGGCGATGTTTGTCGACCAGACTCAGGCCTTCTCACCGCAGGAGGTACATCTCGGGCAGGATGAAAAGTCTTGAAGAAGGACACATTACTCATGACTGTTTCTGCACCCCGCTGAACAGTGACTCGGGTACCGTTCACATGTGTGATGATCCATGGCTCCTTTTCGAACAGCAGACTAAACTTGCTGCTCAATTCTGCTGGAGGACGTGGGCATCCACTCTTAGGTCAGGCTGTCGAGATCCCGGTCATTGGTTGGCATGGTCATTTCGATGCTGGCGTCGTGCTTGAGTGTGCAGTTCCTTCAGGGACTCAGGACGCCACATCGGATGATGGGGAATAGAGTCAGCAACCACACACCCCATGGACAGGTGCCCTGGAGCCACTCCAGTCGTGGAGTGTGAAGTCTGCCGTTATACCCGGAGGAACAAGAAGATGGCTAGCTCCAAAGACTGGTGGTGATCGTGAGCGATGTGGATAACTTTGTTTAGGGTACGCATAAATAATTCCGCCTCACCATTCGCTTGAGGCCACCTTGGGGTTATCTTTTTGTGGGTAATCCCGAGACACGATAGATAACTCGCTATTTCCTGTCCCTGAAACGGAGGACCATTGTCAGTTCATATTTCTTGAATGAGTCTATGAGTGGCCATCACTTTTTCCAACTTTGGGATGACCTCACTCGCGCTCAGCGACTGTAGTATTTCCACCTCAGGATATTTTGAGTGGTCCTCGATCAGTACGAATGTATGTCTCCCATCCGGAGGGCTCCTGAAATCCAGACTGATGCAGGTCCAGGGGTGGTCGGGTCGGGATTCAGTGATTATTGGAGCTGGGGGACACCTCTCCCCTGTGGCCTGACACCATTGGCAGGATCTCACCGCCTCCTCTACCTTCTCATCCATCAGAGGGAACCACACCTTCGTCCTCAGGCTAGTTTTTGTTTCACCATTCCTTGGTGCCAAATTCGCCAGCTGGATGACCTGGTTGGTCAGTGCTGAAGGAATCACCAGGCGATGACCTTGAAGTAAGCATCCGGTGGAATCTTCGTTGAGCTCCTGTCTGACATTATAGAGACTTTCCATGATTCGTTTGGCCTCCTTGGTGAGTGCTTTCCACTCACTCCTCGCACTTTGCCACAGGCCATGCTTCATGATCACTATGGCCCGCTGGAGGCACTCATCTCATCTGGTTTCTTACCCCAAAACCTTCATGGACAATGGAAGACGGCATGACCTGGCCGTGACATATCGGGCATATTCTTCCCTGTCCTCTGCATCATCTTCCTCTTCAGGGGTAGCCGCCCGGGGGTGACGGGAGAGATAATTGGCCGGGTTTTGCACCCTGGGATGGTACTCCACTCTGCAGTTGTACCCCTGCAGCTGCAGCATCCACTTTTCTATTGGTGGGGGCAGTTTTGAGGCCGTTCCAGCGAACAGTGACAGAAGTGGTTTGTGGTCGGTTGCCATGACGAATGGATGTCCATATACGTACAGGTGGAAATGGCAACACTCCCAGTCGATGGCTATGGCTTATTTTTCTATTCCGGAATATCGCTGCTCATGTCTGTCAGAGACCGACTGGCGAAGGCCACCGGGGCCCAGTCTTCTTTCACCCGACTCCGCTGCAGTAAAACATCTCCAAGACCCTTCGGTCCAGCATCAACCGCAACCATGGTCAGCTTCCTCGGGTCAAAGAATGCGAGGGTCGTGTTGGCGGACAGAGCATCCTTGACTGCTTGAAAGGCCAGGTCATGATCGTGACCCCCGGTCCAGGGAACAGAGCCTTTCGTAAGTTCTCGGAGAGGCTGGGTGAGGTTAGAAAGATCTCGGGTAAAGTGGCCACAGTAGTTAACCATGCAGAGGAAGCTTCAGACTTCGGTAACATTGGTAGGAGCAGGGGCCATTTTTATGTCGCGCACCTTGTCCGGGTATGGAGTTACACCTAAAGCTGAGTATACATAACCAAAGAATTGGACCTGCTGTTTGAGGAATTTGCACTTGTCTCGATGGAGGGTGAGACCAGATTCTTGGATCCTCCGAAGCACTTGTGTCAGCCTGGCATTGTATTCGGCAACCATTTTGGCGTAAATGAGAATGTCATCACTGACGCTCACCACCCCTGGAAGGTCCATCTGCAGCTCATGAATCACATTCTGGAATACTTCTGCCGTGCTTGATACTCCAAAGCTCAGGCGGGTGTAACTCCTCAAGCCAACATAGGTGGAAAAAGTTGTGATGTAGCGTGACTCTTTGTCCAGTACCAGCTGATGTTATACCGACCGAAGGTCAAGCTTTGAGAACCAGCACGCTCCACTCAATTGCCCAATGAGATCATCAATCGTGGGGGTGAGGTGTCTTTCCCTTTTTATTGCGGCATTGGGTAGCCTCCTGTCAACAAGATCCGCACCTCTCCCGGTTGCTTGGGCTTTCGAGTGACCACGATGGGTGATACCCATGGGGTGGGTCCCGTCACCTTCTCAATGATCCCGGCAGATTCCAGTTTGGCTAGTTCCTTCTCAACTAATGGTATCCGGTGAAAATCTACACGCCTGTGGCATAGCGCTACGGGCTGAACAGTGGGAGCGATGTGTAGGTGTACCTCTTTTCCTCGTAATCTCCCAATCCCGTTAAAGTTACCTGGAAATTCAGCTAAAATGTGTCGTGCCGTCTCTTGGTGAATCCCAAAAGCGAATGTCACAACCCGAGATCTTTGGCAGCCCGGCATCCTAGCAGCATACCTTGTCCATCTTCCGCCACGTAGATCTGTGATCTTATAGAGCGAGCGCCATGCGAGATCGTCGCCTTGAACTTTCCACCCATCAGCTGGGGTTGGTCTTGTCCATACGTGAAGACTTTAATAGTCGTGGTGCCCAACACTGGAGTGAGCTTCATCGATGAGAGTTATGGCAACATGATATTAATGATGGTCCCCGTGTCTATTACAGCTGTGATGTTCTGCTCTTTGACTCACACCTGACATTGTGGAAGCCTGCGGGACGTCTGGGCTGCTGTGCCGCTCATGTATGTTGTGTGGACCATATGTTCTTCTCCATCATCATCGTCCATATCACTAGTTCCGCTTCGTGCTTCGCTGATGAGATTGACTGCTAGCCTGGGTCTTCTGCTTTTCTGCGAGTGGCACACTGGTTTAAAATGGTTAAATTTACCACACCCCACCCACTTCTTCCCTCGTGCTGGACAGTTGCTTGCACTGTGTGGACTTCCTCCACAGTTCCGCTGCTTGTGGGTTTCCCCGACTCCTTCCAGCTTGATGTGGCTGCTGGGCGTGTCCCTACGGCATTAACTGGTTCTACTTTCACTGGTGTATGTAGGGCCGCTTCCATATGGGCTGCTCTCTCCCTCTGCAGTTCCTTGGTCCTCCCCAGGGTTAGGATGTCTTCTAGGGGCTTTCCTGATTCTTGCAGTAATCTCTCTCTGAGCCCTGTATGATTTGACCCCTTATTTCTTCCACCTCATCATTGAACCCACAGGTGCTTGCTAAGTCCTTGAGTCGAGCGTGAAATGTGTCGATGGACTCATCTGTTATGTTATGTTATATGTTCTTATATAGCGCGCAGCTGCCCCAGCAAAGGGGCGTCCCGGCGCTCCGACAGGCAGAATAAGAACACCCTGAAACAACCAAAACGGAAAGGAAAACAGAGAGCAGCGAGAAGAATGAGAGCCTATGTAGTAAAACTACCGCCAGAAGGAAAAAGATGCGTTTTAATAGCCTTCCTGAACATAAACAAATCATCAAGGGCGCGAATATGGGCGGGTAACGAGTTCCAGAGTCTGGCCGCCAGATAGCGGAAGGAACGCCCTCCCGCTCTGCAGCGCTTGCACCGTGGGACTACTGCTAAATTTTGGCCAGATGACCTCAGACAGCGAGAGGGAACATAAGAAATGAGGAGATGCTCCAGGATCGGAGGGGAGGCCAGCTTAAGGATCTTAAAGGAGAGGCATAGAGTCTTGAACTCGATCCTTTCAGCCATAGGCAGCCAGTGAAGCTTATGGATAGTTTCCTTCGCGGAGCAAAATCTAGGTAGGCCCACCAAGGCTCTGGCCGCCGCATTTTGAACTCGCTGCATACGGATAACTTCCGCCTGATTGGCCCCAGCCAAAAGAGAGCTTGCATAGTCAAGCCGGGAAAGTATGGTGGCCTGGATTATCAGTTGCCTAGTGGGGGCATCAAAGAATTTCAAGGTTGGCCTAAGCCCCCGCAGAACGCCAAAACAGGCAGCAGCCGCTTTTTTTGTATGTCCACAGAAACTGAGGGCAGAGTCCAGCCAAACCCCCAGGTTCTTAACCTCAGGGACCGGGATGGGTGCTGGGCCCAACTCTGGGGGCCACCACTGATTGCCCCAGAGATCACAATGTTTACCAATGATAAGGACTTCCATCTTTTTAGCATTAAGCTGCAAACAGTTGGCCGTCATCCAGCCCGCTACTGCTGTTAGACCCTCCCTGAACCTAGGGGCCTCAGAGTCGGAATCCCCATTTAGTGCAACCGCCAACTGCGTGTCGTCCGCATAGGAAACCAGAGTCAGGCCCCACTGCTTGGCAACCGCAGCCAGCAGCCAGCAGCTGCACATATAGGTTGAACAGCGTGGGGCTGAGTGCCGACCCCAGAGGAACTCCTTGTTCGATGGGGTAGGATTTAGATTCAAAAGGAGGGGTAGCGACCCGGAAAAAGCGGCCTGCCAAAAAGGACCGGAACCAATTCAGTGCAGAGCCAGAGATACCGGCCTCACCCAAGCGCTGCAGAAGTATCCCGTGTGAGACCGTGTCAAACGCTGCACTGAGGTCGAGTAATACCAGTGCCGCAGTTTGACCGGAATCAAGTACGGTACGCAGATGTTCCGTCATTGCTAGGAGAGCAGTCTCCGTGCTGTGACCCGCTCGGAAGCCATTCTGGGAAGGATCTAAGATGTTAGCAGTTTGAAGATATTGGGTTAGAATTCAATTGACATAGGCCTCCGCAACCTTGGAGACCCAAGGGAGAAGAGAGATTGGACGGTAGTTCTCCAGTTTAAGGGGGTCCAAGGTGGATTTCTTCAGAATAGGGGTGACATAAGCTTGTTTCCACTTAGATGGTACAGTCCCTGAGCACAATGAAAGATTGATAAGTTGGCGTACAGGGGGTAAACAGACAGCGGCCGAGTCTCCAAACTGCGCGGGTCTGAGCGGGTCTGCAGGGGATCCGGATTTAACTTTGGCTGCCAGCCTATTAAACACGGCCTCTGAGATTACCGGGAATGTAGATAGAGCAGCGGTAGGGGTAGAAACGAATCTCTGCCCTTCACCCTGGGAGGTGGTATTAGGAAAGAAGCGATAGATGGTATGCACCTTGTCCAAAAAGAAATTGGCCAATTCCTCACAATGAGATTCAGAGCATATCTCGGCAGCTGGAGCTCTTTTGGCCGTCAGATCCTTAAGAACTTTAAAAATCAGCTTGGCAGGGTTAGGACTGCGTTTGAACTCCCGAGAGTAATAAGCCGCACGGGCTCTGCAGATAGCTCTGTGGTATATTTTAGTTTTCTCAAGGTGCATGTTTTTTTTTAAAGCAGTAGGGTGTTGTCATACCATGGACTGGGTTCAGAAGAGCGACGTTTACCCCACGTAGCAGGAATTAAAGAATCAAGAGCACGAGAGACCCATCCACAAAAAAGATCGTAGCCAGACTCGGCATCATAGAAAGGGTCAAGTGGGTGTTCACTGAACATCCGATGGAAGTCCTCGAGTTTCAGTTTCTTCCAAAGGCGTTTAAAAACATACCTATCTGAGTTTGTAAAGGAAGGATTTTCGTAACAAGGTTCAGGACCACCAGAAAATGATCTGACCAGGCTACCGGGGAAGGGGGCAGAGCCTTGACCGCAGACAAATTGGTGAAAATGGGGTCCAGGATATGACGACCTATATGCGTAGGAAGAGTAACCATTTGTCTTAACTGCAGCGCCTCAAGATCTGCAAGAGTACTGCTGATATCAGGGGCATGGCAGAGATCGAGATGAAGATTCAGATCGCCAAGAATGGTGAAATTAGCCGAGCCTATCGCGAGGGAGCTCACTACTTCAGGAAGGGCCTTTCTAAAGGCTGTATCACTACCAGGGGGTCTGTAGATCAGAAGCCCAGAGAAAGTAAGGTGAGGGTTAATCGAGACAGAGGAGTGCGCACTCTCACAGCCATCTATAATCACTTTCTTCCAAGTGCAGGGGTAGCATGATTTAACTGCCATAGCAATACCCCCGCCTCTAGAGTTACGATTGTTCACGAAGATGGAATAGTGTTGCGGAATGGCCAGGTTCAGTTCTACCATAGACTCATCATGAAGCCAGGTCTCAGTCATGCAGAAGATATCAGGGGCTTCCGCTGTGATAAGGTCGTAAATAGCAGCGTGATGTTTGACCAATGATCTGACATTGAGGTTCCATATTTTAAGGATCCGGGGGGTTTGAGACTCGCTGGGCAAAGTAATCATGGGAAGGGCCTTACAAAGTGCTCTAATGGGAGTGGGGGAGCTAAGAGCAACATTTCCACAAGGGCACCGGTAGGGACCGCATAGCGGGGCAAGAGGGGTGCACTCACAGGGCAGTAGAGTCTGCCCGATATTTAGTAGATCCTCTCTCTTGTAAGGACCGGCCCCGATGACAATAGCTCCATACCTCTTAGCTCCCATCGCCTCCTTAGCGCTGACGGGCGCAGACGGGCAGGACTCTGGCACGACTCCGGCGCAGGGATGGCACATCCGCTGAACGAGTCCACTGCGCGGAGCCATGCCTGTCCCCTTTTATGCGCAGCTAGAGCGCCACCGACCAGGAGCCCAAGCCAATATGGCCGCCGTTTACCCCTCGTCCAACGAAGCCGGTCTCTCAGCGTCGATACTCGGCTGAGAGTAACCGGCGATGGGGGGGGGGGGGGAGATGACTTTCCAAGAACTTTAGCAGGTTTCCCCAGCGAAAGGTACCAAGCCCACGCGCTAGCGTACACAAAGTCTCAGTGACACAACAATTTTAAAAATGCACAATGCACTATAGTAAAGTAAAAGGAAGAACTCCCGGCATCCGCCTCAGGAGAGAAATTAGCAGACTGCCTAGTCAAACGCCGGGCTTCCGGGAGCCCCTTATATGCGCAGCTAGAGCGCCACCCACCAGTAGCCCAAGCCAATATGGCCGCCGTTTACCCCTCGTCCCACGAAGCCGGTCTCTCAGCGTCGGTACTCGGCTGAGAGTAACCTGCGACGGGGGGGGGGGGGGGGGAGAGATGACTTTCCAAGAACTTTAGCAGGTTTTCCCAGTGAAAGGTACCAAGCCCACGCGCTAGCGTACACAAAGTCTCAGTGACACAACAATTTTAAAAATGCACAATGCACTATAGTAAAGTAAAAGGAAGAACTCCCGGCATCCGCCCCAGGAGAGAAATTAGCAGACTGCCTAGTCAAACGCCGGGCTTCCGGGAGCCCCTTATATGCGCAGCTAGAGCGCCACCCACCAGTAGCCCAAGCCAATATGGCCGCCGTTTACCCCTCGTCCCACGAAGCCGGTCTCTCAGCGTCGATACTCGGCTGAGAGTAACCGGCGACGGGGGGGGGGGGGAGATGACTTTCCAAGAACTTTAGCAGGTTTCCCCAGCGAAAGGTACCAAGCCCACGCGCTAGCGTACACAAAGTCTCTGCTTGTTGATGTGCCGTAGGGAATATAAGACGTTCATAATCTTGATTCGCCATGGGTTCAAAATGTGCCGACAGGGCTCCAATTAGTGTGAGGTGAGTTTTTGGGGCCGGCTCATGTAGTGACACAGCAATCCTGTAACTCTTTCCCTCCTAGATGCAGGAGCATGGCCCTCTTTTGGTCATTATGCACCCTAGTAGCGTCGAAGAACATAAGCAGCCTCGCCACCCATTCCTTGCAAAAGGTGGGCCCCCACCAGGAAAGGTTTAATAGGGGGAATTGCGAATATTATACGGTCTGTCCTTGTGAAGGAGATAGACCTGTATCCCACTCTCAGTGGACTGTCTGCTAAGCGAGGGGTTATACCTTAAGGAGCCGGCAAGATGGCCGATGGGTAAGGAGCTCCTGCCGGGTGCTCCTTATAGGCTAGGGATCGCCTTATAGTGAAAATCCCTGAAAAAGCCGGGGCTCTGGAGAGTGACGGAGGCCTATAGACTGCTGGCGTCTGGGGGGGCGAAGATTCACCTAAAGAGGTGCCCCGAGATCCGGGCTCGCCGTTTTCTGAGTGCGCCCCGCTGCCTTTGGGTTCGCGTGCTGGGGATCGCCGAGCAAAGAAGCAGAGCTCGGTGGACGCCGCTCGCGGAGTGCTGTTTCTGGACATCGGGGGGGGGGGCCTGGGGCTGCTGGGTGTTCCGCTGAGCCCCCAGCCCGCACTGCCTGACCTCAAAATGGCACCATCCAGGCACCTCCTTACACAACTGCAAGCCCGTCTGTAGCTGTCGCGATACGAGTGAGGCCGCCCTTATAGCCGCGGCAGAGTCAGGGGGGACGCCGGATGGAGAATCGAAATCACCTCTGCGAAGGCCCAAAAAGAAACGCAGCACAAGAGCATAGAGAACTGCTGCAAGAGAGAGTGGCTACCGCGGAGCACCTAGATGATGCGCCGCCGTGGCCTGTGAGCACCGGCAACAGTGAGTGAAGAGACTGGGCAGCGAGCTGGGTGTGCAGCAGCCGGCCCGAGGGGCTCTTATCCTCCCTGACTGAGCGGAAATCACAAGGATTAAGGGGAGTGATCATCACAGAGCCCACAACCCATGGTGCGTTGAGGCCGACTGCTGAGGAAATTTTAGGCGTGAGTGTAAATCAGCGAAGAGGAGGCGGCCTCCGCATTGGGGTCGAAACCCACTGGGTAGGCCACTAGTAATAACCCACATATGGCTGAGGGAGAGCCTCATTGATCAAGGAAACGATACAGATAGCGCTACGCTGGCATAACTGCGCGCATGAGGACAGGAGCGCTTTGAAATTGAGGTGTTGTTGACATCGGTGAATATTGCACGGACTACAATTTTCTAATAATGGCCACCATGAGTGGGCCCCTTTCCAAAGCACTTCTCCCCTTGTTGGGGAAGGATCCAGCATTTATGCCCTGGAGTCTCAGAGACCCCTGTGAGAGTGTCCACAGTGACAAGGGAGTCTCACACAGCGGAGGCCTGGGTTTTTATCCCATTACCGCTGGGAGCACAGCACCGTACACAGTGACCGGCGCGCTCGATGGAACTTTTGGATTATGCCCTCCCCCCCCCAATAGGCGGAAACTATAACCTTTCTGTATGTACTGCAGTGCCCGAGCAACCTTTGGCTGATGACCGGTGGAGTTGTAGAGAAGTTTGGCTCCGGTTCACCCCTCGGCCGTCACTTACCCAGCCGGACGTCGGACACTGTTTTTCCTCATCTCCCTGTTGTACCTCCTACAAACTCCCCCTCCTCTTCCCTCAATTATTCTCCATCTACCTCCCCTATTCCTTCCCTCTCTCCCCTAATCTTCTCTCCACTTGCCTATTTTTCTTTCCTCATGTTTATGCTATGCTTTTGTACTCATGTAATTCCTGTATCTATGCTCCAGTAACTGATGTAACGTTGTATCCATGTACGGAAACAATGTTTCTTCCTCATGTAAAGTGCTCTGATACCTCCAGGTCTAGCTAGCGCTTTATAAAACTCAATAAATAAAATAAAAAAGACCTTCTTATTGCTGCCGAGTCCCTCAGACTACACTCCACTGTGCTGCTGGCAGTCAGAGTCTGGCTCCTGTGGGGAGTTTATTTTATACAATGTCTCTGGGCTCTGTGCCCCATGTGTTGGTTCACCTTGGTGCAGGCAGTCAGAACCTGTCACCAGCCCGGCGCCTCATTTCACTCCCACCAACATCCCTGGGGTCTCCAGTCACGTGTGCGGTCTTGTGTGGGGCTCAGGAGCAGGCTTCGCAGAGCAGCTGTTGCTGGGGCACTGTGCCAAAGGAGTGACCCCAATCAGGCACACACTGGTAATTTGCTGCATAGCACTTGCAAGAAAACAACGCGCTCATTTTAATTGTTTTTAAAATATCTTTATTGTTTTTCCTTTTTTTGTTCCATATTTGTCCATTTTCATATAACACATGGCAAGACAGATATGTCAACAACATTGTACCAGTAGTACATTACAATATCTCGACAGTACTATCATAAATCGTCGATAATATAGCAGAAAGTTTTTCAATGTGTGTTAGCACACCAGTGTGATACTAATAGGTCACTTCTTACAACATTTGTGCGATTACCCGTCCTCCGCACCGTCCCACAGTGTCTAATCGACGTTGAAGAAAGGATTTGACAAAAGAGGGAAGGGGGGTCGCCAATATCTTTTGACCGCATTGTTGGTATCCTTGAAGTCATTATGGAAGAACTACCTAAACATTAGAAAATGGTAAAGATAGGCTCATGTGGCCAACGCACTGGGCCGATGAGTGGATGTGTCCGAAAGTAAAAGGAATATGGAGATAGTTACACACACCAATAAAGTATACATTATTATAATAACAATATCAAACAACATATTGAAAGAGCTGCCATAAAAAAAAGAAAAAAGAAATTTTAATCGGAATAGCCTTTGCAGTACTGGGTGTGGGTCTGTGTAGGGTATTAGTCACAAAATGCTAATATACTAGGGTGAAGCTCGGACTCGTGTGGGTGTTGGGGGCCGGTGTCAAGAGGGGGGGTGCCGGGACAGAAGGGGGCAGGGGTTCATTGCAGCAGACCTACTGTACAAGGTGAGATTCAATGGGGTGTGTCCGTCCGCTGCCATCCTCTAGCTCCCCGCCTCCTGAGGCCTGCAGCAGGTGTACTATGTGCCTGCTGGTTGGGTGCCTAAGCCTTCCCCGGTGGTTCCATTGCTGAATGCAGTAAGTATGGTGTCCCAGTGTTGCGCTATAGGGTATTTGCGAAGCCCCGCCGTTTCCTCCCTATGCTGTGCTCTCCGCCTGCACCCATATCTTAAGTGAGCCCGTCCAACTGATTATTTCTGGGGGGGTCTGCCTGCCTCCACCACTTTGTTATCAAGCATTTGGCAACTATTAGTCCTAAGTCTCTGAACTGTGAGGTAACTGTTTTTCTTGGACCTAACATAGACCCCTAGAAGGCAGATCTCCCACGTGGGCGGCAAGGACGTGTCGGTGCAGGTCGCCAATGCTGCAGCAACGTCTCGCCAGTAACGGTGGAGGGAGGCGCAGGACCACAGCATGTGAAGCAGATATGCGTCGAGCTGCTGACAACGAGGACATTCAGATGTCGCAATATTAAAATATCTGTTTATTTTGTCAGGAGAAAGCTACGCCCTTTGTATTATGTAAGTCTGTATTAACCTGAATTTAGAGCTTCTTGGTATATAAGTAGCACCAGCTAAGATGGTTGCCCATTCCTTGTCTGTCCAGGGTCGGCCTTTATCGGCTTCCCAGTGGGCACGGTGCGCCAACATTGGTTTCAGCATGTGTGTGAGCAAAGCAGTCACCAGAAGAAAACAACGCGCTCATGCGTGCACGCGAGCTCTGTGGCACGAGCACTGCGTGGGTTCCAACAGCACTCCGGCCCCCATGAAGCAGACGCAGGATTCAGACGCCCACCTCGTCCCCAATGTTGTGTCACGATTTTTGCCTGCGACGCGCTAATTGAGGACCGGCAAAAATGACTCGGAGACAGAGTGTAACACCTATCAAGCTCCCGCGTATGCACGCCTCGGTGGTCGTGCCTATTGCGTCATAGGGGCGACACCACACAAGTGACCGTTGGGCCCACTGTATGATAAAACAAGATGTAAACTCATCCGTTAACACAAGCAGGAGGTCCCATTCTGTCAAAAACTAACACAGGTGCTTTTGCTCCAGTTTCTCTGACAAGACTACTATCTGCAGATTATTCCAGCAGACTCAGCCCTCTGACTCCCGTCATTTAATGCTCTAGTTGTTGTGGGGCTGTGCAAAACACGTCAAGAGATGTTATGTTTTAATAATCACATCAGATTATTAATGGCCATTTTTGTTGACCCTACTAAGTACGTGTTGATTGATAACACAATTTTTATAATTTGTTTATGTCTCATTTTTCATCCTTTTGAAGCAAGATTGCTTCCAAAGCACATATAGGCTACAAACCATCTTCATATTTGGAAGTTTGATAAGAATTCGGTGCACATGAGGCGGAAGGAATAAACAGCTGAAAAATGTTCAATCAAGCACCTCGAAAGTTGTTTAAGTTGTGCTGCAAAATTATTTCTCATTGTCCTCCAGTTCTGATAACTAATCTAATTTCAAGACTCTCTCTATAGTATTGCTCAGTTCTAATCATAGTAGCGTCGCAACAAACAATTCCCGATGCAGATTGGTTCTTGTCTCATTGATTGCCTGTAGTGTCTGGGGGCATTGTTTCTGCTACTGAAGCACCCTGAACTCTACTACCATGTTCTCTTATGAAGCCCATTTTTCTAACATTTATTGGAGGAGGAGGGGTTAAGCACATATGTTCATGTCCCTTTGATGTATTTGGACACTTGTTTTTAGTTTTTTTTTTTTTAGAGTTTTATACAGCATTAGCATGACTCTTCCGCATATCAGAGTGCTATACATATAGCCATCAAGTCATACAATAGCAGTAAAGGAGAAAAATAAGTGACAATCAGAGAGAGAATTACCAAAAAGTACATATATACAATATGCTATTAGGCATATCAGTTCTAAGATCCACCGGAGTCCACCAAATGATAGCCAAGCTAAAGAAGGATCATCGCTCCTAGAGAAGAAATCTATGCATCAAGAGATTTTTTGCTTCTTTTTAGGTCTCGCCTGGCTATCGCGTAAGCTATCGCGTAAGCGATCGCTCAGCGAGACTTATGTAGGGGCTTCAGAAAATGCTCCCAAAGGCTTCCCAGGCGGATCGGGTGGCGGTTACGTGCACAACCACGCGCATTCCATTTGCCACCAGCTACTTCCTGCGCATGCACCACCTCACGCATTCAGAGAGATTTAGTAAGGGGCACAAGACCTTAGGAATGCGGTTTATGGCCAGTGCATGTGAGGCATTCAAGCGCGAAGCTGGCATCTGGCATCGGACTTGAAAGCAGCAGACTGCTTTCGCCAGCGCGCGCTCGGCCTCACTGCCTGCATCCCCTCTTACAACAATTAACTTTCATTATAACTCACACCCCATATGCTCGTTCCCTCCCACCCTTCCTTTGATGTCCGCTTTTCTTGTTGTTTACAAACCACGCCACACACTGCTGCACGCCACACACTGCTGCATGCCGCACACTGCTGCACGCCGCACACTACCGCATGCCACACACTGCTGCGCACACTGCTGCATTACACACTGCTGCATTACACACTGCTGCACACCGCACACTGCTGCATGCCGCACACTGCTGCACGCCGCACACTGCTACATGAAACACTGCTGCACGCCTCACACTGCTGCACGCCTCACACTGCTGCACGCCGCACACTGCTGCACGCCACACACTGCTGCACGCCTCACACCGCTGCACGCCTCACACCGCTGCACGCCGCACACTGCTGCACGCCGCACACTGCTGCATGCCGCTGCACGCCACACACTGCTGCACGCCACACACTGCTGCATGCAGCACACTGCTGCACGCCGCACACTGCTGCACGCCATACACTGCTGCACGCCACACACTGCTGCACGCCACACACAACACTGCTGCACGCCACACACTGCTGCACGCCACACACTGCTGCACGCCGCACACTGCATTACTCACTGCTGCATGCTGCACGACACTGCTGCACGCCGCACACTGCTGCACGCCGCTGCACGCCACACAGTGCTGCATGCCTCACACTGCTACACGAAACACTGCTGCACGCCACACACTGCTGCACGCCGCACACTACTGCACGCCGCACACTACTGCACGCCACACACTGCTGCATGCCACACACTGCTGCACGCCACACACTGCTGCACGCCTCACTGCTGCACGCCTCACACTGCTGCACGCCGCACACTGCTGCACTCCACACACTGCTTTTATGCGAGTTTATGCTACTGACATTGTAAATGACAATGCCTTTTATTTGTTTTAAAACCAAAACATAAATAAAAGGCATTGTAATTTTACAATGCCAATAGCTCAAACTCTTATAAACGCGAGACCTATTGCATTGCAAATGCTTGTTTTGAAGTAGGCAGATGAGGGGTTTGTCCTGATTTCCAGAGGTAGTGTTGCAAATTTTGGGGTCAAGGCCCAAGAAGGAGCGATTGTGTGTGTGTGTTTTTTTTTTAACTTCTGTGTTTTCAAAAGAAGGGAGCCAGTGCTTTTTAGGGAGCACCTGCCCCCGAACAACTCAAGTTTTTTGGCTAAGTATAGAGGAGTACTGTAGTGGAAGGCCTTGGGCGTCCTGCAAGCAATCTTCAATTGTATTATAGCTTCAAACGGCAGCCAATTAAGATGTTTTTAGTCTGGAGTAATGTCATCTAGTCTCCTGGAACCGGTTATGAGGCTGAGTTCATTGTGGCCTTAAACAGGACTGTCTTTACTTTGGGATGGCCAGCAAGAGTGGCACCCATGTAATCTAATCTGGAGATAACCAGAGATTGTACAGCTAATTGAAAATCCACAAATGGAAAAAAGGGTTTGTTTTTCTCTCAGGATATTAATTTGGTGATTGGCTCCTCTGATGGTTGCACTGATACGATCTTTCATGTTAAGATGTTTGTCCAGAATAATGCCTACAGATCGAGTACAGTCAATAATGTGAGGGAAGCAGTTGCACAATCTTTCTGTTACTATGGTGAGCTTTTTATATCTGTTGATAACTTCAGTATTCTGTGGTACCTGCAGCGGGACGGCATTGTACTAGGAAAGCAAACCAGGCCACTTCAAGTCTGCATCTAGACCCCACATTCCGAATCTTATGTTTGGAGACGGTGAGCCTTCAACAACTGGCTAGTACAGGTGACCCCATCTCCCCTGGCTCCCAGGCTTGTTTCACTTTAATTTAGATGTGTGTCCCCTCCCCCTATCCATAGTTCTGTTGCCTCTGCTCGTGCGCTCCTTCACTTTACTGCCAAAGCCTTTGCCCTCACTACACCTGAAAGGGAGTACGCCAAGCTCTCATTTCTGCCACCCAGGCCGGCACACTAGCATTGTCCGGGTAAGATCATTTCCCGGTTTATAGACTGTGGTTATTCCCCATTTACATGAGTCCGCATTCAAGCTAGGCCCCACTAGTGATTATAAGTCTTAGGAGTTCCACAAAGGCTTTCCAAAAGTCAAAGTATCTCAGCGCCATAGCACTTAAGGAACAGCAAATTCCCAGTAGCCACTAATGAGTATTTCCCACTCTCTGTGGAGTTGCAGTATGTAAGTCCTACGCATAAGTCAAAAGCCTGAAAATAAGCAGAAGTCTGGATGCTGCGGGCAAGGTGGCAGGCCTCCACAGCACTCCTTCAGTTGTGCAGTAAGTCTTCCTGAACCCGGTGGTAAGTCTTCAGTGCTTCTGGGCTCAGGTGCTTCAGTCACTGCTTTGCTTCCACTGGTCTCAACCCACTACACTTTATTGTTGCACTCTGCTTGAGGGCAAATGCCCCTCTGGGTCACAGCACTGCACCAAGATTCCTCGTAAGGGCTGTAGCCCTTTGCCACTACTAGGGTAATGCTTTCTGCTTCCCCCCTTCACAGTCTAACAAAACTGCAATCCAGCATGTGTCAGGGCACACATGCATAATCCATGCTCGCCCATTATGAAAAATCATTACCAAGGATCCAAATATTGCTGCTGCAGGGGTGCATGTCCTTGCAGGGGGCATTTCCATGCCAACATTATCCAACAAGAATGTGCCAGATCTGAAGGACATTAGAAATGAGGAAGCATTCTATGGTACTTCCCACCCTCTTGGATCATGGCAGTTTCTTTGTATCCAAGTTAGTGTATTTGGCTCCTCCAAAATGTGCACACTGCACCCCTTGTTCAAATAAATGCGTTTGCGAACCTGCCTCACCACTAATTCCATCAGAGCACTAAAAAGCCCCTCTGGCGACAAGCAGACTTCCTTTTTCCAGATAGGCCATATCTTCTTGGAGTTAATAGTGAGAAGAGGCATATTTCCTCCGTGCCTTACTAGTAGTGCCTCAACTGGTGCTAAATATAGAAAGGAAGGAAGGGACCAATTAGGAGCAGCTTGAGGGTCTTCCCACCTGAAACAGGGAAATAAAAGGATGAGTTTGAATAAAATACAAATAATAAAAGAAAAACATGGCTACCCACTGCGTTATCCTTGCTCATGCAAAGCTAACAATCTTTAATTCAGCAGACCCTCGGCCTTCAAAGGTTGGGGTCAAAGGCTTAATTGTGGCTTGAGTCTTTGTTGCTTAAAAAAAAATTCGAGTTCAAATAAAGTAAGTTAGTGCGCCATGTCCAGACACTTTCTCAATTACTCCAGCTTTCTCCAGTTTCTCTAGCTCAGCGTCTACCAAGGGTCGTAGGTGAAAAGGTACTTTTCTATGGCGTAGTAGGGCCACTGGTTTAACTGATCTATCTATGTGCAGTTTCACCTTGACGTCCTTTAAGCATCCTAGCCCCTCGAACAATTCATGGAATTCCAACATGATTTCCTCTGTATGTTACTGGTGAACTTGTCATGAAAACCGCACCAGGTCCAAGTCCTCAGCTGTGTGATATCCTAGCTGCGTGCATGAACTGTCTTGGGTGACATGAAATCTAGTCCGAGACTTTACTTTGCCATGTGTGACGTCTACTTTGATAACTCCTTGCAGGGGAATAGATGTGTTGCTCCTGTATGTAAATATTTTTGCTTTTGTGGCCAACAGTTTCGGATGGGGCTCCAATTGACGATAATGCTCTGCCTCAAGGATGTTTACAGATGCCCCGTGTCCATGAGGGCGGTTACTGGATTCCCCCCAATATCAATTCTGCTCATTGGGTGGTGGCCTTTTTTTTAATTTTATTTGTTCGTCCAATAAAAATACTTCTTCCTCCTCTTCCAGTAAGCGCATTTGCTGGCACACTACTTGTCGGTGATGGGGTCTCTTCTTCTGCTGAGACTTACTCGATGCAACCAAACCTTCTGGGTTTTCCTCCTGTATTGACTGTATGTGCCGCACCCCTGACACGCTTTTGCAAAGTGCCCTATTTTCCCGCACTCAGACAAGGTTTTCCGTTTGCCGGATGATTGCCTTGTCGGGTGACTGTCAATTCCACAGTTACCACACCCCGGGCGTGTGCTGGCATTTCCTCGCCCACTTCCTGATGGCTTCCACTTTTTCTTCCTTGATTTTGGACTGGCCTCCAGGGGGTGACAATGATGCTCAACATGCTAGTGCCGATTCCATTTCTCCAGCTCTAGCGTCCGCTTGTTCATGTGACCTGTCCAGGATCAGTATGTCATCAAATGATATGCCAGGCTGTCGTAAGCTGAGCTTTCGCAGTTCAGAAGATCTTCCGCGCGGAATCAAAAGTGCCCAGATTTCAAATTGTTTGTCAGTCCCCATGCAAGAACTAGCCAACTTACCCAGTCTTGCAAAAACATGGAAAGCGTTTCCCCTTCTTGCTGACGTGCTTGACGTAGCTTAAAATGTTTGTAATCAGGATTTAATTGGGGCTCAAAATGTCTGTTTAGAGCCCTTACTGCTGCATCATAATAAAAACACACATCTCCTGTGTTTAGTAAGTCCTGAAAGAGCTCTTACAACTCGCCCCCCCCAACCCCTTGTGTAGTATCGTGGACCTCTTGACAGCACCATCGGTCTCTCGTGCTGCGGACTAGTAGTTTTCCAGTGGTCCAATCCATTTCCGCCATCTTGGCGCTGCTGTGGCTGGGTCTGCCAGTTGGCTAAATGGGGGCAGTGCTGCGAGCGTGAAATGCGAGCAGTGTTCAGGCGGTCCCACCGCTTCATCCTGCACTGACATACCGACTTGCTCCTTTGTGGAAACAGCAGCCCACTGCTTGAGTCACAGCCTCAGAGGTAGCTGCACCCCTGACTTTCACTCTTTCAGTCAGCCCCTTATGTTCCACCTACACTCAGCACCTGTACACCCTCTTTATTGCTAATCTTTACCAGGTCTCTAGGCGATTGGCTGAGAAGGGCAGTGAAAGCACATTCAGTGTGCTTATGGTCTTACATTTAGTGTGCTGCAGGCTGTGCTTCTCTATAAAGTGCTTGCCTCGTGTGTCGATGCAGGACTCCAGGGGGCAGCACGACTGTACTCACCCTGCTAGGCCTCTAGCAGTCTTCACACAGCACCAGTTCCTGCCGCTCCATCTTAAATTCGGCCACTCCTGCGGTTCTCTCGCCGACCTGCAGTTAGCCACGCCCTCCGGCCTCAGTTGGAGTCTCGACTGCTGCTCAGCAGATCCACAGCCTGTCTCAGTGCACTTGGTTCGCCGATCGCGGTTCACCCCACGGGGTCTGCACTAGCTGCCTCACCTTGCAGTTATGCCTGAAGTGCTTCAACCACACTCCTTGCCATGCCGGTCCTCGGGGCAACACTGGCAACGACCCACACAGGCCATCACTCAGCATTCTGAGGCACTGCGTCACGACCCACAGCAGCGATCCTCGTTGCCACCAGCCGCTGGGTCACACCAAGTAGTACGGTTTATTTATCTCCTCAGGACCAAGCCTAGCCCCGAGGGTGTAAATTGCAACATATTAGTGTAGTGGCCGGATGGCTCACTACATCAGGCACACCGACACTCAAGAGCGGCTTCATGCTCCATTTTCCCCTAGCCTCCCACTATTCCTTGCTCTGGCCATGAAGACCCTTACCTCGCTCCCCCTGCCTCTACAATTTCCTCAGACAGTGAGGATCACATGCAAAACATCACATGACAATGTGCTCACGTGTGATTTGGCCACAATGTTGGAATTAACCCCTTTAAGAGCATCGTCCCGCATAGAAGCTGCGCTTAGATTCAGGTTTGTATAGGGGATTTTGTATTCCCATTTGTTTGGATCCACTGAATATTTTGAAACTCCGCTCCTGGTTCCCAGTGTTCTGCCGGGGTTCCCCTCTAGTTAACACGCATCCTTAAAGTCTCCAGCTTCTTGTTTTCGCCATCCCTCCACTGTTACCAGCCGAAGTACCCCGTTTCCTTAAAAAAATGATTTTTATTTACCTACCTGTACCTTGGATGACTACAACCATCGCGACCTGCATACCCTTAGATTTCAGCAAAACGATCTCGGGATTTCAATGCCAGCCGCAACAAAACGAAACATATCCTTCTTCAGATCAGTGCACTGAACCTGTGACTCCAACCCTTTATGCCTAGCGAAAAAAATGACATTTTTGCAAGACAATTAGTTTTATGAAATTAATAATACACCCCAAATAAGGATCTAGGACTGTGCGCACATAATATACTATCATCACAGGAGGGAGAATTATTGATTACTGGCTCTTCCTTTTCGGATTCTGGTATGGCAAGTGCCTTTCATTCAGTGTGAATAAATTGCTGATATTACCCGCTATTTAAACCTTTGGTGAGTTAATCAGAGGTGAAAGGGGGCAATAGGTTAGTTACACTCATCTCCATAACTTTCTAATGGTGTTCTTATCTTTCGCTTTTTTAAGGTATCAGTTGTGAAGAGACTAGGGACTACCAGCTGAGGTGCGTGTCTGCTGTGGTTCAGGCTTCGGAGTGAATCTTGTCTTCCCTTTCACATACTTACTCTCTGTTCCTCTTGGGCACAATCCTTGGAGCTGGTGTTTTGTCCTGAGGTTTGTTCCTTGGAAGTATTTGGAGGACTGTCTTCGCTCCTGCAGTTTCCGAGACTTCAGGTGAGTGGTGTCTTGACCCAAATCAATCCAAATGCTTGGATTATTTTACGTAATCTTTAACATATTGATATATGTCCACATATATCAATTTAAAAAGTCTAAAATGGGTTTGTGTGCTGTAGTTACATGTTCTACTGTAAGCAACCAATTTTTTTACATCAGCACACGTTCTCTTTATATTTGTTCTATTTGTAGGTCAGACTGCCTAAAAATAAGGCACATCTTCTAATTTGGGGATGATTCGGCCTCAAGAAAATACATATGAAACCTTCAGTTGGAGCACCTCTCCTGCTATGAGGACCATCCAGAAGAGTAGCAGGGCCCATCAGGTTTGTGTGGCAAGTGCTTTGTGTCTTCCCTTTAAAATTAAGACTTAAATAATAATACAGGCAGTAGAATCCTGACAATATTAGAGACATCTGGGCCCTTGCAACATTCCAGTGGTCACACACCTCTAACAATTCAGGCTCCAGTAATAATTACTACCTGATTCAAGGTCTGAAGGCAGGAGAGGTAAGATAGTCTGTGGGCAAGATGGCTCGTGGTGCAGTAGCAACTACTTACAAGATGTACACAAATCTGATGGGAAATTCTAAGGGCCCAAAATGAGATCTACAGGCCCCAAAAAGATCTGCTGTAGCAGCACTTATGTGTACAAATATCACATACTGGGAGGGGGCTGGATGGCTTAGAAACATTAGCTTCAGCAGTGTCCAGTTTAGCTGGCTCATAGCATGGTGAAAGTACCTCTGGTGGAAGTGTAATCCACCTACATAACCAGCTACAAGCTTCACCGAAATGGGGACACTGTTCACCATGGAGCCACATGACACCATCTTCCCAGGTATCACTAAGGTTGCTTCAGTGGCCCATAGGAAGGGTCTGTAATCTGGCCCAGTTGAGGACAACACCTAACCAGCCACCAGCAGGAAGCACAGAAAAAAAATGTATATTTGAGAGTGCAGAAAAGATTAAACTTCTGGTTATGCTTAAAAACTCTGCTAGAAAAACAGACATTTGAGGTAAGCAGTTTCAGAGTGTTGCTGGTGTTCTAGGGTACTATATACAAGAGCTGCTCTCGATCTAAACTTGAGAACTACCCAGAGTTCTTGACTCCTTTTTTGCATATATATATTTCGCCATACTTTGTTCTCAGATGAAGATGCACTCCCCGTACATTTCAAATTTTAATCAGGCTGCAATCAATCCGGCAATTTTAATTGCCATAAGTTTCTTTTTGGCTTACGCGTTTCGGACAGCCATAGTCCTTGTTCAGTGGCTGATATGCAATATCACAACCAAGCTACTGCAGTCCACTAATTAACATGTCGAATGCTTTTTATTGTCCTCTGGTGGGCTTCACGTGTGAGTCAGTACATGCTGGGGTTAGTAGTGCTGCAATATCCAATGTTTCCCTCCATTGGGTGTCGCGATACCACAATAACGAATCACAATTTACTCATGCACTCCAGTGGGCCGCCAATGTAAGCTGCATGGTTTGGTATTTTTCTGCCAAACCTGATGTTCCGTAGTTGGCTTAGATGATTCCAAGCCACGTACCTGCCTTTGTCATCAATGCGGTGGTGCAGTCTTCACGGCTGTACTGCTGTCAAATATTCTACTTTGTCTTCAGATGAAGATGCAGTCCCCATACAGGTTAACTTGTAATCAGGCTGAAATCAAACCGCAAATTTCACTGGCATCATTTTCTTTTTGCCTTTCGCAGAAGAGTGAGGTATAGGCGTATAGGGTCCCCAGGGTCAGGCCCTATAGTCAGTCACCCACAGCACATGGCCAAAGTCCGTGTGTAGTATGGGACTGCCAGCTTTTGGGGGGTTTGGCGACAGGGCTTGGCCTCAGGCCAGTCCTTGTGGCCAACTCCCCACTGCTCAGTAAGGGGTAGTATTTTCCGTCAACAATTATAACTTATGAACAGTATCACAGTTATTGATACAACAAATACTTTAAAAAAAGACACAAAAATAAAATCGATAACACATTTATCTGTCCAACAAAACCTCACACTGTGTCCGGTTGCACTATACATTCGAAATTGGAAACATTCTAGGACACAGCATGAAGCAACGTCATGAATGGCTGACGCCTCCTCTCAAAGTATGAATATCCATCAGCCATATTGTCAATCATGACCTAACCATAGAATGTAGGTTTATGTTGGGCAACATAACATGGCAGGTATGTCACACTACCTTTTTCTAACCCGGATCAAATTGATTGGTTAAAAAGGTCCACGATGGACAATTTACGTCGAACTAATTTACAAACCTGCGGAAATAAATGTCCGTCACGGCATACGTTTTTGTTTTGCAAGCATTTAGTTTCTTACCTCCATGTGCAATTCACATCACCTCACGAGTAGGCGGCTCTTTCGCTTCTGCTGTAACCGCCATGTCTGAGATGACAGGACCCCCAACTTCACGGAGGAAGAACAGGAGACCTTTGCTGAGGGGGCCCGACTAACTACAGCCAGCTGCCTGGTCCAGCAGAAACTCAGGTAAGGTGTACACATCGAAAGATAGCAGTACATTTAGTAGAAGGAGATACAAATTGTGAGGGGAAATAATCAAGCTTGTTCAGAATAATTTTTCTGACATTGTCATAGCAACATAATTCAACATTAGAATCAGGATATTGTATAACAATTTGTCTCTAATACCCACGTTTACTATTGACTCAATAAAGTGGCTTGCTGAGCAGAGATTTACTGACAATATTTAAATGCCTGGCTTAGGCACAGACATAGGTTTCTTTTTGTTTGAAAAAAGGGCTGGCAATATATATATATATTTTTTTATCAATTCTTTTTATTTGCAATTTATTGGTCATTACACATACATAATCACATTTTCGTACAATTTTTTTTTATATATATTTTTATTGCTTTTACGCCATAGTATAATAATAGTAGCTCCCCTACCCTCCAAGCAGACAATTTACCTAGCTATTAACAATTCATTAAATAAATAGCAAAACCAGGTTTTGATAAGATAAAAAAAGGGAGAAAAGTACATCAAATACATACATATATAAGCAGCATCAATCATCCAGAAGATAGATAAAAAAAAGACTCCAAGATAAATAAGCAGCTAGGAATTATACACTGGGTTCGGGGGTAAAGATAGCAAGATCATTGGCATACACCAACACTTTAGTCTCCCCCCTAACCCCCCCCAAGTAACTTAATTGGCTGGATTGCCCATTTGTACTGAATTTGTCTAATCAGGGGATCAATAGAGAGTGCGAATAGAAGGGGGGAAGCAGGGACATCCTTGCCTAGTGCCCCGCTCTACCGTTACTTCTTTGGACAGGCCTCCCATATAGAAATCCTAGCTCTAGAGTTATGATAAAGGGCTCTCACTGATCTAATAAATCCCTGTCCAATCCCCATATGAGACATCACCACCCAGAGATACGGCCAGGAGACCCTATCGAACGCCATTTCAGCATTTAATAAAGTTAGAGCCATAAGATCTTTTGTAACCCCAGCCGCATCATAGAGGGTGCTGACTCGCCGAATATGTTCAGTTGTCCCATTGCAGGGAATAAAACGATGCTGTACAGGAGACATCATCTGACTAATAACCTTTGCTAGACGTGTGGCCAACATGTTTGCATATATCTTAGTGTCAGTATTAATACGTGTAATAGATCGATATGAGCCTAACTCCTTAGCTGGTTTATTTATTTATTTTTAAACTGTATCCTAGCCATAACCCAGCTGTTGGAGGGAGGGCCACCGGGTAGTCGGGGAGACTATTCCGGGCACCTTCCTACCGCAAAGGTATGGCCGAGCGCCGCTGAGAAGCCCCCTCGGGGAGGTCCTTCTCCTATGATCGTACTAGGCCCAGTAACACCACCACACAGGACTCAATAGCAGTTGCAAGATTAGATTCTTTATCGGCAGTAATACGGGCAATATTTACAGAGGGATCGAGGGATCCTATCAGAGTCTCAATGTTCATTAAGAGGATAGGGTAGCGGGACAGTCTTAGTACCAACCAGGTATGGGAGGGCTCTGTGCCAGACCTTGGATGCTGGTCTCGGAACGGCTCGGACGTGGAGAGCTGCGACGGCGTCTGCAGGGCTCGGATGGTAGTTCCGCTTAGGTCGAGCCGCGACACGGTCAGCAGGGCTCTGGTGGTAGGTCCGCTTCGGTCGAGCCGCGACGAGGTCAGCTGGGCTCATGTGGTAAGGTTCAACAAGGTCGGGCCGCGACAGCGTCAGCAGGGCCCCAAAGGTTCGTGAAGGTCTTTAAGCACGGTGGAGCCGCGACGTCGTCAGCAGGGCTCAAGTGGTGGTTCAGGGTGAGTCTTCTTTCCGTAGGGTCAGCCGCGATCCGATCAGCAGGGCTCTTGACTCCAGGATACAACTACTGCCCTGTTGTCGGGTCGCCCCAGATATAGGACGGGAGCCCTTTGATGTCCGGACCTTTGCGCCCGGAGGGGGCGGAGAGGCCGGGTAGGGAGCGGCCAGACACCCAGCAGGAGAGGCGCCAGGCCCCAGAGAGCTGTGGGGCGGTCACACCCAGGTGTGGAGAGACGGTTGGGGGTCCCATCGATACTGCCCTCCGCCGGGAGTGGGAAGGGCTCACGTGGTATCCCCCGGGCCAGGGGTTGGCGTCTCTATGTCGGGCCTCGCTGGGACCGAGGCCGGGTAGAGCAGGGTCATACAGATGGTCACGTGGAGTGAGGTGCAATCCAAGATGGAGGAGTCCCGATGTGCATGGGACCTCGTGCGGCTTAGCGCGGGGAAACAGGACCACGCCACGAGGCCGGCTCCCACACGCGTCCCCCCCAGCTGAAGGCAGGGAGAGTCACCCATCTTCTTGGGGGTTCTCCTCGCCGAGGCGGAAGAATCGGGACAGGCCATCAGCATTGGCGTGGTCATTGCCGGGCCGGTGTTCTACAGTGAAGTCCATCCCTTGCAGTGAGATGGACCAGCGCAACAGCTTGGGGTTCTCGCCCCGCATTTGCATGAGCCACCGCAAGGGCCGGTGGTCAGTCTGGACCCTGAAGTGGGTACCGAAAAGGTAGGGCCGGAGCTTCTTGAGAGCCCATACCACAGCGAAGGCCTCCCGCTCGATGGTGCTCCACCTCTGTTCTCGCGGCAGCAGTCGGCGGCTGATAAAGGCCACCGGTCGGTCGAGGCCCTTGGCGTCCAGCTGGGAGAGGACTGCCCCGATCCCGTACTCCGATGCATCGGTCTGGACTACAAATTCCTTGCTGTAGTCTGGGGCCGACAGACTCCGCGAGAGACAGGACGCTTGCCTGCGCGCTATCGAGTATGAAGTAATTGCTCCTTGCCGGGCCGATTTTGAAGTGATTAGTTCCTCCTGAGGATAAAACTTTGTCTATCCTCGCACACTTGCCGCCCTGGACTAATCCCTTATGCGGGTGTGTTCAACTCATCTATCAAACCCCTTGATATGGCACGGTTTCGATTTGATTTGAACCGTTTTTGAGAAAGAATTTATCCACCTACCAAATTCCTAGCCAGGCCGTACAGGATACAACTGCTCCTGTTTGCCTATCTTTGCACACCGCCCCACAAGTTACATTGGGCCTCCTTTTGGCTGTCACTCCCTGTCCTGATGAAGACCCGTATTGACTAGCGAATAACGCTACCTTGGGTTGAAACGTCGACATTTGTTCAAGGATCAGTTGGAAATACTCTGCATAAAAGACTCATTCAATCCATCTGCAGACTGTTTCAAATATTCGCTTAACTGGCCTCTGTAAATTATCAATACCTCCATAAGTCACACTGTATATATTACGCACTTTTCACCACAGCACTGAGCACTATATGTCACTTTGTCACAAATATGTTTCACATTTAATTTTCGACAGCCATTGTAAATGGTTATCTATGAATGATGCAATTCATAAAGCCGTTTTGAAAACTATTTATGGTCTCTATGTGTGTTCGTATAAGCAAACAAATGAAGGTTTTTTCTAGAAGTAATATTGTTTACCTGACAGAACCGTTTGTATCATTTTGATAATCTGCCCAGGTTCTGAGGGATACTGGGTTACCCCATTGTGATATTATGTAGCACAGGGGCAGCGCACATGGCCGCCTTGAGAGCATCAAACGCGGTCTGGCAGCGGGGCGTCCAGTGCACCGTCTTGGGCCGCTTCTTCGAAGTAAGTTCCGTAAGGGGGCCCACAATGCTGCCATAATCCTTTATGAAGCGTCGGTAGTAACCTGTGAGGCCTAAGAAGGCCCGGACAGCGGTTTGGGTGGCGGGAGGCTCCCACGCCTGGATGGCGTCGACTTTTAACTGGTGGGGGGCCACCTGGCCACTCCCCACCTGGTGGCCCAGATAGGTCACAGAGCCTTGACCGATCTGGCATTTACTGGCTTTAATGGTGAGCCCGGCTCTTTGGAGAGCGGCCAGGACTTCCCCAAGGTGTCCTAGGTGCGCGGCCCAGTGGTCGCTGAAGATAGCAATGTCATCGAGGTAGGCCGCGCTGAAGGCTTCGAGACCGGCCAGGACCTTGTTTACCAGCCTCTGAAAGGTCGCTGGGGCGTTCTTCATGCCGAAGGGCATCACCCGGAAGTGGTAGTGGCCATCGGGGGTAGAGAAAGCTGATCGTTTTTGTGCGCCGGGAGTGAGCTTGATCTGCCAGTACCCAGCGGTGAGATCAAAGGTGCTTAGGTAGCGGGCGGCCCCTAAGCGATCAATCAGCTCATCGGCTCGTGGCAAAGGGTGGGCATCGGTCTTGGTAACTGCGTTCAGGCCCCGGTAGTCGACACAAAATCTGAGTTTGGGGGCCGTGCCGGGGGCGGCGGCCTTTGGTACCAAGACTACCGGGCTGGCCCACGGGCTGTCGGAAGGCTCGATGACTCCGAGGGCGAGCATCTTGGCGACCTCGGTCTTTATGCAGGCTCGGACTCGGTCAGGCACTCTATAAGCGCGGTGTCGTACGGGGGGCTATCCCCCGTGTCCACGTCGTGGACGCACCAGGGGGTCACCCCGGGCGTGAGAGAGAAGAGGGCAGCGAAGGGTTGCAGCAGCTTCTGGCAGTCATGGCGCTGTTCTGGTGTCAGGGTGGCGGAGAGGCGGACGCCCTCCAAGGAGCCGTCTTGGCTCGAGGACCCCAGGAGGTCTGGTAGGGGCTCGGAGTCACTTTCACCCCCATCGTCAGTAGCCAGCAGTAAGCTTAGTTCAGTTTGGGCAAAGTGGGGCTTGAGCCGGTTGGCATGCAGGACCCGGAGGGGGTTCCTCGGAGACTCCATGTCGACCAGGTACGTGACGGGGCTCTTCCTCTCAACTACCTTGAAGGGCCCGGTCCACTTGTCCTGCAGGGCGCAGGGGTCCACGGGTGACATGACCCAGACCTGCTGGCCCGGCTCAAACTCGACGGCGGAGGCATTCTCGTCATACCAGCGTTTCATGTCTTCTTGGCTGGCTTCAAGGTTGGCTTCTGCCAGGGCCCGGAACTTCCGAGTCTGGTTCCGCAGGGTCAGGAGGTACCGGTAGACGTCGGGCGGGGCACTTTGGACGTTCGCCTCCCAACCCTCCTTGACCAGGCTGAGGGGCCCTCGGACGGGGTGCCCATACAACAGTTCGAAGGGGCTGAAGCCCAGGGACTTCTGGGGTACCTCCCGGTAGGCGAACAGGAGGCAGGGCAACAGGACATCCCATCTCCTCCTGAGGGGCTCTTCCAGGCCCTTGATCATCCCCTTCAGGGTTCGGTTGAACCGCTCGACCAGTCCGTTCCCCTGGGGGTGGTAAGGGGTAGTGAATTTATAGGTGACCCCACATTGTTGCGAGAGGGATCTCATGTACTTCGAGATAAAGTTCGTCCCCCTGTCGCTCACTACTTCTCGGGGGAACCCCACCCTGGAGAAGATGCCCATCAGGGCCCGGCCCACCACTGGAGCTGTCACAGTTCGGAGGGGGACAGCTTCTGGGTATCGGGTGGCGTGGTCGACCAGTACCAGGATGAAGCGGTGGCCCAGGGCGGTTCGGGGGTCGAGGGGCCCCACGATGTCGATCCCCACTCGTTCGAACGGGGTGCGGACGGCTGGAAATGGTTGTAGGGGGGCTTTCACTCGTCCCCCAGTCTTCCCACTAGCTTGGCAGGTCGGGCAGGACCGGCAGTGCTGGTCCACGTCTCGTCTCATTCGGGGCCAATAGAAATGGGTCACGAGGCGGCTGTAAGTCTTGTCCCGCCCTAGATGTCCGGCGAGGGGCACGTCATGTGCCAGGTTCAAGAGGAATTCTCAAAATCGGAGGGGGACCACCAGCACCCGGCCGGCCCCTAGTTCGGCGACTTTCTGCTCGCTATACAATAAGTCATCGTCCCAATAGACCCAGTGGGTTCCCGTGGGGTCCCCCGCAGCCTGCGCGGCCGCCTGCTGTCGGGCCCCCTCGAGGGACGGGCAGCCCTTCTGCTCTTGCTGGAATTGTTCGCGGGTGGGGCCCCCATCGTGGCGCCACTGGGCCAGCTCGGGGATCTCGCTGAGGGGAGCGGCCTCGTTGGAAGAAAGTTCGGACGGCCCGGCCTCCTCGTCAGGTTCCTCCGGGCCGGAGGAGGTGGATTGTTCGGGGCCCGCCGGTTTGTCGGGGGCCGGGGCCGCGGCCGGCTGGGTGGTCATGGACCGAGTGGTGGCGCAGGCCCACTCAGGTAGTCCTAGCATCCCCAGATGCTCTCGGCGCTCCACCAGGGCCCAGGGGGAGCTCTCTAGGTCGTTCCCCAGGAGGCAGTCCACCGGGGCGTCATCGCGGACAGTTACTTTTAGGGTGCCGGACACTCCTCCCCACTCGAAGGGGATTCGTGCCATCCGGCACATGCTCTCGGTGTTGTCTGCGGTCCGGACAGGGCAGAGGACATGTGGCAGGATCTGTTCGGGGGTCACCAGATGGCAGCGGACAGCGGTCACACTGGCCCCAGTGTCCCGGAGGGCCTCGGCCCGTCGCCCGTTGATGGTGACCCACTGTTGGTACTTCTGGGTGTTGCTTGGGATGGTGGCTCGGGGCACCATATCTCGGGAGCCTAGGCATACAAGCGACATGGCGGCTGGTTCCCACTTGGGGGACCCGTCGTCGTGGTTTTCCTCCTCGTCCTCTCTCTCCCCCAGGGCTGCGGCGGCTATTTGTCGGGGAGGTGGCCCCGTGGTCCCGTTCCGTCGGTTCACGGGGCAAGCCGGGTCGCTTGCATAATGGCCGGTCTGCTGGCATCCGAAGCAGGTCACTGTCGGTCGTGGTCCCGACCGGGCGATAGGGGTCCCTCTCCGGCCCTGGGTCGGGGAAGCGGGGTTGGTTGCTTGCCCTCGTGGCGGACTCCTGGGCGGCCCGGCTGGGAATTCTCGACTGCGGTGGGACCCCCCTCCTCCGCCTCGCTGGCGGGGAGGTCCCGTAGTACTCCGGGTGTAGTCCCCCACAGGGTTCCGGGGGACCCGGGTGTTGACCCATCGGTCCGCTTCGGCGGCGAGCTTCCGGGGCTCGGTCAGTTTACTGTCCAGGAGGTGTTGCCTTAGTTCCACAAAGCAGTTGTTGGCGAGGTGCTCCCAGACAATGAGGTCGAACAGTTCATTATATGAGGTGACCTTGCTCCCTTTTATCCATCCTTCCAACGCTCGGCTGAAGAAGTCCACGTATTCGACCCATGTGGTACCGGGGATCTTCTTGCAGTCCCGGAAGCGTTGCCGGTACATCTCGGCCGATAGTCCGTAGCGTGTGAGTAGGGCTTCCTTCATGTGGTCGTACGAGGTCATCACGGCGTCGGGGAGTTGTAGCAGGGTATCCCGCCCCTCGCTGAGGAACCTCCCCCATAGGCCGGCGCCCCAATCCTTCCGGGGTACCCGATGGGAGGTCATGGCTACCTCGTACGCTCGGAACCATTGCTGGATGTCGTCATTTTTATAGTACTCCTTGACGACATCCTTGGGGATGTGAACCTTTGGCTCGGTCAGGGGCAGAGCGTCCTGGGCTCCGGGGTTGCTGGTCTCCCCGGTTTTAGCTTTTAGTTCAAGTTCTTTAAGGCTCCTCTCGTGCTCGAGGGTTAGCCGTCTTCTAGCTCCCGATGCCTTTTCTTCTCCTCGATTTCTTCTTGCAGCCGTAGTTGCTCCAGGGCTATCTTTTTCTCCGCCAGTAGGAGCTCACCGTCCAGCCGGAGTCGGGCAAGGTCCATTTTGTGTGTCCGTGCCCTTTCCCGTTCTCGTATCTCTTCGTGGGAAAGGCTGGTGTCCGGGACGGTTCGCTCCCCGTTTGTCAGGGTCGTGGTCGGCAGGTTTTCGTCCCGGGCCGAGGTCCCTTCGGCTCGGGGTGGAGGGGTCTCGAGTTCTGTCCAGGCTTTCAGGGCTCTCTGCATATCTTCCTTGGTGCCCAATCCTGTGGTTGGGATCCCTTTGTCCTTGCAGAACTGTTTGAGTTCTTTGTGGGTGTATTCCTCCAGTTTCTCCACCTGGAAGGTTGCGGCCACGGTTGCTTCTTGGCCATCCATGGTTTTCTTTCCCGTCTGGTCCGGCAGTGGTTGCGTTACTTGCTTGTACGATTGCGTCTGGCTCGGATCCCGTCGCTGGCCACCAAATGTTGGAGGGAGGGCCACCGGGTAGTCGGGGAGACTATTCCGGGCACCTTCCTACCGCAAAGGTATCGCCGAGCGCCGCTGAGAAGCCCCCTCGGGGAGGTCCTTCTCCTATGATCGTACTAGGCCCAGTAACACCACCACACAGGACTCAATAGCAGTTGCAAGATTAGATTCTTTATCGGCAGTAATACGGGCAATATTTACAGAGGGATCGAGGGATCCTATCAGAGTCTCAATGTTCGTTAAGAGGATAGGGTAGCGGGACAGTCTTAGTATCAACCAGGTACGGGAGGGCTCTGTGCCAGACCTTGGATGCTGGTCTCGGAACGGCTCGGACGTGGAGAGCCGCGACGGCGTCTGCAGGGCTCGGATGGCAGTTCCGCTTAGGTCGAGCCGCGACACGGTCAGCAGGGCTCTGGTGGTAGGTCCGCTTCGGTCGAGCCGCGACGAGGTCAGCTGGGCTCAGGTGGTAAGGTTCAACAAGGTCGGGCCGCGACAGCGTCAGCAGGGCCCCAAAGGTTCGTGAAGGTCTTTAAGCACGGTGGAGCCGCGACGTCGTCAGCAGGGCTCAAGTGGTGGTTCAGGGTGAGTCTTCTTTCCGTAGGGTCAGCCGCGATCCGATCAGCAGGGCTCTTGACTCCAGGATACAACTACTGCCCTGTTGTCGGGTCGCCTCAGATATAGGACGGGAGCCCTTTGATGTCCGGACCCTTGCGCCCGGAGGGGGCGGAGAGGCCGGGTAGGGAGCGGCCAGACACCCAGCAGGAGAGGCGCCAGGCCCCAGAGAGCTGTGGGGCGGTCACACCCAGGTGTGGAGAGACGGTTGGGGGTCCCATCGATACTGCCCTCTGCCGGGAGTGGGAAGGGCTCACGTGGTATCCCCCGGGCCAGGGGTTGGCGTCTCGATGTCGGGCCTCGCTGGGACCAAGGCCGGGTAGAGCAGGGTCATACAGATGGTCACGTGGAGTGACGTGCAATCCAAGATGGAGGAGTCCCGATGTGCATGGGACCTCGTGCGGCTTAGCGCGGGGAAACAGGACCACGCCACGAGGCCGGCTCCCACACCAGCTATCCGTGGGGAGGAAGTAGTCCCTTTCTGAACTTCCTAAAGCAATTTAGCTAGAAATACTTTGAGCACCCCGTCAATGATTTTATAAAATTGTCCAGGAATATAGTCGATGCCGGTTGCTTTCCCAGATTTTAAACTGCTAAAAGCTAGTTCTATCTCTTCTATTGAAATAAACTGGTCTAGCATCTGCCTGTCATTTTCTTCAAGCAGCTCTTTACAAAAGGCATAGGGATATTTCCCCATGGCATTGGTACCTTAACTAGCCTTAGCCTACAGTTGTTGGTAAAACCGCTGAAAAGCACCCCTGATGTCAGGTGGATCAGATTTCACACCCAGCAAAGGATCCCTTATTTCCCTTATCTGGCCCCCACAATCATCTGTCTTGCTCTAATAGCCAAATTCTGACCCACCTTCTCATTATACTCGTATACTTTCTCCCGCCATACCAAATACTTATCCGCAGCTTTTTTTACCAAAATGTCAACAATCCTTGCTCTAGCATTTGCCAATTCCAGGAGAGCCATGTCAGATCCATCCCCAGTAGAAATGTTATTGCCCAATTTTAATTCAGCTTCAGTTAGGTCTGAATAAAGCCCCTCAATTAACATTTTTTCTCTTTTTTGTCATTCTAAGCTATATCTCAATGTCTCTCCCCCTCAAGCAGGCTGCAAATGTATCCCATACAAAGCTAACTTGGGCACTACCCTACTTGTCCGAAAAAAACTGGGGAATCCATGCATGGATATGATTCACATATTGTGGGTCTAAAAGAAGTACCCTTTCAAATGACCAGGAACGATCTACTCTCGGGAGCTGGGTCATTTGGAGCTCTAAGACCAGAGGATTGTGATCAGACATGACCCTTTGAAATTTCGAAATATGTGAGTGCCTAATCAGACCTTTTGAAATCAGAAAATAATCAAGTCTGACATGAACCTTGTGCGGGGCCGAAAAATATGTATAGCCAAGGTATGCCTTCATGCTCTCCTTCCATACAGCCGCCAACCCATGATTATTTGTAAATCCACAAGCACTTTATATACTTTTTGATTCCTGCTATAGTAGCTCTTACACCCATGCCTACTCTCAATGCAGGGCGGATTAATATTAATATCCCCACAAATTCTAATAGGAAAAGGCCAATACACCAGCTTGCTATTCAACCAACCAAACAGTGTTGGATCTTCTAATACCGGGCCATAAATCGTACATAACGTAAAAGAGTTCAAACCAAAGTGACACTCCGCAATAGCCCATCGGCCCAGACTATCTGAGCGGAATGGAGGAAAATCACAGATGCCTTTTTTAGACATAATGGCAACCCCCTTAGTGCGGGTTCCTTGGGCGGTGCAGCAAACCATCTAGAAGCCTAAACCACTAAGTAGAATTCTACAGGAATTCTCAATATGAGTCTCTTGGAGGTACAGTATATCCGGTTTCAGCATCTTTAAATCAAAAGCAATCCTTTGCCTCTTCCAGCTATCATTAAGCCCACATATGTTAGTAGAAACAATACAAAGTTTATTAATTTAGAAAAAACAGAAAAAAGACCAATTATAAACCTTGACCAGAACATACTGCTCGACTAATATACCACGAGATCCGTTTTATCTGTATCCATTTCTTTCCTTCATATTTGCATTTTTGTCTGCTTATACCCCCCCCCTCCCTTAGAGACCCCGCGCCACCAAACCCCAAAAACACCTAATCCCACCCCCTTAACCCTCAAATAGAGAAGAGGGTCAAGCAAAACCCTGGTGATGGCTCCTGCTAAGGTCTCTTACTTCACCCCTGTCCAGCTCTGTTGAAGAAGAAAAATAAAAAAGGACCAACGGCAAACTAGGAAACGGAGGAATAAAGACCAGAGAAAAGAAATGGAGACAAAAAGAAAAGAGAGAAAGGATCTCTCTTGTATATCCTCTAAAGATAGCCAAAATCCCAATCTAAAAAGTAAACCAAGGCAAAATCCAATCAGTCATTCGTCTTTTAGCCATTATTGCCTCCTTTGGGTCACTCTTGGCTGACATGAATCTCATCTAGGAATTCCTGAGCTTTTATTTCCGACGTAAAAGATCGGGTTCTACCATTGAAAATCACCTTTAACCTAGCGGTTAAGTAAAAAGACTTGGCACCCAACAGCTTGTAGTGGTAGAAACATCTGTCATAGGCGCCACCTCCTCTCCACTGTGGCGTGGCAGAAATCAGGTCTCACAAAGAGAGAATGGCCGTCAAAAGAGCGCCTGGCATCCGGTCGAGCTTTTTCAAAGATAGCTTGTCGTAGCAGGAAATTTCAAAAGAAAACTAGTATCGCTCTTGGCTTCTCCGCCTGACCTCCCTGTGCAGCTTTCCGTTGAACCAGAGGGAATCTGTGCACCCGCTGTATTTCTGTAGCCAAATTCCAGTTGGAAAGTTTGGGGCAGGCGCCTCTAAGCAGATTGATGATAAAGGCCCTGGCATCATTGTCCTCAGCAGTCTCCGCTATTCCCGCAAAAACACAGATTAATCCACCTCTGGCGGTTTTCAAAATACTCTAACTTCCAATGAACGTCTAAAAGCTGGGTGTCATGGCTATCCACCCGTGCTTGCGAGACACATGTGGTTTTATACAATCAAATGTGGACTCCTCAATAGCAACTGTCTGAGCTTCTATTGCCGTCATCCTCTCAGCCATATTTATGCAACATTTATTCACCTTGCAAATTGCCCCCTGGATTTTCTTTGCAACTAGGTGAGCCTTACGTGTCTCTGCTCTGGCTTCTCCTTGTACTTGCTTTAGAGTATTGTATATTATATCCATAGTAGGAGTCTCTGGGGAGGCTGGACTGGCTTGTTCAGCTGGTCGCCCCCCCACATCTTCATAAACCTGTTGGGTCACGGAGTAATCCCATACCAGATGAGATGATGCGGCTGGGGTTATGGGGGTTATTGTTATAAGCTAAAATATCCTTACTGGAAAAACTGATCTTTGTTTTCCTCTTTTTTTACAAGACGTTTTTACGTACTCGGGGGTTTAGCTCCTTCAGAGGTGCTACTATCGGAGCCACCAGAGCCCAGGTCTCCATCGGAAAAATCCTCAGTTATAACCGAGGTGTTCGATTAATCAGTTAATGAAAAAAATGTATCTCCTTGATTAGGTGAATTCATGTTTCTCACATCGAGATTGTCCAAAGGCACACCAGGCTCCACAGCAGATATGCTCGGAAAAGTTGCCTTGTTAGCCAAAGATTCTGAGGATATGGAGGGGTAGTGCTATCTCTCACTTGGTTTTCTTTACTGCTAGTGATGCAGCGCGGAGTGCAAAATCCCTCCCTACTGCCACGGACCAAAAGATCTCTCACACACACACTATCCATACATTCGCTGGTGGGGCCCATAACTCCAACACACACTCACCATCAGTCAGTGCGAGAGGCGATTATCCTTCCAAGCGCTGGATAATGAGGAAGATACCACTTTACCCTAATGAGCATCAAACCTACAAACCCTGCTCATACTCATTTGGCCCTGGATTCCACATTTGGTATTCCCCTCATAACCGGGACGGATCTGTTTGTTGTAGTTTTAAGTGAAATTCTAATACTCTAATTAACCTTTTCATTAACACATTTCAATGAATAAACAACCCAACTCATTTCTGTAGATGTTGAAATCCAAATTTATATTAATATTGCAGATTACATCATTTAATCAAGTTGCCATTCATATTTACCTATTCTGGCTAAAGTCGTCCTCTATGTAAAATTTTGCAGTCTCGCAAATCTATGCCCATCAATTTCAGCAGATTCAGTTCATCAGGAGTTTGGGCATTAATTCAGTCCGTCAAAGATTCAGGCTAACAGCTGTCCTGCAGTGTCACCGTCCTCTCCGTCAGCATATCATCAGGAATCGAAGGAGCGACATCGAATCAATCTAATTACCTCTCTATTCTGCCATAATTTATAGTAAAATCAATGTTAAAATGTATCAAAGTTTGGGCATCCGAGTTCGCTGATTGGACGATCAGGGATCATCCTTTTGGTTTCTCACGAAAGTGTCTTGTGTTATGACCCTTGTCAGTTCCGGTTCACACAACAGTCTTTGTTCGGAATACTTGGACGACGTCCCAGACTGTCCTTGAAAGGTACATGCTCATCTGGGGTCAGGTCCAGGCCACTGTGTATCTGTTGTCAGCACAGGCGCACTTCACCCAAGCCATGTTCAGCGTTGGCAGTCGGGTTAGGCACCAAAGTCAGCCATCTTTCGGCAAGCCAAAATGGTCAACTTAAGCAAAGAAACACAAAAACGTAATTAATACATAGAAATGACTAATTAAATGTTATTCCCTCGCTAATACCCATATGTGTGTGTATTTATCTAGCCAAAAGAAACACCCAATGCGGTTTATACTTAATAAATAAAGCACGAATTACATCACCAAAGCGACATATATCATGCAAAGTTCTAATTACCTATCATTAGAATGCGTAGAAAATTTAGTTTACGCAATTAATTAGGCCATGCAGATGCAAATCCCACGTGTATTTCGGTCATTAATAAGGTTGATTAGTTATTTCCACATCGCTCCAAACCATTAGTACGATTATAATTAATCTAATTAATAAATTGACATGCAAAATGGGGTGGGTATACAAAATTTTGCATAACCCGCTCCAGCAATCCTCCCTTTGGTGATTTTATCACCACACAATTTTTTATTTTTTCTGTCTTACGGAATCTCAAAAATGTTTTCTTGCTCTTAATCAGAATTCAGTTTCACCTACGTCTTCTCTTTTTACTGATTCATACATACTCTCCTTCCACTCCTCCAATCCTATTTCTTCAATTTCTCTTTCTTGTTTCTTATCTTTTCTTTTTGAATTTTCACTTTTTATTCTTTTCTTATTTTTCTTATTTCTACAACACATACAACATAATCTTATCATTAAAACTATGCAGATTACACATGTTAATGGAAACAATATTTTACCTATAAGAGTACTACCTTTTTTCACTAAGAAATTCTTAATAGCAGCTATTTTCTTTCCAATTCTTTCCCAAACACCTTCAACCTCCAGTGGTGCAAGTTCATCATGCAATTCAGTAATATTCTTAATATAAGTTTTCAGATCTTTGCTTTCCTCAGGAATGTAAGTACAACAATGTTGAACTTTCAACATTCCACAGACTCCACCCTCTTTTGCCAATACAATATCAAGGGCAAGTCGATTTTGCATTACCATAGCACGCATGGCAACCATCTCAGTGTTAACCAATAAAAATCCTCCAGCGGTGCTTGTTGACAAGCGATCCACTACTGTTGACAATTTTCTAATTTTGTTTGCATTCAGAGTTATTCCCACTGCTGGTATCAATGCCTGAAAAATATCACCTACAATTTCTGCCCAAGATTCTCTCTTGGTTCTAGCTAAATGATTACTTAAGCTATGTACACCATCTTCTCCTCTATCCATATGAAAGATTTTTGGAAAGACCAGGCCTACGTAACATGTGCCATACCAATGGTCTGGGAAACGATAATATGCCCTGTTCCCACAAATAAAATATAGTCCAGGAAAGACTGGATCTCTTCCACCTTTGAATCCCCATCCACCCATGATTCGATATGTATCATGGCACTCACTATTACCTAGAAAATAATTATCATACGCAGTTTGATTCCTTCGAATGCAAAATTTTCCTTTCTGAGGCCAATCTAAAGCTATAGTTGGACTAGCTTCTCCTTTCAAATGTTTTTCTTTCTCTATATCCCAGATTGTTTTCTCCACTTTCCCTTCTGCTGCTTTTCTTTGCATTTTCAATCTTCTTTCCTCAACCATATCTAGGAATGTCTTTTCCTCCTTCTTCAGACTGCATGTTAGATTATTTCTAAAAATATATTCTAATGTTAGTTCCTTTGTTTCTAAAAAGAATTCACCTAATACCTTAGCAGGTTTTACTTTGTTCAATTTATTATAAGAAGGCACTTGCGCAAAAATGTTATCTACATCTGAAAAATAATATTCTAATTTCCCTGTCTCATAAAACAAACTAGCTATTACACTACATGTTATACCATACGTTGCCGGAAGGTGATGATAGGTCACTCCCTCAGAAACAGATGCAGGTAACTATACATACGTAGCAGTCCCGTACGTCCATTGTCTTTACATATTCATACAATAATTTTGAAAACACATTATTAGAAAAATCTGTTATTGACCTGTCTTTATGCAAATAATTTTTACCTATTGTAGTTGGAACTACTTTTGGAATTTTCCCTATATTAGTTTTGTTCTCACTATGTCATTCTAATGTATCTATAGTAGCCTTAAAAGAAATGACAAGAGCAAGGATGCTCCATAAAAGCATTAATAATCCTGTACAACAACAACACATTTTACACCATCTTTTCATGAATGTACATCTACCTTTACTACTTTCTATGTTAGCCATCTTGTTAAAATGGACCGTGTCTTTTGACTTAGCCTCTTTTACTTCACAACTAGTTTTCCTAACCTAAGGTTCTAACACCTATTTGGTTCTACCAGTCACTATTTTTAATTCAATATCTTGTTTTCTTCATCAATAGTTTTCTTAACTTAATCAGTTTGGCATCTCATCGTTCTTCACTCTCCTCTCGTCTTCCAAATATGGATTTTCCTGAACTTCCGTTGCTTCTTCTCCAATGTCGGACAAGAGAACTCTCAGGATTTCCGATTCTATTTCATCCTCAACCACTTTCAGTACAGTCTCCTCTGGATTTCCTTGACTATCTGCCTCTTCTCCCTGTTCAGGCAGAGCCACGTATGTCCATTCTGGTGACTTATACTTCTGGTTAGGTTTCCTTGTTCTTCTACTCTCTTTGTCTTCAGTTAATTCGTCTTCTTTTGATTTTTCTTGACTTGTCACTTCATTCACCTGTTCAGCTCTTGGTGAATTCACTCGTGTCAGTCTGTATCTCAGTTTCCTTATTTTATTGGGCCAAACATCATCTCTTGCAACTCTTTTTACTTTACTTCCTTTGTCATTCTTTTCATTCCTCCAAGCTCTCTTTCTTAGAAATCGACCTTCAGGTATTTCATTTTCACTCTCTTCAGACTCTGTCTCAACTTGCTTTGTCTTTTCAGCGACTTCTTCTTCCATCACTTGTTTTGTTTACCCTACTTCTGTCCCTCCTCGGGTCTCCGGCACGCAATCTTCCTGCTGGCTACTTGTCCCTTCACCTAACTGGATGTTGCAGTTCCCTACACCTCCTCGGGGGTCTTCCGCAGAAATCTGTCCCTCTCTCTCTGTACCTGTCCCTTGTTCACTTAGGTTTGTTATTTCAGGTGGCATTTCTCTATCTCTCATCTGGTACTTCCTTTTCACAAATTTCTTTTGTTGCGTCTTCAATACTCTTCCTCTTTTCGTCCTGCGTTCCTTCTTGGAACCCTTGCTCGTTTCCAGAATCACTAGATTCGGAAATCTGCAATCTTCTCAGAGCGATACTTCTGAGGACTAAAGCTGATCTTTGTTCTGTTTCCCCCCTTTCAGAGTTTCCTTGTGTCTTTGACCCTTCGTCATCTGATTCAGTGCTTTATTCTGATTCATCAAAGTATTCTTTTCCTGTGCTGTCCACCGGATTTGGAATTCTCATGTATGACTGGCATGGATCCAGTTTTTCAGTCCAGCACACTTCACAGCTGTGGTCGTGGTCAAAATGACTTGTCGTGGTTTTCCCCACCTTGGAACCAGACAATTTCTTCTTCTGTGGACTTTTATCCTTACCCAATCACCTGGGCTCAGATCATGGGCTTGCTTCTTTTCAAGTGTGGTGGCATCTGGTCCAACCTGATGAAACACAGAATGAACTGCGTCAGCCAGGCCTTTACAGTATTCCAACACCATGTCATCAGAAATTGTCATCAGCTTGTTGAATGGTATAAACACATGTCTCATTGCACGGCCCAGGATTATTTCATGAGGACTTAATCCTGTAGTTCTGTCTGGAATTGACCTTATTGTCATTAGTACTAGAGGCAAGACATCAGGCCATTTTATACCTGTGGCCAAACACATTTCCCCTATTCTATTTTTGATAGTACCATTCATCTGTTCAACCACACCAGAAGCCTCTGGTCGGTAGGCACAATGTAGTTTTTGTTGTACATTCAATGCTTCACATATTAATCCTACAATCTCGTTATGGAAATGTCCTCCTCGGTCTGACTCAATTGTCACTGGGAACCCGAACCTGGGGATGAATTCTCTCAACAGTAGCTTGGCTATTTCTTCTTGTTGGGAATGCTTCCACCCACCTGGGGAATAGACAGACCACTACCAAAACATACCTCAGTCTGTTACAGGGAGGCATCTCAATTAAATCTACTTGCATTCTGGTGAAAGGCCCTCCTTCTCGACCTATTGTTCCCAGACTCGCTACGGTCTTCCTTCCAGGATTGTACTGCTGACATATTAAGCATCTCTGACAAAGACTTTCTGCCACAAGTCTGAATTTTGCATTGTACCAGGTCTGCTTAAATGACCTGATCATGGCATCTCTCCCAATATGTCCCTGGCCATGATACATCCGTGCCAAGGTAGACATCATGCTACCAGGCATAACTGGTCTTCCATCTCAAAAGACCCACACATGATCCTTTTCCCTTGGGGCACAGCCTGCTTTTACCCACTGTCTCATTTCCTCATCTCCTGCCTCATCCTGCAATTGTTTTACCTCTTCCCAAGTTCCCACAAGATTAGTGAACATCAATGAGCAAGAAGACATTTCTCTTTCCTTAGCCCGATTGACTGAATTCTGATTTTGTGCACAATACTGTGCCATGTCGTTTGCATACCTATTCCCAGTGGCAATATAATCACCACCATGACTATGTGCAGCACATTTTACAACAGTCAATTGTTTAGGCAGCTGTATCGCCTCAAGCAATTTTCCAACCACTTCTGCATTCTTAATGGGAGTTCCACTCGAGGTCAGGAAACCTCTTTGTAGCCATAGTTGGCCGAAGTCATGAACAACCCCAAAGCCATACTGGCTGTCAGTTATCACAGTCACTCTCACACTCTTCCCAATCTTGCATGCTCTAGTCAAGGCCACAAGTTCAGCTACCTGGGCTGATTTCACTCCTTTCAAATATGATGCTTCAATTACTGCTGCGACTGTACATACTGCATATGCTGCACTTAGCACTCCTTCATCCGTTCTCAAACATGACCCATCAACGAACATCACAAAATCACTTTCTGGCAAAGGTACATCTTTTATGTCTGGTCGTGGTTTAGTATAAAAATCAAGTACATCCAGACAATCATGATCAACTTTATCTCTTACCTCCACAATCTCACCATCAGGTAACAATGTTGCGGGATTCACATTCACACATCTCGCAAGACTCACATTAGTTGCACCCAATATGACCTTCTCATACTTAGTCAGCTGACTGTGTGTCATATACTGAGTTCGACTCCTTGTCAACAGAATTGCTACATCATGAGGTACAAACACTTTCAATGGATATTCCATCACAATTCCTTCACTCTGATCCAAACTTCGACATGTTGCAGCCACTGCTTTCAAACATCCAGGTAAACCTACAGCTACTGGATCTAGCATTGATGAAAAATATGCGATTGGTCTTCTCATTTTTCCATGCTTCTGGGTCAACACAGAAAGCGCACATCCATTTCTCTCACTGCAATACAACTCAAATTCTTTTTCATAGTCAGGCATGCCTAATGCAGGTGCTTCACACAAACAATCTCTCAATTGTCTAAATGCTGCCAATTCTTCTTTGTTTAATTCACAGGGATCTTTCACATCACTTCTCGTCAATCGCACCAAAGGCTTTGCGATCAAGGAAAAGTTCCCTATCCACTGACGACAGTATCCAACCATTCCCAAAAACATTCTCACTTCTGAGTCATGGGAGCCCTCATTCCTTTTATTATTCTGATTCTGTCTATGGTTATTTTCCTTAGTCCTTTCTCAATGTTGTTTCCCAGATACTGCACTTCCTTCTTGCAAAACTGTAGTTTCGCTGGTGACACTTTAAGTCCTCCATCTGCCAAATGATTCAGTAAGGCTATTGTATCTGCCTCACAGGCTTGATGTGTTTTTGACGCCACCAAAAGGTCGTCAATATACTGTACCAGTACAGAGCTTTCAGGCATTTCTAGACTCTCCAAAGATCTCTTTAACAACTGATTGAATATTGAGGGGCTCTCTGTATACCTCTGTGGGATTCGGCACCATGCCAAAATACGCTCACCAAAACAAAATGCAAAAATTTGCTGACTGTCATGGTGCAACGGGATGGAAAATAAAGCATGACACAGATTAATTACTGTGTACCATTCTGCATCATGGGGAATCTGATATAAAATCACTGATGGATTTGGTACAATGGGGCATCATGATACCACAATTTTGTTCACCTTTCTCAAATCTTGCACTATCCTGAATTTCCCATTAGGCTTTTTCAGTCCCATTATCGGTGAATTACATGGACTACTCATTATTTCTCTCAAGATTCCTTGTCTGATCATTTTCTCTATTATAGGAGTTACACCTTCAATTATTTCAGGTGTCAATCTATACTGTGGAACATTTGGATATGTTACTCCTTCTTTTACAGTTATTTTGACTGGATCTACATTTCTCATTAGTCCTACATCCTCCCCAGTGATATCCCAAACCTCTGCCTTTACAGAGTTTATCAGTTCTTTTGGTAATTCATCAGGGTTGAATACAGCATATGTTTCAGTAACTTCACTTTCTCTGTTAGCTAGGGTCATTTTATACAATACATCATCTGGTGTTTCAAAAGCTATTCCATCCGGAGTACAAAATATAGTGCAATTCATTTTGCACAACAGGTCCCTACCTAATAAATTCACAGGACTGGTGTCACACACCACAAAGCGGTGCATTTCTGAAAATTTCCCTATGCTGACTTTCACTGGTTCTGTAAGATATATCTTAATTTGCCGGTTGGACACACCAACTACTTGGATCGTTTCATCCGAGAGAGGAAGATTCTTAACATCAGCTGATCTAACAGTTGATCGAGTAGCACCAGTATCTACTAGGAAAGTAATATTTTCATCATTAACCCTCCCATCTACAAAAGGTCCTGTCTGGTCTACTTCTAGAGTTGCGCCAAGTACGCACTCTTCTTCCTCCCTTCGGCACCGTCAATAGCCCTCTTCTACGTCACTCTCATCACGTTGAGGCCAATACTGTGAGACAGCGCTAGCGCGTGGCAGCTTATTTACCTGATCTTCATTGTAGAATCCCGATTCCCTACTATACTTTTTTTTTTAAACTTTCTTTATTCGTGTTTATGCATATAAACATGTACAATTTAAGCATGAGTCAATATCATAAAAGATAACATTTTTTCAGAGCATAGCATGAGTTGACAGCTCTCCAATTTTCACACATTAGCCCAAATGGAGCCCGGAAAAACGAGACACATTACAGTGTTCCTTATTAATAGGGTATAAAATGGATCAATCATAAGTGTACACACCAAGTCAGCGCAGAGCAGCAGCATTAGCCCTCCTCCTGCATGTGTGCAACAATATCTTCCCACACCTCATCCGTTAACATTTAGTTGCATCTCATGTGATAGTATCAACAGTGACATCACAGCTGTCTTCCCTACTATACTTCTGTGTGTTTCTGCTCTGTGGAAAAGGCGGCTTTGGCACCCGATTCTGTGGGGGAACAACTTGCTGCTGTTGCTGCAGTTGACCACTCACCTCATGCTGCACCTGTGGGTTCAATGATGGATTTTCATTGTTAGTACTCGGGGGAAATTTACACTCTGATTTCCAATGCCCTATCCTGCCGCAATTATGACACGGAAATTTTTTTAGCCTCTTCAATGTTCCCTTTGTATTTCCCATTATTAAATTTTGGCTTGGTCCCTGCCTGTTCCACCAATTGTGCTTCCTGTCTCTCCGCTACCTTTACCTGTGCCCACATTGCCTTCTCCTTTAACTTCCGCTGTTTTGCTTCAATTTCATCACTGAAGTATTTAGCATGTCTCAATACTTCATCTATTTTCTCATTTTGCCAATCTACCATATGCTGTTTAATCATTTCACCAATTTCTGGTCGCAAACCATATACATACAAATCTGTATACAAAATGGCTCAAATCCTTTTCACTCAGAATCTCGTCTCCGCTAAACTGCTTAAAAGCTAGTATTAGCCTCTCATAGCATGCATGTACTGACTCTTTACTTTCCTGGTGTGTTCAATCAATTTTTACCCAGTCTGTTTCTTTAGAGGGCACTTTATTTTTCAAAAATACCATAACCTGCTCATATTTCTTCATTACCTCGGGGTCTGGTGCTCCTGTTTTAGGATCCCTAGGATATTCCTTGGTTGGCCAATTTATCATCAATTTGCACTCTGACCATAGATCTGCTGGTACTATTATGTCAAACAAACTATTCAAATCAATCCATAGTACTTTAGACAATTTCACAAATCTGTCTGTCTGTACCACTCGACAGGCTTTTCGCGTAGTCGAGGGAAGTCATTCGTAAATGACAAAATATCCTGTCTTGTCCATGGGACATGTACATATCCTCCTGGAATCTCTCTCATAGGGCGCTCTGTCACTACCTTCTCTTTTTCTCTTACAGGAAAGGCTGAAAATGTCTTATGAGGCATCATCGCGTTTTCTATACCACCTGCTTCTCCATTTATCCACATCTCCCCATTTTCTCAGCAAAATGATTATGTCCTTAATTTGACCTATTCGTCCTGTGGTGTTCATATTTTCAATATCCTTTTCAGTGAATTCTACTCAATATGGTTTCTGTAAGGCTTTTACCTTTTCAATATCAATACCCATTTCATTTGCCACTTCTTCTAACCTTTCGTGCAAGTTTTTCGCTCTCCAGGTTGCACTTTTGCATAGAAATAATAATTCTTCATCCTGATATGTTTCAATTTTTCTGTCGGGATAGTCCCTACGATTAATTCTTCCAATACCATTCGTAACTTGGCCACATCAATTGATTGGGATTCTTTGTCTTTCCTCTGCAAGCTTCTCAACCATTCACTTAGCTCATCTGTTGATGGTCCTACTGGTTTTTCTACACTTCCTTGTCCAAAATCATTCTGTGTTTCTGACACTGTCTATCATTGTCATATGTCTCTCTGCACAATTCTGATCTACAAATGAATTATTTGAAAAATTTGGTTCCATTACACTCATAGTCTGTCTCCATGGATTCTTTTTCTGACTCACTCTTGGTTGTTCTACAGGGTTACTATTTCTGTAAGGGACTGTCAAACAATGCTCACTGTCCTTCTGTTTTTCAAAAATAGGCATTACTGGACCTATTGTTACTGGAACAGTTACAGCTTCTAGATTCTTGGTCAATTCTCTTATTTTCTCAGTTAATTCCAGGGTTGTTTTTGCTAATTCTACAGAATTTTCTCCATCTGTTCTTCCTTCTACTCTCTTTTCTACTTCCCTGGTACCACTGTTTTTACTCAAACTTAGGGATTCTGGTTCCGACTTTATAAACCGCATGGTTTCTTTCATTGGGGCACTTGGAGTTAACATTTCTGGTTCTGATCGATACGGTGGTGGATCTTTATAAAACATCATCAAGAACATCATCCTCAGACTCATTCGCTCCATACCCTCTCGATTCCAAATTATTCCTCTTTTCTGCACACTTTCGACCTTCATTCTCTCCTACAGTTCTTACAGGGAACACACCCTCACTCATACTCGCATCTCGCCATCTTTTCATTTAATCACCATGTGTTTCGTGTCCGTATGGTCTTCCAAACCAGTACCTATATCATCTACCACTTCTTTGTCTCTCGTTCATGGATTTCGTCTTCCCATTCTGTCAAAGCCTCAAACTGTGTCGGTCTAGGTCTTGGTTCCAAATTCATCATTTTTCACCGTAAATTTCTTAAAACAGCCAAATTAAATGAACCATGCTCGGGAAAGGCTAATACTCAGTCGTCCTTGGTGTATCTCACCCAGTTATCTAACCAAATACAAGTAAGATGCCCATATTTCGCAATCATAAAAGATGCAGGGGTTTTCGGTGGAGGAAGTAAATGTCCTTCCCTAGTGTTAACTGGTTAGTCTTTCTTAAACCACTTCTTAATTCTCCCTAACCAGGTTTTCTCCTCCTTCTCTGGTGGGTCATAATACATTTTCTTGTCTTTCGCGCAACACTAGTCCCTCTTTACAACTGTACCGCTAATCTATCCAATCACAGCGCTGTCGCAGTCCAACGTCCTCAGGGTCGCACGATGCTGTAAGGGGTCCACCTCCTGATAACCCCTTGGTCTGGTATTAGTATGACAGACACAGAAGGGTGATCAGGCGAGGGAAGGAAAGGAAGGGAACTGCGGGGAGGGAGAGCTGAAAGAGAAAGCACAAGCGTTTTGGTTAGGACAACCCCTAAAACCCCCTTACTCCCTATCTTTCCCCTGCTGTACCTGTAAATTAAAGAGGGCACTCCTGCCTGGCGGACCCGGAGAGCCGAGGATCAAGACTGTTCAGAACCTAGAGAAAGGGACACGGTTTAGCCTGCGAATACCCCCTATAGGCAACAGCCCTCTGGTCCTCTCCCAGAACAAACGGACATACCACAAATCTGGAACCTCGGGTATAACAGGGGGAGGGGATGGACGTATGCCAGAAGTCTCCTCTCCGCCCCTGTTTATAAGACAAAGAAACAATTGAGGTGCAGCGAAGCGTCAGACCATAATGCTGCCTGCCGCTACTTCCACGGATTCTGCACGAACCCAGAGCGCTATTCCCATACTTCTGGGAGGGCGCTAGCCAAAGGCAAAATCCCCTCAGCGTCTCGGGGGCAATTCCTCCGATAATCCAGCGGGCGTGCCTTGCACTGTTCCCCTGGAAAGATTCTCACTGTTGCATGAACAAGGGGCGACTCTGCTCCTTCGAGTCGCTAAGTACAACTGAACATGACCATCATCAGTAGTTTACACCGCCACAACGGTTCCGCAATGCCACGGAAGGCGTCCAACGGAACCGCAGCGGTAAAGTCACAAACTTGCTCTTCGCAAGGACCGGGAACACTACTCGCTACAATGTAACACAATCAGCGCAAATGCAAGGTTGGTGCAGAGCACCCCTACCAGCACGCCAATCGTCCTCACTCGAACACGTCCTCGCGGGAACCTGGAACCAAAATAACCGGCACCCGCTCGATGCCGGATGTTCCCTTTTCTGCATCTTCGCTACGTGCGTGATGACGTTGGAGCGTCATCACGCAATGCGCACCGGGACTTGTAGTTCTTTCTCTCCCGTGTGCCTTGGGCTGTCAGTGCTCTCCTGTGAGCCACAACAAGCGCGACCTCACACTAACGCACCTATTCAGAGCGTCCACGTCTCTATCACAGTCCTCGAATCGTAGCGCGACTCTCACTAACGCACCAATAAGGAGCGTGTACGTCACCCTGTATTTCTCCACTCCTAGCGCGGCGTACACTAACGCACCAATCTAGTGCGTTTCACAGTTCCGACCGACTGTCCAATCCCAGCGCGGTCGTTCTGACGTCAGCAGCCGCTGCGGCAGCTCCTGCTCCTGTCTACCCCTCCTTTACAAATCCACTCAGTATGTTTTTGTTTCAATTTCTACACTTCTGTTAGTAACAACATAGAAACATCTCCATTGTCCGCTTCGCTAATCAAAGAACAGCAAAAAGACCTTTCTCACTAGAATTCCGTCTTTCCCGAGAGCAGCGCTTACCTCTGCCCTACTACAGAATCATTACTTCCGTTGATAAAGTAGCACATCCCTCTACTTCACCCTTCTAACAAGCATTAGCTAATTGTTTCTCCAGTATTTAAGACACATAGTTGGAGACCCAAAGCTCCTGAGAAATAAACCTAGAGTTTCGCAATCAACCCAAATGCCTTTGCATTCACACTCGCTCATACAAGAAAAATGTAGTACATTCACGCAGAATCCTGTCTTTCCCGAGAACAGAGAACAGTCTGTCCTACTACAGAATTATGACATACGTTAACAAAGCAGCGCTTACCTCTCCTTTGTCCTTCTAACAAGCTCAGAGAGTACCCATTACCTTTCCAGTGATAAGCGTTATCGGAATGCCAGTTGGATCCCTGGTACCTAAGACCAGAACTTCACAGGTAACCTTCGCTATCATACACACTTCTCTCACACAGAATATGTCTCTAATGGTAACACACGACGATGCTACCGAATCGAACCCAGACAATGCGCCGTGCAACTTCACTTGTCACACGTTTCCCCTATGTACCTACAGGGCAACAACAACTCCGTCTTTCCCGAGAGCAGCGCTTACCTCTGCTCTATTATGGAACCGTTACAAACTTCCGACTTCCTACATCCCAGAAGCCGTACCAACAACATTAAACTCGACGCAACTCAACATAGAGTGTTAGTACATAAATCAATACCAATCAATTACCAAAATCAATAAGCAATGTACAAGCAATAATCACTAAACCAAACAATAACAAACCATCATACTGCTACCAGAAAAACTGATGCAGCGCGGAGTGCAAAATCCCTCCCTACTGCCACGGACCAAAAGATCTCACACACACACACACACACACTATCCATACATTCGCTGGTGGGGCCCATAACACCAACACACACTCACTATCAGTCCGTGCGAGAGGAGATTATCCTTCCAAGCGCTGGATAATGAGGGAGGAAGATACCACTTTACCCTAATGAGCATCAAACCTACAAACCCTGCTTATACTCATTAGGCCCTAGATTCCACATTTGGTATTCCCCTCATAACCGGGACGGATCGGTTAGTTGTAGTTTTAAGTGAAATTCTAATACTCTAATTAACCTTTTCATTAACACATTTCAATGAATAAACAACCCAACTCATTTCTGTAGATGTTCAAATCCAAATTTATATTAATATTGCAGATTAAATCATTCATTTAATCAAGTTGCCATTCATATTTACCTATTCTGGCTAAAGTCGTCCTCTATGTCAATTTTTGCAGTCTCGCAAATCTACGCCCATCAATTTTAGCAGATTCAGTTCATCAGGAGTTTGGGAATTAATTCAGTCCGTCAAAGATTCAGGCTAACAGCTGTCCTGCAGTGTCACCGTCCTCTCCGTCAGCATATCATCAGGAATCGAAGGAGCGACATCGAATCAATCTAATTACCTCTCTATTCTACCATAATTTATAGTAAAATCAATGTTAAAATGTATCAAAGTTTGGGCATCCGAGTTCGCTGATTGGACGATCAGGGATCATCCTTTTGGTTTCTCACGAAAGTGTCTTTTGTGTTATGACCCTTGTCAGTTCCGGTTCACACAACAGTCTTTGTTCGGAATACTTGGACGACGTCCCAGACTGTCCTTGAAAGGTACATGTTCATCTGGGGTCAGGTCCAGGCCACTGTGTATCTGTTGTCAGCGCAGGCACACTTCACCCAAGCCATGTTCAGCGTTGGCAGTCGGGTTAGGCACCAAAGTCAGCCATCTTTCGGCAGGCCAAAATGGTCAACTTAAGCAAAGAAACACAAAAACGTAATTAATACATAGAAATGACTAATTAAATGTTATTCCCTCCCTAATACCCATATGTGTGTGTATTTATCTAGCCAAAAGCAACACCCAATGCGGTTTATACTTACTAAATAAAGCACGAATCACAATTACATCACCAAAGCGACATATCATGTAATGTTCTAATTATCTATCATTAGTATGCGTACAAAGTTTAGTTTACGTAATTAATTAGGCCATGCAGCTGCAAATCCCACGTGTATTTCGGTCATTAATAAGGTTGATTAGTTATTTCCACATCACTCCAAACCATTAGTACGATTACAATTAATCTAATTAATAAATTGACATGCAAAATGGGGTGGGTATACAAAAGTTTGCATAACCCGCTCCAGCACTAGCACCCCCTTCAAATTAATCCACTGTCCCCTCTTGCCCATATGCCAGCACGCCTGGGATAAAACTTGGAGTAGCTCCCTCCTCAGCCTCCAGCTTATCCTCCTTATTGGTACTCTCAGATAGGCTTTTATCTGCTTCTGGCATCAGGGTTAATCTGTTTTACAAAACAATAAGATGCACAACAGCTGACCAAAGTCAAGCACCTCAATTCCAATAATTGCGTGTGTCAAAAATCAAGTGCAACAACTCCCCGCATCCTCTGTCGAAAGATGCCAAATCAATAAACCAGTCCAAAAAAATGGAAGGTGCACTCTAGTAGGAGTCAAACAGGAAACGCACTTGTGGTCCAAATAAATTCTTCTTTTCTTCACAGTTGTTTTGCCAAAAAAGGCACACAGCCAACACGTTTCGTTCCCCCAGTTCAGGCGGACCGACAAGCCGGGTGACCAAGCTGAAAATTAAGGGAATTAAATGCTGTTTAGACTCTGCCTGTGAATGTCTGCCAGTAATGGCCCGGAAGTCTTTTGGTGACCTCGGATTCTCTATTGAGTTGTCTGTGGAGACTCCAGCTTTCGCTTTCCATTTAGGATCCGTGTCATTGCCACTATTCCCCTTCAAGTCCGTAGTTCGGCACACTGAAGGAACTACGGACGGTGGATCTCTCCGGTCTTTCTCCTTTCCTTGGGCAGCTTATTGGTGTTTACGAGGCAGCATGGCGATAACTGAACCGCCGCTCCGTAAGCCTACAGCCGTCTTCAATGAGCCTAGTCAGAATCCGCACGACCTGTTGTCGCACTTTCCCAGAGCGAGCCAGAAAGTCCAGAAATGCACACAGTCTGCACAGGGGGGGTCTGTTTCATGCCTGGTCTCTCTCCAGTGTACAGCGGTAAGTCCAATCCCAAAATAATAATCCTAAAAGGCTGTCTAAGGGCATCATATCACCGGAGCTGTGTGGAGTGAATAGCGCAGCGTTCTTAGCAGCAGCCATCTTGCTCCTCCGGCCTGCTGCATAATCCCCTGATAATCCGTACACAAATCCGGGTGTTTGAGAGCCAGACTTGTGGAATAAAGTCTCTGCAGTGCAACACCGGCAGTATAATGAACTGCCTGTGTGGAGCCCGTATTAACGAGGTCAACGGCAGAGGCCTGGCGGAAGGAGCAAGCCGGGACTTCGAGGGCTGACGACTGGGTGCCATACGAAGGGCAATCACGGAGAAGCAAGTGGCAAGAAGCAGCAAAGTGCCATTCCCTAGTCAGCCATGCAACATATCCGCCCCCCTCACCCCCGAGAGGAGGGATCAGGGCAAGAAAACTCCAGGGAATGGAAGATCCCGGGCCTGCGGCACAAACCGGGAGAGAAGCGGCTCCGCGGCAAGAAGCAAAGGGCGCCTGAAAATGCCGCCAGCTATCAGGCAGGACGGCAGGTTTCCCCGCTACAGTACAACACCAGTGGCATAGCAAACCTCTCCTGTGCAGAGCCCACTCCATCGAGGTTTACAGTAGAGGCCTGGCAGAAGGAGCAAGCCGAAACTTCGAGTACCGCTGACGAATGGGTGCCGTACGAAGGGTAAACACAGATAGGCAAGTGGCAAGCAGCAGCACAGCAGGGGACGGCTCCCCTAGTTAGTTGCGCAGCATATCTGCCCCGCACCCTTCCCCCATGAGGAGGGATTGGGGCAATAGAATGCAGGGAAAAAGAAGATCACAGGCCCAGGACACAAACCAAAATAGAAGCGGCTCCGCAGCAAGGAGAACAAGCATTGGCATAGCCAATAGGTCTCGCATTTGGGACCTTTTAAGTCTTTAGTTATGCAGCACAATATCCTTGGTGCAACATCAACTGTTGCATGGCTAAACACTTATAAGGTACAAGGTTTAGCCATGCAACAGCTGATGTTGTTGCACCAAGGATATTGTGCTGCAAAACTAAATACTTATAAGGTCCCAAAAGCGAGACCTATTGGCTATGCCAATGCTTGTTTAAAGTGGAACAAGAGAGATTGCATGAAAGCGGGTGCCGTGAAACAAAGTGTGGCGCCCGTGCCCATAAATGTATTGCGTGTTTGCGAACAAAGGAGCATGCTAGTAAATAAGTAATTGGCGCCCGGCGCTAGCGCCATGTTAGAAAATAAGTAATTGTCTCCTTTAGTAAGTGAGAAGAGACGTCTGCGAGGAGTTCTTACATCATGTTCAGTTGCAATGGGGGTAGAGGCTCGGTCTTGCTGGGCTCCCTCCCACCCCACCCACCTCTTAAAACATGCAGTTTGATCCGTAGCAGCAAAAGTTGATCAGCAGCGCCGCTGCTGCTTTTTAAACGTGGACCAAGAGAGATTACATGAAAGCGGGTGCCGTGAAACAAAGCGCGGCGCCCGTGGCCATAAATGATATTGCCTGTCTGCGAGTAAAGCAGCATGCTGGTAAATAAGTAATTTGCACCCGGAGCTGGCGCCATGTTAGTAAATAAGTAATTGTCGCTGGGCATTAGAGCACATAAAAGAAATTGCCTAGGCGGGCGCCATGTTACCACAAGCGTTGGCCGCTTTCGCAGCGATCGCCCGCAAGTGGTGCGTGAGTGTGTGTAGCAGGAAGTGGGATAAGGGAGGGGGGTAGCATGGTGTGCACTTTTGCGGCCGCTTTGATGTTCTCAGTGGCCGCGCGGCTCACTGAGAACATCAAAGCAGCCGCAAAAGTGATCACGATGGACGACAAATGGTGTGCGCGCCCGGCGCACATGCACTGTAGGTGGAGGCCTCAAAGAAGCACTAGTTTGCACTTCCAAATGCCGCTTACTAAAACTCTTGCCAGAGCAGCGCTAAAGCGCTGGCTCAGGCGAGACCTAAAAAGAGCACCTGGAAATGCCGCCAGCAATCAGGCAGGACGTCCGGTCTCTCCAGGCGTGTGGGTGGTGGTGGGGGGGGGGGGGGGGGCCGAGCCGTATAAAATTGGATAACACCAAGAACAGCTGAATTAGTGCACAGCTAGGCAATCGGAAGGTGCAGATAGGGCTCTACGGACACCAAACGACCAGTAGAGGCCAGCAGCACAGTGACAAAGAATGGGCAGTAGCTAAAACAAGAAGCGATGGGAAAAGGCTAAATAGCATCACGAAATTTAGGTGGGTCTGCTAGAAGCGCATGTACAAGTTTGAGCAAAGTGAAGGCCTCAACTGCCAAAGTAGGGCCCCTGTTCCTGCTCCCCGCTCCCCCCTCCCACAAAACACAACATCAGTAGATGGAGACTTGAATGGCAAGCCATACTTGAATCAACTCCTTTGCAAGCTCAAAGGCGCAGGAAGCTAAGCTCCCGAAGGAGGAAAACACTGGAACACAGGCCCTGTATCCCCCACTGGGGAGAGGCCCGACAGACCGCGCGGCAAGGACTTGTGCCCACAGTCAGGTGGCAGTCAATACCCCCAGTCTACAGGAGCCTTGGCAGGAATCCCCCAAACAACCCTTCTACTCCAGGGGCATGAAGGGGGGAGGGGGGGGGGGGGGGGGTCGAGAGGGCCACATCAAACCAAACTTGACAAGTACACGATGTGCAAGCCCCAGATTGCCGATGCAACTGTGATCACACAGCCCGCTATAGTGTCCCGCCACAAAAGGAGACTGAAGATCCCTCCCTTAAAGACATAATGGAAGCGATCATGGCAGTCTGAAATTTGCTAGAACAAAGACTGCACACGGTCACAATTGCAATCTTGCTACTTAGGGCAGACCTCGGAAAAATGAGATACAAGGTTACCACTTAAGAGACTACCAGGACAGGGCTCCAGGGAGACTCGAAAACCCTGCAACAGCAAGTCAAAGAACTTCAGACCATCAGCCGTACCCTGGAAACAAAGCTATATGACTTTTAGGGATGATTGGGGCACCAGAGCGGGCATAGGGACCGGTAACAGACCTCTTTGTGGAAGAACTAATCACAAAATATCTCTAGCCAAGAGGCCTTTCGAAATTGTTCTCGGTTGAAAGCACACACCACGTCTCTGGTGGCAGGACCAAACCCGGGGCCCCACCAAGATCCATCCTGGCCGCGACGAGACATCATCCGGCAGTCAGCCAGAAATGCACCACCAGTAACTTACGAAAATAACATCATTACTTTTTTTCCCGGACTTCACCATCAAAGCACACAAGTTAAGAAGATCGTATAATGGAAGTTAAACAGGAACTGCGTAGTAAAGGGATGCTTTTCCCGGCAGAATTGAGGCAGAGGGCAAAGCATGGTTTTTTTAGATGCCAGAGGCAGTGTGGGAATGGATGGAGGATGGTGAGGCGTAGCAGCCCCAAAAATCGTCGCGAGAGAAGACAACGGCAGCAAGGAGACAAAACGGCACCGGAAACCAGACGTGGAAAACCAGGAGGGGAAGTGCAATTAGACTGAGCAGATCGATCCAATAATGGACTTACCAACTAATGTGATATTAACTGACCACAGGCAAACCCCATGGCAGATCAGACAGCTAGCCACGCAGCACAAACAGAGAAAGAGCATCACCACGCAAAGTTAGGGTATAATCTGAGGGTCTAATAATAAGGGGGATGAGCGGCAGACGTAGGGGAGAAGCCCCATCCCCCATGACTCAGTTTGGGATAGGGCGACAGGTACTCTGCATAGTTGGGCAGATGGGTAGTATCAAGTGTTATTGTTATTCTCAAGAACAAAAGGGAGAGGGTAGAAGAGGGAGGGTGTAACCCCTTATCGTTTGAATGAAGTTTCAGTGCACTAATGGGGGTAAGAATTATTATGTATAATATGCCTACCACAGTATTGGACCATAGTATTGCCGTACCTCGAAAAGTGCCTCCAACAGGAAAACGCTGTGGGAGGAATGGGAGGAAGCAATGGACAAGCCTCACCAATGGACAAGCCTCATGACAGACTGATGCGCACCGAGGATTAAAACTCCTCTCATGGAATGTAAATGGGCTGAGGGATAGAATAAAGAGAGTGGTACTCCAATATGTTAAGCGCCAATCTCCCAACGTAGTCTTACTCCAAGAAACGCACCTGATTAGTAATCTCTGTAAAGCCTTAGATCAATGGGGATATACATTTTTAGTCCATGCAGGCTTTTCCACTGGGTCCAGGGGGCTGGGGATATTGCAGAAGAAAAATCTGCCCTTAGCCGTAGACTGTACGTGGGTAGATATACAGGCCAGATACGCCGCAGTGTCCGGGAAATGGAACGGGAAAACGAGAACTATCATGACAATTTATATTCCCCCAGCTTTACACACACAGTCTTTTCAGGATTTAAGCCATGTACTTCTAGAATTCCCAGAGGTGGAGCTCTTAATCGGAGGAGAGGGGGGGGGACTTTAATGCCACGCTTACAGACCATAAAGATAGACACTCACCATGACACTCATCACGCACTCGCGCCTTTCCAAATTCCTAGCTGCCATGGGGTTGGTAGATGTGTGGCAGACTCCTAACCCAGCGGCCTAACTTTTCATGTTCTACTCAGAGGCCCACAGTAGCCTCTCAAGAATGGATTACGTACTCACACTGGCAGACTTGGTGGTGCGCTTTAAGGAAATATGTCATCTTGCAAGGGGAATATCAGATCACTCACCAATTTGGACAGTGTACTCAGGTAGAGTGCCAAACCAGAGAGGAAGGGTAACATTCAACCCATGGTGGCTTTAACTTCCTCGGTTGAGGAAGGGGTTACTCCAAACTGTGGAGAATTATTTCAAAGAAAATGAGGGGTCGGTCCAATCATCGTTGACCCTTTGGGGTGCCTTCAAACCTGTGGTAAGAGGACAAGCCATCTCTCTAATTGCTGGGCACAGAAAGGAAAAAAGAGCCGCGATCAAAACACTTGAATGTGAGATCCAACAACTGGCGATCCGGAACAATCCAAACATATCCTAAACCTAAAAAAAAATAAAAAATAAAAAAATAAAATGGAGTACACAGGGCTTGTAACAGACGCAGCTAAAACCCAATACATGGCCACACAGCATAGTTTGTATGAAGTGGGAGACAAGACAGGGAAACTGATGGCCTGGTTAGACAGACGGGAGCAGGAAAGTAAGCTGGTCATGGTTATAAGCATGGGGGGGGGGGGGACAGTCAGTGACCCGCAACAGATAGCTGAGGAATTTGCCAGTTACTACTACAGCGTCTACTCACCCTCAGAGTCATCTTTAAAAAAGAAGGCCAGAGTTACTGCCAGACATTCCCCTCTGCTCCCCACACTCTGCTCGGAGGCTCTAGCACTAAGTGAGGGCGCGAAATAACAGATGCAGCCTCAACCGGTGCTATCTGGGGTATACAGTGTTGAAAAGCATTGGGCCAAATGGCCTTCTGATCGAGCTCTACAAACTGGCGGCTAGCAAAATTGCCCCCTCATCTCAAAAATATGTACCTGGAATGTCGCGCAGTAGGGGAAACTCCTGGAAGACCAACGACTGGCCTCCATAGTGTTGATCCACAAGGAGGGTAAACCCAGGGTAATTGTACATCATACCGTCCCATCTCGCAGCTCAATGTAGAGGCCAAAGTCCTAGCTAAACTACTATTCTGCGCCTAATCCAGATTATACCACAGCTGGTGCACCCAGACCAGTTGGGCTTCATGCCAGAACGCAGAACACTTAACTTGAGGAGACTTCACAGCATACTGGGGAGGGTACACACACTGAGGGAAGATGCCATGGTCATGTCGCTCGATGGCTGCATGGCCTTAAACACTGTAGAATGGACATGGATGTTTGCGGTGCTGAAACAGCTGGGATTCGGTTCCAACTTCATGGCAGGGTTAAAACTCCTCTACACTGACGCCATGGTGCAAGTGGTGGTAAATAGAGTATTTCGTAGATTCGCCCTACGGAGAGGGACTAGGCAGGGTTGCCCGTTATTGCCATTACTTTGCGCCTTGATATTGTAACCTCTCACCAACTGGATCAGAAGGGATCCACTGATATGGATAGACAGTTTGGAAGACCGAATATCCCTATATGCCAGAGGTCTTCAAACTTTTTGATGCCGACACCCCCTGTCAAAAAGTTTTGGGTGTAAGGACCCCCTCATGACACACATTTCTGGAACATGGTACTCCTCATCCTCGACAACCATAAATGTCCCCAATTCCCACGGCAAATCACTTTTATGGTGGTGAAACTATATTAAACAGTGTTTAGCAATCCAAGGGCCAGATGCATCATGCATTTTGCTCCTCGCAAATTTGTGATCGCAAAAAAATGCATTTCTGATGCAGCAAACCCAATTTTGCGATTTGGTATGCTGTTACCGAATCGTAAAATGGGTTTGCGATTCGCTATTTTCATATTACCACCTACTATTACCACCTACTTCAAGTAAGTGGTAACCAATTTGCAAAGGGAAGGGGTCCCTAAGGGACCCCTTCCCCTTTGTGAATGTTAGTAAAATCATTTAAGAACAGGCAGTGGCCCCACAGACCACTGCCTGCTCTTAAAAAATAAAGAGAAAACTTCATTTGTTTTTTAAAACGCATCCCATTTTTATTTAAGGCAAAAGGGCTGCAATAAAAAAAAGAATTGCTTTATTAAAAAGCAATCACAGACATGGTGGTCTGCTGAGCCCAGCAAGCCACCATCTTTGCGATTTTTGCGCTTCCTAGGGGGTCTCAAATTGCGACCTACCTCATTAATGTTCATGAGGTAGGTCTTTTGCGATCCCCTAGGAATCCCTAAAAATGTCAAACACACTTTCATGCATTCCGTTTTGTGATTTCCTAATTGCGAACCGCGAAGATTCGCAATTAGGAAATCGCAAAACAGGGCCTTCATACATCTTGCCCAAATGGCTTGTGAGTGACTGTGGTTTGGTATCAGAGGCTTACTACACAGTTCAAACAAAAAGTATCCAAAAATAATTACCAAAAATGCACAATGGTACTTTTTCACAAATGGAACATATTTTGGCAAAACTTATTTGAATGATAACACCTTTCTGAACTAATGTGATGAATGTGCTTGTGTTTCTCCAGAGAGACAGTCAATCTGTGATTGCATCTTATAAATACCAGTTTAACACCCAAAATCAGCAATAAGCAACAAAACAATCAGTCCAGCTTTGCAAAGTGCCCTTACTGCGCAGCAACAAGTGTCACTGCTTTTTAGTAGCTAGTGAACGGTTGAGCTATAAACACATTGCTTTTGTTAAAATCAGCAGCTTATGTGGCAGATGAGTGACGATGTGGCAAATCTCTATGTGAAAATCACTGTGGTTGCACAGTCGCATAATCCCAGTGGTCCTGGGTATAATTGCTGTAAAGCATGGGCTGCAACTTGAGTGCACGCCATCTGAGGAGAACCATACTGAATTTCATGGGATGCTGATGGCCTGACTTTTACTGCTGCATGGAACTGGAGGTTGCTGAACATCATTATTCATAATAAAACATACCATTACAATCATTAATGATGAACTGTAAGGTCTAGGTAGGATGATTTCTTTAATTCCAGGGAAGGAGGTGGTCCCATAATCTTCTTTCACACTGTTTTTCTAAAAAGGTTTTATTTTTAATATTATCAAAACAGACGCTTCTATTTCAGCAAAAACGGACTCAGGTTATATACGTTTTCTGCTATTGTTGACTTCAGTCATGTTTGGGGGGTGGCTGGAGGGCCTTGAGAGTGTGAGCGCTTGGACAGGTCAAAGGTGTGGCTAAAAACAAAACATTCTGTGTGTTTTTTAGGTCCTTTATCGTCTGGTAACTACATATAATATAGGGTCAGCTTAAATTTAAAATAAATTTAAAAAGTTTTCCTCAGTGGGCAATGCAATATAGTACATTATTAAACCTCTAGTAGTTAATCTACCTTAAACAGTCTTTGTGTAACTAGAGAGCCACAGAAATAATTTTTGGTTGGTGAGGTGGAGAATAGTAATCTGTGTATTTTTAGTGCTACTCGGTTACATCCTGTGACAGGAAGAACTGTGAATATGTAAGTCATTATTATACGTGCATCACACACACTATAAGATAAATTGCTATAAAATGTGCAAACCGTTTTACGATAAAACAGTGCTTCCAAAATATAGATTTTAGTAATACCCAGACAATGCACAATGCAATTTTTGTACACCTCCTCAGAGATAGTAAGTGCTATGTAAATACAATTACAATTAAAAGCATGCCCTTCAGAGTTCAGTTGTCTATTCAGAAACACATTTTCTAGTAAGGTCTTTCAGTACATTTATACTTTCTGTGAAAAATAATTTGAATAGGAAACTGAAGTACCCCAACATTTTTACTTATTGTCAGCTCCCATCAAATGCATAAGGGCTACTGATCAGCTGATAAAAAAAAAGCCAGCTACAGGAAAGTCAGAATAGGAATTCACAACATGCCTGCCAGGTAAAGTGACAGTTTACAGCAGCAATCTGTAATGCATATTACCAGGTGTTTGGGCACTTCTCTCAGTATAAAACACTCTTATTCTTCCAATACATTTCACCACAATTTCTTTTTCAGCCTGCCCACCCTACCCCGGCTTTCTCTTTTTTTCTTGCTCTTTACTGGAATTCAACACCTCCTCTCGGATAGTAAGCGCTATGTGAATATATTCACAATTAGAAGCACGCACGTCACAGCTCCTCACAAAGCTTCCAGGGACTCAATCAATGAAAGCCTGTTCCGGCTCCCATGCATTCTTTACAACTACAAATTGCCCTTTACATTTTCATATTAACTCGAAGCACACATTTCCAGTCCTTTCAGGAAAGCAGGCATCCTGGAAGAAAACCGTGCTTAGCTGTCTCATCTGGTCCGGTTTCACAGCACACTTCCTGAATGCCATTGCAACTTGAAGTATTTTAATTTCATAATGTACTGTCTGCGTACGGGTTTCTTTTTAGAGAGTGAGGCCCGGGAAGATTATGGCTCTCCCCCGTTTCCTATATATATCTCAAAACAAACCATACTTTGTCCCTGCCAAGTATTTCCAAGTAATAGAACATGAACAACGGTCATTGTTGGGGGAACGGTAAGCCCCAAGAATAGCATATCGGAAGCTAGTTTGGGAATCGAACTGCCGGATATTGGGAAAAACTATTGGGCTGCACAACTAGTGGCCATCAATCAATGTTTACACTGGCCACCAGATGAGCCAGCCTATAGAATGGATAAATAAGTCTTAGGCAAAGGGAGTCACTCACCTGCCCCACACACATCACCGTTCAACTATGGCACATAGTCCAGAGGCACACGGGATGGGGAAGCCAAATAACACAACATACGCCACTATGGGAGACAGAAAAGGTGGGTACCCTGGGGAAAATCTCTGGTTTCGATAAATGGGACCTAATAGGTATTTCCCAAGTGGGCGACTTGTGGGTAGGAGGCGGAGTAAAACCCTTCACCGCACTGCTGCAAGAATATAAGCTGACAAACAGAGAAGTACCGCTACATCCAAATTAGACATGCACGGCAAGCGGCAATCCCGAATGTTATGGAACTCCCCGAATCATCCCCACTCAAGGACAGAATCCTCACAGACCACATTGGCTGTACAGCAATTTCCATGACATAGCAAAAACTAGTGAATAATTTCCCGGAGCCCCTCCTTAGACATCCCCTAGGGAGAAGGCAATTTAGTTGAAATTTCGCTTGCTGCAATTGAAGGTGTTGCATAGGACATACTATTCCTGTCGCACTGTGGTCAAAATGGGGAGATAGACCCAATACTTAGACGGAGATGTAGCCTAGATGGTACATACCATCACATAATATGGGAGTGCCCTCGTTTACAGCAATACTGGACTGCCATTGTCCATAGTATGAGCGGGGTCACAGGAGTAAAGATGGCTCCGACCTCGGTGGCAGGTAGTGAAGCTGGGTAACATTGGTCCTAATAATAGCCAAGCGAAATATAGAGAGGAGGTGGGGGGCGTCAGAAGCACTGAACCTACAAGACTGGATGACAGATTTTGACTGGTGTAGGATAGGAGAAAACAGTATATGAGAGCCGGGAATGTTTCAGGAAATGGGAACAGATCTGGAGTAAGTGTAACGACTTTGAGGAAACCCATGTGGAAACCCAATAGGGGGTGGGCCGAGGGACACGGATATATATATTCCACGAAACCTTTTTTCAAATGGATTCTGATGCAACACGAATCCGAAAGCAGGAACGGACACCTCTTGTTTGGTGCAATTTTGTTTTATTAGATGCGCTGTGCCGCCATGACGCGTTTCGGTCCCCCAAGACTTTGATCATATGACGCGCTGACAATACCTCCCCAAATTTAAAGTGCTAGTGCAAATGAACATAAACAACAGACGTTCCTATTGGAAACGACATTAAGCAGCTATTTTTGTTAATACATATGTAAACATTGGTCACTGTGCAAAAGGGCTACATGTGCAAAGCAATGCGTTTTATAAATAGCTCTTTAAAATTAATAAATATTAATATAAAAACCATTTTTTTATATATAAAAACGCACGAAAAGTCAGGATGTCATGCGGCGAACAGGAGTATAAATGTCCAATACTGCACATTGTTTATCAATCAATTGTGCTACATACTTAAAATTCCTCATGTTGACAGATCGCAGATACATACAATAATTCATGCTTAATGCAAAAGAAAAAATATCCTGTATGTGTATATATCCGCTATAAATCTTATATTGGTTTTTTTGCCAATTACTCTGTTTGCCTCCCAGAATAAAAGATATACCTCTGGATTGGAGTCACCTTTGGACCTATATGTCATGCTTAGATTGGTCTGTTGATTACTTATGCGTGCTAATTATTTTAAGTGTCCACCCTGGTGTGCTGTATCTTATCTCATTATGTTATTCTTTTTACCAATTAATTAATAGGAAAAGTGATTCATAGTTTGGTAAAGTGCGGAGTCAACTCGTATTACATATAAAATGTAAATTTTAGTCAGGGGATGCTGTAAGCTTGACTGAAAACTACTAAAGGATTAAAATATCAGTATTAATGTTGTACTTGTGAAACTCTATTTAATCCAGCCATGTATACAAGTCTTCTGTTGCATTAAGCCCATGTGGGCTTTTGCTATCCATTTCCAAAATATATTTTGTCTCCAATTTGCGTAATAATGCTTCCCTATCACCACCTCTTCTCAGAGGTGGGTGGAATGGTGTCTATGACAAAATATTTCATTTGGGATGCATCATTGTTGTGCACCTCATTAAAATGGCGAGCTACAGGATAATTTGTGTCCTTGTTCGAAATCGCTCGCAAATGTTGGAGGATCCACTTGTGGACTTGCAGTTTGGTGCTCCCCACATACTGCAGCCCACACGGACACTCCAAAATGTAGATAGCATAATCGGATTTGCAGGTGATCGCTTTGCCTATTTTAGTTGGTTTGCTGTCAAATGCTGTCTGGAATGTGGTTTTGCTGATTCCATGCTTACAAGCCTTACATGTTGCGCATTTTATAAAACCTTTTCTTGTTGAGAGCCACCCCCGGTCCTTGATTAATTTAGGACTGCTACTGACCAAAAAGTCACTTGTTGATGGTGCTTTTCTGTATGTTATCGTGGGTCGAGTAGCTAGGACTGGGCGCAATGTAGGATCACTACTTAGCATATACCAATTGCTATTGATGATTTTACTTAAACTATCCTTTTGTTTGGTGTAAGTCAGGATTAGTCTTGGGCTGCTAGTTTCTGGTGTTGTTTGTTCTCTATGTTCTAGTGTCCCATTTCTGCGCGGAGGTTTGGACAAAAGTTCATCTCTCGATAAGGTTCTGGTTTTATTTATGGCTGTATCAATTGTTTGTTCAGTATACCCTCTCTCCGAAAACCTTTTTTTGCTTTCTGATTGTGCTTCCCTAAGATCTTTCTCGGTGCTACATATTAGTTTGATCCTAAGCATTTCTCCATATGGGATGCTGTTTATGGTATGTCTAGGCTGGAAGAGTAAAGGGTGGTGTTGCCTGCTGTGGGCTTTCGATGTAGCTTAGTGTGTAACTGCATTTCTGATATGTACACTTCTACATCTAAAAAACAGATGCTTTCTTTACTGACATAAGTAAAATGCTAATTGAGTTAATTGTTGTTAATTTGTTCAACAAACATTCGTGCACTCTGTTCCGAACCGCGCCATACGACAAATAAATCGTCAATATAACCCATCCAAACAATGATGTTGTTTGAAAGGACATCCATGAACTTGACATTCAGTAGGAGTTCTTCCCACCACCCCATATGGAGGCAAGCGTAACTAGGGGAAAAGCTTGCCCCCATAGCTACTCCTCTTGTCTGATGGTATACTTGTTGGTTAAAAAAAAAAATAGTTATTATTTAGGCAGAATAGAATTAAGTTAATGATCATTTTGTTATGTTGGTGGTATTCCAACCGCCTGTTATTCAAAAAGTGTTCCACCGCTCGTATCTATATATATATATATATATATATATATATATATATATATATATATATACACACACTAACAGCTGTAAAACATGTGATGGACAAAGGCAATGGAATGATATGCACTGTAATTACCATGTCAATTAACAATGAACAGACATATAAAAAAACATCCTGTCTCCGGTTCTAGAGATTAGATTTATTTACGGTCTAATTTTGAAGCTTAAAAAACAGTTTCAATATAAATTATATTTTTTGAATAAAATATGTTTTGTAAATTTGTAAATGATTTGTCATTGAAATTCATTTTAAGCCAGTCTCATGGGTGGCATACCTACCAGTGGATTGTTCAACGGTATAAAATGTACACATTGATCATAAATAGCGGAGTTGAACATTTTCTTTAAGACTGGTGGTACTGCTTCTAATAGGTATTTGACTGCTTAAAATAATAATAAAATAGCTGTTGTAGAACAGAATAGTCTTTCTTATATGTTGCCTGCTTTGGCTGTATTAAGCGTATAAACATTTTGTGGGTCTTAACCGATAAAATGTGTGTTTGAAACAGAAGCCAATACAAGCTATATACATTGTTTTTCAGGTACTGAACTTGCATGTTGTCAGGTTTAAAGGCTATATAGAATTAATTTCTGTGTTTAATTCAAAACGTAAATGTTGTCACGGACTCACTCAACAATTTATTTGATACAGACCATGCCTGAGGTCAACAAATACAGATACATAAAATTAGTATGGTTAGATTATAATAATACAACTTTTAAAACGCTTTATAAGATGAATAAGTAGTAATTTTGTCTGATCAACATGTACAATATACACTTAATAAAAATGTTAAGATTGTACGCTTTTCCTTTAAAATAACTTCAAGAAACATTTAAAAAACATATACAAATGATGACAAACAAATTCATTAGCGGGAGAGATACACAACATAATTAAATCTTGAGCTAAAATAGCATTATGTCTAAAGCAAATTGGTAATATATATCGTCGTCGGGCCTCTACCAGTCTCTGGTTAGGACAAATTAATAAAACATGATGCACCTTTGCACAGATCACATATGCCTTTAGAGTTATTTGTGCCATCCCATCTAGCTGTGAATGTTGTTAATGGGAGAATACCCAGGCATAATAGAAGAATACAATGCCTTACTTCATGCTCTAACTGAAACTGTAAGTAAGGAGCAGGGGTTTTAAATGCTATGTTTTCTGCAAAAGTTTTATAGTGCTTTAGTTGGCTGCAGTGTTCTTTATCCCTTTCCTAGCTGATTCTCGGGAATGATAAACTGATCAGAATATGTGCAATAAAAAATAAAAGAATCGAATTATGCAAGAGTAGTACTCTGGCAAAATCGTTTTTTCATCTTAGTTTTGACTAGCGCATTTCTATACAGACCATTTGTAATTCTGTCGGAAAAAGATTTGTCACATTTTGTGAGAGCCTTCGCAGCTACAACATTCTTGTGATTAAGACTGATACTGTGTCACAAACATCTTGTATATTCAGTAAAGATTTTTTACAAGAGGATTATATACTAAGGCACTTGTAAACAGCTTGACGGGATACGGGTCACATTTGTGATGAAGTAATTGTGTGAAACTAAATCAGTCACATCATTTTGGCAGTGTTAATTCCTCTGGAATGTGTTATCTACCTTTTCGAGAAAAAAAAATGTGAGACTTGTTTTTAATAAGATATTGATAGTGGAAGGTGAAAATACTTAACATGACAATTTCCCACTATAAATCTAAATCAAATATTGACTAATGTTTTTGTGTGTCCTTGATTAAGCTAATTAAGATTCAAAAAGGCAGTTATATATTCTACTTTACAATCTAGCCTATAATTGTTGCATACACATTTGCTTCGATAAACGCCTGGGGCAAACCAAGGAGAGCGTGGCCAGCATTCTGGGGAAGAATTGGAGAATCGAAAGGAGTTTGAAGTTGAATCTCCAGACATGGGAAACCCAGCAGCACAGAGGGAGTAACTGGCCAGTACAACAGCAGAATTGGAGTCCACTTATAAAGACCAGCACCTCATAGTGGTGGACAAATCCACACAGTAAGCTTCATTGTGTCCTATATCCAGCCCACTAGTGATACCCTCAGGTCTGTTCCCCCAGAAAATAGGCCACATCCAGTCTGTAAATGGACTGGGGTCTCCTTTGCCCTGGGCTCCTTTCCTCCTGACCCAGTGCCACTAGCACTGGTCTCAGAGGCTCTTAACGTTTTAAGGAGCATTTCTGTAGGGCAGATTGCATTGCTGAATGACATCCCAGATGTCCATCAACCACTGACTAGCTATAAACATCCTGGTTTGAATTCACTTTGTCCCATCTGCCTTACAGATGGGACTCATTTCTCCTTGTACCCTCTATTTGTCCACAGCCACCATTTCCACACCAGCCACCATACAAACATATCATTCCACACAAATACACTTTTGTCCCCTTCCAACACCATCTCTCCAACACCACCCTGCATTCCACATCTATCAACATTCCCAAACACATCATTCCCATGCACCCAAATTCACTCCAAATCAACAGACTTGCATACATGCACTAAGTCAAATCAACACTCTCTTACCCCGAATTCCCACAGTTCCTACTTTTTCCAATTCCTCATATCCATCATCCGTACTTCAATCCTCCAATTCCCATAAACAGTCCCCTGTTCCTAAATTCTTCCCATTTCCCTAAACCCTCCCCTGCTCCTACCTTCCAATAACCCTCAATCCTCCCATCCCTCCTACCTCCTCCCATTCCCCTAACATTCTCCTGCTCCTACCTCCTCCCATTCACCTAAACCATCCTTTGCTCCCGCCTCCTCCCAACCCTCTAAACCCTCTGTTCTTAAATCCTCCCCTTCCCCTAAACAGTGTGCCTAAGCATCCCATAGCTCTACCTGCTCACCTATACCTACCTACTCCCAATTCCCCTAAACCCTCCCTTCTCTCATACCCATAAACCTACCTATTCACACATACACTTAAAGCCTCGCAAACATCCACGCATACAACCACACAACCATATCCATACACTTACATCCAAAACTCCCAATCACTTCAACCCACTCATAGCCACAAATTCCAAGGTCCCTGTACCCCATACCACTGAAACAGCCCATTCCGCAAAGCTGCACCATTCCTTTTCACCTCCTTCCCCAGAATCAAATGGCCTTTCACCCAGTAAACAAAAAGTGAGATTCCAACATCCAACAAAGGATTAGGTGATTGGATAACATCTGTTCCATGATGGTGAGCCCCTTGAGATGGTTAACGCAACACTTATTTAGAAGGCAAGAACAATGGCATGAGCCACATTAAATAAAGACATGTGAACTGGTATAGAACAGTGCTTTATTATCCAAATCTGGAGTATGTTGTTTTGTAAATATTATGCACCCAGAGGATGAAGATTTTAAGTGGGACAGTTAAAAATATAAAATGTGCAAACATGTAGTTATTAGTGATGTAATACTTCATTTGGATTTCTAAATGTATCCGAATGCCCCATAGGTTTGAAGAAAGAAAACATTACATTTATTTGAGTTTTATACAGTGAGAACATGACCCAAGGGCATCAGAGCACTTTACAAGGATAATATACATTGTTTGCAGGCGGTACAACATAAGTGGGAAGCAAAAAGTAATACAATATAATGCGGAAAGGAGATAAACAATGTGGGGCGGAAACAGGGCATTTACAAGAGAAGGTACATGTAGGATGCATATATAGTAATATAGTATATTATAGTAGGGGTGGAGTATAAAGAGGGGGTGGGAATAGAGGTGAGTGAGAAGTGTGTTCATTGATCAAAATAATTTAGGTGGGGAAGTTTAGGGTATTTGTTGAGAAGAGATTGAGTAAAATTTTTCCTGAAGTGAAGGTAGAATTCATTCTCCTGAAGTTCCTTAGGAAGGGTGGTCCAAATTCTAGGGGCGTTCCAAGAGAAGGATCGGGTCAGAGATTTGAGAAGTCTTGAATTTGGGTGGGATGAGACGAAGAGGGTTTGAGCTTTGTAGAAGTCTTTTTTTGGCCCGCTTTTGGTTTTCCAGAGTAGAAGGCTTTGAGGGTTATGCAAGCTGTTTTGAATATACTTATCGCCGCAGTTGGTAGCCAGTAGAGTTTCTTTAGAGTGGGAGAGATGCCATCAAATCGTCTCTTTCCAGAGAGACGTCTAGCCACTGCATGGAGTGTGGACTTCATTGGCATAAGGTGGATTTTTGGGGTGCCAGTTATCGTTGCATTGTTGCAGTCCAGCTTGTAAAGGACTAGGGATTGAAAAACTGTCTTCAGGGGGGATAAATGGTTTGATTTTTTCAATTGTTTTAGTATGTAAAAGGCATTTTTTGCTGAGGTTTTGATATGTTCTTTTATGTTCAGGCTTTTGTTGAGAGTACTCTCTAGAGATTTAACAGAGTTAGATAGAGAGATTATACAGTTTAGTGCAGTTAAACTGTCAAGCCAGTTGTGGATAGGGTAAGAATTTTTTAGGCTGGAGGAGGAGGAGTTCAGTTTTTGGGGAGTTTTACTTTAGGTGGTTGTTGGTGAGCATCAAAGAGTGTTATTGAGGTGTTGGAAGTCTATAGGTGACAATTTTGATATAGATTTGGGTGTCATCTTCATAAAGGTGGTAGGCAATCCTGGCTTGTTTCAGATCAATGCAAGGGGTTCCATGTAGAGGTTGAAGACGGCAAGGGATAGGATTGAGCCTTGAGAACTCCTTGGCTGGAGTCCTTGGTGGACTCATGTTGCTGTTGCTATTGATGTGGACTTTAGTTTGATTAGGTTAGATCTTTCGTTCTGGTATGATGAGAACCATTGCAGGGCGGTACTGCTTATGCCAGCATATTGTGTGATGATGTTCAGAAGAATGTTTCGATTGATGGTATGAAAGGCCTAGGAGAGGTTCAGGAGAAATAGGATACCGGCATCACCTCGTAGAGTGATCAGTGCAGGTTATCAGTGATGATCAGGATTGCAGTCTCTGTACTGCACCCTTTCCTAAATCAGGATTGCAATGTGTCAAGTAAGTTCAATGTGGTTGTTTAATTGAGAAAGGACACATTTTATGATGGTTTTAGCAAGTAGAGGGAGCATGGTAATAGGTCTGTAATAATGGTGGTCATTGGGGTCAGCATCAGGCTTTTTGATGAGAGGGGTGATTTGGCCAAGTTAAAAAGATGCAGCATGGAGCCGCTGGATAGGGAGGAGTTGTTGATATTAGTCCAGTGTGGAGCGATGATGTGTTTGAGATTTTTGACAAGAGAGGAGGGGAAAGAGTCAGAGAGGTGGGAGGTAAACTTCATACATATTTCACACTTTACTTTTCAGAGATATTTTCAAATGCGTACCGGGTTACCTTGTTTTTTGGATGAAGGTGTTTGATGGTGTTATTCTGAGGGGGTGGAATTGTAGAGATCGGCATCAGTTGATGAGGGGTAAGTAGGGGGCTATCATTGGAGGTGGGGTCATCCTTAGTAGGATGAGGAGAGGGGGTTCAACAAGGTTTGTTATTTTATCTGGGAAGAATTTAGTGACCTCTTCAATCCTTTGGTGGAGACATCTATTAGATATTGAGGTTTGTAAGTGGTTTGGTTTTTGATGATCTTGAAATGGTCTTTGGGATGGTTTCTGGAATGGTCCAGTTGGGTTCAGATAAAAGCAGATATTCTCTGTAGATGTGTTTTTTATATTTTAGTGTTCTGTTCAGAGGAGAGAGAGAGAGATCGGCTAGAGGGGGTTGATTTCTCCAGTTTCTTGCCGTCAGTCTGAGCTGTCACCTCTCATTGTTAAGGTCTATGTTGAACCATGATCTGTAGGAGGCACTTCTTGATTTCTTTTGAGTTTTAAGGTTGCAATGTGTCAAGAAGTTCTGTCATTTTTGTATTGAAGTGAGAAGTGAGTTCATTGTCGGGGGTCAGTTCAGGTGGGGGTCAGTACAGGTGGGGGGATAATTTGGGAGATGATGTAGGGATTCTAACTCTGATTGCTGAAGTTGGGGTACGATTCACATTCAGTGCTTCAGCAGGTGGGTTTGGGTGGGGAGGTTAGGTTGTTTGATGTTGAGATCGAAAAGAATTAGGTAATGGTCAGACCAGTCGATGGGAAGGATGGAGTGGAGGGATATGGCATCGTGGTTGGTGATGAGTCAAAGGCAGAACCTTTGTTGCGGATTTGCTTTTTAGTGTTGAGACCTTTTAATTCTAGGAGGGTGTCTAGGGCTTGTACTGTAGTATTGTCTGCATCATTCAGGTGTAAGTTTAGGTCTCTTAGAACAATGTATGTGGAATCGTTCAAGGAATTTAGTGTTACAAGGTCCATTAGTTCTTCTAGGCATTGACGTTTTTCACCTGGAGGATGATAGATGGTATGGAAATTCAAAGGTTTGGGGCCTTTGGACCGAAGGGTAACTCCTAGGTATTCGAAGTTGAGTATTTGACTGTGTGGAAGGATGCTAGGTGGAAGTCATCGTTATGTATGATTGCTAGTCTACCACTGTAATGATCTTTGAGGTCATGACCAATGATTTAGAATCCCAGTGGGGTGAGGAGATCAAGGATAGCAGATGAGTAGTGTTTTAGCCAGGTTTCGGTCAGAAAGCATAGGTCGATTTTATAGAGTAGGATAGTTTCCACTATTTCAGTGGCATGTTTGACTGCTGACAAGACAGTTTAGGAGCATGCAATTTAATATAGTTTTCAGTTCAGATTGTGTGAGGTGGATGGAGGTGAATTGGGCTGATGGCCTGGGAAGGCGATTGGTCTGAGGGATCCTGCTTGTACCGAGGAAGACTCACCGTTTAGGTTAGAAGGATTGGTCAGTGGCATAGGAGTTGATCAAGGCTTCCAGTTCAATGTACATTTCAGATGTGGCACGTCTCAGTTTGAGATGGTACTGTTTGAGGGGGATGGTTGTCCAGAGTGTGAGGAGTTTGAGGGTGGATTTGTGGTAGACGTATCAGGGAGCAAGCGGAGGTTGGACTTGAAGTCCTTACGTCATGAGAGGATTTCACGCAGTATGGTGTTGATTTTAAGATCCAAGTGGGTGATTGTGGAGATTAGTTGGAATGTGGTTGGTTCAAAGGCAGAGAGTGGGGTAGATTTGTGGTCAAAGTTGGGTCTAGTCTGATGTTGTAGTGATCCAGCGGCGTACCAACAACAGATACTCCAATACCATATACTCACCTGGGCCCATAAACACACACACAATTGAGTAAACCGCTGGAGTCAAAGTTTGTTTTTCCACAAATCAAGATTAGTTATTTCCTCCTCTTAACTAACCTTGCACTGATCAAAAAGTTCTTTCCTCTGGTTGATGGACCATTAATTGAACTAGTTGATGGTGAATATTAACACTAACTATCTTATTCATTTAAAGTAAATAACCACAGACTTGGGAAGTTTTAAAACCTTTATCTAAATTAAATTCATGTGAACCATCTCAAATACACAGTGCAGCTACCCTCATTCTTAGGAGAGAAAATTCAATTAATTAATCATCACACACAATTATAGAACTCACACAATGATAAATGCTCAGAAAGGAAGGACAGAGAGAAAAGAACATCTGCAAATAACACAAAAATATAATTACCAAGAATAGTGTGAAGACCAACCCCATTGGGCAAAGGGCTGGTAAGGGTCCCCTGGGATAGTTCAGGCAACAAAGACTTAAGGACCGGATTCAGGACAGGATAGTTGATCTCTCTAACACCGACGATTGTGCCGCACCCCTCTCTGATACACTCTTCCTCCTCGAGATTCTTCCACGATATTCTTATCTAACCCAATTAAATTAGGATAGATGGTTCTGCAGTCTGCTTCTTCTTCAGCATCTCACAGCAACTCTCCCAGTATCAGCACCACCCGCAGCACCGACAGCATCCCGAGCTCTCGACTCCCCGATTCTCTCTAATTAAAGCTACCTCAATTATACCTTTCGTTCATCATGTACCACCCACTAAAGTTTCAATATTGTAAAAATTCGAAATCTAATTGGTCAGGCAAAGGGGGGGGGGGGGGGGGGGAGATCATCACACCATGCTTACATGCCACTTTACTTCAGTTAGACCATTTTTCATAAACCCATCCCCTTAATTTTTATTCATGCTTTATTTTCCCACCCAAATTCACATTTCATCTGCAACATTTGTTAAAATCTAACATGTAGGTCCATTCAGTTGAACTTTTCACTGTTTTTCTCAGGCTGGGACACTTTACGTCCTTGACTTTTATTTAAACTCTGTGTCATCCTTCCGGATTCACTCTCAGTCATGTGCAGTCATCAAGTGGCTCAGCTTACTTCAGTTATATACAAGAGGCCCAAACGTGCACTAGTGATAAATTTAAAAAGACAGATGTTACTTCAAAAAATAAATGGTTTCATTGTATACCTCCCATCACTACTCTATTCCCCTTTATTTATTAATACTTTGCCGCATTAGCATTAGTAAGATAGCTTGTTTTCGCTTCACCTAAGCAGATGCCATGCATGCGAGTCTTCAAGACTCCATTTAAGTGCCTTCTGCTCATGCGCAAGAATTTCCCTCCAAGCATTATTTCGTCATATTGCGTAGATGCAGTTGACGCATGCGTAGTAAAGATTTCCCTTTTAAAAGCTATTTTAGTCCTTCGTCCGTGTCATTAGCATTAGCAAACACATAGGCAAGCTTCACTAACCCATGTGTTTATGTGGTGCGTATTAGTTTTACACAGAACGTAATTAATAACTTGTTAGTGTGTTAAACAAGAGGCTTGCTTCCGAGCAAGTCTCTTTTCTACGAGTCTTTTCTCCACCAGTAGGAGGGAGAATCCTGTGTGGTAGTTTGGGGTGATTGTGTAGGAGCTATGTAAAAGAGTGCTTAGAGTTGTAGAAGTAGAATATTTTCATATACTGAGTGTTTAACATGCGTAACAGTTGAGTTTCATATGAGGTTTTGTTAGAAATGGGGGTCCCTAGATGGCAGGTTGCTCCCCTGTCCAAATAGGGACCTTTCTTCCTAGTTCGGAGAAGGGGATACACTTCTAAAATAACCCCTGCTTCCCCCTTTGGTGTCTTGGCACACGCAGTCAGGCTTATCTCAGAGGCAGTGTGTAAAGCATTTGCACATAACCAACAGTAATAGTGAAAACACTGCAAAAGGACACCTCACCAGTTTTAGAAAGATATCCAATATTTTATCTGTGCAAACAAGACCAAAAATGATAAGAATCCACCTTACAGTTCTTAGAAATATCAAGAAGCAAAAATAGAGTTAAAATTGAAGTCAATAGCTCTGTCCAGGGCTAGCACGGCGTTTTGAACAACAAATCCAAACAGTTCCGGCTTACCGCAGCATTGCTGGCCAGCTACAGTGTTGGGAAGACCCGCAAAATAGTACCTTTAGTAATGCAGAATGTCTGGGACCTTGCGGTGAGCTCAGAAGAGCCAGCGTCAGTAGGCATTGGTTCCGGAGGTCGGTGCAGGAGTCATTGGGCCCCTGAAGTCACATTTGTTGCAGATCGAACTCCGTGCGGTTGAAGTCAGGAAGGTCAGCGGGCGCTGTGGAGTGAACAGGTTGCAGTGCAGGCAGTGGCTCGGTGATAGTCGTCCAGCAGTGGTGGTGAGACCAAGGCGGCGGTGCAAAGTGGTGTGGTGCTGGCAGGTCACAGTGCGAGCAGCAGTGTTGTCCTTGCTGAAGCTCCGTCATTGGCTGATGAACCAGAGTCAATGGAGCCGGCATTGGTAGGCCAAAGCTGCGGTGTGAGACAGGGTAGTGTGTTGTGTAACTTACGTGCCCTTAAACTACTGTGCAAGCAGCAGAACCCATGCCGGCGTGTAGCAGTGGTATCGGGGATATCAGGGCGACGGTGTGAATTGAGGCAGTGCAAAATGCGGTGTCCACAGATCACGGTGCAAGCCGCGGCTCCATGGCAGCGTCTGGTGTCGTCATCGGGGAGACCAGGGTTGCTGTGCAAAGTGAGGCGGTGCCCTCTGCAGTGCCTTCAGGACACTGAGTTGGCAGCAGCATCGCTGACGACTTAGTGTTGCTTTTTCTTTCGTTGCAGCACCAAACACAGTTCCCAGTGCTGGTAGCAGATGAACTTGGAGTTTTTGCTGTACCTGAGACTTCTTGAACAGGGGGCAAGCTCTACCTTAAAGTTCTGGGTAAGAAACAAGGTCCACAGATCCTTAACCTGGATGATATTGCCAACTTGTTTTAGGTAGGGGGAGGAGGTTGACTCAAGGTACTGGACTTACTGACCTATTATAGTAATTGTGGAATAAACGAGTACGTACTTATGCTTTTAATCCTCATCTTCATTTCCTGATTCATAGATTCTCATAGTTTTCCAAAGTATTACAATTTTTTTTTTTTTTTTTTTTTTAAGTTGCAGCAGCCGACACGTGTTTTGCCCTTATGCGGTCATTTGGACCAGGGCTTTCTCAAGGCTTATACAATCTGAGCAGGCAGAGATTGTCATGTGGCATATTATTTGACAGAATGTTTTGCATAAAATGAAACCAGCAAAAACAGATATATTTTGTGATCAAGAAGTAACAGGTCCTGGGTAAAATCCCTCGTGAGATTGAAAAGATACTATAACCATAGTGATAGTATCTTTTCAATTGCACCATAGTGATAGTATCTTTTCGGTTAAGGTGTCAGAGAGTGGAGTCTTCCTTAGAAGTCTCTCCACATCAGTTGGGTCAAGTAGCATGAAGCTACAGAGAAAGAGCTTGTTCCAAGATGCTGTCTCTCCGAAGGCAGAGAAGTGGGGCTCTTTCCCTAGTTACCATACATCATTATTACAGATTACTTCCCAAGATCCTCTCGGGATTACACCATCCGACCAGACCACATTCTCATAGGTACTTTTCCACTGGACAGGGATGCTCATGAGCGGTGGCAAGATGACGTTGATTCTAGATTTTCCCCAGTGAGAAAGTACAGCAGTTATCCATATCAGTATCAACATTCAATGTATCCCCTTCTCTCCTTGCCTATCACCTAAAACAAAGACATTATTTCTAGCCAACAAGGACGCTTTTCCCACCTGCAACATAAGCGTGAGAAAGAATAAAACCTAACATGCACATGAAATTCAATTATTAATTCAAACGCAAGAGCTTCCAGGGAAAATGCATTTCAGGCCTACATAATTCAGCTAACATGAGAGAAATGGAACATGATCTTTCATGAGGTTAAATCAAAATTAAGACATACAATTAACATTCTCTTTTACATATGAAACGACAAGACTAAAAACATCAAGAGTTACTTAAGTGTCGGTTGCACAATACGAGCGTCTTCATAATGTTTCAGCTAGTTGCATTTACTTGTCACACTACTTTTTCCATTTTCCATTGAAATATCCGAAAATACATCTGGATTTACGTTATTACAATTCACATTCTAATATCTCATGTTAATACAACGAAGAAATATATGTGGATGCAGACTACGTGTGAGTATAATGCACCCCTACAAATTAAAAATAGATTTTGCGCTACATCAGTTTACGTGTAGGTTCTGTAGGAATTTAGCTCATCATTTGGCAGGTTTTTTGGTGTAGAAAAGGACGTCTGCTATGAGGCCTCCATGTGTTGCACTGTGATAGATGTCAGTCATTAGAGTGTCAGGGTGTTCTTTGAGGAGTTCGTGTTTGTAGTTGTTCGTGGCATGTTTGGAGAGGTTTGGTGGAAATTTAATGCAGAAGGAATTGGTTAGGGTTTATGGTTGGTTATATTGTTATAAAAAAGTATTAATAGTGTATCAGTTAAACACAAACAGTGAATTCTGCAGACTCTCTGGTAAAATATTAACATTTTATTGTGCTGGAATTTTTGTTTAATCATAAAACAAGCCTGGGTCCCTCCTGTTCAACGCTCATAGCATGCACTAGGATTTATATTAAAAAAAATTATAATAAGATATTAGACATGATAATATAATGTATTTGACCTACATTTACCATATATGTGCATTGTATCATATTAACATGGCAAGTAAATGTATTCATCAACTGGAAAAATATAGTGTGCCATGCACTAGGTTGTTCCCCGACATCTGGCTTGTTTACCCCATGTTAGCATCAGTTCTGGGGTTATAATATGCATGGCCATTAATCATACAAACCATTTTCTCAGTGAACATTTGCAACATTGAAATTTGAGAATAACACTCATATGTTGAGCTTTCATACCACATGACAGGGCGAAGCGTCTTAAAAATTGTGAATGGGTCTAACATTGCACCAACATGTCCTTAGAACATCAACCGCCTAATATCTATTAAAATTATGGCTGGCCCTGCCTGTCATCTTTTTAAGTTACAATAACACAAACTGAAGTCTACATGTTTAATATTTTTACATTGTAAATATTTAAAACATTAACTCTAAAAAAATATATAAACGTGAGATAGAAATGTAAAGATAAAACACTGCCTGAAGAGCATGAAGCATATGTTAAAATCACTTAACAGAGGTTGTAAGTAAATCTACAAAAAATTTATATTTCTTAAAAGTTCCAGTTGAAGTGGATCTGCACTGGATCTTAAGGGTGACATTTGTATGAGTAAATATTGGCCATTAAGTGTTGCATAAGCTTAAAGGGTCCTTGGGAGTGACCTAGAGTATACATTTGGATAAGACATAAGATGGTACTTGGAAAATCTTTGAGGAAAAACTTTCAAGCTTTGTAACTGTGGAGGAGCAATCACTGTGGTGCATCTGACCAGGGATCTTTCAAGGTCAGCCTAAAATGGCACCTATTTCCAGCTTATAGACTTGCATAGAGCAAAAATGCAACATTACTTTTTTAATTTATGTAATGTAACAAATTAACATCAAAAACAATTTTCTAATATATATTTTGATATTTTAAGTACAATATATCATTTTAATAAAATATGTTTTTATGTGATTTAATTTTGCAGACATGTCACACCTAAAATTACACATAAATATCATGCCAAATGTTTAGGAGGTGGGTAGCATAAAAACGACATCTTATATTTTGTATATCAATATCACACATGTAGACAGACTTGAACAATGACTAGCTGGAAAGTAATGAATAGGTTATTCAACATGAAAACAATTGCCTATCTTGAGCCACTTTTGCAATTACTACCAAGCCCAAAGGAAAATTACTACAAGCTCAAAAAAATAAATAAAAGATAAATATGCCTTTGTTGTTCTGGTGGATTGTATTGTTCCTCATTGAACAGTGCCAGGTAGAGGCCCATGCCTTGCAGGAATAGGAACCTGTTTCTGTAGTGGAGTCTGTCATGGTTATCTTTTATTTCTGGCATCTCATGTCTGGAGGCGAAGCTGCCATGGTTGCATTGTTGGAAAGACCAATCTAAATACAGCAGGAAGATTTATGGCTATGCTTACTTGTGTTTGGAATATATCTTAGTCGATAGAGGGAGTAAAAAGCGACAATGGTGTTGAATGTCCTATTACTTACCGGTAATCTTCATTACTCCGGGTCCCGTAGTCCTCGACACCGTCATGGACAAGTGAGATGTAACTATCTCACCGACAGAAAAAAGAACGAAGGAATGCTGGACCTACCCTTCCCCCTCCCACTGGGAGTACTTAAGGAGTACCGTCCCAGCATTCCTCCTGAAATACCAAGCCCCAATGAAGGCCGGCAGACAGGGAGGGAGGGAGGGAAGTCATGACGGTGTCGAGGACTACGGGACCCGGAGTAATGAAGATTACCGGTAAGTAATAGGACATTACCCCAAGGTCCCTCCGTCCTCGACACAGTCATGGACAAGTGAGAAATACCAAAGCAAACACCGGCATTCATACCAGAAAACACAACAAATCACCAGGATAGCAAACAAACCCAGAGATTTATTGGAAATAAAGCAGAAAAAAACATTAGGAGCAAACAGAGCTCAACACCCCCAATGCAAAACCTCCATCATCCCCCAACAGATTGAGGAGACGATAATGCCTGATGAAAGTATTAGAAGAGGCCCACGTGGCAGCCCTACAAACCCCAGAGAGAGGAACACCCTGAACCTCCGCCCAAGAAGCAGCCACCCCTCTCGTAGAACGACCTTGAACCCCCAAAGGAGGAGGAGAACCAGACAGAGTAGGCCAAGGAAATGACTTGCTTCAGCCAACGGCCGATGGACACAGAAGAAGCCTTACCCCCAAGCGAAGCCGCACCAAAGGAGACAAAAAGGGAGTCCGACTTGCGAAAAACCGCCGTACGGTCAAGATAAATGCGCAAAGCCCTGCACACATCCAACAAAGACCACTGGGGACCACCAGGAGAATCCAAAACAGAGCCCAGGGCAGGCAATACCAACTCCTGGCACCTGTGAAATTGCGAAGAAACCTTCGGCACAAAAGAAGAATCCAGTCAGAGCACTACTCCATCCTCCGTGAAGGAAAGAAAAGGAGGCCGCTCCATCAAGGCCCCCAACTCCCCAAGACGACGAGCAGAGGTGACAGCCACCAGGAAAACCACCTTGAGAGTGAGAAATTTCAAATCCACCTCATCCAAAGGCTCAAAAGGAGGACCGATCAAAACCCGAAGGACTAAAGGCAAATCCCACAGGGGAAAAGAAGGACGAGGCAAAGGCCGAGAAACAGTAAAACTGCGTAGAAGACGAAAGACCAAGTCCTCAATATCCGAAAGATTCTCCCACGGGGAACAAAAAGCCCGAACAGCGGCCCACTGGGCACGCAGAGTAGACACAGCCAAACCCTTCTCGAAACCCTCCCACAAAAATTGAACGACAACCTGCAAGGAACAGAACAAAGGGGAGACACCCAACGCCGAACACCAACGATCAAAATTACCCCAATGCCTATCATAAGCCTTAAGGGTAGAATGCCGCCGGGAACGCTGAAGAGCCACCGCTAAATGCTCCGGGAAACCGCGCCGTCTCCAACCCTGCCTCTCAACTTCCACACCGACAACCGCAACCGAAGAAGTGACAGGCACGGGGAAGACCGAAGTGGAGACGGAGACAGGGGAAGAAACCAGGGACCCTGCACCGCCAAAAGACGTACCGTCGGAAACCAGGACCTCCGAGGCCAAAACGGCAGGACCGCCACCACCTCCCGATCCTCTTGACACAAACGGGCCAGAAACCTGGGAACCAGAGCCAGTGGGGGAAACGCATAGAGGAGACGCGACGGCCAAGGTAGCGACAGCGCGTCCACCCCCCAGCAACCCTCCTGCAGAAACCGGGAGCAGAACCGCAGGAGCTGAGCATTGTGCCGGGAGGCAAAGAGGTCCAGATAGGGACGCCCAAACCTCCCGCACACAGCCGAATCGCAACCGGGGTGAGAGACAACTCCAGAGAATCCGGAAAGCACCGACTCAGGGCATCCACCACACAGTTGTCCACTCCCCGAAGATGAACCGCCGTCAGAGACAGCAGATGGCCCTCCGCCCAACAAAACAGGGGTACCACCACCGCATTCAAAGATGCCGAACGAATCCCCCCTTGATGAGTCAGATAAGCCACTGTCACCATGTTGTCGGACCGCACCAACACATTCCGATCTAGCAACAGTCCCCAAAAACCCATCACAGCACGGGACACCGCCATGAGCTCTCTCCAATTGGAAGACCTGCGACTCTCCATGATGGACCAACGACCCTGAAGGGAGTGAGACCCCAAGGCGCTGGCATCCGTCGTCAAGACCAGAGAAGGAGAAGACTGCAGGGGCAGACCCAAAGACAGATGATCTCTCACAGACCACCAAAGAAGAACCGGGAGGACCACCGGAGCCACAGGAATAAGAACATCCAAATCGCGGGACAGGGGATCCCAGAGAGACAGGAGGTACACCCAAAGGGGGCGCAGATGAAAACGTGTCCAGGCCACCGTAAAAACTGTCGCCGCCATCAGACCCATAAGACGCAACCAAAGGCGCACCGGAAAGGCACCCCCCACCCAGAAACGACGAGCAAGGGACACCAAAGTCACAACCCGAGGCTCGGGGAGGAACACACGGTTCAGATCCGAACGGAAGCAGGCCCCAATGAAAACCATGTCCTGGGACGGCGTCAGTTGACATTTGGGCAAGTTGATCAGGAAACCATGGGCCCGCAACGCCGAGCACACCACCTCCCTGGCCTCCAGCAACAGGACCCGAGATGGAGCATGGATCAACCAGTAGTCTAAGTATGGGTATACCATCACCCCCTGGAGATGAAGCCACGCGACCAAAGGCGCCACCACCTTTGTAAACACCCTTGGCGCCGACCGGAGACCGAATGGCAATACCATGAATTGATAATGACACCCCAGGACACAAAACCGCAGAAACCTGCGGGACCTAGGATGGATCGGAACATGGTAATACGCATCCTGAAGATCTAGGGTACACATGAAGTGACCCGGCAGCACCAAAGGAATCACCCTTTGTAAAGTCTCCATGCGGAAAGGAATTCTGGCCACCCATTTGTTCATAACTCGCAGATCCAAAACCAAGCGGAAACCCCCCGTGTTTTTGGGAACCAGAAAGATCAGGGAATAAAAGCCCACCCCTCTCTCCGACGGACGAACCTCTTGAACGGCACCCTTCCGAAGAAGGTCCAGAATCCCGCGAGAAAGATGAGACCGCTTCATACGACTCGAAGGCCAAGGAGTCGGCCGAACACCTGAGTCTGCAGGAGGAGCCGTGAACTCCAGAACATAACCCTGGCGAATGATTTCCAACACCCAGACGTCGGAACAAGACTGAACCCAGGCATCCAGGAAGAAGCGCAGCCGCCCTCCAACCAATAACCCGGGAACCACCGCCAAAGAGTCAGGAACGCGGCTTGGCAGGCGGAGGGGATTTAGCCTTACGGTCCCGACCACGGCCAGAAGCAAACCTACCCTGGCCCCTCACAAACTGTCTACGAGAAGCAGGGCGAAAGAAAGATTTGGGTTTAGAAGGGACAGGAGCAGCAGCAGAGACCTTAAAAGAAGAAGAATGCTTTTTCTCCTTAAACAATTTGTGCAATTTGGCCTCCAACTTCCCCCCAAACAACATCGTACCCTGAAAGGGCAACCTCAATGCGCATGCCTTCTGCGCAGAGTCAGTTTTCCAGTCCTTAAGGACAAGACTGCGACGCGCAGCCACACAAGCCCCCCCGGACAGAGCAGAAGCACGCACAACGTCAAAGGAGACATCAGACAGAAGCTCCACCTGACGCTCAATCTGCTCAAGCAAACCAGAACAGTCCGTGGCATTATCCATAGACTGATAGAGAGACTTCAGGTCAGACAGCAGGGACTGCGACACATAAGTCCCGTAGATGCCCGCCCTCAAGGCCAGGTGGGAACCAGAATACACCTTACGGAGCGCCACATCCGCCTTCTTGTCAACCGGATCTTTCAGCACAGCGTCCACAGCAAGGGAAGTACGCCCCACCAAACTAGCCACAAAAGAGTCAATAGGAATCGAATCAGGTAGTTCAGTAGCCATATCCTGCAGAGAATAAAGTTTTGCCATGAATCGCGGAATCAGAATGCGATCAGGATCGGCCCACTCGCGCTTCAAAACAGCTTTAATGAAGGGATGGACAGGCACATCGATAGTGGCAGCACTCTGAAATTGTCGCAACAAAGGGCCCCTAGAGGTACTAGGTGCGTCCCTGTCAGGGAACCCCATGTTCTCTTTAACATGCTGCAAAATATTGGCCATATCTTCCTTGTCCACATATTTGCCTTTTAACTCTTCGTCCCCCAACCACGCAGACTCATCGCCACTAGAGTCCGAAGAAACAGGAGCAGGGCACTTGGGACGGGATCCAACATCACCCATCTCCGTCAAAGTTTCCCTGATTAAGCGCTTAATATGCGCATCAGCACCACCATCCCGGCGCCTGGACCTGGCAGGGGAGGGAGACCTGGAAGCACTAGAAGAAGAGGAAGACCTCTCCCTGTGACTACGTTTCCTGGAATGCTTCCCCATCGTCAACAACACACCAAACACCGCCAAAACACAAGGTAATAACAACCGCTATGCGGTACTCACCCCCTCTGCTCGTTTTTAATGAGCATCCCCCAGCCGGGAACCTCGAGGCGCCTGACTTCCGTCCTCAATTCCAAAAACCGGAAGTCAGGCATGACGAAAAACCGGAAGGGGAAGGAGCCACAACCAATAGCGAGGAGCTGCTCGGCCGCGTCCCCTAGCAAGCCCGGCAGGCCAGGAGGGGCGGCCATCGGGCGAAGATAAAGCCAACGCGGTATTACACCGCCGCGCGGCTGAGAGACACAAAGAAGCCCGCGCCACTCCCCCCAAGCCCGGCAGGGAGGGAGAGGCCATCCATGGAGGACCGCCGGCACCAGGAAGAACCAGCAGCCCCCAAGTAAGTCCAGAAACAAGGCAGGAGCGTCCTGCTCCTGCCGCGTCCACACACTGTCAGGATGACAGAAAAAAGAACAGGAGGAATGCTAGGACGGTACTCCTTAAGTACTCCCAGTGGGAGGGGGAAGGGTAGGTCCAGCATTCCTTCGTTCTTTTTTCTGTCAGTGAGATAGTTACATCCCACTTGTCCATGACGGTGTCGAGGACTACGGGACCTGGGGGTAACGTAAGGCAGTTTAATCCACCAAACACCAGACTCCAAATCCGGTGGGCCTAACTCCATGTTGGTGGACAGTTAAACAGAAGGCTTAAGGCAGGACTAACATCAAATCAGGCCCTGTTTACTTTTTACCGCCAGTGATTCATTTGGTTGTAGATCGGTAACGGTAACATTTTCAATTTTGGTGAAAATTACTTCAGGGATTATAAACAGTGATGTGCAAATTGCCGATATTTAAATAGCAGGTACAGTAAACTATGGAGTTATATTAGCAGCTTAGGAAGTACTTTCACTTTTCAGGTCTGGGTTTTGACAACACAGCTGCTAAATGGGCCTATTGCTAACAATATACAGGGGCAAAGCTTCGGGGGGCGGGGGAATTCTTTGGGGTGTTACACTATCCTAATAAATGTACTATTTAGTACATAGTTGGGTACAGGAGCTTTCAGTCTGGTATGGAAAGGTGTCTGTTGGATTTCACCTGGGATTTTTAAATACTTACTCAGACAAACACACACTTCTGTTTTGAATGCTTAAGACATGGGTATATTACAAAATACTCAGTTTAAAATACCCCTCTCAATCTGCACTCCTCATGCACTACTATTGATATAATAATTAACATGATTGCCAAAAAATCTGAAGTTCAACCCGCCCCACCCCCTCAGTCTTACTGACCAAATTACACCCATGACAATATACTCAGAGTGGACCGTGGTTCCACCGCTTTCAATCATTGGCTATCTTCAACCAGACTTTCCCTTGAGACTATCCGTCATGCCTTTGCTCAGTCCAGAGGAGTCTTCATCTCTCATCTAATCCTTTTGGCTGTTTGGGAGTATTCTTTCATCCGTACTCAAGTGCTTGCATTGAACTGCAGGAAAAACTAGTTCTCAACGATAGGCCTTAGCTCACTCTTTCTGGAATCATCCCATGCATCTCCCTCTAATGTGCTAATGCTGTATCTGTTCGTGAGGACATTAAACCCAGACTTGTTGGCTTTGCCAATGCTCAGTGAGGGCAGACTGTGGTATGCCTTGAAAGTCCTGCAATGCAGGGGGTGAAATATTACGTGCAATTTAGTTTAACATGTGTTTCTTCAATACATTTGTAACAGAATACATTTGGTGATGTTGCTTGTATGCTCATGTGTTCCTGCAGTCTTGGCTGGACAAGCATGTAGTGCTGTCTGTACAGATTTCCCAGTGTTTATTTTCGATTAGTGCCAACTATACAGTGCTTTGAAGCCGACACGTTTTCTAAAGCAAGGTTAGAAAATGAACTCTCCCAATGGATTCCACACACTTAAGGACATTGACACCTCTTTATACGACCTGTAGATAACTTTACTGTGCATGTCGTTTTTGTTGTTATAGCTTAAAAGAATAACCAAAAGAGCTCCAACCTAAGAAATAATATTTAATTAATCGATACAGGTTTTTATTTAATAAGAAAACGCTTGCCAAGTGGAAAGCCTTATCCATCCACCATACTATCCTGGTGCCCCCACCACAACAAACACCCCCAACCCCCATCACCCCTTTTCTCCCCAGCTGAGATATCAGCTTCCTGAAGAAATGCAAAATACAGACCCGGATCGTGGTTTAGATGCCACCGGTGGACTAAAGAATAGAAAAGAACAGTAGTATGTGCAGGGCTCACAGTGAAACAGACGTGGTAACGAGACCAGGTAGAAAGTCTGAGCATACAAGTGCCTATGACAGCAGCTGCCTCAGCAGCTGCACCAGCCTTCTTTTTAAGACTGCTCAGCTCTCCTCAAATAAGCCCTGCAGAGGACATGTCAAGGCAGCAAAGGAGGTGACTGGGCTAAAGACCAAGGCCACACCCCCGACAAATGAAAATCACACACCCACCTCCTCCACTGCTGCACTACAGTGTTTTTGCCACTCTCAAGCTGAAATAATACACAACAGGCATATGCCCAAAACAGTGATGTGCTACACTAAGGCTATTGGGAAATTTCGGCTCACTGGAATTTCTTGCAGGCTTAATCCCCTTCACCAGACAGGCGTAATATCACAGTCTCTCATGGCACCAACTGTGGCTGTGCTGTACTGGGGATCCTAAAGCCTCATCCACTGCCAGACAAAAAGCCTGATTTAGATTTTGGAGGACCGGTTACTCTGTCACAAGGGTGATGGAGATCCCGTCCACTGAAATACAAATCCCATTATATCCTGTGAGATTTATAGTTCGGCAGATGGGTTATCGTTGTGATGGAGTAACCTGTGCACCAAAATCTAAATCAGGCCCATAGTCCTTACCACTTGTAAAGTTGTGAGCCCTAGGCCTGCATGGTGAGGAAAGGGACGACACGCAAGCTAGTTACATGGTGTATAACTGGCCACGAGCACCTCCACCCAGCCCTTTTATTAACAGGGTCACTTGACCGGTGGTGCCTGTGTTAAGTGGGTGTGGGGCAAGTGGTAGGACTGCCCTTAGGGAGGGGCACTACTGCATGGCGTGTCCTGCAGGACACTACACCACCAATGTGAGTGATGCAAATGCCATTTCCTTGCAGAGGTCAGAACAGTGCGTTACAGTGTACAATTTCTCATTGTGCAGCTAAGGCACTGAACCGTTTCCTGACCTTTTGCAAAACCGTGTTTAACACAGTAAATATTGGCCTTTCTCCAGGTGGATGACTACAGCTACCTAGTCAAAGACTATGACCTCTCTGGTCTACCCCCAGACCCTACTAGCATGGTAAAAGCCACCAAGTATCTGCCTTCAAGCAGTGAGTTTCAGGGCGGGAATGACAATAGAAGGATGATGACACTGGTCTAATTATGTAACCAATGTTGAAACTGAACAGGATTACAACGAGCACGATTTAGGAGTGCATTATTTGAAACTATATGCAAATGCCGGTATATATTTTATTTTTCCCCTGAGTGCAAGCAGCAATGATAAGTGCAATTTTTGTTTTCTTTATAGAAAACGAAATTAAGCCTAAATTATGCATTTTGGTAAGATTTCTTACTTTGTTGGCACACAGTCATGTAGTAGGGTAAGGTATTTTAGAAACAAGTATAGAAATTATAAATACATTCTATATATTAAGGGAATTGAGACGAGTTATTTAAGTTTGTTTTGTCTCTAATCTTTGATGGGTCAGCTTATAGTGACAAAAACTCAAGTTACAGAAACTTTCAATTAAATTAATGAAATCACATCTACCACATATTCCAACGTACTACAACTTGATTTAAACAGTTGATCCATCACAACGAAAATGTGAACGTCAGCTCCCCAGAAACAGGATGTAACTTTATCGTGGTCCAACTCTATTCTTGAAAGCTCTCAGCGATTTTGCCATCATTGGTGCAACTCCTGAAAAATATCCAACACGTTACATTAAGATTATACAACACACATTACCCACCAATAACAGCTTAGCTACTCTAAATTAGATACAAGTATGATAACGTGTGTAATTATGACTGCGCTCTATGCTTAATGTATGGATATTGCGGTCTCCCCCTAGGTCTCTTTGCGCAATCATACTGATTTATTTTGCAAAAATTACTATTAGATTATCCACCCAAAAACGTGGCAAGCCTACCCATGCATACGGTTAAGCTATTTAAGCTGAATTAACTACTTGGTTGAAAAGGAACAATAATGTCCCTATGCCCCTTGTATGTTTGCCTCAGCTGATCGCTATGAACGTTCATTACAGACACGGTTAAAATGGGTTTACAAATGTATTCTCGACCAGGGGTCTTTCATCCGTGTCTAGTGTAATGTATAAATCATGAACAAATTTCAATATTGCATTACAAATCTACATGTAAATTAAGCTCTACTATTATTGATATACAGTATGTCTATGCTGTAAAGTCGGAGACTTACAGAATATATTTTGGATGTCATAACATGTTAAATATTCTTGCCATTATGTACGCCCACAGGTGCCAAGTTTTCAGACTGCTTATGTGTGACATTTTTATAATTTCAGTGTAATTATGAGTGACATTCAACGACTGAGTGACACTTACTCATGACCAGTATAATGTCACCCACAGTATATGTGGAAACCTGTTGCCGAGTGGGCAGCAGAGAAACAAAATAAACAGACTCCCTGCCTTAGCCAGCCTGCGTCTCACTGGCTGGTAATCAAAGTATTGTTATGATCAGGTCATGATCAATCGACAGTCTGTCCAGGCTTTCTGCCATCTGTGACCAAAGGCAGGCTACATGATTTGAGAGGGGCCCCAGCAGGGATCTTCTCCCTGTAGAGTTCTCCAATTAGGCCCTTCTTTTACTGCACTTTAGTTGACCCTGTTTTTGGGATGTATTTAGAAGCTTCACTTTGTAGCTGGATATTCATATCTGCTTGATACTATGGTTAAAGCAGGTGAATCTTTTTTAGATTAATTAGTCGGGTGTGTGTTTCAGTCTTCAAATCTCTGAAGTTAGTTTGGCTTGGATAGGAGTTTGATAGCAGGATATTTCCACGTCATACTATATTGAGGCTCCTGTATAGCTCCTGTAGTACTCCAGAGGCATCTTATGGCCTTTGAAAAACAGTACTCGGAACTCAGATTTTTTACACATCTGTCTCAGCAAAGTAAGAAACTGGAACTATACTTTATCACACTTCGGGGCATGGTTCTTTTGCGTGACAATCTCAGGCATTGCTGTAATGCTGGAAAATTACTTGAATGAGTTATTGTAACGGAGGTGCGTTGCACTTGACAGGGCTGTACACCTTGGGGTTCTCCATGCACCTAGAATTTAGTTTGTCTTTGTGTTTTTTTTTTAGTATTTATGTTCACTCATTTCGAACTTCTGGCATGTGAACAAGACTCTTGTGGGGTCAAAACAAGTCCTACTTGCTGCCAAAATCATGGAATACCTTGCACGCAGCAAAGCTGTTTCAGTGTGGCTCGCCTCTTTCAAGGCTTGCGCCACCAAGATACCTATAGTCCAGACCTGACCAAAATGCCGGGGATCTGCATGTCGTGGAGAAGTGAAGTACCCTTTCTAATAAATCGATAGATATTCACTGAAAAAACACAAAGGTTAAAGTAAAGTTACAGTTAGGTGAATATGTCAGTGCCAACATTAACGTTAGGAACCAAAAAAAACAAAATTCACCAGTAACTATAACCTACGCCCCAGCCATGCACTGCTTACGACTTCACACAATACATCACTGTTGCGGGGCCATCCACCCGCGAGACCCACTAAGAGTACAGGAGGGGGAAAAGACTCACCTTACAGGGTTCTTTATGTCTCCCCAGCCCGAAAAACATCGGCGTTTCAGGAGGGGCCTGCCGTAGGAAGAAACCGAATATTTGGAACCCGGCCCCTTTAACTGGAAGCAGGAAGCGGGAAAGGAAGTACGTCAGGACGAAGTCACTGAGAGCCGACGATTAGAGGGAGACTCCGAGGAGGAAGAGGAAGATCTTGGAAACTTAGGAGCGAGTTAGAGTTGGAGCACGGAGGAGCCGAAGACAGCGCAAGATCCGAAGGAGAGGAGCCGAACCTCATTACCCTCTCTCTGCGCAGAAGTGGTACCGCCGAGAGTGCCAGGAGGCCTCCAGGAAGGTGCTGCGCTGGGCCGCGCTCCAGGAGGAGCGTGGCTGTACAAGCCTGCTTCGAGCGAGGCTGCCCAAGACACAGGAGGTCCTGAAAACCCGTTTCCTCGGTACAGACGTTACAAGCCAAGAAGGAGTCGAACTTACCTTCCATGATCCCTAAAAGTAGAGTGGAGAAAGAAGAAGTGTTTCGTACTGATTTAATTTGACAAAACAATTAGTTCTTCCAAATAATTACAATAAAAGAATATCCTCACAGAACCTTCTGTCCCCTCCTCTTATTGCCCGCGATTACAATATTGGTGGAGAATGCAGGCAACCCTCCTTGACTAGCAGAATGGAGAATCTTATTCTGCACCTAATAGCGGGACAGGAGAAATTAAGATGGGCCGTAGAACGACAGATGAAGTTGGCTCAGGCCGACCGGGACATCTTTAAGGAAAACATGGCTGCTCAATTAGAAGAGATACAGAAATTAGCAGCAGGACACTCCTTACAGAGGAATCGGGAAGGGAGACCTATGACTAACCCCACTCCAAGCGGAGTTGCCCTACAAAAGTATGTACCGGGGGAAGACCCGGATGCGTTCATGCTTAACTTTGAAAGGGTGGCCAAGGCTTGCGCATGGCCTGTGGAAAAATGGGCATTCTTCCTAGCTCCTTTGTTGAGTGGAGAGGCCCAGGCAGTCTACCAAGTCGCCAACAGTGACGGAAACACCCCCTACGAAGAAATAAAAGCGATAATTCTTGACCATTTGGGCCTAGATGCGGAAGAATTCAGAGTTCGGTTTTGGAAAGAGAGGGGTCGTCCCGGAGAAAATCCGAAGACGTTCTTTTTCAGGCTGAAAGCAGCTGCAGATAAATGGCTGAAGCCCCATGAGAGCACTAAAGAAGAAACAATGGATCACATATACCTAGAGCAGTTCCTGGAGGCACTTCCTTATAACACCCAGGAGGTGGCTCAGACAACACTCACACCTAACCACCATACAGGCGGTAGGACATGGCAGTGACCTTTCCCAGGGCACAACCACGTATCCCACTTTCAGAGCCAGAAAAACCATCCCGACCCTCGACAAATAAGACAGAGAGAAGCCATCATAAAACACCCCCTGAGAATACAAAAGTCCGCCAACCAAAATTCGAGGGCCTACCATACAAAGGTCCACAATGCTTCGATTGCGGCGAGTGGGGACACATTTTGCGAGCATGTCCCTGTAAAAAGTCACAAGAAGAACCCATAGAGGTCGGATATGTTCCACGGTCTATCCTCTTCTCTGCTGAATTGGGGTCAGCCTTCTATGTAAGTGTGAAAGTAGAGGGGAGGGTTGTTAAGGCATTGTTGGATTCCGGCTGTAGACAGTCAGTGATCCAGAAGGGTCTCATAAGTCATGCCCTCATAAAGAAAGAAAGCCTAGTGCACATACGGTGTGTACATGGGGATATAAAACCCTACCCCATAGCCGTAGTGACCATCACACCAGTAGGGGGTGCTTCGTATCAAATCAGAGTGGGGGTTTTAACCGATCTACCAGAGGAACTTATAATTGGTACTGATAATCCGGACTTTCTGGGTATGTTTCTCACGACAGTCCAAAGAACCAAATATAGAACAGTGAGTAATAGGACCTTGGAGTCCCAATATCCAGCTCTTATAACCTCAGAACCCTGGCTCCTAGATAGAAAATTCAAATTCGCACAGACAAACAATCCTACCCTACAACAGGCCTGGCAAACTGCCCAGAAAACTGACGGGGTTCATACAGAAACTTACCCACTGTTCTTTATGAAAAAGAAACTCCTTTATCGTAAAGCGGATAAAGAGAAGAAACCCCAATTACTAGTTCCTGCGAGATTAGAGAACAGTTTTGTTTTTTTCGCATGCACCATCTCACTGCTGGACACATTGGGGTAGAAAAGGTGACTCAGAATGTCTTAAGATATTTATTGGCCAGGAGTGTATGCAGACGTGAAAATGTATTGCCAGGAATGTGAAACCTGTCAAAAGCGTAACTCCTATCGCCCTCCTCCGGTTCCTCTACAACCCTTACCCATCATAGGGACTCCTTTCGAACAAATGGGAATGGATCTAATCGGCCCACTTCCCAAAACACGAAGAGGTCATCTCTATGCCCTAGTTCTCGTGGATTATGCCACAAGATTCCCGGCGGCCTTCCCCCTAAGAACCCCCACCACCGTTAATATCGCGGAGAAATTGGTTGAATTGTTTTCCAGGGTCAGATTCCCACGGGAAATCCTAACAGACCAAGGTACTCCATTTACTTTGCGCCTTATGAAAGAAGTCTGTAAAACCCTTAACATGAAGCACATCAGAACCTCGGTATACCATCCCCAGACGGATGGTCTGGTGGAACGGTATAACGGGACTCTAAAACAAACGCTAAAGATGTTCAGCAGTGCGGGGCCCGAATGGGATCGCCTCCTACCTCTAGCTTTATACGTGATCAGGGGACAGGTACAGAGCAGCCTGGGATGTTCATCATTCGAAATGCTCTATGGAAGACAACCCAGTTCTCTCTTAGAAATGACAAAAGAGGCTTGGGAAAAAGAAGAAGCAGATGAAGCATGGGGCTTTCTCGAGTATACCTCTACTCTAAAAACCAGATTAGGAAAGCTCAGAGAACTCGCGTATTCCCATCTGGAACAGAAACAACAAAAACACAAATATCAATACGATAAAGGGAAGAGATGGAGGGCTCTATCAGTAGGTGACTCGGTTCTGGTCTAGTTACCTTCCACTTCTGGTAAACTTAAAGCAGAGTGGGTGGGACCCTATAAAGTAGTTGCTACCATGGGGAAAACTAGCTATAAAATACAGGTACGTCCATCACGAGTCCAGACATTCCATATTAACCTCTTAAAGAAAGGGTTAGGGCCTCCTCCTCTGTCTGCCAATGTGGTTGTGCCCCTACCCAATAACAATACCTCATGTACCTTGAACCAGTTACCTATAAGTAACAAATTGGTCTCCTCTGACAGACAAACACTAGACGGGCTACTACAATCCTTCTCAGATAGTCCAGGAAAGACCTCACTCATATACCACACAATACCAACACTCCCAGGAAAAGAGTAAAACAAAAACCCTATCATATTCCGGCTGCCCAGAGGGAAGCTGTTAGACAAGAAATCAGGAATATGCTGGAAATGGGAGTCACCCAACCTTCCAACAGCGAATGGGCCTCTCCGATCGTGTTGGTTCCAAAGTCTGATGGGACCATACGCTTTTGTATGGACTTTAGACACCTCAATTCTATCTCTAAATTTGATTCATACCCTATACCCAGAATTGATGAGTTGATAGAGAAGATAGGAACCTCAAAGTACATTTCTACGTTTGATCTAACAAAAGGGTATTGGCAGGTTCCACTCCATGAGAGCGACAAAGAAAAAACGGCCTTTGCAACCCCAGATGGACTGTATGAATTCAATGTTCTTCCCTTTGGACTGCATGGGGCACCGGCAACATTCCAGCGACTAATGAATACGGTGCTCCAGGACCACCAGGCCTTTTCATCCACATACTTGGATAACATTGTGGTATTCAGTCCGACATGGGAAGAACATCTGAAACATCTTAGGTCAGTTCTGCAGTCCCTCCGGGATGCCGGTCTTCACGTCAATTCCAAAAAGTCCAGGGTGGGGTTCCGTTCTGTTAACTACCTCAGATACATCCTCGGGGAGGGGATGATAGCACCACAGAAAGAAAAAGTGAAGGCCATTAGACACCCCGTTTCCCAGAACAAAAAGAGAAGTCAGGGCCTTCCTGGGGCTCCTAGGATATTACCGACGATTCATCCCAATGTATTCTGAAATAGCAGCTCCACTCAGAGATGTCTTACGTAAAAACATAAAAACCCAGACTCTAGCTCAACCCACGGAGGAAATGATACAAGCCTTTACTCGTCTGAAAGATGCTATCACCACTAGTCCGGTGTTGGCATCTTCTGACTTTGATAAGCCATTCATACTACACACAGACGCACCGGAAGTAGGGATAGGAGCTGTGCTGTCACAAGAATCATCCTCCGGAGTAGAACACCCTCTCCTCCATCAGTAGAAGGCTGTATCCCCTAGAAGAGAAGTACCCCACCATAGAAAAAGAATGTTTAGCTGTAAAATGGGCAATCGAAAAACTCAAATACTATCTTGATGGCTCACCTTTTATACTATATACTGATCATGCCCCGCTCCAATGGATGAGCAGAAACAAAAGCCATAACCCCCGCATCCTAAGGTGGTTCTTGTCTCTTCAACCATATGTCTTTGAAGTAAGACATAGGAAGGGTTCCACTAATGGGAATGCAAATTTCTTATCTAAAGTATTGCCTCTCCCCGAACGGGAGAAGCCTGGGGAGGGGATGTGTCGCGGGTCCATCCACGCACGAGACCCACTACGAGTACAGGGGGGGGGGGGGGGACTCACCGTACAGGGTCCTTTATGTCTCCCCAGCCCAAAAAACATCGGCGTTTCAGGAGGGGCCTGCCAGAGGAAGAAACCGAATATTTGGAACCCGGCCCCTTTAACTGGAAGCAGGAAGCTTGAAGCAGGAAAGGAAGTACGTCAGGACGACGTCACTGACAGCCGACGATTAGAGGGAGACTCCGAGGAGGAAGATCCCGCAAACTTGGGAGCGAGTTGGAGTTGGAGCACGGAGGAGCCGAAGGCAGCGCGAGAGCCGAAGGAGAGGAGCCAAACCTCAATATCCTCTCTCGGCGCAGATGTGGTACTGCCGAGAGTGCCAGGAGGCCTCCAGGAAGGTGCTGCACCGGGCCACGCTCCAGGAGGAGCATAGCTGTACAAGCCTGCTTCTTGTGAGGCTTCCCAAGACACAGGACATCCAGAAAACCCGTTTCCCCGGTACAGAAGCTACAAGCCAAGAAGGAGTTGCGGAACTTACCTTCCATGATCTCTAAAAGTAGAGTGGAGAAAGAAGAAGTATTTCGTACTGATTTAATTTGACAAAACAATTAGTGCTTCCAACTAATTACAATAAAAGAATATCCTCATAGAACCTTCTGTCCCCTCCTCTTATTGCCCGCGATTACAATCACTCATGACATTCTCTATGACATCACTCATGAAATCTCAAATGACTTCAGGCTGGACAAGTGAGCCTATTAAATTCAGTAGGAAGATTGCTGGGTAAGGAGGAGAGAAAAGGAAAGGCATAGACATTTTGAACAATCTGAAGGACCCATTTGTCAGACGGGATGCATTGCCAACCAGAGAGGAAATTTGAATCTTGCCCCCCAGTGGTGGAGCATGTGCAAGTAAGAGAAAGCTAAAGGTGTTTGTTAGGTGTTGTAGCAGGGGATCATGAAATGGGAGAGTGATACCCCTGCTAGACTGCACATTGTCTACCAGAAGCATGTGCATGGGCTCAAAAGGACTAGGGTGCTACATCACTGGCTGGGAAGGTGGTCACTCTATATGCCAGCCCTCTGGGTTAGACTCTAATCGTTTGGTACAGATATGGGAGCAGTTTGGCGTGGGTCAACAGACCCAAGGAACATGGTGTAGCTCTGCTGTATATTACTGTTCGTGGCCTGTATAATAAGACTCTCTTGGGTGGGGTGCTTAGTGAGAAACTCATGGCCACTAGGCGCTGATCCGTCAACTCTGGCCACTTACCTTTCAACAGGCGGGCAAGAACAAGGCCTGAACCAACTAGCCATTAACGTATCTAAGGGCATCATTAAAGGCAAGTAATAGCTCAGATGGTGCTGGCCCAGTCTGCAGATCTTCAGTCAGAGCATTTGTTTTCTCCTCGATGGAGGTTGAGTTACAATTCTAGTGCCTCAGCCACCTGTTGAAACACCTCTCCAAATGAGGCACTCTTCCGTTGGTGGCAAGTTAAGCTCGGACTCAAGAAGAGTATCATTCTGTAAATCAGTTTATAAGGCAACATCAATATAATGAGGGGGAACAAGCCATACCCATCCTCTTCCTCCTTATCAGAATCATCCTAGGGTGCCCCTGCTATGTCACAGGTTCAGAGTTAAAAACAATGAGCTAATGGAGCTCTTACTGGTAGTTGCGATGTGGCACAGGCACTGGTTTAAATTAAGGCTACGTGATGAATTGATGCACGTTTGTGCTTTCAGAGTGCAACATAGGGAATGGCTATTGGCAATAGATGTATAAATATATGAGTGCAGGTGATGCGCCCTATAATACGGATTGTTTTTCATTTTATTTTATCGGTGCAGTACATTATGGTTGCTCTGTAGTATTGTGATCGATGTGTTTTTCATGTTATTTCTTGTGAAGTGGAATAAAATGGTAAATACACAACTGTACAGTTATTTACTGCATGATGAGGCATGCATTTGAGTGATGTTGGCCATGTGATTGTTACACAGTCTGCACATGCACAGATGAGGCAGGTTAACAGTAGTATGATAGGTGTATGATGAGAAACAAAAGGTTAGGTTTGTTGCATGAATGTGGATTTACCTTAAAGAAGTAGAAGGCCAGAGGCTTTTTGCCAAAACAGGACAGTTGGTTTAATTAAACTCAGTGGCCGGGAGAGCAGGTGACAGAGTCGGGGTCTGAAGACTATCTCAAAGTACATTGGTTTCAGTCGTCATTTTCTATATTACACAAAGTCATAAAGCGATTTATGTATTCCTTTGGAAACAGAATTCTGGGCTTAGTCACAGGGTCATGAATCTGATCCTTTTGATGAGAAGTGCAGGTGGTCTTGATCCTATGGGGACATAATGCAGGGCCAGTGCATACATGTCCAGATGTCCGGGATGGGCAGCACATGTTTGCTGCATGTAGCGTGCATGCTGTGTTCTGATTAGTTGACTGTTCCCAACTTAGTGTGGCATCTAACTTCATGGTGGTTTGGGAACGCACACCCCTCTGGCCAAATGTGTTTTTTTGGGGCTAATCCCCTAAAACCATTGTGATATTGCTGCCTATCTGTGGAAACTAACTGAGCTTTCCAGTTTGCGTGTTTGTCTAAGGGTTATATTTCACCCCACCGCAGATTTGTCAGTTGCTTCAGGTCTAGGTCACAGAGCCTGGCTGACCACGTACTTCTGACTCAGGGTTGAGGGAGAGGTCATATCGGGTAAATTCAACAATTAAGATGCAAATTAGTTATTATGCGTACATATGATGTGCACTGATATTGTATGTTCCAATATCAACATGTTTGCAAGACCCAGTTTAATCTATTTTTAAAAAAAGGGTATTTAATACAAAGTGTACACCAGTGAGAGTCAATAATGTTATTTGAGTTGTCAGTCATGTAAATCGGTGATATTGTGTGGGAGATCATGAGAAGTGCTCTTGGGGGCATGAGTCATGGTTAATGTAACTATAATTGGTGAATTTCAGGGGGTTTTAGATTGTTTTTAACCGTAAATTCACTACGTTTTTTTCTTGAGAACACTTGAGATTTTTTAACAATTTGTTACTATGCTCTGACCAAACCGAACCACAATTTCCTTTAACTGTGTTTTTAAAATTTTGTATTAATTTGTTTTTTTGATTTTATATACTGCTTACCTCTGTTTTACCCAACCCTGAACAGGCCCAACCCCTGCATTTTGCTGTGTGCAGCGGGTATTTTTTGCGCAGACCCTGCAGGCAACCTGCTTGTCCTGCATAGGGCCTTTGCCTGTGCATAGCAGGAGTTGGCCGCAGTGTCTGATGTTCAGCAGCTTAGCTCTGCTGTGCAGATCTTTCAGCTGTCAATATAAATCATTGAAATAAGCCAAGGCCTTTGAACACAGATGTCATGGGGAAGAGGGGAGCACAGAGTGCCTGACCTTTGGCTGTGGGTGGCAAACCATGCTGTGCACAGCAAAGATGAAAGTAGGCCTTTTGGAGATCCTAGGGCACCAACCAATCTCCTGAGTTCAAGGCCAATAGGATTTAGCCCAAAGACAGTATTTTGAACTTGTCTTGCCAAATGAACAGGTATATAAAACAGAGATCCAGAATACACCTCGGGCCTCCATTGTTCTCATGGGCCAGGAAGTAAAGGTACTGAAATCCTGTACCCCTTTCTTCTGAGGGGAAACCCTTTAACTGCCCCATTTCCCTGTAAGGCTTGGACATCTGCCTTCAAGAACGAGTCTGCAAGCATGCTCTGAAGAAGGGAGAGTAGTCCAGCGGACAGGATAGGGGTGGGCAGTTGAAGTCCCAGCAGACAAACTGCCTGATCCAGCAGTCTGTTGTGATCACCTCCCAATTGGTGACGAAGTGCGAGACCCTCCTCCTGCCAGTAGAGGGTGGTGTGAAAGAGGGTGAAGTCTGAGGGTTCAGAGGCAACAGAGCCTGCAAAAGACTGTGGAGATTGGATCTTCCATTGTTGGTGATGCCTTCTAGATCCAACCCTTTCTTGAGAGAAGTCATAATTCAGCTGAGGTGGTTGCCTCTTCCAGGACTGCAAAACTTTAGAGTAACCACTGATATTATCCATGCAGGAAGGTCACACCGGAGAGTTGGGCCATTGCGATGATGCTTTTGAGGCATTCCAAGAAGGAATCCGCTCCTGATGAGTTGATGCTAGTTGAAGGGCATGTCAATAAGTGTAGCCTGGACATCCCTTGAATATCCAGTGGACCACAAACAAGTGAGTTGTTGTTCCCTGACAGCTGCACCCATAGACCGGGCTTAAGTGTCTGGCAAAGCAAAGCAATGTTTCAGTATCTGTTTAGATGCATTCAGTCCATCCCTCACTAGGTCTGAGAATGGCTGCATGTGCCCTGGCAGACTAATAACCTTGAGATTTGCCAGTGTTCATAAAGCATGGGAACAGCAGGCAAAAGACATGTGCCATTAGCTGTGATTGAAGCCAAACTGCCTAGGGCAAAGACTTTGCAGCTAAAAGAATCTGTACGTCTGGCATGTCAGAAAAGCATTTAGGTTTGCTTTGAGGACATCTGAACCACTAGACTCTCCACTGACTGGTGGGACGACAGATGGTGGAGGTCACTCGAAGCTAGCCTATGGCACTGGATGATCTGCTTAGCCTGAAAAGGGTTTCTCCTATGCAGCTATTAGAGGTCTAGGAACACTTTTTTCAAAGGAAAGAAGGGCTCCACAGAAGCTTTAGAGTTGCAAAATTTCTGTTAGGGTGTTTGACTTCACTTCAGCAGAATGAAAAGTCAGTTCCAAGGCCTCGGTCACCTTCTGAATAACTGTTGTGAAAGAAGAGACCTGCTCCAAGGCAGGGTTGAGAAATAGGAATTCTCCACTTTTGGATAATAAGTAGGCCACTGGCATTATGTAAATATAAATCAAGGCCAAAATCAATGTTTCAATGATGCAGGAGTTCACCTTCTGAGTCCTCATCCTCCATGCATCTGTAGTCTTCATCCTCCATAGCCAAGGCCTCAAAATCTGAACCAAAAACCTCTCCTAAACTGGCATACGTTTCTGGCCCTAGAAATGGGTTCAAATTAGGACTCATCGCTGAAGTTCACCCCTATTTCCCCTTGCCAAATAGTAGGTATTTTCTTCTCACAACTGCGCTGGAATCACCACAGAGGTAGGCCCGATAGAATGAGGAACAGTGACTTGAAGTGTTTAGATCTAGGAACTTGGACTTAAGCCCATAAAGGCATGACTTCGGAGCTGCCAAAGCGATGGAGAAAGACCACACCTCTTAGGACTGTAGCCTAGAAGACTGACGGACTGGCCTAATGAGATTGAACATATCTAGCCAGAAGGCCTCAGCATGTGCAGGAGTGGCTGGAGAACTGGGGTACACCAGAATCAGCTTCTTAGGCGCCAAGCATTCTCCAAGCATTAGGACTCCAAACAGTCCCTTGAATAGGAGATCTTTCTCAAGGGAGAAGACAAATTCTCCTTACTATTGTGTTTTTTTGTTTGTGTGAATGGATCTTAGAGGACGGTTAGTTGAAAAAGGACTTACCTTTTTGAGAAGGATTTCCCTTGGGTCTCACTGGAGGTCTTCCTCTCTCATGTTCTACATAGGTACATGGAGGAGCAAGAGTCCTAGAATTTGCCCCAACCACAGACTGTCATGGTGCAAAACCGAAGTGGGCATCTTCTTGAAGCACTGTCCACACGGCTTGAAACTTGAGGCTCACAGAGGAGACATTCGTCCTTATTGCCATCAAAAATTATATTTTTTCTTGGTGAGACAGTGTGTGTGCTCCGGACCACATCACAAAGACACAGGAAAACAGGATCTGATACCAGCTGCAGCCAGTGCCTTGTATACCCTGGTGACGTAACTTCCGGAAGAGTTGTGGCTTGCTAGTGGCAGTGCTAGAGAATCACTGCCAGGATTAAAAAGTTTACCAGACCAGTTCGAAAAGGAGTATTCATATGGTGAGGAATCGGTGGGAAGAAGGATATCAGAATGAACAGTCAAAAGAATATATAAAACACCAAATGTTCCATGGAACCAGATGCTACATTACAGTCAGGGAGTCATACCGATCAGTTACTAAGACAGCCATCATATTACCCTCTATTTCAACCCAGGCCAAAAAAAGCAGTCTAACTGATATAAGAAAATACAAGTTAACTAGCATGCTATCTCATTGTGGCATCTTGGAGAGCCACTGACAGTTTGAAACCTTCTCCTTAGGAACACTAGCCAACACTGATTTCAGATATGTATTCCCTAGTGGAGGAATGCTACAATTGCAAAATGAGACACACTTAAAGTGCGACATTCAATGCTACCATCTACTTCAAGAAAGTTATAGAAACATTCAAACAATTACATGCAAAGCTGACCAGGTTGAACTTCCAAGCAACAGCAGGCTGTTATCAATATCTGCCAATAGGGACTTTGTGGGAGACCTACCAGTAGTTAATTGTAACCTAAACTGTTGACACATCTCCCCCCATATTATACATTCAGATCTCAAGCTCAGCTAGGTTATAAGTGGCTTAAGTTGGTAAAAAGAGGCAGACATCCTATCTAGCCTTGCCATGGCATAGTTTTAACTTTTAAAACTAAGCTAGAAATTTAGTAGCATTTAATCATAATTACAAGTTAACAATAGGCCAACAAAGCCAGCCACTAACACCTACCTCTACACGAATGTTTATGTATATTTCTATATTTTTTCCATGGCAGTTTAGACTAATATGATTATGAAATACAATAAGAACTAATAGGCTTAATACCGGATTGAGAACTTTCAAAACTTTCTAAAAAGTTTGTCATTTTTATGAAATATTACTATTCTAGCAAATGCAATACCTACCTGTGTGATCTCCGTTTGATAAGGCACAATTGGGGCGAATGTGACCTCCTGGAAGCTTCCCCAGTTGCAGTCCTTTGTTCAAATGGAGTGCAACTTTATTAATGCGTAAACAGGATAGATGAAGGGCTTCTTACACTGGTCGGACCCATTAGATCATGGAACGTTCCCAACAGGAGCGCCTCCTCCCCTGGCAGACAGCATTTAGACCTTTTGCATGCAATTGATAGAGAACAGCAAGGTTCGAAAACTGTTACCTAAAATTCAGTCTATGGCTATTTTAGGATTACTGAGTGCATTGAGGTTTGGAAAGGCTAAATGTTTAATGACTCTGAACGTTTATTTTGTACAGTGCTGCAAAAACTGGGTAGTGCCACAGTCGGCATAATCCCGTCCTGGAGAGATCAAGGGCTCAGGATCTTCACCTATGAAAGCCAAAGTCATCATCATGTACATCTGTAATATTAAGCTTATTCCCTACCCAGCCATGGTGCTTTGTATTTGGAAGAGTCCTTGTTACAGTGAAAATGCATTTCAGCTTGGACTGCCAGTCTGTCACAGTCACTAGGAGCAGTGGGGCTTGTCTGCTCATTGTCGAAACCCTTGTTTTACTTTGCTGAAAGAGCAAGCACTTCAAACTCCTAAAGATTCAGGCCCTGGTAGCTAAAGAGCCAAGACCTTCCATGCACAAGTGAACTGAGTCGTTGCTAGCTCAACCCAGAAAGTGTCTTGAACATGGCAGCAAAATAACATCTGAAACTAGGTCACTTGCCTAAAGACTATTGTCATTTGGCAGAAGAAATATATCTATATCCAAGCCTAGACAGCCTAGGAATATGGCATAAGAGCTGCTACGGGAAAACACAAATGCCTTAATTAACAGGAAGGTGAAACTCTTTGCATGAAATTAAGTGCACAATAGCATTACACTCAGATGCGAGTAACTGATGCCAGGTATCTCCAGATATCACAAGTTTCTGCCAAGCTGATAAGAGGCTGTGGGGACAACTTTGGACTCGGCCTTCCACACACACACACACATTAGAAATCATTTTGCACAGTGAAACTACAAAAAAAGGAAGCAATTGGAGATGTTACACAAAATGCATTCCAATTTAGCCTCTACAATGGCAGTCTTCCACTTAGACCTCCTTAATATCACCTTTGGTTCATTGGTGCTTCCATTGAGCACATCACAGGTCCAAAACAGACTTTGGATGCCAGGGGTTGCCATGGTCACATCCATCTCAGCGCTTCATGTTCCTCTGATAGCGCTGCAGACAGTCTTATGAGTAGGTGCAGGTAAGGTCACAAAAAGGCAGCAGGTTTGTGGACATACCTAATTTCAAAGCCCTTACTAACAAATGTGTTTTTTATTCTGCAGGGCAATGTTCTGATTGCTTCTCAGTTCTCATTTAACAGTGTGACAACTACAATGCCAATCATGCCTAGTGAGATGTGAGGCAGTGTGCCTGTCAGATACCAGGCTGATTCCACAGGAGCCGAAGATGGTCCCAAAGGCCCTCTGCCAGTATCTCCACCAAAAGAGTTAATTTCTGGTGAAAGCAACAGCAGGGGGAAAGGGGAAGTGGATAAAGAGACATTGCCTCGACACAAAGACCTTAGTAGACCTCTTCTAGTCTCCGCTATTTGGGATCAGATACACTGCATCTGCATAATGAAAGAAAACATCAAACATGCAATCTATTCACCTATTCTACTTTACTACAACATTTCTATTTATTTCTATTTACCCCAAGGACTCAAGACGTTCGCTTCTCTCTTGGAATTGAAATGTCCTCACTAGAGGGCTTGAAGAATTACTGTTCTTTTGAATACAATACTTTTCTTGTAAGATGCGCACTGTTGTAGCAAAGAGTCTTGTGATATAGTTCGAACTCAGGCAAACTGCCGAACGCAACAGTCTTTAATTGTAGCTAGGAGTTTAATTCAAGAGTTTTATTTAACAGTACCTTATCTTCTTGCTGAACAATCCAACGAAGACAAATACGAGCTTACCGTTTGAAAATTCTTCCTAAATTTACTTTAAAAAAGTGAGGAAAACTGAGCTGAAAGTTGGTAGAGATTTTGACTAAAATACTAACTGTCCTACTAGCGCGCAATTTCTAAACCTACTCAAATAAAGATTATTCCAAATGCGTTGTGCAAGCAAAAAGGGGAAAATAAGGATGCCTCAAAAAACTTCCAAGAAAGGAAGCCGTATCCAAAACAAATTTGAAGACTTGTTGTCGTCGCCGCAGATTCCTCACAGAAAACTATTTTCCTCAGTAAACGAACACCCAAGGGAGACGTTAAACGTGTATCGAGTCACAGTTTATGTGCGCTGTTCCTAATTGGAACAGGCACTTTCCTATCTTGATTCTCGAGCGCGTGAGGAAACACTAAATCGCTAACCTGGTGTTTCCGGCTTCGCACGTAACTCCGGTTTTCCATTTGCATAGCTTTTAAAAAAATGTTTTCAATGTTCCTTTGAAGAGGGATCTAACTCTTCTCCATCGTGGGTATTTGACTGCCTTTCTAAAACGCCAACTTGTCCTTTTACTTGGCCCTCCCATAAAGGTGCTTGCTATCGAAGTCCTGACAGTACCTCCCTCCAAAAGGGGCCTTCCCATTTTAGGTTTCTTTGAATGAATTCCATGAACATTTTTAATTAGTCTAGGAGCATGAATGTTAGCAGACGGTTCTCAGGATCTCTGCTCTGGCCCATATCCCTTCCAATCAACTAAGTAGAACAGTTTTCCCTGAGACACCTTTGAGTCTAAAATGTTTCTAATCTCGAATTCATCTTCTGACTCAACTCTAACGGTAGAGGAAACCTTTTCAATCTGACATTTGGAGGACTTTTCTTTAAAAAGTGAGAAATGAAATACAGGATGAATCTTAACTTGCTTTGGAAGTTGCAATTTAACTACTACTGGACTGGTTATTTTCTTAATTTTGAAAGGGCCAATGAAGCGTGGCTGAAATTTTCTGTTTCCTTTTAATCTAAGATGGCGAGTGGATAACCAGACTTGATCTCCTTCTACATATTCTGGACTTAATCTCTTTTTATCTGCGTGTTTCTTATATGAGTTTTTTGCTTTCCGTAAATTTTCTTGGGCCTTTTCATAAGACTCCTGTAACTCTTCTACCAATTCTTTTACTGCTGGAACTGATTCATCCTTTTCACCCATTATTACATTGGGATGCATACCAAAGTTTAAATAAAAGGGATGGTAACCTGTAGAATCATGTACTGCATTGTAGTATGCAAATTCTGCTGTCCAGAGTAAGTCTGACCAATTTCCTTCTTGTTCCAATAAATATAATCTCAAATACTGTTCCAATTCTTGATTTACCCTCTCAGTTTGACCATCCGTTTCCAGATGGTAACTGGCGGAAAATCGTGTGTCAACACCTAGATTGTGCATGAACTTCTTCAAAAATTTGACACTAATTGGGAACCTCTATCAGAGATAACAATTTGCGAAACCCCATGTGCTCTCACTATATGATGATTAAATAGTTGAACTAATTGAAAGGCTGTGGGAATGTTCTTCAGAGGGATAAAATGGCTCATTTTAGAAAATGAATCTACAAAAACCAGAATGGTATTGAATCCTAGACTATTTGGAAGATCCACAATTAAATCCATTGACACAGTGTGCTAAGGGTAAGGAGCATTTGGGAAAGGCTGCAATAGGCCCTGTGGAGCCGGTCTACTAGGTTTTCCTTTAATACACAATTCACAGGTCGATGCATACAGTCTTACTCGGGCTGCCATGTCAGGCCACCAAACAGACGTCTTGTCAAATTTAAGGTCTTTAAGCCTTTATGACCAGCCAGTCGATCATCATGACAACTCTTCAGAGCCTTCTCCTGAAGTTCATTAGTTGGTAGATCTAAAGCATTTTCATAGTAAGGAAGACCATTCTTAATCTTTCTTTTTGAATCACCTGTAGCCCAGTTCTCCAAATCCTTCAACGAACAGGATTCTTGTACTTCACTAGTGAACTCTTCCATGAGCAGCTCCCAAGATCTTGCATGAGGGAATGATTGACTCAAATTGTTGAATGTTTAAATCTTCAGGCATATTCATTCTTGAAAGAGCATCCGCTTTTCCATTTTTAACTCCAGGTTTATAAGTAATCACAAAGTTGAATTCAGAGAAGTATAATGACCACCTTAGCTGATGCGGAGTGAGTGTCTAAGACAACTTCAGAAACTGAAGGTTGCGGTGGTCAGTAAACACGGTCACACAGTGCTTGGCTCCTAACAGATAGTGCCGCCAATCTTGAAAAGCCTCTTTAACTGCCAATAATTCCTTATCGGCAATTGAATAATTCCTCTTAGGCTCAGATAAGTTTCTCGATCTGATGGCCACTGGATGCATTTGCCCAGTTTGTTTATCTCTTTGCGAAAGAATTCCTCCAGTGGCAAAATCGGAAGCATCAGTCTCCACAAAAACGGCCTGTTCTGGATCCAAGAGAATAAGAATGGGAGCGGAAGTAAAGGCCTCTTTTAAAAACTGAAAAGCCAATTCTGCGTCCTCAGACCACAAAAATGCTGTTCCTTTTTTCAGTAATTGAGTGAGGGGGCTAACCTTGGCAGAGAATTTAGGAATAAACAGTCGATAAAAATTGGCAAATCCAATAAAACTTTGGATTTCTTTGACATTTCTTGGTGTGGACCAATTCCTTACAACTTCCACCTTTAACAGGTCCATTGCCACTCCTTCATCGGACAGGATGAATCCAAGGAATTCTACTGTTTTTGCATGAAAAGAACATTTCTCTAATTGCTCTCACATGTTGCACATGATCCTCCACACTTTCTGAGAACATTAAGATGTCGTCGATATAAACCACTGCCACTCGATCCAAGAACTCTCGCAAGACATCCTTTACCAGATGCTGAAAAGCTGCTGGCGCATTGCTCAATCAATACGGCATGACCTGATATTCAAAAAGACCATACTTCGTTCGGAAGGCAGTCTTCCACTCATCTCCTTTGGCGACTCTTACCAGGTGATGAGCACCCCTTAAATCAAGTTTGGTATAAATCTTCGTCCCCTTGAATTGATCCAATAGCTGTGAAATCAACAGCAGAGGGTACCAGTTTTTAACTGTGACCTGATTTAGGGATCTGTAGTCCATACAGGAACGAAGACTCCCATCCTTCTTCGGAATGAAAAATTGTGGCGAAGAGACGGGAGATTGAGAGGGACGAATAAAACCATTCTTCAGATGCGACTGCAAGGAAGAATCGCTCCAGGTTCTAAATCTATCTTGCATAGTCACGATGGGGTGGGAGCTTCTCAGCATTCTTCTTATCAAAGACATTTGCTAAATCCTGATATTCTTCTGTAATTTCCTTCACATCCATCACACAAATCGTGTTGGTTAATTGAGCCAAATTAGTTGCAGGCAAACCATCTGACTTGACTCTTTCCTCATGAAAACATTTTTTTAGGTAATATGCTGAGGACATCTCCACTGTGCGTCTCTCCCAATCTATCTTTGGGTTATGCTCTGTTAACCAGGGCAGACGCAGAATTAATTGAAATTGAGGGACATCAATTAGATTGAATCTTAAAAATTCACGACGACCCTGCAATACTAATAACTCGATGGTCTCAGTTTCTTCAGTGATGGGACCAGAAGTGAGATATGAACCATCCACCGCTCTGACTATCTCCAAATGCCTTTTCTTGATAGCATGGATTCCGATTTCTTTTGCGTACTTCAAGCCAAAGAAATTGCCTGTTGCTCCGGAATCAATCATTGCTGAGACGTTATTGATTTCTGAGGAATCAAATTTGGCTGTAAGAGACACAGTTAAGTGGGGAGCAGCAGACTAAGGTATTGAGACTCTGGAGTTGACTCTTTCTTTTCCCACCAGGGCAACTTCCTCTACTGATGGGATGTGTCTTTTAACCCCAAACTGGACTTTGGCTTCTTGGGGCAGTCTTTCAGAAAATGACCAGATGCACCACAATACATGCACAGAGTTTTTGATCTCCACTTTTCTCGCTCTTCTTTAAAAAGAGGTCCTCTGATAGATCCAATTTGCATTGGTTCTTCGCTAGAAGGCGATTCAGACTTACTTGCTTCAGATTTGACTATCTAATCAAGGGACAAATGTACGAAATTCTCTCCTCTGACTTTCTCTCAAAAAGACTATGTTCAATCTGTAGAACTAAATCTATGAGCTCTGAGACATTTTGTGGTCTTCTAGGTATTTGAGTCAATGTGTCTGAGATAGTCTCTAAGACCACGGTAGAAGATGGCTGATCACTTGCTCTCAGGCCACTCTGTTTCTACAATTGACTTGTTAAATTGGGCTATATATGCAACTAAATCTCTATTTCCCTGCTTGAGATCCAGCAATTCATGGCCAATGGCTTTATTCACAGATCTTTGGTCGAATAACCTCAAAAATTCCCTTTGAAGAGCTCAAAATCATATAGAACTGGGTCATTGCGTGAAATCAAAGGCATAGACCATGCGGCAGCATCGCCTCTCGAATAAGACAGCACGAATGTGACCTTGGCTTGATCTTCTTCGAAAACTACAGACCTACATAGGAAATGCAATGAGCACTGTGTAAGAAATACTTGTGCCTTGTGGGGATCACCACTATACCTTTCTGGGTTAGCCAATGGAACAATTGGGGAAATTGAGTGAATAACTTAAGTAGAAATTCTGAAGCTGCCTTTTGGTTACCCTCAAAATCAGGAAGTGGGGAAGACCCAGCTACTAATTCATCAATTCTTTGCCTAATTATGTGTGTTTCTTGCTGGGGATTTTTAATCTCTTCTCTAAGACTTATTTTCTTCTACAGATGAGTCAGCTGGATTTGAAAACTTTCTTGAATTCCCGCCAAGGCCTTAATGTCTAACTCCTCAGCCATCTCGACTCGGTGGAAATCTGTCACTCCAATCTGTCAGATACCAGGCTGATTCCGCAGGAGCCGAAGATGGTCCCAAAGCCCCTCTGCCAGTACCTCCACCAAGAGAGTTAATTTCTGGTGAAAGCAACAGCAGGGGGGAAGGGGAAGTGGATAAAGAGAGACTGCCCCGACACGAAGACCTTAGTAGACCTCTTCTAGTGTCCGCTATTCAGCTTGGGACCGGATACACTGCATCTGCATAATGAAAGAAAACATCAAACATGCAATCTATTCACCTAATCTACTTTATTACAAAATTTCTATTTACCCCAAGTACTCAAGGCGTTAGCTTCTCTCTTGGAATTGAAATGTCATCACTAGAGGGTTTGAAGAATTACTGTTCTTTTGAATACAATGCTTTTCTTGTAGGATGTGCAGTATTGTAGCAAAGAGTCTTGTAATATAGTTGTAACTCAGGCAAACTCCCGAAGGCAAGTCTTTAATTGTAGCTAGGAGTTTAATTCAAGAGTTTTATTTAACGGTGCCTTATCTTCTTGCTGAACAATCCAACGAAGACAAATACGAGCTTACCGTTTGAAAATTCTTCCTGAATTTACATTAAAAAAGTGAGGAGAACTGAGCTGAAAGTTTTTAGAGATTTTGACTAAAATACTAACTGTCCTACTAGCGCGCAATTTCTAAACCTACTCAAATAAAGATTATTCTAAATGCGTTGTGCAAGCAAAAAGGGGAAAATCAGGATGCCTCAAAAAACTTCCAAGAAAGGAAGCCGTGTCCAAAACAAATTCGAAGTCTTGTCGTCGTAGATTCCTCACAGAAAACTATTCTCCTCAGTAAACGAACACCCAAGCGAGACGTTAAACGCGTCTCGAGTCACAGTTGAAGTGCGCTGTTCCTAATTAGAACAGGCACTTTCCTATCTTGATTCTCGAGCGTGCGAGGAAACACTAGACCGCTAACCTGGTGTTTCCGACTCCGCTCGTAACTCCGGTTTTCCATTTGCAAAGCTTTTTAAAAATGTTTTCAAGGTTAATTTGAAGAGGGATCAAACTCTTCTCCATCGTGGGTATGTGACTGCCCTTCTAAAATGCTAACTTGTCCTTTTACTTGACCCTCCCATAAAGGTGCTTGCTACCGAGGTCCTAACAGTGCCTAGTAATGCCTGCTCCGTATTACATACATAATCGTGTTGGATCTACGGGTTCCCGACTCTCTCTGCTCCACACAACTGAATATCGGATCTTCGATTGAAGATCTCCATCAAAGCAGATGGTGTCATGGCGGTCGGTTTGGCAGCAGAATTAACTATGCTCTTGTCTGAAATGCTTTTGCATGGCACACTGTTGTGAAACAAATGATTGTGTGTTCTCCAAGGGTTGTTGGAACCAGAACTTTAAAGACTTACTGATCCATGTAGGCGACATACTGGTACAACAAATGTAATTAGGAACCATTTAAGTATACAAGCTGGTTGGCTCAGTGTTTGTTGCTAGGCTTTGATGAAAGAGCTCGCTCTTGAATCGTGTAAAATTCATACATTGAAAAGGACCATGGCAGATGGTGGAACACTAGTGTAACATCATATTTTATCAGTTACTTCTAACAATGTCCTCACTGATTCTTTACAATGCACATCACAGGTATTTGGAGGACAACCCCACAAAAACGTTAATGTCACATTCAGTAACTTTGTTTGGATATTCTCAAAACTACACAGTTTTTGTATTGTTTCAAGTCTTTTCCCAGCAGTACTTTCCCCAACTTCCCCACCTCTCATGTGCCCTCTCCAAATCTGTGTACTTTCAGTTGGTGTTGTGCAAAGGGAACTTTTGGAAATTGGCTTCATCATGGGCACTCTCTGAATCCTGCTGAAGCTGGACTAACAGCTCACAGAAAGTATTTGTAGCTTGAAACTGACCTTTTCAACCAGGTTAAAACCTGCCCTTGTGGGCCCAGGGCCGGCTTTAGCGCGGGGGCGCCTGGAGCGGCAATCACTTTTGACGCCCCCACGCCCCAGGACCACCGCCTCGGATTTTCTCACTACCACCTGCAAAAGTGCCCCTTGGCTCTCTACAATCATAAGATATTGCTAAACACAGCGCAACCCTTGAGGTCTCAGCCCCCCCTCCACAGGTCAGCACCCAGTGCGACCGCACTGCCTTAAAGCCGGCCCTGCGTGGACCAGTGGGCCTAATGCCTAAACAAATATTAAAAAAAAGAAAATAGGCAGGTAGACATTTAGAAGATCATGTCAGCTTATAGTCTCCACTTAAAAGACTTAGTGAGCACCCTAAAAGTGCAACGGCTCCCCAGTCTTATTTTACATCTGTGAAATCTGAACGTATTCAGATTACTTTTATTCCTTACTTTTTGAATACTTTTTTAATACTAATCTTTATAAACCTTTTCCGGGACCTCTGTTAAACTTATTTTACATAGCTACTGTCAACTTCCACACCTCTCAGCAACTCTGGCAGAGTTACGGCTGAAGCTCAGTGCATGATGCCAATAATAGTAAGGGGTGCTTTATGGAGCTTTTGTTCCATATTGGTTTGTGCATATCTGGATTCAGAAAAATGTGGCAGTTCAGTCAAGTCTGTTTACATTCTGGCTATTCTTCCATCTCTACTTTGCCAGTAACTATTTCTATGCCTCAGAACTATACAAGCAAAATTACTTAAATTAACTATTTCCAGAAGCGGTTGTCCTAAAGAAACATGGTGAATGTTTCACTCATCAAAAACATATCGACCATTTTCAGAATAGCACTGAGAACACAGGAAGCATAAAGCATGAGGGAAAAAAATAAACGTATCTGTAGACCATCACTGATTAACTTCAGATATCACTCAACACAAAAAACGTTCAATCAACTTCTTCCGCTTTCTTTAAAACTCTTACTTTTAAATGGTTTCCAAAAGACAGCCAGCAGTGATGTTTCTGGACGGCACCTGTCAAATATCCCAATCTTATAGTTCTCTTATGCCCACTCCTGGAGTTCGGCCTGCCCAAAAAAGATCTAAGATCGATCAGACCGGACTAGGACACAAGCTGAAAGGCTGCTCGAAAGGAGCCCAGACATTTAAACGGGGAACAAATGGAAAAGAAGTCCCTTTAATGGAGGAAACATGTTGAGTGGGTCTGTTTTAAGCATGATGGAATTGGACGCTTAATAAAAAGAACTTTATAGAAAAAGACACCAATATTTGGAAATTAATTGAAAAACCAAATATGGAAAGTAATTGAAAACAAGAGCGATTACAGATACATGCAATTCGAATTGGAAAGTTAAATATGAACAAGGATATTAGGTTGCCCTCCTAATATTGTGAAGATTCTTACTTTTAAATGGTCTTCTAGCATCTTGATTAGCTGCACTGGTTTGTGGGCTGGAAACCGATAAGGTGGTGCTGCTGCTGCTGCTGCTGCTGCTGGGTGTATTTGTACTGCTGGAAGAATTCAATTTTTCTCTTTCAATCTTTTGAATCCTACGTTAAAAAAAAACCACAAAAAAATACATGTAAAAAACTGCTGAGAAAAGGAGGAAATACAAAGCAAAATTAAAGTATTCAAACACAGTTGGACTGTGGGATTTAAGTGAAATAAACATTAAAAAGGTAAAGCAGTGAAAAAAATATTTTAGTATGGAGTATTAGTGGCTCTCAGCAAGTCATATTATATATATATACACACACACACACATACACACACACATACTTACATATACACATTGCTTTAGTAAATCTAACCCTAATATTTGAGGTATAATTCACAAAACTGTTTCTAAGATGGTGTACTTGTCATACTACTATTTGAGTAGACTGTTAAGAAGGGAAGTTCATGGATTTCTTTTTTTAATGCTAAGGCTACACCATAGGGTGATCAACTGTCCATTACTTAAGTGGACTGTCCATGATTGTTCTTAAATTGTCACACTGGTGACATTTTTCACTAATTTTAAAGCAGCTGAATTGAAAGCAGCTTGCTCATAGCCAATGAGTGCAGGAAATGATAGGATTCAGTCTGGATCAGTGAAATATGCTTAATACCTTCACAGACTGAATTCTGTCCGGAGCAGTAACCTCCATGGGGTGAAGGAGGGTGGCGGGCGTCCTATTTTCACTTTCAGCTTGGCCCAACATTAAGGCCTCCCTTAAAAGGCAACCAGCCCTTCTTTTGTTGGTGTGTCATGCTGGCTGTGAGCTACCTGGGGCCTAACACCTAGATGCTAGCGCCATGGCGGGAAATGGGAGCTTGGAGTGGGGGTTGGTAGGCATAAACCTGCACCCCTGGAGTTTCCGGGCAGATGGTGCGATCCAGCTGGGGAAAAGACAGGATTGGTTAGAGTAGCGTGGGGGGTAGGATTCAGGGTCTGAGAGGAGGAAGCAAGGGTCATTTAGTGAGACACGTCGGCAGGAGCAGGAAAACTTCTCTTCCACCCTCCCAACCTGGTATCAGTTTGCGGTTACATTTTCTGCTGGAAGGAGAGCGCTCCTTTTATGGTTTTCCAGCCTGAATGTCTTGAGGCAGGCTAATTATGAAATGGTGATGCATGTGTGTGCTTTGTGGTCGCTGATTGTCAGGTGCATGAAGGTATGGCAGATAGTTTCAGCAGCTTAGAAGTTATTTTCACGGCAATTTGGATAGGTTAACAAGTTCCGAGTTACAAAGAGGGGGTGATAATCTGAAGGTTGCAGGAAGACGAGCTTTGGAAGATGTGAGCATTTTGGAGGTATGAAGCTTGAAGTGAGCAGAGATTGGAGAGAGATGAGTGGCAGGGGAATTCAAGGTTTTTTTTAGTGGAGATGGACGGAAAGGTTTTTGCAATGTATTAGTGAGGAATTTGTATAGTTTGTATGGCTAGATGCCAATGTTTACAGAAGTTACATATAAAGTGTACCCGCCTTATTAAAGCTATGGTTTGGAAGCAGGTATTGATTTTGGTCAACCCTTGTATGTAAGATGTGCATGCATTATAATGAGTGCATCAGACTGTCTAAGTAATTAAAATAAATATATATTTTACACGGTTACTTATCCCAGTATAGTGTCAGAGTGCTCTACAGCTCTCTCGCACACACACAAATTACACACAGACAATGAGCCATACAAATGTGTAAATCAATGTACAAGGTGTAGATGTTACAAATCATCCAGAATAGTAGGCATTACATGTCACAAGTGCTTGGTCTGGAGAAACAAAGTCAGGATTTAAAACCTAAAACATTGGATGGGGTTGTCTGTATTAAGACTTTCCACCCTTTGTTTTTTTTTTAAATCCTAGAACAGCAAAGGATTGAGAAATAAATAATGTTCTAAACATATGCTTTGAAGTTTGCATGCATCTACTTGGTGCAACTTAATAGCTCACTGTGTTGTAATAGGATTGTAACTTGACTGCAAGCAGCAAAAGGCTCGCTGTGACAAAAGCAGTAATGCACAGAAAAATACAAATCTAAAAATTGTAACCCACTGAGCTATCCACAGAAACACAAATCTAACCTGCACGATGTGCTTTGCTACCGGTACATTAACCGTTATTATCCCCTGAAAATTTCTGGACACACAAATATCTCTACAGCTGGCACTAAAACCCATAAAATATTGCACAACGCAGCTAGAATGGGACTAATTATGTAACCAACATGGAGAGATTAATTAAGTCAGAGTATTAGATTGTGGATCTGCTGTAGGAGGACATAGCATGCAAAGAGAAGCTTAACAGAACAAAACAGAAACCCACCGCTGAACGCGGTTCAGTACCCCAGCCCCTACCCCCTCCCATGTCGAACCTTCCCCCAAATGAGTGCAAAATCTGTGGGACTCATCCCTTGAGGCGAAGAATAGCTGTTCGAACCTCCCAGTCCGAAGTAGACTGGGTGGTTGAAACGGTGGAAACCACCAGTCTTCGTTCCAGTGCCGCTGTTCCGTATTTAAATCAACAACTGGTACGATAGTGGAATTGCACACCTGGGTCAGTTTGAGCATCTTGACAATTGACTAAGGAGGGAACTGTTGGCGCTCTAGCAGGTGCAGTCTTTGGTCTGATTAATCAATTCCATCCATGTGTGCCTCTCCCCAGTCATGCGGGAAGCCCCCTGGGGATTTCGCGGAAACTGTTTTGGCAAACTTGGGATCAGCTTTTGAGACTGAAAAATGGTGGGACTTCCCCTCTTAAGTTACACACAACTTGGCTGAGTAGAGGAAGGCATATTTGATATCAGCTTTTTGGAAGAGTTTTTTTGGCAAACATGAATTCCCTGCGAGCTGCCTGAAAGGCAATAGTAAAGTCGGGGTAGAATGATATCACATTCTTCTGATGTCATATAGTGCTGCATTCAAAGGGTGGGCTTAAGATCACATCACGATCTTTGTAATTTAGAAGCCGCGCTACTATGGGAAGAGCTGGTGGGTCTGGAGGCGGCTACGACACAAGAGATTGATGAGCGCACTCCACGATGAAGACTGGGGACAGGCCATCTCCCAACAGATCCCGAAGCATAGTTTTCATGTTCTCCATTTTCTCTATGGCCGTGGATTCAGGGACACCAATGATGCGCATGTTATTGTGCCTTAAGCATGCCTTCAAGTACTCATTCTTAGCTGTGGTTGGTTGGAGGACCTGGTCAATGTGCAACAAATGTTCCCCAGTTGTGGCGTGAGAGTCGTCAATATCAGATTCTGGCCTCGAGGTGTCCAAGGCAGTCATCCGGTTGGTCTACCCGCTCTTTCATCCTGCCCAGACGACTAGCCATGAGGTCAAGTTTAGCATCTATTGCTCTCAGACTAGATTTAACATCAGCTAGGATTTCTTGAAGATTATCTTCTTGACAACCATCTCACATGGAAGGAGCAGAATGCAGCTCTCTGGTTTTCTCCATGTTGTGGTGTGTATTTGTTTTCTGCTCTTGAATGGGAGCATGGACTACTTTGTGTCGCATTTGCCCATCTTATCTCCCGGGAATTTGTGAGTGCAGGATGTGGGGTTTAGGTGGAAACAATGGGCCCTTGTGGGAGTGCAGTATAATAGTAGAGATGTCGTGGGCAGATCAGATATGTCAGCAGGACAGGTAAATAATCATAAGATTATTTCGCCCATCAGGTTACAAGACCTCCTGTCTGGTACTCCCAGTGTTGAGGGCCCACGCAGCCCAGCCCAAAAGGCAAGCCCAGGGGTCGGTCGGACAGTTGCTGGGGGGGGTAGAGGACTCAGTCCACCATCTCAAAGGGGGTGCTGGCCCCACAGAGTGAAACCGTCAGCTCAATCACAGGCCCAGCCTTGCCCCGGCCAGGGTGACAGGAACTAGGGAGTGGGGGGAGCACAAGCAGTTGCTAAATGTCTGTGCTCACAGCCCACACCATCACCAATGGACTAAGATAGGAGCAATGCAGTCAATGTATGTCCAGCATTCCAAACAAGGCCAGCCTCAGGTCACGCACCAGCCAGCCCCACCTGAGGGCCCCCGGGGAATGAGCAGGCACAAGACACAGGCCCCGGCACATAGTGTGAGAAGGTATTGCTAATCACTGGGGGGGCCAGCCTCCACCGTAAACCCGATCGGAGTCGCAAAGCCACACTCACCTCCCGCATGCCGTAGCACTGATGCAACCTGGGCCGTTTCAGCAGGCCACAGGATTGTTGATGTAGGAATGGTAGGAGGCCACCTGATACCCCCCCAGAACCTGGCTTCTCCCGCCCAAGCCTGACCGATGTCACGCCTCCTCCCCTGGCAGTACAGTCTGCGCAGCCGTCCTCCACACAAGCCCAATGTCGTGGGGCCTGATCAGGTCGGAAGCCTCTCCCTATGCTGCAGTCTTTCCCCACTCTCCAGAGGCCACACTTTATCGCAACAGGGAGCCACACCGCTAGTGAAGGGAGGTGTGCCAGTGTGTCATACTTTGTGCTGTCACTGGAACAGGATCAGGACTGATTTTGTTTTCAGCTGGCATAGCCTCTCTACTGAGTAGCCGTCTTGCTGCTTGGCTTAGCTCCACTTCAGAACATCTAAAGGTTAAAACAATTTAATAAGAAATCAATGAACAAAGCATCCTACATCACTCATCTTTAAAAATTCAAAATGCAAACCTTCACTAATCATTTAATAATCAGTTCCATAATTGATAACCTATCTCTGGGGCTACGATGTACTATTTTTTAATAGAATTTTATATTTATTACAAGTAATTTATATGTATTTAATTATTTTCTTTACTCTTTGTGCAAGCGGATTATTTTTTCCAATTACGATCCCTTTTGTAAGACCTGGGGTCTCCAGGCCCTAAGGGGGTAACGTGACACGAGCGGCTGGGCACCCAAAGGCTTGTGTGTAAAGCGACCATACAACACGCACATCCACTGAAGCAAGGAACGCACACAATAAGGGACGCCACACTGTAGAGATTTATGCAAATAACTCGAGTTTATCCAAGCAGTTCAAGATAAATGCAGTTCATGAGATAACAAGGCAATTCATCAGATATAAATGCACTTCATGAGATATACATGCAGTTAATGAGATGACAATGGCAATTCACTTATGTCAGCGTTTGATCAGCCAACACCATATTCACCAGGATGATATTCACCAGTAGGTTATTCACCAGTATGTTTCCTGCAGGCTCTAGGCCACCCTTGTATATCTTACTCCCCGTGGTAGGGTTTGGGGATTGTCGCGCCACTCCTGGGGGCGTGCAGGGACCCAGGGCAGACCTCGCGGGCCTACCGCTACCTTGGTTACCTGTAGCGCCTCAGGGGCGATCACCGTGCTCTACGCGCTAAGCGGGCCTTGTACACCTCGGGACCAATCTGACGAACACCTTCAGAGCAGAGCATTAGAACATAGTGCCACTCGTAACCAGTAAGCAGTGAATACTTCAGCACTGAGCATTAGAACATAACGCTACTCGTAATCAGTAAGCAGTGAATACTTCAGCACTGAGCATTAGAACATAACGCTACTCTTAATCAGTAGCAATGAATACTTCAGAACGGAGCATTTAGAACATAGCGCTACTCGTACTCAATAGCGATGAATACTTCAGAGCGGAGCAGTTAAAACATAGCACTTCTCGTAATCAATAGCAATGAATACTTCAGAACGAAGCAGTTCACGGAGCACAACGATTCTTACGGAGCGAGCCTCTCGCACTCCGGTGCAGTTCGTGGGGCACAGCGCTCCTTGACAGTCTGCAGAACAGGGGGGCAATCCCTCGGAGGGGTCACAGTTCTGGGTTAACGGGGGACTCCCACGGAGGGGGAACCAGGGTCTCAGGGTGCGGTGCTGCTCCCGGTCGATAGGGGGCGCACCGGGTCCTTCCCAAGCCTCCCGGCTTACCTTGATCACGACGTCTTGAGGCGTCTAACCCAGCTCCGGCCTCCACAGTTGATCCTTCCACGACGGGGGCAGGCCACGGCCTCACGCACCTCTCTCAGCAGCTGCGACGGCAGCGACGGGGCCCCGGGCTTCTCCGCGGGCCTCGCCTCGACGAGGGGCACTCTTCCGGTCTCCGGGCCGCAGCGGTGAGCGCGCTTCAGCCTCCACGCCACAGGGGGGGGGCTCAAATTAAGCTGGGGAGCTCCGCGCTCAACGGAGCACGCTGCCGGGGATCCCAGGCCAGGTCAGGGAGCGCAGGGGTCACAGCGCTAAGACCTGGTTGATCCTCAGCGATAACACAATCGGTTAGGCATGTAGTTTCGATGTTCAGTCTTGACACAGTCACAGCATTCAGTTTCAGTATTCAGTTGTTCTATAAAGTCTTAATGGTGCAGATGTCTCTGGCGCCCTTGGGGGTTCTGTTCCTGGGGGGTAGGGAATGAGTTGGCGACTAGGTCCTTCCTAGTCAGGCTGGGCAGAGGTTCCCTGGGTCCTCCTACTGCTGGGCAAGATCAGTGGGTTTCACAGGATCCCTCACTCACTTAAATCATGTCACTCTCAGAGGCATAAGTCCCTGGCTAGGCCCTACCGCCTGCACTCCTGCGTGGATTCTCCAGCTCTGCTTTACCCCACTGGCCAACTGACTAGAAAACGTTCCCTCCCTCACTTAAGTAGCCCTAGGTCAGGTGACCTCTAGCCAAGGCGGTAAAAGTAAAACCACACCTCCCTTCTAGAAGGTTCCAGCACATTCCAGGAGCTTCCCATTTCTACCTATGGGACAAAAAAAGGCAGGCTGGTGTTGCAACATTGTTGTGGGGTTCCAGCCAGCTCCTAGCAGCTAGGGTGCTACTAATAAAGACCACTCTGCAGTAGCAGGGGTCTGTGGCAGCCATCTTGGGAGAAGGGAGCAACTTCACCTAAACGCTGGTTATTTGATCTAACATGCATTAAAAAACGAAACAATTCAGGGAAAAAGGGCCAAGTCCAACACCTTTTCAAAGCAATGACTAGTCAATATGTGTTAAATACGGGTAGAGTGTAGACATATGGTAATTAAGATAACACCTGAGATGCATTTACTCAAAGAGATGCTTATATGTCTTACCAAGGCTTTTACTTTATAGCTGCCCAAGCTCAAGGCTTCTTCTTCAGAGGTACTTTGGGATGCACAAATCAACAAGGTTTGATTTGCATTATAGATTTGTAGAGCCCACTTATCACCAATCCAAAGGCCTAGTATGATTACTCGAGAAACAGGGTCTTCTTGCAGAATTTAAGTAAGAAGATTCTTAGGTAAAGTGTCAAGTCGTTGCACACTTTAGTAGCAATGTAGGAGAAGGCTCAACCACTGGATCTGGTTTCTTGTATATGTGCAAGTACGTGTCCAGACCAGGGGAGGTGACAGGAAGGTTTGTGAAAGCAAATGCGATGGAGGTGTGCTGTGCTAGAGTTATGAAATGCCTTGAACGTCTGGTGGGGAAGAGTTTGAATTGTGCCTGTTTGTGTATGGGGAGCCATTGTAGCTCCTTCAGGTGTAGTGTGACGCAAGTGCGGCTTTGAAGGTGAAGAGTGATTCTTGCTGTCGAGTACTGAATGGTCAGTAGCCTTCTGGTGAGTTTTTTGTTGTCGTCAGCATTGAGGGCAAACACGTAGTCCAGCTTGCTCACCTGTCACGAGGGCATGCAGGATGGTGTTCTGGGTGCTAACTGGGAGCCATTTTAAAACCTCTTTCATTATCTTCAGGGTATGGAAGCACAAAGCAGTGCCTGTGCCGATTTGGGCAGTCATGTTGAGTTTGCTTTTTAATTACTTTCCTGAGGTACTTGGCATGGGTGTTGGTCCTAGCTCTGTTGGCTACTAAATGGAGTCCCACAGTGAAGCGCTCTTCTCAAAGGTCACAATTTCAGTCTTGTTGGTCGGTGTTCAGCTTCAGACAACTGGTCTTCTTTCAGTGGGCGATTTCAGTCATGCAGGAACTGAAATTGATATGGGTACTGGGTGTCTTGTCTGAGGGAGAGAAGGAGTTGGGTGTCGTCGGCGTAGGAGAGGGCATTGATTTCGAGAAAGCAGATGGTGCTAGCTCGAGGGATCATGTATGCATTGAGGGTCGGGCTCACGGAGGATCTTTGCTTGGTTCCAACAATGAGGTTGTAGGCATCCGAGGTGTACAGTGCCAGGCTGACCGACTGGGTCCTTCCAGGCAGGAAGGAACAGATACATTGGAGTGTGTGACCTTGGATTACAATGTTGTGTAAAGGGTGTATAAAGATGGGGAGGGAGACCGTGTCAAACGATGCAGGAAAGTTCAGTAGGATGAGGGCCGCTGTGTCTCCTCCGTTCAGAGTCATGCAGATGTCATCCATGGCATTGATGAGTTTCTATTCACTGGTTGGGTCTGAAACCAGACTGAGTAGTGCTGAGGAGTTGGTTGTCACTGAGATATTAGTGCAGTGTCTGTTGATTATCTCGAAGACCTTGACCAGGTATGGTAGCAGGGAGATCAGCATGTAGTCGGCATGTGTTAAAGGGTCAACAGAGGGTTTCTTCAGCAATGCAAGGAGAGTTGCATATTTCCAAGTGTCTAGGAAGGTCACAGAAGAGGTGGAGGTGTTAAGAATGGGTGTAAGCATGGCACTGATGGGTTGCACTCATCTAGGGTAGACATTGTGGGGGCACGGTCCGATGAAGCCAGAGTGGATGGACTTCATACTGACAGTGGTTTCGCTGGAGAGCAGGCAAGCAGCCTGATGTATCAAAGATGTTTACGCCTTCTTTGTCAATAGGATAATGTGTTAGAACATATGGGCCAAGGGTCTTTATAAACACAGTAAAATAAAGTATAAGTTGAAGGCAAAATTAAAACCTACACTGGACAAGAGTCGGTATAATTTTTTTTTTTTAAAAGTCGGGCTGGTATGAGGGAGGAATAGCGCTCCCCAACATTAAGGTATACTACTGGGCCTCACACCTGGCGGTAATCAACCAATGGCTTCACGCTGCTCAGGAAGACCCGGCCTATCGCATGGATAGGCATCTGTTGGGTGTTGACAATCTTATGGGAGTACTCTACAACAGGAATCAACATAAACAACTCATAGGACCAACAGCCCATACAATTAAAATCTGGCATGAAGTACAGAGGGATATGGGTTGGGAAGGAGTCATCACACAGGCGACACCACTCTGGGACACAAATAAGCTGGGAAGACTAAAGAACTCAAAGGGATTCAGACAATGGGACCTGATCGGTATCTCAAGGGTAGGGGACTTATGGAAAAAGGGGGAGACCATCCCGTTCGCGGAACTGCAACAGAGCTATGGATTGGCTGATACAGAGACGTTTCGATACTTACAAATACGACATGCTCTAACAGCCATAATACCACATGGAACGAAACTGCCAGAATCCTCACCCCCTCGAAGACAGGCTCCTGACTGACCATATGACGAAGAAAGCAATCTCACTCACATACAAAAAAATCATAAATAACCAACCAGACCCGACACAAACCCTAAAAGCTAGATGGGAGACTGACGTGGATGAGTTAGAAGAGACGGACTGGCAGGACGCGCTTGCATCACCAAGAGAAGTGGCGATACCAGCTAGATTTAAATTAATACATCTGAAGATACTACATCGTACCTATTACACCAGGACACTACTGCATAAACTACACAGAGCCGATACACCACTGTGTGTTAGACAATGTGGGGAGCCAGGAACGTTCTGGCACATAGTATGGCAATGCGTAGCAATCCAGAACTACTGGAAAGCAATAGTGCGCACAATCGCGCAGGTCACTGGTATAACACTGGTTCCTGAACCAAGGGGATGCATATTAAACGTTTGGTAGGGCATGGACCTTACTCAGACAGTGCAAACATGGGTAGCACTAGGGATGGCCTTAGCAAAAAGAGATATTGCGCGGCAGTGGGGTGCCCGGCAAGTCCCGACACTCCGAAAGTGGTGCAATGGAATGGAGAACTAATGGTGACCGAAAAATCGGTCTACGTACACAGAGGTTGCTCCCAAAAATGGAATAAGATATGGGGAAAATGGAATGAATATCGGGGTAACATCTGTGAGCCCCCACAGGCAGAAGCCCCATTGGACAATTCAGACTAGCAGGGGTGTGTGTAAAGAGTACTGATGGAAGGTGGTTTGATGTCGTTACAGGGGCGGGTGCACAGGGAACGGGGATGCTGAAAGGGGTCATTATTGTACGGCACAGGCTGATAAAAGACGGATGTAAAACCTACTGTATAAAACGATATGGTATGGTAGAAATGGAAATGTTGATAAAAAGTTTAAAAAAAAAAAAAGTAAAATGTACAAGTTAAGTTGAAGGGTGAAAACAAGCAAACCAAAAGCAAACACTACTAACCATTTCATAATGTTCTTTGCCGTTTGTATTAACATTTTCAATAGGAGCATAGAAGGGAGAAATGGAAAGTTCAGAATTTCATCTTACCTGAGAAAAATTGCTACTGACACTTCAAAGACAAGTTCAGTATTTATTTTTTTGTCCTCATTGTGCGTTCAAAGGGGTTTGAGGCAAAACTACCCGTACCATAACTCCTCAAACTGAGGGAAATAGGCATTACATCAGGTTCTCACGGTGCTTACCGCCTATACGGTACCTTAGGAGACATGGTTGTTGCTTTCCCCAAACCAAGGGGAGAGGTTTCTCTCCAACCAGGCCACGAGAGCCTGATGGACATCTTTCGTTGGCAGAAGGATGGGAGTGCCCAACATTGTCCAAAGGCATAATCATAGGACCCGCTGTTCTTAGGTACATTGTTAAGACTAGAAATAGCTCCAAAGTTAAAACAAAAGTGTACCTTCCTATATTCATGTCCTAACCCAATTCAACAACAGATCCAAAAATGCGGTCTTTTTTCTGCTGCAGACTCTTGACAGGTTTATCTTAGACGTCTCAAACATTGATGCCAACCACTCAGAATGTATAGGAGGGGCAGGGTCAATCCAGTGTTTACATATTTGTCTCCTGGCTAACGAGATAGCGTAAAAAACAAGAGAGCTAGCTCGACCAGTAACTTGATTTGTAAGGCCAAAAATTATCAAGGCCAAGTCTATTTAAATTGGGGCTTTTAAAATACTTTCTAATGACTTCTGAACTTCATCCCAATACATAGCAATAGCAGGGCAGTATTTAAACATATGAATGTCTGAGGCTTCGGCAAGACCACATTTTTTACAATATACCTGCGTCCCCCTTGAGAACTTGGACAACCTCTGAAGGAAAGATGGGCCCTAGGTATGGTGAATATATGGTTTCTTTTCAGCCAGGCAGGTTTCACAATGTCAAAGAGAGTCTTAAATGAGTTCTGCCACAGTTGCTCGCACTGTACTTTTAGAAAGTGTTCACTCCATACTTCATCTGAGAGTTTGAATTCGCCATCCACAGCCTCTTCAATTGCCCAGTACCAGTGGGAGACCTCTCTCCTTCCCACTGGCCTGGCTACTAGCTGTTGTTCTAGACTATTGCCCCCACCTATAGGTTTCTTCAGTTTTTTCTGGGTTTTAACCCAGCTCTGAAGTTGGATGTACTTGAACCTTGAGAGGCCGACTCCCACTTTCTCTCTCAGTTGAAGTTGAAAGTATTTGTAGAGCGCACTGTGACCGAGCGGTTTCCTGGCGCTGAGAGATTACAGGGGGCAGAAAGAAAGGCATGGGTGATCAATGAGAGGGAAACGCTTGGGCAAACAAGTAAGTCTTGAGCGCCTTCCGAAAGTGTGAATAGGAGGTGACAGATCTAATGGTAGGTGGGAGACTGTTCCAATAGCGAGGGGCAAGAATGGAAAACCTAGTGCCACCTACTCTAGACTTACGGAAGCAGGGAACGGTGAGAGGAGCCTAACTGGAAGAACGGAGATTACGACTGGGGAGGTAGCGAGTAACCATTGAGTTAATGAAGAGGGGCCGTATGGGCGGGGGCCATGAAGATTATGCATCCCATTTTGAAAAGGGTGCGGTACAGAATAGGAAGCCAGTGGAGGGATATGAGAAGGGGAGAGGTGTGGTGAAATTTAGGGAGCCGGTGGATAAGGCGGGCAGCCCGATTCTGAATGGTCTGAAGGCGCCGCAGCTCATAGGCGGGAACACCCACATACAGGCAGTTCCCGTAATCCAGGCGGGAAAGAACCATGGCCAAAATAAAAAAAAATTAGGGCATCGAGGGAAAAAAAACGAGAGATCTTGCGGATGATCCGTAGAGATAAAAAACAAGATGAGACAACGGAGCAGATCTGAGGGCACATGGAGAGGTCCCGGCTGATTTTAATGCCGAGGGTTCTAACTGAGGCAGAGGGAGCTGGGGAAGAACCAAGGCTGGGGGGCCAGAAGGCAGAGGACCAGGGGCTGGAGGAACCGCCAGTCAGGATCAACTCTATTTTATCCGGATTGAGTTTAAGGTGATTTAAACTCATCCAATCAGAAATAAAGAGAAGTGTGGTTTGGAATTTAAGAAGGGAGTTGGTGGAGGAGGAAAGATCGAATATTAACTGAAGGTCATCGGCGTAATTGTAAACGGAGACCTCCATTCTTTTTTTTTTTTTATAAATCTTTTTATTAATTTTGAAAACCAAAAAGCAACATACATTGGCATCACGTTCAGCATTATATCAGCCCGCCATGGGTGCGGCAAAGCAGTACCGGCTAGCCTACCAAGACCTTGGTGCCCCCTCATTGTCTTACAACAGTGTCCTTCTTGTCTTGTGGACGAGCGACAGTTAGGCTATTCCTGGTCACTGAGCTCTGAGTCGGAGGCCTCGCTTGGGGGTTCACATAGATTTCCTCTATACACATTCCACCCACCCCAAACCTGGGTCCATTTTCTAGGGCAGCCTCTATGCACACACAGTTTTTTCAACTATCATTGCGGAGTCCATGTCCCGAGACAATTGAGCGAGGGTCGGTGGTTGCCCCGATCCCCACCTCTGGGCAATATTGCGTTTCGCTAGCATGAGTCCCAGTGTCACCCATAGTTGTGTCACCCTATTAAGGTCTGTAGGTCCCCAGATATTGAGGAGACAGTTCCGAGGCTCAGGGGTCAGCGGGACCTTAGTCACCTGTGAGAGTGTGTGCAATATCCCCTTCCAGTACAAAGTTATAACAGGGCATTCCCAGAGGGTGTGAAAGAGGGTTCCCTCCATCCCGCATTGCCCAAGACATTGGGGGGAGTCTGCTCGCTTCAGTTTAAATAAGAGTGTACGGGTGTAATATGTGCGGTGCAGGATTTTTAATTGGACCAGCCGCAGTTTGGACGATATGCCCACTTCCCTAGGGGAGGAAAGCGCCGCTTGCCAGTCCGCTTCATCAAAGTCCCCCAGTTCTGCCTCCCACCTACCCTTAAGGGTCGCAAAGGGGTCTGGATGATTGTTTATCATTTTCCGGTATGTTAGGGACGTTGCTCTGTGCGTCAGATGTTCCGTGAGGAGCCGGTCTTCCAGTGGCGACGACTCCGGGAGCCGGGTCCCGGGCGGGACCACCGCCTGAAGCGCGTGACGGATTTGTAAATACTGGAAACGCTCAGTATCAGCCAAGTCATGAGACCTCCATTCTTAGCAAAGAAACAATGAGAGGATAGATATAAAAGTTGAAAAGAAAAGGGGAGAGGGAGGAACCCTGGGGAACCCCACAGGACACCGTACGAAACGGGGCAGAGAAACCAGAGAGCTGGACAGCCTGCAACCGGCCTTGGAGGAATGACGCGAGCCAAGAGAAAGCGGTGCCCTGGATGCCCGCTGCCCTGACACGGTCGAGAAGGATGGAATTGTCGACCGTGTCGAAGGCAGCGGACAAATCCAGAAGCACCAAGGCTTGGGGGCAGTTGGAATCCGCTTTGCTTTTAAGCTCGTCCAGGACAGAGAGGACCACCGTTTCGGTCGAGTGGACCGGGCGGAAGCCTTCTTGGTGGGAGGCCAGAAGACGGTTGTCCTCTATATATGTCGACAGGCAGGACGTAATATGGCTCTCTAGGATCTTGCCTAAGTATGGAAGCAAAGAAATGGGCCTAAAATTAGCAGGGAGAGTCGGGTCAGAACCAGGTTTTTTTAGAATAGGGATGACAATGGCCGATTTGAATTGGGACGGGACTGTGCCCTGAGTGATAGATGAGTTGAGGAGGGACAAAGGGGGATCGGGGCAACCAGCAAATAGCTCCCTTAAGATGCGGGCCGGTCCAAAATCGGTAGGGGAGCCAGATTTGACCTTCCTAAACAGAGCCAGAAAGGATTCTTTCGGAATGGGGGGGGGGGGGGGGGGAAGAGAGTGAGAGAAGAAAGCAGAGGGGGGGGGGGAGAGAAGGGAGGAAGGTGGGAAGATGGTGGGGGGATATTCCGTTTAAAATTGGCAATCTTCTCAAAGAAGTAATCATTGAGGGAAAGACAAAGAGCATGTGAAGGAATGGGATTGGGGTTGACTATCAGATACGGCCAAATTATGAACGAGAAAATCTCCTTAGATTTATTAGCCGCTGATAAAATTTTACCAGAGAAATATTCTGATTTGGCCGAAAGAATAGCTCTCTTGTAGTTGTTTAAGAGAGACCTATATTGATCCCTCGGGGGGGGGGGGGAGGGGGGGAAGTAGTTGCGCCTCTACTGACGCTCTGATTGACGGAGAGCCAGTTTAAGAGTTTTAAGCTCGCTAGAAAACCATTTGTTGGCTTCATGGAGACGACGGGTTTTAACCATGCTGTGCGGAGTGATCTGATCACAAGCAGTAGATAGCCAGGTGTTAATGGCGTCCACTTGAAGGTCGAGGGGAAGGGCCGATAAATCCAGGGAGGAAGTTGTCAGAGAGGAATAGAGAAAATTGAAATCAACCCGATTCCAGTTCCGTACAAGGACGTTCTTGGGCAGGGGGACTAGTCTATGACTCCTAGATCAATGGAAAAGGAGATGAGCGAATGGTCCGACCAGGTGCAGGGAAGAATGGTGGTCGGAGAGGGGGCCCGATTGGCCGTCCAAATCTGGTCAAGAATATGACCATGAACATGGGTAGAGGCGTGAATATGAGGAGTGAAGTTGAGACAGCGAAGAGTGTCAGAGAAATATTTGGAAGCCTGATCTTCCTTGGGGTCGCCTGGCCAATAATTAAAATCGCCCAGCAAAAGAACTGACGAATTATTGATCACAAGAGTGGCTAAGAGGTCTTGCAGAGCAGGTAAAAAGTGGGGCATTGTTTGAAGGGGACGATATACAAGGACTATAGTGAGGGGAGCAGAAAAATTCACGGAACGGGCCACTAGGAAATCAATTTTTGGTATGGGAGGGAAGGGCAGGGGCTGAAACTGGAGAGTAGACCAAATGATCAATGCCACACCCCCACCGACTTTCCCGTCAGGGCGATTGGCCCGCAGTATGTAGTATGAGTCGGGGAGTGTAGATAGGACATCCGGCGGAGAATCAGCAGAGAACCAAGTTTCCGTCACAAACAAGAAATCCGGTGACTCGGTTCCAGCTGATGCCTGCCTGCTGAGAGGGTATTAAGAAGGTAAGCAGAGGCCACTGTCGAAGGACAGAGGGGGGGGGGGGGGGGGGGGAGAGAGGGACAGTATACCGGGGAGGCGATAAATTGCTGACTGGGCAAGGAAACGGTAGGGGAGGGAGAGAAAGGGACGGCGATGTTCAGGGCCTGAATGTGATTACACGTGCGAGGGTTAAGGGGCCAAGTACCTTGATATGGGAGGAGCTGGTCTGAGGTATATCTTAAAGCAGGGGCAGGGTCTGTGGCCCCTGGTCCCGACCGGTCGCGGACGGGCGCAGACGGGCTTGCCTTTGGCGCGCCTTCGGCGCGCTGCCGGCGCGCCCGCTGAGCCCGCCCACTGCGCCGTCGGGGAGCAGTGTACATTTTATAGGAGGAGAGGAGGGCAGGAGGCAGCCGCGACTAGAGCGCTACCCCTGCCGTCTCCCAAAATGGCGGCCACCCTCGACTCGACCCAGCACCCGATCAGCAGGTCTGCCGAGCGAGGGAAGGAGCTAAGGTAGGAACAGGGCGGTAAGCAGCGATTCCGGGAAGTACCAGGTACAAAGTGCAAAAAGAATGTACGCTATTAAAATAAGGCGAGCGCACGCAAATTAATACAAGGCTGACAACAACACAGCACTCAGTGCTAAAATTGAGAGACAAGCGTTTACACACTCACAGCCCCCGGCTTCCGCCTCAGGGATGACACACAAGTAATCTGTGTGGAAGTGTGTTAAGGAAGTTTAAGTAGTCCGGGAGGGCGGGAGGCAGCCGCGACTAGAGCGCTACCCCTGCCTTCTCCCAAAATGGCGGCCACCCTCGACTCGACCCAGCACCCGATCAGCAGGTCTGCCGAGCGAGGGAAGGAGCTAAGGTAGGAACAGGGCGGTAAGCAGCGATTCCTGGAAGTACCAGGTACAAAGTGCAAAGTGCAAAAAGAATGTAGGCTATTAAAATAAGGCGAGCGCACGCAAATTAATACAAGGCTGACAATAACACAGCACTCAGCGCTAAAATTGAGAGACAAGCGTTTACACACTCACAGCCCCTTGCTTCCGCCTCAGTTGTTCCCATGAAAAGAGAGTACCCTCATAAGCCAGGTCCCCCCACACCTTCAGGCCTGCTTCTCTAAGTGGTAAAGCTAGCCTATCCTGCAGACATACAGGTGAGCCTGGCGAGTCCCAAAGTGTTGCTAGATTTGAAAAATAATTAAGGCCTACCAGGTGTTTTACTCTAGCCCAAGCTCTTACCATTGATTGAAGGACTTCGAGTTTGACCTTTTTTTTTTTAAAGTTGTGTTTCCAAACTTAAACATAAAGCCCTCAACAGGTAGACTGGCCCCTCTTAACATGTCTAAAAACATACTTCCTATCCCAGTATTTACCGGCATTTTTAACAACATTAGCGAGTGTGAAGACAGAAAGGCCCGGGCATAGTACTGTATATCAGGTAACGTCAACCCCCCCTTCTCTCTCCTACTCCTTAATTTTTTTCAGGCTATTCTAGTGGCTTTATAGGCCCAGACAAAAGAATTTACCGCCTGCTGTATTTTATCAATGGCTAATTTATCAAAGTGTAGGGGGATTGAATTAAAGAGAAAGGTTCTTTTGGGTAATATCACCATCTTAACTAAATTCACCCTCCCCAGTATGGTTAAAGGGAGGTGAAACCAAGATTTCATCTGCTTTTGACATTCCCCTGTGACTTGTGCTAAGTTATCATCTGCTATCTTAGCTATGTCTTGGATAATTCTTACTCCCAAATACCGCATGCTGGAGCTGACCTGCTGTTGGCATGTCTCAATATTCCACGTCATAATGTCGGTTTTTGCGGCATTCACCTCATACCCAGAGTTCTGCCCAAATCCCTGTGCCATTCTAATCACTGCTGGGAAAGTTGTTTCTAAATCTGCTGAGAAGACCAAAATGTCGTCTGCATATAGGGCCACCTTTCTCTCCCACTCTCCAAATCTAAAAGGAACAATGCTAGGATCTTCTCTAAGTCTCTGAGCAAAGGGTTCTATATACATATCAAAAAGGAGAGGGGAGAGAGGGCAGCCCTGCCTAGCACTGGTGATCCTAAAGGGTCTAGTCAATTTCCCACTGACCAACAATCTATCAGATTGATCATGGTATAGCGTCTGAATGGTACGAAAGAACTTTCTGCCACAATTGAATTTTTCCAAGACTTCAGACAGGTAAACCCTATTGACCCTGTCGAAAGCCTTGGTGGCATCAGGAGTCCGTGTTACCAGGGGGAGTGAATAAGTGGATGCAATATCTATTGCTCCAATAATATCGTACGTGAGGTCGGATAGTGGTCTTCCTTTGACAAACCCCTTTTGATTTGGGTGGAGGATATATCCACAGCCACAGACCCCAACCTTGCTGCCAGAATTAAGGTGAAAATGTTATAGTCCGCATTTCAGAGCGAAATAGGCTGTTATGATCCACAGTTTGCTGGCTTTTTCCCAGGTTTCGAGATCAAAATCACGGTTGCGTCATTCCAAAACTTAGGCGGCCTTACGCCCTCTACTAATATCATGTTAAATAACTGTGTCAATACCGGTACTATCGCCTCGCCCAAGGATCTAATTAGCTCAACAGGTAGCCCATTGTGCCCCACGGCTTTGCCTCGCTTACCAGCAGCTAGAGCCTTCTTCACTTCTTCTTGAGTAATATCTCGTTCTAAATCCTCTTGTTGTTTGAGACTCATAGTTGTCAATGTGGTTTTATTCAGCCAGTTCTTAGTTTCAGATCTATTCTCTACCCGCTCTTCCTGATAGATGTCCTGAAAATATTCAAAGAAGGCCTCGCTAATTTCCTCGTCAGAAGAAAGAGCTAGTACCCCACCCCCTACCATATTTCCTTAATCTGATTTCAAAGTCTGTCTGTTTTGGCCTTCCATGCCAGTTATTTCGCAGCACCTTCTCCATATTCAAAATGGGCGATTTTACTTGCCTCCCATCTGCTCATCAGCCTCGTTTGAAGGATATTCTCTAGCTGTTCTTTTAATCCCTTGAGTTTACCCAAGTCTGCTTTCTGATTGCCCGAAACTGCCTGCCTATCCAGTATGGCCTCCTCTGCCGACATTTCCTCTTCCAGAAACACGATCTTCTCCCTATACTTTTTATTCTTATAGATCACCCTACTAGTAATAATGCCCCTTAGAAAGGCCTTAAGGGAGTCCCAGACCGTGGTGATATTTGCTGTACCCAGATTAATCCTGAGAAAGAATTCTGTTTCACGAGATAAAAAGGCCATTTCTTCATTTTCGAAGGACCAGGTTCCGGTCTCCCGAGCCGGTGCCCGATCAAGGTCTAATAATATTCGAGTGGTCCGACAGATGGGACGTCAAGTAGACTATATCTTTAACCTTGCACCTTAGGCTATTATCAACCAAGATATAGTCAATTCTTGATTTATGCTTATACTTAAAATCTCTATATGAAACTCCCAGTTGTTGTCCTGATCTCTCCCTCCAAATATCGCATAGACCACTTTGGGCCATCATGTTCTGAAGATACGCCCTAGATCTTGAGGGGCAGCAGCCCTACTAATCGCAGATTTCAGTAATGACCCATCAATTAAATAACTGTCATACACCGACTGAATTCCTCTGAACCCCCAATGCTCAAATGTAATTTAATTGTCCAGAATTTCCATTATCACAATCCGAGCCTAGCTGCCTTGTCACTTATGTCTACAAATGCACAATACTTGAAAGTAAATAAAGATTCACTTGGAATTTTTTTTTCACTGTTGTTTTTCACTGTAGTTAAGGGCCCAACACTAAATCAATTTGCAGCAGCAAAACCTGCACAGATTTACAGTTTGTGATCACAGAAAGAAACGTCAGCACTGATTAAATGCTTTTTAAAGTTTGAAAAACATTTTCTTTCCAAATCACAACTATAAAAGGAGCATTCTTTCCTAATTGCAATACAAGATTTATTAATGATTTGCTAAAGGTCTGTGGTAACGTATGCACAATGGGAAGATGTCCACATTGAATAGTTTCCCATTTGGGAATCTTGTAGGGTGACCGGTTGTCTTCCTAAATGGAAACTCATGTTTTGAGCAGCACTGGCATCTTTAAGAAACACAAATTTGCAGTTTGGGAATCTAAAGACAGGGATGGGGATCTGCTGTTCTATGCAGGCCACCATTCCTGTGTTTATGGCCAATTACTTGGGGAAGGAGGAGATCACAAATAGCGACCTGCCTAGGTAATATTCATTAGGCACATCGGTTTCCAACACTATCCGTGACTGGAGATTTTGCAAACCTACATATTAGCATATAAATCACATCTTAAAATTAGAAACTTGCTGAAAAGGCTGGTGCGCAAATTGCAACCAATCATTGCGACCTGTTTCTTTATACATCAGGCCCTAACTGTCCAAAAATCTTCATTCTACTAAGTACATTAAACAGAAATAATTTTCAGTTAGACACTTTATATGTTAAAGCTTACAAATGTGCATTTTGCCTTATATTTACGACAAGGGCCACATAGTACCAAAGGTAAATTTGATTGCAATAAGAAAATGTACGATAATATGCTTAGGACAACTATAGTCCATATCCTGCATCATTTTAACTCACAAACTGAATCAAACAGGAATAAAATCATAAATGCTGCAAAATGCTTACTTTAATCTGTCAAGAGGGTGAGGCTGGGCAACAGGTCCTGCAGTCCCAAATATTTCCTGCCGCCGTCGGATGCACCGAGGGGGTTTCGCTACGGAGTGCACATACGCCATTTTTACTTGCCGTCCTAAAACACAAATAGACAAATAATTAAAAGTAACCTCTCTTTTTAATTGGTTTTCCTAAATTGACACAGGTTGTTTTCCTTTTAAAAAAAAGTTTAGTCGCAAATTATCAACTAAAGAAACCGCGTTCAGGAAAATCCTGAGAGACACCCGGTTTTGTGAAATAACCATGGAGGGGATTAGCTTTAACTATGTCGAGCACTTTGAGATATAAAACCACTCATCATTTTTAGGTTTCGCCTGCGTAGGCTGTGCATGCGCAGTCTCGCTGGCGAGATCTTATGATTTTAAGAGGCTTTGACTATGGGGCTTTAAGCCCCGCCCCTCTTTCCCATTGGCTGGAGTCACCGTTTATGGTAAATGGTGGCCAGCCATTGGGAAAGAGTTCTTCATGACGTACACTTCTCTTTTTGAGCCGTCCCACTTGGACTGGCTCGCCTGCTTTCCTTCTGAAGTAAAAGGTTTCTTATCTTTATGAGCAACACATGGCCCCATAAAAGATAATAAACCTTTTACTTCAGAAGGAAAGCAGGCCATCCAAGTGGGATGGCAGAAACAGAAAAGTCTACATCCGCTGCCAGGCGAGCGCTAAAACATGGGCAGCACGAATGTATTGCTCCCGTTTTTAGTTTGTTTTGTAGTTTTATTTAGAGAAAAATGGTCCCGGAGGTAATGGAGCATGAGCACCAGATACATTAAACAGGGGTTTTAGGCACGGGGAGATTAAGTGAATTGCCCAGATTCACACGATGCTAAGCTGACGCAGAGATTCCAGCCAAGTTTCTGCGCCAGCCTCTTCTTGCACATTCTCTGGAGATGGCATTTCACTCGGCTTCACTACTAGAAACCAGCTGGGATCTGATACAAGGCTCGGGGTGGCTGCCAAAATGTTGCTCAGCGCCTTCCAGGGGTTAGGTTACAGCCCGCAGGGGCCTGGGGGAGAGACAGCACAACTCCACCGAAAAATAAACATGCAGCTACGGCGAGACTCTTAGCACGCTATTGACTGATCACCAGGGAAAGGAGACCGACAGCTGTACGGAGACACGCACTGCTAGAGACGCGCCACTCAGAGCTGTACCGAGACTAGACGCCCACTGCGAGAGACGGACAGCCTACAACTGGACGGAGACACCCGGTGACTAGCTGCCTCCGACTTGAAGGAGACATCCACCGTCAGAGAGAGCCTAGACAGACGTCAGCTCACCATGGCTGCCTAACTTCACCAAGCAATTACTTTCACGATTTAAAAGAGACACCCGCTGCATCCAAAGAGTCACAGGAGGCTGTATGCAGGACCCCACAGACGCACTTTGATTGAGAGAAGAGCCCGATACAAACCTCCCGCCCTGACCTGACACTAACAGTGAAAGGGGGACCCTCACTCTCACAGTGTTAGAGAACTCCCTATATTCAGAGTGTGAGGGAGCCTCTGACTCTCGCAGTGTGAGATAACTCCTTGATACTCTTGAGTGTGAGAGACCCCCTGGCTCTCAAAGTGTGAGCGCACACGCTGTGAGACTTCTTGCTTCATTCACATAGTGGGAGAGTGGCAGTTGCAGGAGCCAGGCTGCTTCCCACCCAAAAGGAACTCCATCTTAACGTGGGCTCGGGCATAGTAAGAAAATTAATTTCTACGGGTTAGCCAAATGCCCGCTCAGATTTGCAAGGGTGCAAATAAGTGGAACCAGGAGGAAATGCTTCCTTCCTGAGTCTTTTGTGCAAAGACTGCTGTAGCTGTGGTGCCCTGGTGCCACTACACCTGCTGGCCTTTTCTAAATGAGCGTAAATCGCCACAATTTGCATGGCTTTCATTGAATTCCAGAGTTTACAAACTATAATTCATATCTACATCCTGAAGCCATGCGTTTGTCAGGATCGTTCCTTCCTAAATGTGGGCGTCCCATTGGCCACCTACTTTTTGGCCCGTTATTGCCTGACTTCCGCTTTGGCAGAGCGTGAGATGGGATACCGTGTTTTGTGTCGTCCCCCCCACTCGAGTTCCTCGATCTGTGCGTGATGGGCTAGCCGCAGGCGAGGCGTTAGCAACGTAAGGAATATATATGAATATAGAGGAGCACGAGAGAGACAGAGCTGGAGGTAAAGCGAGAGATGGACACCTGGAGAGAGGGGAGTAGAGTAAGAGGAGGCAGGGATGGGACCCGAGAAGAGGAAATGAAGGCAAGGAGACAGGGAGCATGAGGAGGAAAAGAGACAGGATGAGAGAGGGGAGGGGACATAATGAGAGAGACAGGTGAAGGAGACATGAAGAGAGCGAGGTAAAAGCAGGGAGAGTGACAAAAAAGGTGAAAAAAGGAAGACGTGAGAAAGAAATATGAGTAAAACTAGAAAAGCTGACATAAAGAGACAGAACTGAAGCAAAGGATGGAAGAGGACTTCAAGTAAAAAACCCTAATGTGAGAGAGGGGTGGGGCAGGAAGAGAGACCCGAGAAGCGAGGGAGACAAGAAGAGAGATTCCTAGAGACATGAGCAAGGCAGGAAAAGTGAAAGAGGCAGCGATGAAGGGAGGGAGACAAAATAATGGCAATAAAATAGATCAGAGAAATCCGCAGGTATAGGGAGAAGAGGAGCTAGGCCAAGTCGCAGGAGATAGGAAAAGTGAGATAGGAAAAGGCAGAGATTCGTCTGGAAAGAAAGAGTTGGAGACAGGTTAAGAAAGAAAGGCTGGAAAAGAGACACCAAGACATAGGAACAGCATGAGAAATGAAGGCATGAATAGTGAAAGGAGATGGAGAGATGTGTGGGAAGATGGGAAGAGGGGGAAAGAGAGGGAGTCACCAGCAGAGCAAGAATTAGAAAAGCCAATTGTTAGGGCTTCCCTCTTGGCTTTGCTAATGCAGACTTATTGGCTTTGCAAATGTGTTTTGCCAATGCGGTTTCAAACCAGAAAAATAAAAAATAAAAATTGCCCATGCTAAACAGCATAGCTGTGTCTTTATGCACATGTGCATCAAGATTAGGGCTCCCAGTTACCACCACTTGTATATTTCCATTTAAAGCACTAAACATACAGAGCATGAAATAATAGCTCCAAAAGAGAGATGGCAGAAAAGTAATTGAGAGCGTAGCAAGCTAGAAGAGCAGAGCAAAAAAAGATGGGGAGAGAACAGTAAAAAAGACACAAAGAAATAAAAATGGCGCTAACAGAACAAAAGAAAGGGAAGTAATGGACAGATGGAGAGTGAGCGGTATTAAACAGAGAGAGAAGGAAAGCAAGATGGGGAAACAACAGTACAAAAAAGAAAAGATGATAAAGAGACGAAAGAAAACCAGTTTAAACAAGCATTAAAAATGGAATAGGTCTCGCCTTTCATTTAGTTAAAGCCATTTGCTTTGCTATACAATACCATTAGCAAAGCAAATGGCTTTAACTTAAAGGCGAAACCTATTGCATTTTCAATGTTTGTTAAATAAGGTAGCAACCATTTACATTAATAGCCAAAACAGGACCACTGGGTTCCATAGGCCTTAAGGACTATCCATCGCACTCTAATTTGATAAGCAAGAATTCCTTTCTGTAATGGAAATTTATCAACTGGGCACTTTATTGATCAATGAGGGTTTGGGAACAATTGATACTAAAATATCTAGTTTCACAAACAGGGGCATAAACGTTTCACATAAATGTTTGATTAATCTAAAACAGTTGGATTCACATAAAACTCTTGGAGAAAAAAAAAGAAGATACACTACAGTTGTGTTAGAAGTGTGTTGAACAGCCAGCAGTGAATGAAAACAAGCGAGTCTACAGACTAAGTAACTGTTCCTGGGGCTTAGTGCAGATTCGATTTAGGGTACTTATTTGTAAATATTTTGCGATACGGGCCAGTTATTGTCCCTGAAATCGAGGACTATATATATGAATATCAGGAACGAATAGCAACATCCCCTCCGTAACGCCAACCCAGCTTTTACTACCACTCACTAAGCCCCTCCCTTAAGGGCACAATTTAAAGAATGGAAACAAGGTTCCAACAGTCATTTTTAGGTCTTAGCCTACCAGACCAGACACTCCACTCCACTCCACTCCACTCCACTCCACTCCACTCCACTCCACTCCACTCCACTCCACTCCACTCCACTCCACTCCACTCCACTCCGTTGTACCCTACTATAATCCACCCAATCTACCCCACTCTGCCACTCCACTCCAATCTACCAAATTCCACTCAAGTCTACCTCTCTAGTCCAGTATATCCCAATCCACCCCTCTCCACATTTCCCCCATCTGCCCCACTCCAATCTACCCCAATATATCGCACTCCACCAGATCTACTCCAAATCAATCTACCTCACTCCAATCCACCTCACTCCATTCTACCCCCTTTTACCGCACTCCACTCTACGCCAATCTACCCCATTCCACTGTACCCTAATCTACTCCACCCCACTAACTTTTAGCCATGGTGAACAGCACCCAAACTGGTGTACATAATGGCTAAAACACAATGCCAAAGCCAATAGCTCTTGCATAGTTGAGACCTATTTGCTTAGCCAATGCTTGTTTGTGTTCAGATTCTTGCACAGTTTTTGTGACATATGACCAGGTGGTCGCAAGAGCTCAGCTAGAACGGAAAAACACTTCCTTACCTTTGTTAAAAAAAGCAATATCCACTCACAAAGGAAGAGCTGGCTGTCTTGCTCTTCTTTTTGATAATCAATTTTATTGATTTTGCAAAGAGATAATGATAAAAACAGAAGTACAAACAGTACAGCGTAATCAGCAGCACCACAACATGTGACATTAGGCAACTGGAACAGTCTTGTGACAATATACATTGCTGTCTCCCCATCTTCAGAGGGGCATATAAAGTTAGACCTAGGAAGACAAGGAAGTTAATCAATCCAGCATTCCTAACCATTTACCCTAAACCTTCTTGTGTTTGGCCTGACAACCCCTGGCTTCGTACAGTGGTAGTTCTTGTGCAGCGCACTAGTCCACTCCTCTGCACCATCTAGTTATAGTGGGCGGGGTGGAATTCTTCCATGCCATTGCTATGTCGCGCTTGGCCACTACAAACACTATCTGCTCTTGATCCATAAAGTCGTCAGTGACACCCAGTAATATGTTCAAGGGGTGTGCGGGACCTCCCATCCCAACACCCCTGTGAGTTCTGCCTCCAGCGCAGTCCAGTAAGAAGTTATATGTGGGTAGGACCATAGCATGTGGAAAATATCTGCGGGTTGAGCATCACATCTTGTGCATGTTTGGTGCGGGATTAGGCCTGCTCCATGTAGGCAGGCAGGGGTGAGATAAGAGGTGTGTAAGTAGTAAAGCTGGACCAGGTGAAGTCTAGGTGAGACAGTGATGGTCTTGGCGGCCATCAGAGCGTCCTGTCTTGCTCTTTTAATATGGTGTCCAGACGTTCCGGATTTCCCCAGACATTTACATTTTTCAGAGGACTGTCACAGTGTCCCAACGCTTTCCTTAATTTTAAATACATGTCCCGGTTTATGGAACAAAGTTCAAGTGTGCCTGCAAAGGACAATTTAAAGGTATAATATATTAAGTCATTTCTCCATGTCTTTCATGTAGCACAGGGGAAGTCGGCTGCATGCTCCCAACAGAGGGGGAGGCAGAGTGGGGAGAAGGGCAGGGATTTTATAAATAACATTAGCTATGACAGGACCTCTACCCAGAGACCCCCTGCCCTCCTCCCTACTACATCTCTCCTCTGACCTACTTGTAGGACACCCCCGCGCAGCACGGCCACCAGCTGCGGCGTGTGCCCCTTCCGCCTTGTGCCTCGCTGCCCGGCTGCTGCCGCTTGACCACGCCCCCTCCCTCGAGCCTCGAGGTCCGTGGTTGCTCCTGTGCCCTGCTGTCTTCTGTCAACCCTAATTAGATCTGTATTCTTTATTTTGTGTGATTTCTTCATTTTTCTCTTAATTGTCAGCATTGTCGTCTTCTGTCCCTCTGTCCCCTCCACGCTCCCCGCTTCCCGCCACCGCCGCTAAGCCCCGCCCCTTTTGCCTTCTGTATCCCTCCCGCTCCCGCCTCCCAGCTGCCCCGCCCACCCGCGCACTTCGCCATATATGGCGACCGTGCGAACGCGCAGCGGTCACGCGCAGCGGTCACGCGCAGCGGGCGCGCCGATTGTGCGCCGAAGGCGCGCCAAAGGTAAGCCCGTCTGCGCCCGTCCGCGCCTGGCCCGCGCCCAGTGCCAGGACCCCTGGCCCTCGAGGACCCCGACCGACCCGCCTGACGTACAACGCCGCCACCCTCATCGCACTCAACACCGGCGGGACCCAGGGATGCTACCGAGCTACTCCGAAGCACACCCACGGACCCTTCAGCTGCCACGCCTGCAAGTTCACCTGCATCCGGACCTGCCCGACACCAGCACCTGCCATGCCGAACACCAGCAGCAACCACCTCAAGTGCATCCTGCTCAACACCCGCTCCGTCCACAGACACGCCATCGAACTCTGGAACCTCATCGACACCACAGCCCCCGACGTCGCCTTCATCACGGAGACCTGGATGAACGCCTCCTCAGCGCCCGACATCGCCATCGCCATCCCAGAAGGATACAAGATCACCCGGAAGGATCGCAACGCCAACCAGGTGGGAGGAGGCATCGCCATCATCCACAAGAACACCATCCGCATCACGACCAGCACCGACAACTCCCCACCCTCCGCCGAACACCTGCACTTCCAGATCCACACCGACCCGAAGACCACCCTCAGAGGCACCCTGATCTACCGACCTCCGGGACCACGCACTCAATTCAGCGAGGACATCGCCGACTTCGTCAGCCCGCACGCCCTCCCCTCCGCCGACTACATCCTCCTGGGGGACTTCAACTTCCACCTGGAGAACAACAACGACTGCAACACCAGCACCCTGCTCGACAACCTCGCCAACCTTGGACTCAAGCAGCTGGTGTCCACCCCCACCCACCTCGCCGGACACACACTCGACGCCATCTTCTCATCCAGCAAAGACATCGCCTTCAGCCACGCCACAGAACTCCACTGGACGGATCACAGATGCATCCACTTCACCTTCAGAAGAACGACGATCCACCACCACCAGCAACAGGCTGCCCGAAGAAACTGGAACAAGATCACAGCCGACCAGCTCGCCGCCTCCCTGAGCCAGCACCCTCCGGCCAGCTCAGCGAACCCCAGCCAGGCCGCCGACAACCTCACGAAGTGGATCAGCGACTGCGCGGACGAACTCGCCCCACTGAGGACCCCGCCCAGCAGACCCGGCAGCAAGAGAGCCCCATGGTTCACCGACGAACTCAAGAGCTCCAAGAAGAACTGCCGTGCCCTCGAGAAAGCCTGGAGAAGGGAACCCACGCCGGACAACAGGACCACCCTCAAGCTTGCCACCCGGAAACACCACCAACTGATCCGCATCGCCAAGAAGACGGCTTTCAAGAACCGACTGGACAACAACGCACACAACTGCAAGGAACTCTTCAACATCGTGAAAGAGCTCTCCAACCCCAACGCCGGAAGCAACGACATCACCCCTTCGCAAGACCTCTGCAACTCCCTCGCCTCCTACTTCCACAACAAGATCGCGGACATACACAACAGCTTCAGCACCCATCCGACCCACGCCACGACCGCAGCAACGCCACCCACCACCACCCTCCGCGCCTGGACCCCGGTCAACACCGAAGACACCGTCCACACGATGAACTCCGTCCACTCCGGATCTCCGACCGACCCCTGCCCTCACCACGTCTTCAACAAAGCCGACGCTGTCATCGCACCCCACCTGCGGGACATCATCAACACCTCATTCGACACCGCCACCTTCCCCGAGAGCTGGAAGCACACCGAACTCAGCGCTCTACTCAAGAAACCTACAGCAGACCCCACCGAACTCAAGAATTACCGCCCCATCTCTCTACTCCCGTTTCCAGCCAAAGTCATCGAGAAAACTGTCAACAAACAGCTGGCCGCCTTCCTCGAGACGAATGGATCCCTCGACCCATCGCAGTCCGGATTCCGTGCCAACCACAGCACCGAGACCGCCCTCATCGCCGCCACTGACGACATCCGAGCCCTGATGGACAACGGGGAAACAGCGGCCCTCATCCTCCTAGACCTCTCCGCGGCTTTCGACACGGTCTGCCACCGCACCCTAGTACAGCGCCTCAGCAACGTCGGAATCCAGGAGAAGGCACTGGAATGGATCGTCTCCTTTCTCGACGGAAGAACACAAAGAGTCCGCCTACCACCGTACAAGTCAGAGGCCACCGAAGTCATCTGCGGCGTCCCTCAGGGATCCTCACTGAGCCCGACTCTCTTCAACGTCTACATGAGCCCTCTCGCGGCCATCGCACGCCAACACAACCTCAACATAATCTCCTACGCCGACGACACCCAGCTGATCCTCTCCCTGACCAACGACGACCCCGCCGCCGCCAGAGCCAACCTGCACGAAGGGATGAGAGAGGTAGCCGAGTGGATGACGACGAGCCGCCTGAAGCTGAACTCAGATAAGACGGAGGTCCTCATCCTGGGCTCCTCGCCCTCCACCTGGGACGACTCCTGGTGGCACCGCACCCAAACCGACAGACCACGCACGCAACCTGGGTTTCATCCTGGACTCCTCCCTCTCCATGACCAGGCAAGTCAACGCCGTCTCCTCATCGTGCTTCAACATCCTGCGCATGCTTCGGAAGATCTTCTGGTGGATCCCCACAGAGACCAGGAAGACCGTCACCCAGGCCCTCGTCACCAGCCGACTGGACTACGGCAACGCACTCTACGCCGGAACCACCGCCAAGACCCAGAAGAGACTCCAGCGCATCCAGAACGCCTCAGCCAGACTCATCCTCGACATCCCACGTCACAGCCACATCTCCAGACATCTAAGAGACCTGCACTGGCTCCCGGTCAACAAGAGAATCACCTTCTGCCTCCTTACCCACGCACACAAAGCTCTCCACGACCAAGGCCCGAGCTACCTCAACAACAGAATCAACTTCTACGCTCCCAAACGCCACCTCCGATCCGCCAGCCACGCCCTTGCCACCGTCCCACGCATCCGCAGAACCACTGCTGGAGGAAGGTCCTTCTCCTACCTGGCCGCCAAGACCTGGAACTCCCTCCCGGCCGACCTGCGCCTGACCCAAGACCACCTCTCCTTCAGGAAGAAGCTCAAGACCTGGCTGTTCGAGCAGTAGCGGCACCCCCCCCCCCCCCCCCAAGCACCTAGAGACCCTACGGGTAGGTAGTGCGCTCTATAAATTTCTTTGATTGATTGATTGATTGCTCTGCTGGAAGCATACAGCAGACTTCCCCCTGCACTGTCTGTAAGAAACAGAGAGATTACTTAGGGTAGTGTATATCTACTTTAGGAGGATATATACAAACACACGCCCCTTCTACCCAGTCCTACTTTTATGTCTAGCCTGTCCCTTATTTATTTCTCAAAATATGGTCATCCTACCCTTTAAGGAGATGGACATGAGGAAAACTTCATGCTAGATGAAATGCCAGTGGAGGTACATAAAACGACAGCAGCTACGTTAATAGTTAAATAAAAGCTGTGCTGGCGCTCCTAGGTAAACAACTGCTCTCAGAGGCTTCGAGGGAAGCACTCTGGGTTATTTCCACCAATACCAGAGAAATGTCCTGTAATTTTTAGGTCTACTAGTCCCATATCCATGCTTAATGTTGACACAAAGATACTCATTAAAGTAACTTCAGAATGATAGTCATTTCTCCACTGCTTCACTCTGTCCAACTGGTGCGTGTGCCACACAAGAACATGATCATTTGAGACAGCAGGGTCAAATAAAATATTTCTTGAGACTCAGCAGGAATTATTGCTGCAGACATGGACACTGAAAAAAACCAGTGTAGGGAGACTATCTGATTTAAGTGTTGAGGACGTTTACATTTGGCCTAGGAATTACTGACCGGACTATTGTATGGGGTGCCACGTGCAATGTCAGACCTGGACAATGAAAAAATGTATGAGACAAAAAAATGTATAGAGGAGGCTACTTACTGATGCGATCTCTATACAATAAGAGGCAATTTTGTTTTCAGAATTGAGGAACGTAGAGTCAAGGTTGGATTCTCTGCAGGTCAGTTTTGCTTGTATTCCTTAATGGCTAGTGCAATTAGGGCAGGTTGGAAGCTGTCCCAAGCAAACCCTTTGAAAGAGGTACCCTTTCAAAACTGATCCAACTGCAAGAGGGTAGGAGTTATATTCCTTTACTTTATGGGGCTCTGCAAAGAGTTTCAAGAGAGAGCATCTCTCTATCAGAATTCAGTGGAACAAGGACTAACACACCTGTGATCTGATTCAGTGTGGGATAAAGTGTTTTGAAGGTACAAGCAATACCAGATTGATTTAGTCTTATACAATACAGGATGTATTACACATCTTTAATTATGCATGAAGTACTCCCACACAGACCAATCGCTTGTCCCAGATTTAACAGCCCACAGGTAGACTTGGAGTGCCTGATTTAGAATAAGTGTGGTGATCCAGCCTCGGGAAGCAGTAGTGAAGAAATTACAGAGAGTTGTGGCAAATATAGTACAATGCATACTGCGGCACTCCATCCTAGGGTTACACCCAAGGTCCAAAAAGAAAAGATTGAGAAAGATTTGCGGCATTGCATAGAGTACTAGCCATAAGACGTATCAAAATATGTTGGGTGCAATTTACTGGGCTAAATTTCTAAGAATGGAAGATAGTTGTTCGAGGAATGAGCTGCGGCAGAGGAACATATACTGGCCTTGTTCCACACTAATGATAAACTGATGGAAGATCTTGGAAACTGGCCCCACCTTCTATAAAACGTTTGGGGACACTATAGGACTGTCCCTCAAAATAACCGCTTTGAAGCCTGATTGGCTTAATGGATACTTTCAAAAGGTATGTAATGCAGTTGATAGAGCGCCATGTGATTCTGAGATTTGTACGGGTGCATCATATTCACCATTAGTCGGCACCCGCATATAATCGATGTATGTCTAGAAGCGTCATAGAAATGTATTTGCTATAACCATTTAACATAGAAGTGTTAGACATGTAATAACGTTTTGTGAAGTTTAACGTTGCAAGTTACCGTGAATATATTTGGAATAATGTAGATGATTAGGTTCCACAATCAATGTAATGGATTAAATGTGTGCCACGTTAGAATTAAAAAGTAGTTTGCTTACTTACGAGAGGATTATGTTGAATTAATGCTTAGAATGTGGTTTCATAATGCGTTTAATTTTGTAAGGCCTAACTGCATATGTAGAAGAGAAGGCCTGTTCATTTCTTATTTTAGCTATATTTTACAGGCTGACAGGAATTTCTTGGTTAAGGCTTGAGTTGCCGTGAAATGTAAAACTTCAAGATGCGAAGAGCTTTCCTTTTCGTTCCCATGTTTCTGTTGCAGGTGCAAGGACATTTAGCTCATTAGTGAGAATAAGTCTTTGTTTTAGGAGTTGATACGGCGAGAAGCCTACAGGGGAGTGCATTGGAATGTGCAACTGTAACTCTTAGTATGGAAGGTGCCTGGGACCCAAGGTCAAGCTAACGGACGATGGAAGATGGACAGCACTGGATGGAAATTCACCGGAGGAAGACCTGGCTGAAGAGGTGTGCCGAAGGGTGTGTTCTGCGATTTTGGGGTTTTGTATTAGGGACAGTCACCCATGGGTTGAGCAGATGAGGTTTAGGCAGGAAGCTAGAAGGAGCATCAAAGATCGAGCTCTCACTAAGTGAAGACTTCTTAGGAAGTTTCACTCCTGACACCTTTTCCATGATTCTCTGGTTTGGGAGGGAATGCTAAGTAGGGATGCCACTTTAGAATACAGTAGGGACAGAAATGTTTTGACTAATGATTCCAAAAATTGATATCAGTATAACTATTCTTTATTTGATGCTTTTAGAATCTGTAATTCTTTTTATTTTTAGTCGAATGCGAATTCTTCGTAGGCTAGCTTTTGTATTAGTGCCCATTTATCTTTTGTGCCTTTATTGAGGTGCCTTTATGTTCAGATGTTTTTGCTCATGATAAAATCTCGGAAATTTTAGATCCGGAGTCCTCTATCCTTTAATGATGTCAAATTGCGGTAGTTATATTCTGATAATTGTGTTTACTCCCTCTACGCTATTTGGCAAGTAAAAAGATCCTGGTGACCTGAGAGGGTTCTTGCAGATAATTGGTTAGACAAGAATCCGGCCCTATCACAGTATTATGCGACTTTACACACTGTAGGTTCTCTGCAGCTGGGCATCACAGCTTTTTTCTTATAGGTCCTATTGAATAAACACCAACAGAAAAAACGGCAAAATAAAATGCCAACATGTGTTACTGTCATGTGCTTTGCACTTGTCTTGCTTTTGAGCGCCTCTAAGCATTCCTTTACTCATTATAAATGTATGATTTTGCTAATTATTTCAATGCTTGTATCCATTATACAGTGTAAAGCATTGATATAGGTTGATAGAGCATCAACAGCTTATATGTTACGAACGCGATAGAGAGATTTAATGAAGAACAGTATGCATTTACATTTGGTATCTTGCATCATAAATCACAAGGCCTGTTTTTCTCTAAATAATGCTGAGAAATCATACAAGTTGCATGTATGGCCATTTTGGGGAGAGAAGATCTGCAGATTTCTGAGGGGGCATACAAGCTGCAAGAAATCTGCTTGAAGGTCTCACAATGGCACAAGCTGATGCTAATGCTTTCTCAACCTAAGAACAACAAAACAAAGACAAACTGACCTCACTCACTGCAGACCAAGACACAACAATAGGCTATGAGTGAAAGGGATATGTGCAAAGTGACAATCTGGGAAATTCGTTTATTTGGCATTTTGGTGCTAATATAGAAACTGATTTGATTCAATGATCACCATCTGATATGTTGTCATTTTTGCTTGGATTTATATGCAACACATTTTTGCTTTTCATCATTTTTTATTTCTGCAACAATGCTCATTCACATATTCTTCACACGACTTGGGGTTTAATATTTAATAAAGTCTTTTTCAAAGCATGGATTTTCTGCATTTGTCCCTATTTTGTAGAAATGGGCTCCAGCACTCACTAATAAATATAATAAGTATTTGACAGGACTGATTGTTACTCGACATGCATGATCTCCATATAAGTCATGGGAGGTGCATAGGTCACAATCTGTCTTACCTTCTTGGGGCGGCTGAGAAAGACTGTTTGGGTCGTATGTACAAGGGGGCATGTCAAAACTTACCATGCCGTCCAGCTTCAAAGTGCGCACGTCACTTTGGATGGCACAAGACACCTGTTCAAAGTGATATGCGCTCTTTGGGGCATCCAGCCTGCCATTGCTTCTGTCCTCTGCTGCCAATTGGCAGTAGAGGACACGCCCCATATGTCTCTGGGCTCGCGGCAGGCAGGCTAGTACAGAGGCAGCACGGAAAAAAATAAAATGACAATGAAATAGACATTTTATTCTTTTCTGCACAGCTCGCAGTGGCATGGTCTAGAGCAGAGCTGAGTGGCGTAGAGTGAAGATGAGTGGCCTACAGTGGAGTGGAGCTGAGTGGCATTGAGTTGAGTGTACTGGGGTAACGTGGACTGGTATAGAGTAGAGTGGCGTAGAGCAGAGTGGCGTAGAGCAGAGTGGCACAGAGTGGCGTAGAGCAGAGTGGCACAGAGTGGAGCAGAGTGGCGTAGAGCAGAGTGGCACAGAGTGGAGCAGAGTGGCGTAGAGCAGAGTGGCACAGAGTGGAGCAGAGTGGCAGAGAGCAGAGTGGCGTAGAGCAGAGTGGCACAGAGTGGAGCAGAGTGGCAGAGAGCAGAGTGGCGTAGAGCAGAGTGGCACAGAGTGGAGCAGAGTGGCGTAGAGCAGAGTGGCAGAGAGCAGAGTGGCAGAGAGCAGAGTGGCAGAGAGCAGAGTGGCACAGAGCAGAGTGGCACAGAGCAGAGTGGCAGAGAGCGGAGTGGCAGAGAGCGGAGTGGCAGAGAGCGGAGTGGCAGAGAGCGGAGTGGCAGAGAGCGGAGTGGCGCAGAGCGGAGTGGCGCAGAGTGGAGTGGCGCAGAGTGGAGTGGCGCAGAGCGGAGTGGCAGAGCGGAGTGGCAGAGCGGAGTGGCAGAGCGGAGTGGCAGAGCGGAGTGGCAGAGCGGAGTGGCGGAGTGGAGCGCAGTGGATTAGAAAAGAGTAGATGTTAGTGGAGTGGGGTGGACTAGAGGGGCATGGGGTGGCATAAAGTAGAGAGGGGTAGAGTGTAGTGGGGTAGAGTGTAGTGGGGTAGAGTGTAGTGGTGGGTAGAGTGTAGTGGTGGGTAGAGTGTAGTGGTGGGTAGAGTGTAGTGGTGGGTAGAGTGTAGTGGCGCAGAGCAAAGTGGCGCAGGGCAAAGTGGCGCAGAGCAAAGTGGTGTATAGGGGAACAAAGAGGCGCGAAGCGGCGCAGAGTGGAGTGAAATAGAAACGTTTTCTTAATCAATCGGACTGTGTGACAGCAAAAGGTCTGTAAAAAGGAGGCTTCACACAATCTTCTCTCCATTCAGCAGATTGAGAGCGTTCCCTTCTCGCCCACAGATCAACAGTCAAAGTGGCTATTGCGTGTATATTCCATCACCCATCACTGTAGCGTCCTACCCAGCCTGGGTACTCGTCAATGACTATGCCACACACAGAGTAGTTATACACGTCTTTATTCTTCAGCGTGTAAGCAAGAAATCAACATTCTAAACGTGCATTTATTTCATTACCCTCCAAATTTTTACAGGTCTACGAAGTTCATCAGGAACAAAAAGAGTTCTGTAATTTCTTATTTACAAAACACTACATCTCCCCCTTTGCTAAATAATAAGTCCCAACTTTTTACAATAAATAAATGAATAAATTAATACATTAATAATTACAAATACATATGAACTTCTAACACTTCAGTGAGCCTCCGTGGCACTTGGATAACATGTCCTGATTGGGTCATTGGAAATTGGGAGCTAGCAGTTGAAGTGTCAGATCTGCATAGGTGAGGTGGAAAGAGTAGAAGTTGCAGGATCATTAACTGTCTGGACCCAGGCTCTACGGTGACACTGATGTTTAGTGACTGACGAGACACATGTCTGAAGTGCAAACAATCTCTCGCAAGGAACTTTCCAGGACATTGGGCAGTCATCACTTGTCCTTTGGTAGTTGTGACAGTGAAGGGCTCAGCCTCAAAAGAAGCATCAGATTTTCACTTTCTGGAATGTTGAACTAGGGCTCTATCTCGTCTCCTGAAAGTGATAGCTTTATCATGTTACTTGTCAGCATAAATATTCATTTTTCATTTGTGACCAGAATCTTCTGTGTGAAGAACATTTTTTTTAGCCTTTGATCGGAGGTTGGTCCATTGAGGTAACTTGGTTGTCATGGCTCTCTCAGACATTAAAGTTGCAGGGCTTTCCCCTGTGGTCGAGTGAGGGATCAATTTGCAAGATTGAAGAATGGTATTCAAAACATTGAGGTCGAGCTTCTCTAATGTAGCATGCTGCACGGCTTTTTTTAGCGTACTCATGACTCATTATACAAGGCGATGGGCCTGGGGCCAAAGAAGACTACTTTTCTGATGCTTTTTGTTGAAAGTCTCCGAACTATCAAAGGGTGGGCCGTTGTCGGAATTCAAAATCAAAGCGACACCCCAAGTTGCAAAGATGCCATCTAATCTTTCAATAACCTTTTAATGAGTGGTGGATGAAAGATCTTCTACCAGTGGAAAACAGGAGTATTCATCAACAATGACCACTAGAGGATGTCCATTCTCAAGAGGGCCAAAGAAATCAACAGCAATTCTCTCCCAAACATGGTTAGGCAATTCTGACATGTTTAACGGTTGCAGAGTAATATGTGTTGCTGCTCGGACGGATTTTTTAGCGCTTAGAGTTTGTCCTGCGTTGTAAAATCAGCACGAACAGAATGTCTTTGCTGCTTTCTGCCGCTCAAGAAGACATTCCACTCGAGCGGCAGCTTCCTCAATGCAAGCAGCAGATTTCTCAACGCCTTGAGAAATCCCGCCAGTAGAAGGTCTAATGCACAATTTTTTCTCGAGAGTGCTCGCCAATTTAACGTTGGCAACCCGTGCAAGCGAAAAAAACCCGCTCCGCTTCACTTTGCAGAGTTTTGTGTAACTCCACACAGAGTGGGAAAACTCCACTGGCAGAGCGGAATTCTTCATCCAGCCCTAGTATTGAGCTCTGGGGTTCAGTCTCTAGAGAGCAAATAAGTCCAAAGGGGTTGCCAAATATCTTTAGGTCTGGCAATGGGGGGTTGCAGTGTGGCATAAACTTCACTGGTCAGGTCACAGTAGGTCATGCTCTGTAGCCAGGTCTTAGTAGTGGGACGTATCGCGCTACCCCAATGAAGCGCAATCTCTTGCTTTACTTGTAGCAACGCGATGGCCATAAATCTTCAGATGGTCTTGGGGATGAGTAGCACATTATCCAGGAGCACTGTCAGAATAGAGGGATCTAGAGCTAGTGGAGAGGATGCTAAATAGGGGGGGGCAGAGATCGCGGAGTTTTACTGCATGAAATTCCACAGTTATCGAAAAACTCTGAAATTCCGCTGAGTTTCGTGTGCGGCGGAGTAGCGGTGCTGGGCCTAATTAACACAAGCAATTGAAAACAAATGGTGATTGTTCTCCATGTTCCGGGTAGTTCTTCTACATAGCATGCGCAAACAAGAAGTAGTGCATTTTCCTAAGCAGGATACTTTTGCAGTTCACTATCACCAGTGCTTACATGTTAAACCAATCCGAATCTAAAACACCCTTACCAATAGCAGAGTCGCGTTTGTTGGTGAAGCCTCGGCGGAGGTATCTATCGAATAAAAACGCTGCTTGTGCAAGTGCAACCCTGTACGTCATTTGACGCAACTCCTGGCATCAAATTGGCAAATTGGGTTACTGTACAGTCATGGCGCAGGGCAAAACTTTAAAAGAACAGAAATAGGAATGCCAGCTCAGGAACAACACCGCTCCTGGCACTAGTTTTGATTATGTACAGGAGAAGCCGCTACATAGAACCATAGGATTTAGCTGAGGTAGGTGCTTTCCATGCACGTGCTTTAAACAATGCAGGACAATGCTGACTGCCATCTCAGCAGAAGCTCTAGCACCTGTGCCGCCATTCTTTCTTTGCCTCCTGGGAGTGTGTGGCGTGCTTCTATTGGCGTGGGAAGATTAGGGGGTTGGCCTGCTATCTTTGGAGGCCCGATCTAATTATGTAACCCATAAGAAAATCATACAACTGTGCTTGCACATCCCACGTTACTGCGGAAACAAGGGTTAAAGCAGGCACTGGGCCCTTCCTTAGTACACCCGATTTCCTACTTCAGTAGTTCCCAGTCATCTTGCCGACAAATGGCGGGTAGCCCATACACCCCAGGAAGCACTTAGAGCGTGTTTTCAATACTGATACTTGTATGTTGCTAAGACAATGGAACAGACCTTCACTTGGACTCTGTAAGCTATTCAAGCGGTTGTCCATTTTTGAAAACTGTCTATGGTCTTGTTTTATTTGTTTGTGAATATAATTTTCAAACTGCAGCCTAGCTGGCACACATTCCCTTAGCTTTCCCCACCCTGCTGCCAGTTTGTACAGCTAGATTGAAGGACAACACGTGGGCCCGGAGGTCATCCACTGATTATTAGAGAGAAGAGAAATGAACAGCTTCTTGAAAGACTGCATTTAATTAAATTTTTATCCAAAGCTGCAGAGCTAAAATAAATTATTTTGGATTTGAATTGAAGCAGATAAGCAGGAGTCGGGGAAACAATGGGTGACACCGACGGAGTATTAACTACTAAATTACCTCTTGATATGCCATCTGCATGAGCGTGTTGATGGGTGTGTGTTGTGTGCGCGTCTTGGGTTGTGTTTTTGGTGTGCCTGTGCGTTCCTGATCTATTATGCTCTGCTGAATAATAGAATATGGAAAGCAGCTAATGCCTTTAAATGGTCTTTGTGTTGTGTGGAAGCAGGAAAAACGAGAAGCATCTGCTATGCAATGCAATGCAAGATTAAGCGTGATCCTGTGAACTCTGCTCCGCTGGCGGAGTCTTTTACGACAAACTCGGCACTCCTCTTGGAGTGCGGAGTGCCAAAACTCCACAAACTCCGCCAGCGGAGCGGAGACCACCACCCAAACCTAATGCTAAATACACAAGGCCAGAATATGGTGATAGGTGGATAGGTCCAAGCCAAGTGGGAGAAGTCTGCCGCCGCAAACCTGCATTTAGGATACAAGGATGACCTGGAGGGGTCAAGTTTGGCAATGTCAGCACGGGTGGTGTAAGATCTGTGCAAAAACAGAAAGTAAAGTAGCTTATGACGATGGTTGTGGGATATCAGTGTAGTATGTACACAGCAATAAGACCAGTCCTTGTCAGAGAGGATGACCCAAATCCTCTTCCCATTGCATTGGAACCCTATTGTCAGAGAGGTGTCTGAGTGCCAGGCAGGCGCAGTAGAGTTTGGTAACCAAATGAGACCAATCCGGGTTCATTATTAACTTTATAGGAGGGAAAATCCTCTGGGGCTAGAGTGTAAGGAGGGATGAAGGAACGTAATGTTTCCTGTAGCCAGTGAAACACAACCTTATCCATGTAGGTGGCCTCAGCGAATCTGGTGTTTACCAAATGGGATAGCACATGTCCGCCCGGAAATATGTCGCCTAGTGTGTGGAGGTCACGTCTAGTCCGTTGAACAAGTTTTTGGTGTGTCAGAGGCATTCATGGGTTTGCAAGAGAGGAATTTCAGGGGAGCATACAAAAATGATAGGCCAGGACCCCACTAAGTTTCCGCCAGGCCCAGCACGTACCAGATAAGGTCTGGATATCCGTAGTATCTAGTTTAAGACCCTGAGGCAACAGAGCCACTAGGGGTGTCGGATCTGCCAGACCATACTCTGGTTTAGCATAAGGTATACAGGCATCCAGGTGGTACCAATGGTATGCAAACTGGGCCGGGCCACCAGGAAATACATTTGCAAATCTAGGACTGCGAAGCCACCACATTCAAACAGAAGGATAATGGTATTTCCAAGCGATCGGAGGCCAAGATTAGTTTTAAGAGGAGACTACGCAAACTGGCAAAAAAGGAGTTCCTCAAAGGGGTTGTATTAAAAAACTAAATATACAAAAACGGGGTTGGACAACCATTTTAATAATGGCAATATGGCCTGCCATAGAGCGAGGAAGCCAAATCCAGTACTCTATTTGGACCGCAAATCTTTCAACAGCAGGACTGTGGTTATGACAAATTACTTGTTCTTAGTCCCTATGCAAAATGACGCCCAAATATTTAATAGTATCCGCACACCATGTGAGGGCATATTCACGGGGGCAGGGACGGTGACATCTGTAAGGGGGAAGAGTTCAGAGTTCACCCAATCCTAGACCTCCCCATTGTATCAAACAATAGGGAGCAAGAGGACACCCCTGCCTTGTGCCCCTGGATACGGCGAAGGGCTCAGAAAGTGATCCGTTTACCCATATGCGGGCTGTAGGGCTCGAATATAGGAGATATATGAGGGCAATAAACCCAGCGGGAGCACAAGCTTCTGGTGCGTTGCATGGAGAAAGGGCTATATACTAAAGACTCAAAAGCCTTCTCCACATCGAGAATGGTTATCACAGCGGGTTTTTCTGGGGAGACTCTGCTCAGAACCAAGAATATGGCACGCAAAGTGAATGAAGTAGCCCTATGGGGGACAACCCCGGTTTTGGGCAATAATGTTAGTCTATTGGAGACTGCTATAGCCAGGATCTTATTGTCAAAACTAAGCAAAGAGAGTGGCCTAAAAGAGGAGCATAAATTAGGGTCTTTGCCTGGTTTAAGCAGCAAAGAGGTCATTGCCTCTCACATAGTCTGTGGAAGGATCCTCTTGTCCAGTGCCTTGGCATAAACATCTAGTAGGTGGGGGACGAGAACACCCTTAGATGCCTTATAAAAAGCTCCAGTGAGGCAGTCAAAGCCAGGGGCATTGAAGCCATCTAGGCAGTCGACTACCTGAGTAATCTACTCTGTCTTAAATTGGGATTGACCAGTGGTGAGCCAGACCATGGATATTTCCTCAAACTATGCCCAGCACATTGTTTCATATGGGTCCAAGTGTGAAGTGCATAGGGACTTGTAATAGGACACTAATTCTCGAATAATGTCCTTGCTAGCAGTAACCTGGGAGCCACTGTCCAGGTGGGATTCAGTAATGCATTTGCGACACCATGTAGTGCATAGGAGGCAGGCCAAAGTACAACCAGGTCATTCGACCTCATTATATTTACGAGTATTTGCCAAGGTACGCAGTCTCCCTTTCAGCAAAGTCCTGGAATTCTGTAGGGAGAACGGTCTGTCTGTGTATGGAAGAGGGAGTAGAATGGGGAATGTTTGCCATGTCGAGTTCAATAAGTTCAGTTTCTATTCAGGCTAGACTATTGTGAATGTCCGAAGCATGCCTACGTGCTTCAAAATGCAGATCCCATGTATATATGCTTTAAAGGCATCCCACAGGATGACATGACTATTAACGCAGCCTGAGTTGAGCTTGAAATATTAAAGGATATAGGTGTGAAGCTCCAAATGAAAAAACGTATTCAACAAAGCAGTAGGAGGGAAGGACCAACGCCATTCATAGCCACCCCTATAGGGGAAGGCGAGTAGCAGTTTAACAGAGGCATGGTCGGACAATGTATGTGGTAAGATGTGTATCCTTAAGCCATAGGCCAGCATTCTCTGACAGGAACCAGTAGTCCAGCCACGTCCACACTGCATGAGGAACAGAATAAAAAGTGTATACAGGACCATTGGTGTGGCGAAGACGCCAGGCATCTCTGAGGGAATGCGTGACCATAATCTCTCAGAGAATGCGTAGCGCACAGGTTTTGCTGCCTCAACAAGTGCTGTTGGTGTCTAATGAGGGGTCAACAATTAGATTCATATCCTCACCCAATAGTATGATGTCCGCGTCAAATCGACCAAGAATGGACGACAGCTCCTGGATTGTCCACATTAGGGGCGTAAACATTTAACAGGAGGACCCACCTCCCCATCAATGTCCCAATCACAAGGACGTAGCGTCCGTGGCTCTTTGTTAAAGTAGTGTGATGGCTAAAGGGAAGATTTCTAAGAAGGAGTCTATACGGAAGTGAGTGCTGTAGTTGGCAAAGTATCTATGGAGCCCCCCCCCCCCGAAAGCTACGAATGCAGGAGTGGATTGGGGAGGGAGATCAGTTTCCTGTAAGAATGCAACCTTAACACTGTGTCGATTGAGATAGGACAGGACCGGTTTGCCCTTTTGGAGGTTGTTAAGGCCGTGGATATTCCTCATAAAGAACGTAGGTTCCACTGGTAGTCTATCACTCCCCATCATCAAAATATAGGGAACAGTCATGTATGCCAAGTCGAATATGTAGAGCCATTAACAGTCTCGTCCAATCAATTTGAGAAAAAAGTTAAAAACAGAAACAATATCCAGAGAGACCGCTATTACTCATTGCCCCACCCACACTGGGTATTCGAGACCTAGTGAATCCAAGTATTTGAGACATGGAATATTCCTGAGGGGCAAACAACGCCACGGCAAGTGATGCCCATAATGATAAGTGAGAATTGGTGACTAAGCAAAAGATATTAGGGTTACATGAAAAAGGATATTTGATGAAAATATAGAGCTAGTTAGCTACAACATGATAGCCTACTAAACCAGTGAGTAACAAAGAAATGTAAAGAAGCCATTGAGCAGTTCATCCAAGAGGGAAAAGGTCGGCGATAGCAGATACGCGGAGGAGCACTTTGGGGTGGTACAGGATGAAGGAGGTCTACTAGGGCGCAATTGTTTGTAAAAAGACAGAACCTCTGCTGGGGTATCGGAGAATTGGGCCTTACCATCCACAACCACCGGGAGCCTTGCTGGATACCATACAGGTTTGTGAAGTTGCATTTTTGCATCATTAAACTTCCACCTTGCCTCCTGTACGGCAAGTGTATAGTCAGTTTAACTAGAGGTCATGGTGCCCTGTTATTGCAATGGGCCATGTTCACGGACTACTTGAAGCATAGTGTCAAGTTCTCTATAATGAAAGAGGCGAGCCACAATTGGGCAAGGTGAGGTGCCAGGAGGTGGTCATTGACCCATTGCTGTTGAAAGGGCCCTTTCAACAGCAAAAATGAATGTAAAATGTTGGGGGTCAAAATAAATTGATGAGCAGAGATTCTACAGAATGGTCAGGGAATCCAATGATTGTGAATTCTGCAAGGCCAACTATGCGAATGTTATTCCGGAGCAACTGCGCCTAAATGGTCCTCATTTTTAATAGTTACTGTTTTCAGAAGATGCTCCATCTTCTCCAATTGCCGGGTCATGGAGGTCGCACAATCCTCAAGGCTGGAGAAGTGCTCCTCAGCCACATCGAGATGAGTGCTGTGTAGCTCCAGGTGTTCCAGCCATGCGATCAAGCCAAGCGGCGAAAGTGTCTAAGCGTGCATCAATTGCGCAGAAGCCAGCCCGGAGTTACACCATGATAGCCGCATTACACTCTGTGGGGGGGGGAGGGACAGGGTATCAGGGAACTGAGCTGCACCATGCCATCCTCTACATCAGATGGGGAAGTCAGACCTCCTGGTCGACTTGGCACGGTCAAACGTAGGTTTGAATTGTTAGGGGATCCCCGCGACCCACGATTAATGAATTCCCTGGTGCAACACCAGGGGAACCAGCAGTAGAAATAGTGGGCGTTTTCGTAGGGGGAGACGAAGACCGTGGAGAAGAGACCAGCAGATTGAAGGCTGTATATAGGCCCAACAAAGGCTTGCAGCTGAAAGTATAGTGCTCCCAAGCCAAAATAAAAGTCAGAGCATTGAAGCAAAATGTGGCAAAAGCGAGTGAAGTCACTGAGGCACTCTCCAATCAACACAGGAGAAGCAGACGGTAAGATGGCAGCAAAGCAAAGGTAGACCAAACCTCGGGTGACAGCAGGCCAAGTAGGAGGTGAGTAGACCCCACAGTGTGATGTGGTAAATTGGAGGGAGGATAGCCAGAGAGGCTATGATGAAAAGTATATAATGGAGTGACAGTGGCATAGTAGTGTTGCAGAGAAAAGAAATGTAGTTTCAAATAAGGCCCAGATAATATCAGGGGTGCGGGGGGCTGGCATTGTACTCGCATAAGGTGGCCTCCCATATGCAGAATTGGCATCGGGAGCAAGAGAACTAACTCCTTACATGACCAAGGAATGAGGCTAAATCAGTGTACTTCCCAGTGACAGCGCAGTTACACGGAGTCTGGGGACATCACCGGGTGTAGCAATGCCAGTCCTGGATTGCAACAAAGTATGACTGCTGAGTCCCCCATAGCAAGGTGACGTCTGGGAAGGGAGGGCAATGGCGCAGCCCAGTGCCAGGCTGCGTGAGACCGCAGGCAAAGGTAGATGAAGGATGGCGCATACATTGCTTTTCTGAACGGGCCCCAGTTAAGCACCACACCTCACTACCCGATGGGTCACATGCACTGCCAGGTCCAAGGTGAGTGCGGCAGGCCTGTTGCAGCACTGATGGAGGAGCAGGCGTGTAAATCTGGAGTGAAGGTAGGTAGAGGCGATGTGGGGGTACGGGAGGGGGGCCCAGTAAGGCTTGGTAGCCCCGGCCTCAGGTTCACCCTCGGCCCCAGTCGCCATAGGGCCTCCGAGGCAGGTTAGCCCGCCACTCTTGGACCCAAGCATCCCACAGAATAGAATAAGGCCCCATCGAAGCAGCAACCAGTGTGTTTTGGCCCCCGAGGGTTGGGGGGGACAAAGTCTTTCCCGTTTCAAACGGATGGAGCCAGCTGGAATACCGTAACCATCAGAAAAGAGGCAAGCGGTGCCGGAACTTCACTGCCATGCCGCCATTACAATTGACAGCGTGGCCACATCCCCTGTCATCACTATAGTTGAATGCATGTACAACAGGCTGCAAGAGCCATCAAATGACGTCTTGGAAAAGTTCTTCCGCACAGGACACACCAACTCAGTCACTTATAGAGCAACTGACCAATGTGTGTAGAAAAGTTTGCAATGTACCAGCAATTCTTTTCGAGCTTCAACTGGTGATATCCTTTAAGTCTTGTTGACAAAAAAAATGTGTGTATGAGCAATAAATTAACTTCTCTTTCAACAGCTTCATTCAAGTGAAATGCAATTTGGCGGAGTCTTTGGGCAGTAGGATGAACATTCTCATTTATATGGAGCTGTACTTTCGTAGTCTTGAGCGATCCTAACGCTTGAAATAATGAATGAAATTTACTTACCATTTTATGAGCACTCATATTGTAGTTCACGGATATTAGTCCCATATCAGCAGCGGTGTTGAAAGTGACCAGACAGGCACTTGAAGCTGTTCTTGAAGTACATAAATATGTGCTTGCACCACTGCTTTCTTGTGTTTTATTGTAGCTACAAAGGAACTTTGTCTTTTTCAAAGGTATTGATGTGGCCCTTGTATATACTTTAGTTTTCACTTGCGTAAATTGTGGTAATGGATACAATTCACAATATTTTTCCTCAGGCATAATGGTGATCGATGCACCGCTATCAACAAAAGGTATCGATCACCCATTTATATTCAGGATAATCTTCGGGCAATTTTCATGGGTCTTTGGTGCTTTGTCATATCGATCTTTTTGTCTGTTTCTCGCATTCATCTAGTCCCACATCTGCATGACTCTCTCAAGGAAACATCGGCATTGCACAGTTATCATGGTCACTTTCACTAGAAACTGACACTGAGGTACTTGGACAATGATTTTAATGACAATTGACTAAATTTGGTTTTGATTTGCCTCAGTTGGTGTGACCGCTTGGCCTTGTGGGAGCCCGTTGAACTTAGACGATGCAACGCCCGGCCAGTCATTTTGTCTTCACGCTTTGATGCACTTACTTTTCCCTTTGCCTTGCAAACAGACACAATAGTTCGCTTTGCCACAGCCATTTAAAATCTGTCCAATGGCAGGACATCTACTGTTGTGTGGAAACGACAATGCACATCTGACGCCCATTTGCTTTTTCTATGGAGAAATAATTTTGTGTCTCAGCTTTATGCTTTGACGCAATTACTTCTCATGTTCATTACTGACTCACTCAAGCATCTGATATTGAGGCTGGAGGTGCCTTATCTATTAGCACCCTCTTCAGAGCGTGAGGATTTTCTCTAAGCTCAGGGTTTCCTTCAGCATTCGTCATTGAAAGGAATCCGACAGATGTCCATCTTTCACTCGGAGGCATGTAGCTTCCTCATCAATAAATTCATTCAACCTCCAAAGGAGATTAGCTCACTTTTGGCTTACTTGTATACCAACTTAACAGCCAAAGTCTGTTTTGGAATACAGGACAAATTTACCCCACCCTTTGGTATAGGAATCGGGGGGTGCATATTGGTGTCTTTCCTCTTATTCCTATACATAAATGATTTGGAAGAAATGCTTCAAGCTTTTGGCACAGGTACTCCCAGGACTGGGAGGCAGCAAGTTCCAATACTCTTGTACGCCGATGACGCAGTCGTCCTGGCACTTACTCCTAACAGTCTGCAGGTTTTAGTAGACTTCTTCTCAGCTTTTATGGAAGGGAGGGGCATGGACATCAACATCACTAAAACCTACACCATAAGTTGCGGCTGTGCAAGAGGGAAACACAACACCTTTTTCACAATTGGGAGGAAACTACAAAGTATGAATACCTTTCGCTATCTATGGATTACGTTTTTCTCCAATTTGGGTTGGAAGTGTAACCGGGACATTTGCACATCCAACCTGATGAGAAACAATGAAGGCCTAATTAGGTTTGCCTCTAAGCAAGGTAGCAAACCCATTGAAGAGTTGTTAACCCTCTATAACGTCAAGTCAATTCCTGCTGCAGTATATGGTGCTGGGATTTGGGCATGGGGTACAATTATGTTCTACAAGAAATACAAATGTTTAAGGGGGCTGTTAGCTGCACCAAAATCTATTATTCATTAGAAAGTGGGAGTGGATTTTTATCATATACCCTTGAAAAGAAACCACTTTTATAATGGTGATCTGTATGGTCTAAACAAGAAACCACATTCACTCAATCTATTATCAAGGATTGTATGGGCCTAGACAACAGGCTCTGCTGGGCCTGGGTGAGACAGCGAGGGATCTCTGAGGATATCTGAAGGACATCACTAATTACTCCAAAAGAGACCTGAAAGAGTATGTGTTCAGGGTCTGTTGTGAGAAAAGGGTCCGAACAGACTGCCATAAAGTGTCACTTGGTTGTTACTTCGTAATGAATGACCAGTCAGGTTGTAAATTGTACCTTAAGATAACTAATAATGCTCAGCATACGTATACCTAATAACCTGCTTGCACCTTATTTTTCATTGTATGACCGCATTTCCAGGAAATTAAGGGTGGGGTTCCAACACCTGGAAATGTTCCGGTGACAACCGGTCAGAGCAGACAACCCAGCACTCAGCTCTTTTTGGCAAGTTTTACATAACTGCCAAGAAACCATCTTAAACTTCTCTTGGTACAGGCAAGAATTATTCATCATCAGGTGGCCTTTAAGTACTTTTACGATCTAGGGGATGTGACGGTGTCTTATAGGGCTGTTTTGTTTCTTCCCAAGTGTTAGAGATTCGCTGGACGACTTAGGGAATGAAATCAACTAATGTGCCCTATAATTTATTGTGTGACCCAGAGCCCACCCTGTTATGCATCATGTTAGGTGTTTCATGGGGGGCGTGGCCAAGCAGTATGGCCGACAGGACGTGAGCTTCTTCAGCTCCGGTCAATCAGCCGCTAAAATCCTGATTCCACCAGACGCCTGCAAGAACTTTCAGAGAGCGACTGGGGTCCCCCCATGCGTCATGGGTGACTGGAGGATTTGTGGGCTTCAGTGATGAGCTCTAGGCGCCTGGAGAGGTTCCGGACCCGCCTGACTGGTGGGATGAGATCACGCGAGCGCGGGGATGCAGCCTGTGTCTCCCTGAGCGCCACTCGGAAGCGGTGAAATCCGATCTGCTACCCCCTGTGTGCCCGGCTGTGGGAGCGCGAGTGTCCGACGCGGTCCGGAATCACTTGGAGTCGGACAGAATCGTGTGGTCCTGGAGCGGGCGAGGCGACGCAAGAGGCGCGAAGAGGTGACCCTCCCCCCCCGGCTGCGGTGAGGCTGGAAGCAGCGGCGGCCTTCGGGAGTGTCGGAGCTCTTGAGCCGTGTGGATGCGGAGCCTGGTCCTGCCAGGGACTATCTGGGGACCTGTCCGGGTGAGCAGGATCGTCGCCCTATATTCCTCTGCTGAGCGGTGGCGACCGGAGGCAGATTGCGAGGTGTGAGCGGCGCTGTGAGGCGATCGCTGGTGAGGACGGCTGGGAGCTGGGGATCGTCGGCGGCTGCCTGGGAGAGAGTGAGAGTCGCAATATCTCCGTATCTGCACTGCTGTGGTGGGTCGGCCTGGAGTGAGGCGCGTATGCGGAGAGAGCATAGTCCCGATGGCCACCTGGGGATCCTACCTATGGGGCGACTGTGGTTTGGCTGGCAAGTGACTGATAGCCCCTTGGTTGATGGGGATTGCCCTGCCATTGCTGGTTACGCTGTCACTTTGGGGACGGTGGCACTAAAGGTCTATCGGATGAGCTGTGGGGCCGAAGATCTATGCTGCGCTGGGAGGATGACCACAGATTGAGCCAGCTGCTGCGGTCTGGCTGTGTGCTGAGTGCCTGCTGCTGACCCTCGGGTCTGGCGACGGAGTCCTGCGGCTTGGTGGGCGGACTGCAGGTTCAGCGAGACTGGGAGAAGCGGAGGCATTCCCACTTTGGATGCCCTAAACTTGTATCGCTGGTGTTGCTGCTCTCCTTGGGCCAAGCTGCGGCTTGGGAATAGAGCGGATTGGCAGAGGTCTGTGAGCGGCGGCGGGGTCCCCCCTCTGGATCCAGAAGGTGAGGTGCGCAGGCTGGGAGGAAGCGTGGGAGTCTGTGGTCGCCTACTGCTGGGGCCCCCTGTGTTGACGCTGAGCCGCGAGAGGAGAGGGCCTGCGGACTGCCCTGTGGGCGGTGGATTCCTCCGATAGACTCGGGATCACTGATTTGGCGACATGGGCAAGCCTAGGCCCAAGCCCACGGACCGCGACCCGGAGGATGCAGCGACCGATTTGCCCCAGAAGGCAGCTGGGGACCCCATGCAGAAGCAGCTCCAAGAAATCTTAGCAGCCGTAACTGATATTAAACCCACACTCCACAAGGACATTACTACGGTGGCGGTTGGTCTGGGCCTTCTACGGGATGAGCACAAGAAGTTGGCAGGGAGGGTCAAGGAAGCCGAAACTAGCATAGCGGAATTGCTCCCGGCCTCCAAAGATACGGCCCAGCAGCTGCATGCTCTCACAGCAAGGGTGGCCTCACTGGAACGAAGAGCAGACGATGCGGAGGGCAGGAACCGGAGGAACAACGTCCGCATGGTGGGCCTGCCGGAGGGAGTGGAAGGGGCCGACATGGTAGCCTACCTAGAGACATGGCTTAAAACGGTGGTGGCTCCTGAAGGGTTATCTGACTTTTATACGTTGGAGCGGGCCCATAGGGTCCCGGCCAGGCCACTCGAGTCGGGCAGGCCGCCGAGACCGGTGATTGCTCGCCTGCTGCACTACCGGGACCGGGACTTCCTGCTACAGAGGGCGAGAACAGTGGGCCCCTTTACAGTGGCTAATAGTAGAGTCACACTTTTTCCAGATTATACCCTGGAGGTGCAGTGGAGACGGGCCTCGTACTTGGAGGTCAAGAAGGCGATGAGGAAGGAGAATTTACAGTATTCCCTCCTGTTTCCAGCGCGGCTACGAGTAACACTTAAGGACACGGCTCATTTTTTTGACACTCCTGCGGGGGCTTGGGAGTGGCTGGAGAGGTACACAGGTGGTCTGGTGGCTGTGGATAGACACAAGAAGACAGTGCCTTGAGGTGGACTGGCCGGCAGGCGTGGGATTCAGAGGCCGCGACGGGGGTCCCGGACAGGGCCCACCATTGTGCAGGCGGAACAGGAGAGGGCGGCCGCCCTGCGGGCAGTGGAGTCTGTATCGGGCTCTGCTAGCCCGCCTTTGATTGCTGGGGGGGGGGGGGGGGGGGGCGGGAGGGAGGTCTGATGAGGACTCTGCAGAAAGTGGAACGGATTCTTCTACTGTTAGTAGCACGAAGCTCCCGGTGATTACACCCCAAAGTGTAGATGAGATAATTTGACTCTAGGGTGGGGAGGTTGGGACGCAATGGGTGCCCCGTTGAAAGTCGCTGATTGTGTGCAGGGTGGGGCGTGCTGGAGAAGGTAGCTTGGTTATATGCGGCTGGTGCCACCTGAATGGTTACAGAGCCGGCTCTGCGTTGGCTGCGAACACCCTTGCCTCTGAAGTAGTCGGGGTTTTTTTTTTTTGCTTAACTGTTAAAGTTTGTATTTTGTTTGGATGGGCACTAGTTTTACAGTAACTGTCCTTGGGAGGGGGGTTTGTGAGTTGGGGTATGTTCACCAAGGTCTCTGGCATGACAGTTGTGATATTATGATGAGGCGCCGGATATATCAGGTGCCATGGGGCTAATGAATGACTTAAAGTGTATAACGTGGAATGTCAGAGGGCTGCACACCATGAGCCGACGTCATAAGGTCCATGCCTATCTGGTGTGGAGGGGGGTACAGATAGCATTCCTACAGGAGACACATATTACGGGCTCGGAGGGACTAGCACGGAGGCGTAGGTGGAGAGGCCAGGTCTACCACACTGCATATTCTGCATTTGCGCGTGGAGTGTTGGTGTGGATAAGAACGGGTCCCCTTTCAGATGACGCAGCAAATTGTAGACCCGGAGGGGTGCTATGTTGTAGTACAGGGTCGACTGGACGGGAGGGATGTTACGTTGGCCAGTATTTACGCCCCGAACACTGAACAGCAGGCCTTTTTTACTTTACTGTCTCGTAAGTTGGCTTCTTGTTTGGCTGGCCCAATCATGCTTGGGGGAGACTTTAACTCAGTGACAGATGTAGCCCTGGATAGATCCCATCCCCCGCTCATGACGGCGCAGTCTGTAGCGGTAGCTAGGGCTAGAGGGACATGGCAATCGCATTGGGGGCTGGTGGACACTTGGAGGGAGCATCACCCAGGTGAGAGGGACTATTCATTTTTCTCCCCGCTTCATGAGTTGCATGTTAGGATAGATGCGGTGCTTTGCTCCCCTGATTTACACGTGGCGGTTCAGCATAGTGAATATTTGACCAAAACGATCTCAGACCATAACCCCCTGTTGCTGAGGCTATGTTTGGTCCAACAGCGTTCAGCGATTCAGACGTGGCGGCTGCGCCCGGAGCTGCTGGAGGATCCGGTTTATCAAGAGGCGATTGGGGAGGGAGTGGCCCAATATTTGAGAGAACGCTGGTTCTGCTTCCTCATTGGCGGTAGAGTGGGACGCGTTTAAGGTGGTAGTGAGGGGACTATGCATTGCTCAAAAGATTGGGGTTCGAAAAGTTCTTATCCAGGACATAGAGACTGCGGATCAACGACTGCGCGAATTAGAGCGTGCTCGCCCAGAACACCCAGAGGGACAGGGAGAGGTGCGGGATGCCCGGGAGGCAGTGGCGGTGGGGGTTGAGAAGTTGAGGTGTTATGATTATAAGAAGTACTTGGTGCGGGCCCACGCAGAGCGCGATAAATCTGGTACGTTGTTGGCCTGGCTTGCAAACCCGTTACGACAGGCGACTCCTATATTGGCGCTAGACGATCCAATCGAGGGGGTGTGTTACACCCGACAGGGCATTAATCGCCTCTTTGCTGGATATTACGAGGAACTGTACTCCAGTAGAGTGGACTTAGACGAGGGTCGATTGGGGGAATTCTTAGCTGGAGGGGACCTGCCGACCCTTGACAGAGCTGAAGCGGAAGTGTAAGTGTTGGGTCATGAGGTCACGCTGGAGGAAGTACGGGGTGCAATCAAACACATGGCGCGGAGGAAGACCCCAGGGGTGGATGGTTTACTGATCGAGTTTATTGAGACTTACGTCGAGCTACTGGCCCCTAGGTTGGTAACCCTTTACAATGAGGCGTGGAGACTGGGCCGACTCCCTGCCACGACGCGTGAGGTGCTTATAGTCCCGTTATTGAAGCCTGGGAAGGCTCCCTCTGATATCACTGCCTACCGGCCGCTGTCTATGCTTACCACCGATTAGAAGTATTTGAGCCGAATTTTGGCCTCTCGTCTATTGCCGTACATGACCCGGCTGGTTCATGTAGACCAGGCGGGGTTTATACCCAAGCGTACTACGGCTGGTAATGTCCGCCGGCTGATACGCGTTTTGGAGGCCGACACGTATGCATCGCGCGCTGCTGCCATATTTTCGGTTGATATAAAAAAGGCCTTTGATAGTTTGGAGTGGCCCTATTTATTCCAGGTCCTGCGTGCTTTTGGGTTGGGGGGAGTGGTTTGTGGCTTGGACGGCATTGTTGTATAAGGATACTACGGCCCGAACTAGGCCGGGGGGTTTAATATCGCCTCCATGTGCGGTGGGTAGGGGGACGCGACAGGGGTGTCCTCTATCCCCCCTATTGTTTGCGTTGGCCATAGAGCCGCTGGCGGCCCAGGCTCGAACGGGGAGTTGGTTTAGGGGACTTCAGGTACATGACGAAACCCACTATATTGCTCTTTACGCGGATGATCTCCTCCTGTTCTTAGCCGATACTGAGCGGGAGTTGAGGGGAGCCAAACGCTTGCTCCAATGTGTCGAAGAATTGGCGGGACTGAAGGTAAATTGGACAAAATCAGGGCTTTTCCCCACTTCCAAGACAGTTGAGGGTCCCCGATGTACGGAGGGAGTACGGTGGGACTACACCTGTATGACCTATCTGGTGACACGTATTTACCACGATCAAAAAGACCTGGTAGAGGGGAACATCGGTAGGGCGATACGAGGTCTCCAGGGCAGTATGGATTTTTGGAAGGCGTTGCCGTTGTCTCTGATGGGGAGAGTGGCGCTCCTCAAGATGGTGGCACTCCCCAGGTTGTTATATTATTTTCGGACGCTTCCGGTGTGGGTCCCTGCGGCGACATTTAAGAGCCTGCAGCAGATGATGGCTGGCTGGTAGACGCAGGGTAGCTTTACATACGTTGATGAGACCGCGGGGGGACGGAGGGTTAGCAGTCCCAGACTTGGAGACCTACTACTTAGCCGTTCAATTGCAGTGGTTGACCCAGGTGGTGGCTAGAGAGTTTCGGGGGGTGGGGGAAAACCCGAGGGGGCGGATTTCCGCGGGTCTTCTGGCTAGGATTATCCTGCAGCAGCCGATGCGCCTCGGGGGTGTCCCTAGTGAAGTACGGACCTTCAGGATGTGTTGGAATAGAAGTCAACAGAGGGCGCGGATCATGCGTCCATATGCGCCGTAGATCACGTTGTTAATGTGTCAGAAGTTGCCCCATGGGGGCAGCTGGTCGGCACTTGTGAGGTGGAATGATTCTGGATTGACGACTGTGGGAGATCTATATGAAGACAATGCACTGTTGCCCAATGAGATACTCCGTGGTCGGTTCGATCTCCCTCGCGGGGATTATCTGCTGCATGCGGTACTGGTGTCGGCTATTCAGCGTCGTGGAAGGGTGGGTTGTCTGAGCCTGGAACGTCCATGGCCTGCCAATATGTGGTATTGGCGGCTGGCACCATTAAAGCTGTCACGTGTTTATATCGGCGGATGACTTGCGAGAAACTAGCCCCCCTTATTAGATTGAAGCAGTACTGGGAGGAGGATATTGAGGGCGAAATACCTGACAAAATATGGGCTGAGCTGTTGGAGAGGCCCTGGAAATGTTTCAGAAACGCTCGATTCTAGCAGATCCAGTTTTTTATATTGCACAGGGCTTACCTTACCCCTGTTAAAATCCAACAGTATTTCCACACGCTTACGGAGATCTGTCCTAGGTGTCATGTGGAGGGGGCTGATTTTCGTCATATGCTGTGGAGCTGCCCTCGGATCGGGGCCTATTGGCAGGAAGTATGGTCCTTACTATACGAAGTTACGGACAGGGAGATTGACTTTGGTATGGCTCCTTGCTTGCTACACTGGTTTCCCCCACACCTCGAAGACTAAAATAACTAGTAAATTTATAGATCTGGGATTGGTACTGGCCAAGCGGGAGATTACATCTAACTGGAAGGCGCAACGTGGGCCGAGATTGCAGAAGTGGAAAGCGGAATTCATTCGGTGGGCGGACTGTGAAACGGCTCTTAGGCTGCAGGCGGCCACTCGAGCTCATAGCAATAGGGCACTGGACTCGGCCCGAGCCTGGAGAGCTTTAGCAGAACTCCTGAAGTCCACAGACTCTGATATTGAAGTGGGATCGGAGACTAGTGATACGCAAGACGTGCCATCCTCTGGGCCTGGTTAGAACGGTTACGGGAGAATAGATGGATCTTATTGATAGCCTGTCAGTAGTCCTGAAACGGGAACGTTTGATGTCCACCTTAGTCTTGTAGGAGTTGTAAGTGTGCGCAAAGCCGAAGGCCTTGTTCTGTATCCACTCAACAAGTCATGCCGGGGGAGTTGTGGAAATGGGGGGTAGGAGGGAGGAGGGGAGGTAGCATGGGATAGGATTAAGGGTTTTATGTACCTGCCTTTATTACGTTATGGAACTGCAGAGGGTACTCACTGTTATTAGCATTGTTGCGGTGCACCTTGATATGAAAAGATGATGGTACGACTAATGGGTGGTATATCCCAGTATGTTACAATGGGTATGAGCAACTCTGTCTGTAAATCATTGCACACGAACAGTATTGTTTGTACAAGGGGGTTGGTGGATTACAATCTTAGTGTGTGCGCGGAAGTTTCTGCTTGAAATGTTCCTGAAGTACTGTACAAGGTTATTTAATAAACATATTTTACAAAAAAATGTTAGGTGTTTCATTTGATATCTTTGATCACTTTTAGATCAAATTCAGTTTTTCCATATACTTGTGATTTGGTGCTAAAGTGTGAAATGGATTTTTGTATTGATGTGATGCTTTTATTGTTTATGTAACATGAACCGAATAAAGTTTTGAATGTATTAAGCTTGCAGTGCTTTATGAGGAGATCCAGTCTCACCACAAATTGATTGATTAGTTCACCTACTCTGACCTTCTTTACTAAAGATGTATCGTTCATAATATACATTTGGCACTGGATTGATCTTAACATTCAAGGCTGATCCTGTGGCATCTTTTTTATGGCCTCTTTTACACTTTCACCAGCCATGTCCTTCAGATACTTGTTAATCTTTGTCATCTGTTTCATCGATTGCATTCACAAAATCCTCAAACGTCTCTATCCCAGCAGTCCAGCCATTGCCAATATTGTTTACAATATCAAATGAGGGCGGTTTTAAGAATGCAGCAGCAGCAGTGTAACCATTGGCTGACAACAGTGGTCTCTCTGCCACTTCTTGATGAACGTGCTCAAGCAAACTATCTCTAGAGCCTTGTGACATGCAGGCTATAGGGTCAACCTCAGCAGTTGGAGGAGCTTTGGCCTCTCTCTTACTTTCCAATGGAGCTCTTTATTTTGATGGAGATCTGTTGAGTTTTTCTGAGGACCCACTTAGTAGCTTTTGGTGGTGGTCCCCTCCTTAATGGACAGCTCCACATGCACAACGCCCTGCCCTCTCTTTAGGGCCATTCCATAGCAGACAGTGGTGTGATCACTTAAACAAGTCTTATCGTATTTAACTGATTGATAAGCAGATAACGTTATGATATTCAATTGGCTTTGCGCTTAAATTGCCCTTCGTTGCAACCTGGTTGATCTTTGCTTCATAGCACATCTGATTATAGTTTAACTTGCACTGGATTGTCAAAATAGACTGTCTTCAAGACCGGTCGTCAACCGCCTTTAGCGTCATGAGTCAGTATGACATACATCATTAATTGGCAAACCTGCACCGTACCTCTGGCTGCGTCCTTTTCATTCGATACTTTGCCAACGATAGACATATTTTCAATGGTGCTTTCTTTATTTGCACAACCTTTACACATACTGGTGTTGCGCTGAGACTCCCCAGGTGCCAGCGCTGTTTCTGCACTTTGACTGCGGCACACGTGCCATGCACAAGCAGTTTGCTGGAACTTGGCAAACTCTCTGGGCGAGCGCTGTCGATCTACAGGTTACTTTTCCCCTACTCGTGCCCAGATGAAGCGTCCTACCCATCCCGGGTACTTCCCAATGACTATTCAATACATGGAGAGTAGTTATAAACGCTTTATTCTTTAGCGTGTATGCAAGAACTCAATGTTCTAAACCTGCATTCACTTCATTACCCTCCATCGCTGATATCACAGGTCTATCAAGTCCATCAGGACCCAAAAGAATTCCGTCATTTACACAACACTGCAATCACTACCTTTCATTTCCATGCTATCAGAAACAGCCATCTCTGGCGTAGTATAAACGTATTCATAACACATTTCTTCAAAAGTCTTGGCATGCAAATCCCATTTTCATTAGCACATTTTCTTGAACTAATCCTTTAAGGAATTTTAGACCATTTAACCCTAGCATTGCTTGTAATCTACTGCCCAACTGGACGGCCTCCGCTCCGGTCATTCCTTTAATTCTCTTAAAACAATGGTAGCTATATTTTTCTCACTGACATTTCGTGCTGTGGTTTGATTCCTGGGCCCGTTGATCTCTTAACAGTTCGGAGAATAGTAAAATGCTGTTACACGGTAATCTTCTCATTGGAGGACTTCTAATATTGCTATTTGGCCAAAGGTCGTTCTAATAAAAATTAAATTTGCTCATTTCAATAAGTTGCTCACTATTCTAACATAAAAGATGTGTTTGACCTCAGAAACAGAAACTCTGGATTTCTAAGGAGTGTATTTTGCAGCAGCGATACAGCGTTTTTACAACACTCAGAGGCCTGGAATACAGCACCAATGAGATCAATAATTAGTCAGAAACTAACAATTAGTGTTTCAATCACTTTAAAAACAAACGTTTCCAGGTTTTTGACTGCCTTTTTGGAACCATACAAGCCTTTTTGAATGTACTGTTTTTGCACTTGTTTGGTGGAACGATCTTCACTGCTGTCGGTTTTGCCGTGCCAATCCTCATTCCAACATGATCAACATGAATTACAGCATGCCATATCCGAGTCAAGTGCACGGTTTTCAACCTGCGGCTTTCTTCTTGGGGGCATATCTGCTTCCCAGCGTGAGCAAAGTATGCACTCTATTCTTTCGTAGACTTCCACTGCCTTCGGGCGAGCCCTCTCTGTGCTTTCATGCTTTGGCAGTCATTTGGAACAATGAGTCTTGCTTCCTGTGGATCGCTGGGATCTGATTCAACCATTAGTGCTTCACCAAGCATACTGCAGTGCTACAGAAACTCCTCTACGTGTTTGTTTTGAGTCACCCTGGGTACTCACACAGGTGCCACAATTGACCTATGAGGGATAGCCACGGTCGCTCTTCACTGTCTCTCATGAGACTATCGCAGCCACTCCAACATTGGTTCTAGCTTCAATGCTGAATCTGATGCTTTATTTACCTGTGCCAGCAACATTTTAATTTTTCAGTCATAAAAATGGCATCTCCAGGCATTACTTCAAGGCTACCAGCCCCTCCGGTCTCTTGCTTCGTCCAGAACCAGCATGATTTGTCACATGTCACTGTCTCCGGTCTTGGATGAGGTATTTCGCACTGCAAATCTGGAAATCTCACCTTTCAGTAAGTCACCAATTTCAGGTTCTCCATCCGTTTTCGTTTTTACACCATGCTACATAGTTAAATTAGGTTGGAGGCTATTATCTGGCTTAGTCGCTTATCAAAGTATGTTTGATTTGATATGCATCCATAAATATTGTTTTTAGAGCGAACATACAGATTCACTAAAATTGTAGCCCTATCAAAGGGGTTTCATTTGCTTACCATTTTTTCCTGCCTTACTGTCCCTCATAGCAGTAATTTATTAATCAGAAATGCATGATTGTGCTCATTTCATTTTTTTTATTATATGGTAGGTTTCTTTGATATAGGTTGACACTGCATTAATAGTTCATTCTATGTTAATTATTGGGATACTTTATTAAGTACAGTACATATGCAGAAGAAATTCACACATTACATCTTAAGGCGTTTGTCTCATAATTCACAAAAATTGATCTTAAATTGAATGCCCAGATTTTAAAGGGAGGGAATATCTTCAGATTTCCATCGGAGCTTGAAACCTGCAAGCAATCTGCTTGATCGTCAGTCAGGCCATGAAACGAGCTGGTGCTATCAGACGCCTTCTCAAGTAAACAGAATAAAACTAAGGCTGGAATGGACCTGGCTCTGCAGACTGAGAAAGGATACGATAGAATGGTATGTGTGTAAAGAGGCCATCTAGGAAACTCATTTATATGGCATTTGAATGCTAAAATATACATTAGCCGGAGTCTAGGAAGGGAATGATTCTAATACAGATTGATTCCATTTAACTTACGGATCTCCATTTTTCCCCTCATATTTACAGGCATCACATTATTACTTTCACCATTATTTTTATTTCTGCTATAAAGCTCATTCGTATAACTTGCACTAGCACGAGGCTTTTACACGAAATTAAGTATTTTAAAAAATACAGAGTTTGAATTTCTCGTGAGTCCATCTTTTTGGGAAATGGGCTCAAGAGCTCACTAATCTATATAATAACGCAGTCTCTGACAGGAGGGATTGCTACGCGATCCACATTATCTCTAGGCAGGTCATGGTGGGTGCGTTTGTCACAGCCTGTGTGTCTGTTTCATTCATATTTGTAAGTTGGTTCATACAGGTGCTTCTCAGGAGGTCTGTGAAAGTTTTATCTCGGCCGTATTTACAAGCACAAGGGGACTTGTAAAAACATGGCACTCCTGCAAATTAAGATGGTTCAAGGTGCAGCAAATGTTCACCAACAATATAATTCATTTGAATGTTCAAAGTAACATTAAAGTAATTGAACTGTATGGGAGTGTACCTTCCAAAGCCAATCATAAGGAGTGATACAAAAAACAAAATTCCAACAGTGCAGAGCGCATGCTCAGCGCTGGAGGGTAGGTCGGGAGCAGCACCTACTGGTGGAGAATGTACCGACAACCTAAGCAGAGGATCTGTTGGCTCCAAACAGGTCAAGGCAAAGCTCAAAAGACAAGGCTGCAGAGTATGGGTAAGCAGAGACGGAGCCCATCTGGTGACTGTATTGTCCAGGTAGGTGGTCAATTTAACTTTAGCCCCTTTGTGCACCAAAAAAGTCCATTAATGGCAGGATACAAATGTGGATTTGTCCAGCTTTACCTCAGCCATGTGCGGTGTTCCAGGAGTACTCTACAGGCAAGGTATTACATCAACCAACAAAACAACCTGAAGGGGAACCTTCAACTTTCCTACTATCACTATGTCCTTGTAGTCTGTATTGCTTACAAGGCACACAGCCTTCTAAATTTGTGAATACACTGACGTTCATATTCAGGACCGGATTACAAGTGCTGGGCTAAATTCCGATCCTTTTGTGCAAACATGTTTGCGCAGGGATACGAAATTACAAGGTGCTTGATAATTATCTTTTATAATTATCTATTCTAAATTACCGCAGGCCAAAAACATGCCGAAATTCATCAGGGGGGCGTGAAAAGGGTGCACAATTTGGTGTGTTAAATATCGATTCTGTATGTAATGCCTCAGGAGATAATTATTGCACCTTTTAACTTCCATCCCGAGTGGCATCGGATTTTGTTTTGTTGCAGTTATTTTTTATTAAGTGAAGGAGGCACATACACCATGGGCAATTGTCATTCAATAACTAGAAGTGTCAACTTCGTACAGTAGTAAAGAGGTTGATATGATGCATAGTTTTCAGAAAGGAGTAGGGGGGAAGGGAAGCGTTCACAGGAAGCAGGGTAAGGGACACAATACGAAGACTACTGGGAGGTCCTAACAGATGCTCTTGAGTAGACCTAAAGACCAAAAATAACAACTCTGGAAGGGAAGGGCAGTAGGGGTTTGTGTCTCTGGCATAGGACTGACCCCCATACATTGCGTCCGGGGGTGACTGTCGGGTCAGGGGTGTTGGGTGGGGTAGGTGGAGGTGAACACCCAAATGGGAGGCGTCACCTGCATTAAGGGGTGGTGAGGCAATAAAGTAGGACGCCCAGGGTCGGACAGCGCTGGCAGCAGATACAGCAGAGACTAGTGTCGTGGTGGAAAATGGAGAGAAAGAAAGAGGCCCTCCGTTCCTGCTTGCAGTGATATATCCACATATCGCTGAGGGGGTGGATGATGCTATGGTAAGAGGTATATAGAGGAGAAAAAACGGGGCTGGGGGTCTTAGTCACTTTTGGTGTGGTGGGGAAGAGGTCATGTCGTTCTATGAGCCTTAAGTGTCCTGGGGGGAGGGGTGGAGAAGGGTTTATGGGAGGGGGAGAATGGTTTATGGGAGGGGGGAGTTAGTGGAGAAGGAAGGTAAAAAATAAAAGGGAGAAGAGAAGGGGGTCGGGCTGGAGGGGAAAGGGAAGGAGGGGGACAAGGAAGGACGAGGTGATACATGGGTTTGTAGAGGCGTAAGGGGGAGACGGAGGGAGGTGAGGGTGGGGGGGAGAGATGGAGGGAGGTAAGGTTGGGGGGAGGAGGAGACATAAGTGGGGGAGGAGATGTAGGTGGGGGAGGAGGAGACGTAGGTGGGGGAGGAGGGGACGTAGGTGGGGGAGGAGGGGACGTAGGTGGGGGAGGGAAAGAGGGTGTAGTGGTAAGGGAGGTAAGTAAGGGGGAGCAGAGAGCGACATTTCATAGGGAATAAATGTGGATGGGGGAGGAGGGGAGGGAGGTGGGCATTCCGGATTGTAACAGCAGTCGGTTGTATAAGTCAGTTCAGTCTGATGCGATTCAGGGGGTGGGAGGCCTGGGGCTGGGTGCCTGCCAGTGGTCTGGTCATGGAGGAAAGGTGCCCACATCTGAATGAATATTCAGTCCGGTTCTGCAGTTTATAAATGACAACTTTGTGTGAGGCAATTTGCATCATGGCCACCAGGCAGGACTCCTGCGATGGGGGTACAGGCGATTTCCATTGGCAGAGAGTACACATCTTGGCTGTGGCCAGGGCTGCATGAAGGAGGCACCGTTATGGGCGAGAGAGATCTGGTGCGTTTTGTGCGTTGTGGAGGATAGCTTAAGCGGTAAGTGGTTAGTGTAAAGGCATGGAGGAGCTCAAGACTGAACTAACTTGTGACCAGAAGGGTTGGATCAAAGGGCATTCACAAATTATGTCTGATGTCACAGTGGCTATTCGTGCATCTGCAGCAATTTGCATGGGAGAGAAGACCTGCCCTGTTCAGTTGGTGTCCAGTGCCAGTCGTGTAGCGTCAAAGAGGCAGAACTTAAGGCGAGCCTCTCTTGTGCACCCATCTAGAGCTTCTAGTTCGTTTGCCTATTCATCATCTTTGTAAGGGGTCTGCAAGCGGGCATGCCATTTAGCACGCAGGGCTCATGAGAGGGGCTGTGAGAAGAGGTGGAAGGAGTGTGTGCCGTATAATCCTGACATCACATCGCCACACGTTCAGAGAGTCATACTACAGGCGAGGGCTGCAGGGACGGGGCCCAAGCAGATCTTCAAACATTGCTGTAGTTGTACATGGCACCAGATTGGTCTCTGGTGTAGGCCGAATTCTTCTCTCAGCTGATCAAATGGTTTGAGCTATCCATTAAGTAGTAGCTGGTCTAATGTGTGGATGCCCGCTTCCCTCCATTGAGTCCAAGAGAGTCTGGCCGTTGATGCGTATGCCATCATTGCACAATAGGGGAGTCTTTTTTATGTAGTCGTGGGTCAATCCCGAGTAGGTGGTGCACGTGCAGCCAGGCCTTATGCATTGCGCGTAGAACTTGGTGTGTAAGGCTGAATTGGCGGGTGTGATAGGGTGGAGAAATGGATAACTTCCTAGCTCTCCAGTGGTGCAGGAGCCCTGAGATAGGAGGCGGAGTGGAGAATCCAGTTTGCCGGTAAGGGGTGGGGTGCATTTGTTAGGAGTAAATAGTGGTTACGTGTGTGTCTAAGAAAAGGGGGGATGAGGGGTGTGGGGGGGGGGGGAAGGGATGGCAGTTCGGCACCCCTTGTGTTATAGCTCTAGGCCTAACATGCTGAATGGTGGTATCCCCTGAGAAAAAGGATGGGGGTGGAAGGAGGGAAAAACTGGTAGCATGTAATAAGAATCGTACAAAGAATACAGTGAAAACAATAACTGGCAGAGGCTTGTCAATAAGCAATACATTCATTTATAATGGTGTTCAAGGCTGATTGCATCATACTCGGCTGTCCGAAGTGCATTGCTCCTCTCGGCCTCACATCGGTGGGCCCAGTCGTACCAGTTACCAGGCAGCAGCACAAGTTTCTTGGCGATCACTCCGTTGTGGAGCTGGGTTTCAGGGGGAATCAAGATTTGTCTTGGTCCTGATCCTGTGTGAGTTCAGCTATTGAATAGAGGCCTGCACTTTATCTCCATGGGCACGGGCTGCCCTATCAGGGTCTCTGCCTCGATGTCTGGACCTGCTGTTGGTCCTCCACTGTCCGCCTGACTGGGGGGAGGGGTGAGGGGGAGAGGCGCTGTATTGTGGGCTGTCTAAGAGGGCATGCAAGAGGCGTCCATGTCCTGCCCCTGTAAACTGTCCAAGAAGAGGTGCAGATCTTCCGGGTCGCAGAAGTCTTTGCACATGCCATCTTTGGTGATCCGGAACCGTGCAGGTTCAAAAAGGCCATACTTGAAATCCATTTGGTGCAGGGGGGACAAAATGAGAGGAAGGCCTCATGGTGGTCATTGGTCTCTCTGGAAAAGTCTGCTGCTATGTGTATTTCGTGGCTCTCATACATGAACGGGCCCCGAGAGTGTGCCAAGGAAAGTAGTTGTCATGCTTGCAAAAAAAAAAGGCAAGGAGAGGCAAGGGGTGAGCGGCAGTATCCTTTCGTAGGGGTCCAATGCGATGAGCACATTGTATCTCTATCAGAGGATTAAAAGAAATGCCTGTGAGTTTTGGGAGAGGGTCTCTGAGGAAGGTTTTAACATTAGGGCCCTCTATCGCTTCCAGAAATCCCAAAAAACAGACGGTGTCCCTTCTGCTGCGGTCCTCCAGGTCAATCAACTTGCTGCGGAGGAAAAGAAGTTCCCGGTCTCTGTCCAGCACATTGTCTAGAAGGCCCTCTATCACTGTCATTTTCTGGTCCAGTCCGTCTCCACGGGTCTGGAATCCTGCAATGCCCAGTCTTAACTTTGTTTACTCCGCCTGAATAGATATGTTGGCGTCCATGCCTTCCAGGCAGAGGCCTACCGCTGAGATCTCCTGTAGGATGCGTTCCATGGTATTGTCCTGGGCGGTGTTTGTAAGAGGCTGGGGTGGGGTAGGCCCCTTTGCTGCAGCCATGGTGCACGGCTGTTTAAGAGCTTCCATGAAGAGGAGCGGTTGTGCGTTTTTTCCAGAGGCTTTGCCAGCTGGCATTCGTTCGTGAGCATAGTAGAGTACTTCACTCACACTCAGTGCAGGTCCGGTCCCCAGAAGTGAACAGTGTTCAAGATGGTGTCTGCTGATCTGCACTCTCCATTGTTGGACGGTAGGTTGGTGGTGCTGGTATGTCCTCCAGTGACTATGGGGTGTGTGGAAGAGGGGGTGAGCGTCCCTGAATGGTCCAGAGGTTATAGCTGGCAGAGAGTCTGCAGGTCCCGGGCTACTGCAGAGTCTCAACGTCCTATGTGTAGAGATCCAGAGGCAGTGCTAGGACCTTAAGGGAGGTTGCGCTGAGTAAGTACTCCTTTCCAGCAAGTCTTTATAGCTGTGAGCTGTCCAATCATCGGCTAGCTTCCTTGGCTAGGGTGTCTGCTGCTGAGGATTCAGATGAGCTGTGTTAATATGTGGATTGATTAGTTATGAAGAGTGCTTGGTTGCCCCATATGTCCCCAGGTCTGTTGCACTGCCCTCCTTGCAGGCAGGCCGTGGGGTGTGGGGCTGCAGGAGAGCGTGGTGTAGTGGGGGCCCTGAGAGATGCGTGTAGAGGTCTCCTGCAGCATTCAAAGGGGGGGGGGGGGGGGCTTGAGAATGCCGGAGAGTGGTTCCAATCCGGCTACTCAACTCTCGCAGGGTAAGGTACGCCAATCCCTTGGTGGTTTGCTGTGTGGGCAGGAGAGGATCCGGTTCCTTTGGGCCCTTGCAAGTGCAGGTAGTGGAGCAATGGATGTCTGGGTAGGACCTGCCACAGCCGAAATGGGTAGAGTTGCCGCTATCGAGGTTCTTCAGGAGGCGCGGTGGGTGGGATACTGGGGGCCTGGTGCTCGATGAGCCCCACTGTACCATGGATGCACCCGCACCTGTCCGGGTGATTTGTTGCGGGAGGGTGTTACAGTGTTGCAATGAGAGCGGGCCATAGTCCTCCCTCTACTGCCCGCGTGAACCCTGTATTCGTGTTCCCATTCATCTGCACAGCGGAGGGGAGGCAATGAGGTGTAGGGTAGGGGAGGAGCCCAAACCTACCTACATTAGGACTCTCCTTTGTGTGCACCCAAGTCCAGGGCCTCGCTGGATTGTGGCAGCTGAGGACGTCAGCCGGCGGGTGGCATAGAGACGCTCGGGCCCTCTGGGGAGCAAGCTGCACTGTCGTCGGTACCACAGCCACAGTACAGCATAGTCTCTGTTCGGAGCAGGGCTACAGCTTCGGAGTCCCCCGGTGCATCTCTGGGGGTCGGAGTCTCCGCAACGGCTGAAGAGCCAGTGGCTAGGAGCTGCGTCCAGAAGAAGGGGCAGGCGGGGTTACTACGTGAGGGTTGAGCTTTGTTTCTGCCTCAAGGACCCATAGTCTCGCTGGGCTGCATAGGGTTCAGGGAAGGCTGGCAGTTGCGGCAAGTGGCGGGACCCCCTTTCCGGGCACATTTGCGTGTTTAAGTCAGTCAGTGGTCTAGTTGGAAAGACCAGAAGGTAGATCGGAGAGATGAAGGATTGGACTTGGGAGGGGATTGCAACTTGTTAAGAGGGGCTTGGAGGGGAAGGGGGTCGTTTTCAAGAGGGTAGTTTTTAGCAGGGGTAGTTTAAGGGCTCATGGCAGGAGCGAAGGCGAAGTTTTCAGGGACAGGACCATTTTAGGGCTCAGGGCAGGGGCCGGGGGTTAGGGTCATTTTTTGGAATGGGGGCCGTTTTAGGGGTCAGGGTCGTTTTTGAGGCTGGGGCACAGGTCGGCATAGTTTTTAGGGCTGGGCCAGGTTTTAGGGTGGAAGGGGTCAGGTAGATTTTAGTGCTGGGTTGTGGCGCATAGCAGAGCTAGGGATAAGGGCGGGGGGGGGGGGGGGGGGGAGTCGAGGTAGTGTTTAGAGCTAGGACGGGGAAATTTGCTGTGCTGGGGGCCGATTTTAAAGGCTTCGAGCAGGGGGTGCTGGGGTGTGAACCTTATTACATATCTAACTTTACCAAGCATGCCTTTACAATTAAATGCAGTTTAAAGACATGTTTGGTAAAGGCATGCATAGTAAATAAATGCACAGTTAAGACTCAATTGTAGTTGTGACAGCGTTGGTGAAGCACGCGTGGTTTAGCCATACGTACTTCTGTCATGCAACCCACTTTAAAAACACTACATCAAAGCACAGTAACAGTCCAGATCCACTCTCAGAAACTAGCTACTCCCAAATAATTGTTCACCATGTTCAGCTCTCCACCACCTGTGGGCTAGATTTACACTATACAACCACATTCATACACCAAAAGCCAGTGGTTTTTGCGCGCTCATTCAAATTAAAACAAATGAAGAGGCAAATAATAAAACCAACATAAGACTCAAAAAAGCTAGAAAGTCACTGGAGGACAGATTTCAAATACCAGAGATGTGATTGTTAGTCATCATCTTTAGAGATATAATGATCAAATATATTCTTGCAACTGTTGGCATGGAATTAAGAAACAGAAGGACTTTATTTCAGTCATGAATTATTGTAACTACCTTATTGTTATTAAATGCCTAAGCAGATGTAAGAATGAAGATTTATTATGGAAAAGAGATAAGTAATATTTTTACTTACCCTTTGGTTTACCAGAATGGGCTGAGCTTATATCCTTTGTGATTTTCTGCAGTTTTTCTTCTCTCTCACTGAACAGTCTTAAATACATTTCACGCCATGATTCATATTCCAGAAGATGCTCATTTCTGAAATCTTTCTGGCAGTGCTTCTTCCATAAATGGTCAGACTCTTCCATGAAATACTATTTTGGAAGCAAAAAACACTTAAAATGTACTCCTTGAACAAGGACATTTAGTTTAACAATTAAGCCTTGCACAGTACAACGAGAATAGTTCTTTGGGGATTTAATAAAAAGGTTAACGAAAAATTTAACTGTACACTTGTAACAGCCTCAGATGAAAACTTGCAATGGCAAAGCCAATAGGTCTAGTCTGTGACACAGGGCACACACCTATTGGCTTTGACAATTTTTTGGGGGGTTTGCCATCTTTTGGGGCAAACATTGTAAAATGGCTGTTTCTGCAGGAATATGCAAGGCACCGATCATAGAATATTTAAGAAATAAAAAGAAAAGCAATCGTTCTAAGATTATGCCATGCCGTATGCCAATGCAGCAGGGATAGAGCGCAAGTGAGCATGAATGTGTGTGGGGGGGGCTAAACAGGCACTACAGGGGACAACAATTTACACATCACACCCCACCACCATCCTGATGAAGACCCGCATGCGAGGGTTCAGCTTACCTCATGCAACAGTCGGGTCGAAATGTCAATAGCAATAAAAGTCTGGATGTTATGTTATGTTATTAATTTCTTGTAGAGCGCACGTTCACCGGGAGGTTTCATGGCGCTAGCTCTAACATGTGACGGGACCAAGCAGGAGTTACATGTGGGCCTGTGTGAATAGCCATGTTTTAAGCATTTTCCTAAAGCTTGGGAGTTTGTTGCAGGAACGGATTTCCAACGGAAGGGAATTCCATAGTCTGGGAGCCAGAGTCGCACACCTGCGTCCGCCCTGGCGTTGAAGCTTAAAAGGCGGGGTGGCCAGGAGTTGGAGGTTGGCGGAACGGAGGTTGCAGTGCGTTGGGGGATGGGGAGCCTGTGGAGTTTTTTTTAGCAGGGGTCTGGCAGATTGCCATCGTGGTTGCTGACGGATCAATCTGGGCGCCTGGTTCTGGACCAGTTGGAGGCGTTTGCTGAGGAAGAGTGGAAGGCCCAGGTATATAGAGTCGGCATAGTCCAGGTGTGACAGTACCAGGGCTATCACAACCTGAATCAAGGCTGAGTGGGTGAACATGCGACTGATCTTCCTGATCCTGCGGAGCTGGAAGAAGCAGGAGGACACAACGTGCCTACCTGGGTCTTTAGAGATAGATCATTATTGATTATCACCCCTATGCTTTTTACCCAGAAGGATGGGATGGGGGGAGCACCAAGTTTTGTAGGCCAATAGTGTGGGCCCCAGAGGATTTGGCTGATCCCGTTCAGGACTAGCTCGGTCTTACCGGGGTTCAGCTTCAGATGGTTTTGGTCCATCCACTGCCGAATGTGAAGCATGGTACCCTGGAAATCCCAAATTGATTCAGGGGAGTTGTCTATTGTGAAGATCAACTGGAGATCATCCGTATAGTTAAAGGTGATAGTTTTACGTTCCTTCAAGGACTGAATCAAGGGTATCAGATAAAAGTTGAAAAGCAAGGGGGACAGCGAGGATCCCTGAGGGACCCCACATGTTGTGGGTAGCTTAGAAGCAGTGAAAGGGGCTAAGCGTACCACTGAGCATCTCTATAAATACTTCTTTTTCCACCTATTTTGCAGCAACTCAAATGTTGAATAATGTATGTTATCCATGAGATTGAAATATAAAATTGAGTATTGCAATGGCCTTTAGGGTCACACTGTTATTTGTACCATATGCTACCCAGGTCCAATGGTCTTATTGGGTTACCCCATTAGTCTAGAATGGCAGGAGAGGTACCAGGCACCCATGCTGGTCCTCTGGTCATGCATTGAGTTTTCCTGGATCCAGCAGCAGGTCTGGGGTGCTTCTGAGTTCAGGTGGTTGAATCAATGCTCTGCTTCAAAGAGCAGCAGGCCACAAGACAGCACCCCTTTTGGGTTGCAATACTGCACAGGGTGACTGCCTTATTGCCACAGTGATGAACCAGGGCAACAGCCCTTAATCTTCACTGCAGACTCCACCTGGCATACAGACCAATCGGCCCAGCGGTCCAGACATGGACCACAATCCCATGCTTAAGTCATGGCGAACACTCATGATTTGTGGTCACCCATTCCTGAAAATTAGCACTAGGAATCCATATACTGTAGCAAATTGGGCATTTAGGGCAGAGGTGCACGTTTGTCACCATGCTTGGGACTTTCCGTTCCAAGAGTACTACTTGCTGGTATATCTCTACCAATTTATTAAAGCACAAGTTAGAGATGTCTCATGCACAGGGAAGATATCAGAATATACTTGTAGAGCAATAACTGAGGTTTCAGGAGAAAGGATCATGTGCAACCATTTACACTTGGATGCCAAATCACAAGTCCTTTTTCTTTGAAGAGCACAGACTAAGATGGGAGCGGACCAGTGATTTCATCTGGAGGAGAAAAGGATGACAAGGGGTGGATTTCGGAGCCAAGTACTACGGATACAATAGTTTGTTGAGTGATTATACCTACTAGTATTTCCTTTCCTCCTTCCTCCAAACCAGCGCTTCATTGCACTGTGAAACAAATAATAGCTCTCAGTTAGAATCAGTGATACCATAGAGTATGGTTAAAAATGGACTAAAAGTGATGAATAATCGGTCATAAGACCATTTGTCTTTAGCTAACCCAGGGCACTTTTTAGGGAACACCTAGAGCTAGAAGAGTCACTGCTACATCAGGGGAAAGATTAAGAAAAAAAGAAGGCTGCACAGATGGAAATCTGACTAACCTCGTGAAATAATGACATATGCTAACTAGGAGCAACTTTTAAAAATCGGTGTAGGGAGTCAATAGAAGATAACCTATTGCAAGAGCAACAATACAGAACACACATTTCCAGGTTGCAAACCACCAGTGGCCAATGGTTAAAAAGGTTGATGAGGAAGAACATTTGATGAGCCGACATAAAATGGCCAACTGGCATAGGAGGCAGGTCCAAGTGGCAGGAAAGCTAGTGAGTGAGTCACCCTCCTAAAATTGTCTCCTAAAATAGAGTTCAAACAAATAGCAAGTTTGCTATGTGCAGATAATCTTATGATATATTATATTCAGATTGGGCAGCAGCCAAGCTAGTGGTATTAGAAATCACGAAATAATTAGTAGCACTAACACAGACAAGACCAACACAATGGTTGTATATCCTAAGTGTATAACGTTTTCCTCTTGATTCTATGGGCGAAAACTAGCAAATGTTTCTTACTACAGCTATGTTGGCACCCATACAAGCCACACACAATGCCATTCTTGACTTTGATTACAATTTTGTGGGTTATCCTGTGAGCCTCTGTTGAAGGAGGTCAACCTCAAAACAACTCCCAGGGCCTTATGTGAGGCTGAACTGCTTAGTATTGATGCCTTGGTTGATTGGGAAGGGCATTTTGTAAAAAGGTTTTAAAGTTTCCAGCAATTGCAATGAAACAAGCAGTGAGAGTGGAGTTATGTTTAAATGGATGGAACGGATTGGTACAAAGTAGTTTAAGGTAATTTTATTCCTTGCAGCTGTTGCTTTAAAAGAAAATCTCATCACGGTGTTTAGAGTCTGTAGTAGCGGGGAGTAATGATTGGTTTAAAAATAAGATGTGCCCAGATGTAGTCATCCTTATCAACAGAGCCAAACACGTTTGGTATCTCTTTGCCATTAATGAAAAAAACGTTGCCGTCTTTGGCTAATTCCAAATATTGGCAATGGACCAACTCTATTTGCAGACTCTTCCATCAGAATCAGCAGATCCTAAATTACGGAATGAAATCTTGAGAATGCGCTTGGTATCACTCCTATTTGATTATTGTTGGATGTAGTTTTCCAGATTAAAACTCATAACGTGTATTTGCGATTTCAATATTAAGGTCAATGTTAGACACATTTTTGGACACTTTCTTATGTAAAAATAAAAACATGAAAGGATGGTCTTATTTATTAAAATATAGAATTCACAAATGGAAAGTTGAAGACGTTTTTGGTTGTCTGCCATCTCATTAACTTGGTAATGGCTGAAGGACAATCTTCATGCAATTTAAAGAAATGTAGTTTATTGATGTAAATATCAATGTAATGGTTTTTACAGGATGTAGTCTTAATAAATTTTCCTTGTTTAATTGTAATAGGTAAGGTGCGTCATCAGCTCAAGTTAAGGTCAATGGGAGGCTATCAGAGAAAATCTTCCTGCATAGCGGAACCAGGCAGGGGTGTCCCCAATCCACTGTTCTGGTCACTCAAGCAATAGAATCTTGTGCAAAATACACACATTTAGATTAGTGTCAAACCTGTCAGACTTAGGGTGGTCTTCCCACAAACATTTTGCCTTACTCCTGTTTTTGCTGAATTTGTTGGCCTTAGGACTCTGCACACTGTACCACTGCTAATCAGTGCTTAAGTGCTTCCGCTCTTTCCTTTAAACATTGTGAAATAGGCTTACATTCAATTGCCACATTTAATTTACTTTTACGTCCCTAAAGAAGTGTTACCATATGGACCCAGTGTCTGTAAATTAAATTCTTATAGTGGGCCTGCAGAATTTATTGTGGCTTCCACTTAAGCGGGCCTTTTAACATATCTCAGGCATGCCATTGCAGCCTGTGTGCAGGTTTAAACTGCCATTTTGACCTGGCAAAATAACCATTAGCCTGGACTAAAGTTCCCTTTTTAATACATACATCTCATCCCCTAGGGTAGGCCCCAAGCAGCCCACAGAGCGGGATCCAGTGTATTTAAAAAGTTGAATATGTCCTTTCAAGTTTTAATTGTGCTGGTAGTGAAAAACTCCTAAATTAAAGTTTTGCTACTGTGAGGCTTACCTCTTCCCTAGGATAACATTGGGTGACCTTTTTACATTTAATGAGCGACAACTTTCAATTGGGAGCAGGTAGAAATGATAAAGTTGAATTTTAAGCCACAATACTGAAAATGAACCTTTTAGAAACTTAGCCTTTTCTTGTGTCAACCATCTAGTACCTGCAGTCTATGACTAGGTGCAGCTGCCAGTTGGTCTGTGTGTGTTACTCCTAGACAGTGAGACAAAGGGGAAATGGGTGTTGGCAGGATGGGTCATCTCTGTCAGGATGGGGGGGGGGGGTCACCTACCGCATGAGCACATCACATAGGTTCAACATTAGCACACTCACAAAGGGTTTCACAATAGTATTTTGTACCCCTAGACAACCTGGGGCCAGGACAGGGAGGTAGGAAATTCCAGACACCTGTAGGAATGAGGGCTCTGGACGCTTCTCCCACTTCAAAGCTGGCACCAAGTATAAATATTTGACTCTCTTCTGGACATGTTAATGACTCAGAAGGATTGCTGTTCTGCCCTGTTACCTGAGGAAGGAGGACTGGACATGCACTTTGAACCCAGGACCACCAGATTTTCAAGGGCTAAATGGGCGGCCTCCTGATCAGCGCCTCAGCGACAGAAAAGGCTCCACCCATCATGAACCCTGCACCTTGACTCTGCGGTGAGTCCTAACCTCGCCAGGTGGTGCCCCTCCAGGCCAGGACCTTTGAAAATGAGGCTGAAGCTGATCTGGGTCAAGTTGTGGTCTCCATTCAGAACAGATGTAGTACAATGCAAACCTGATACAGCTCTTTGCAGCGCTTCATCGAAACCGACACATTCTTGAGGCAAGCCTGCATCGCAGCCTACGCAGCTCATCGGAACCACCACTGCACAACGCATCTTTGGCTCAGACCTCGCATGGCTTCTCGCGACAGCCACTGCGCTTAGCATCGCTCAACAACTAGGATTTTAGGTAATTTCCCAGCTGGACAAACTCAGTCCCTCTATCCAGTCCGTGCTCCATTGCAGTCAACTTGAACTTGACTTTATACTGCCTAGGCACAACCAGATAACCACAGTTGGTGTTTCTAGCTTTAAACCACTATTTTTACCTAAACCTTTAAAATTGCAAATATCTACTTCTACTTATTGGATTTTTGTTGTTCTGGTGTCAAATAATGGATTAAAGATTTTTCTATTTTTTTAAATTGGTGTGAGATTTTTCATGTGTTGTGTTTCCACTTTATTACTCCGACCCTCCAGCATTTCACGATTTCACAATACGGGGAAAAAAATAAAATAAATCACAAAGTCAACTGACTAGCATGATGGCCGCAATATTTACTATTTTGGCCACAAAAAAACGTCTCCCGGCAGACAGCAAAAAAAATGATGCCTTCTTATTGGCTGTATGCACACTTCACTACGTGCTGATGTACAGCCATAAAATAGCTGCTTTCTCCTGCGGCATTTTAGCTGGTAGGTTATTCAGTGAGGGGGTTAGCCTCAGAGTGCGCGCCCAATGGTATGTTCATTTTAGTGCAGCCATTACCCGGGATCTATTGGGTCAGCCTGAATTAATGAGGCACTCACACAGGAAAACAAACAGTTCAGGCCATGCAGCTGGTATCAGCTGCTTCCCGCTCTCCCAATATACTTTAAGATAAAGGGAAAGCCTAGTCCTGCTATTTCCAATATCCTACCCCAGACTCATTCCTCTGTATTTGCTTTGGCTGGCACTTCCCGCATCACCCAGTGTCTCACCATCTTTCTTCTCTAGTAGTCTTCCCACCGACAAGGCCCGGTGACTGGTGAGTTTGCGGGCACAATGAAATTCTGAGACGAGAGCTTCTTAGAAAGACAGACACAGATGCTTTTGTGCTCGCCACAGGAAGGCGCCTCTTGCAATGTAGCCCTCCTTCCTCGGGTGTATTAAAAACAAATGCAGCCCACCGTGGAGGACAAGAAAAAGGAACTGAGGCCCTGTCTGTGGCCACTATGAGGAAGCAGGCATTCAGATATTCTGACATTCCAAGCCTCAATAGTCAAAGAATTACACATGGTTGGGAGAGGGACAGGCTAAAATGTTCGACCTGTTTTAATAACTCAGGTAGTGGTTCAGTGAATGTCGCTGCACAGCTTTACGCTATTCGGTAGTTCGGCTCTGACGCTGGATGTCTTTTTCAAGTTGTAAGTGGCCAGTCACTGTGTGTCTCTCTACAGCTGTAGGTGGTCAGTCTCTAGCAGTGGGTGACTCCATACAGTAACTCTCTGTCTCCCATCTGTGGCAGTGGGTGTCTCAGTACAGTGGTAGGTTGTGCATCCCTGGCGGTGGATGTCTTTGTACAGCTGTTGGTCGCTCGTCTTTAGCAGTGGGTGTCTCGGTTCAGCTGTCGGTCGCCCGTCTGTCGATTCGTCTGTAGTGCTGTAGCTGCATGTTTATTTTACAGTAGCGTTGGGTTGTGTGTCCGCTCTCTCTGTACATGTCTGCTGTCACGGCTGGCAGTCCATATGCCTCTCTATCATCAACCAGCCGTTCCCATGCCCCTAGGGGCTGTAACCTAATCCCTGGGTTGCGCGGAGCCATATTTTGGTGGTCACTCTGAGCATTCTGTTAGATTCCTGCTTGTTAGTGAGTGTTAAACCAAATAAAACACAATCTGCAGAGAAGGTGCAGGAAGAGGCTGGCACAGTTAGTTGTCGAGAAACGGAGACTTGCTGTTTGGAAAGAAGATGGGTGTGGCGCTTGCGGTATTGTCCCAGGAGAACACTCTACATAACAACAAATAACAATGCAACAGGTGTGTGGTTAAGAGATGGGACACTGGAGAAGCTGGTATAAATTGTGTGTGTGTGTACATTAACTGTAAAATGTTTTTTTCTTTACTAATTTTGGTTGTAAAACTCTCAGTGGAGGGCTGGGGTAGCTGCAGTTAAGTTAATGCACAAACGCTGGATTGTCGCCAGTCCAAGTCCAAAATCTGCTAACTTTACCACCGTGAAGGGAACGGCTTTGCCCTGCAATTAAACCGCCGTGAGGGGAACGGCCAACAATGTCACCTACACGCCGTGAGGGGAACGGCAGGAACTACAGATCCCAGCAGCCTCACGCCTTCCTGATGCGGCTCTCGCGCCAGAGGCGCGATAAAAGCCACACCCATCTCCCACATCGCGGGACTCGCCCAGGCCAAGGGCAGACCCGTCTGCGCCCGTCAGCGACTGGAAGAGGCTGGGCCACCCCTCAGAGCCACCTCAATTCTAGACCTTGCGGTAAGACTTTTAGACAGTGCTCTAGGCTTTCACAATTGAGACTTGTAACACGAAATACAAATGGCAGAGAGGCACCTGTCACTTGACCCCTCAAAACTCCCAATGTATAAACAAACACATCCTCTTAATTTAAGTGATTCCCCGCAACTGCTTCCATTAAGCCCAACAGTAACAGTCCAAAACAAGCCAACGACACCGGCTCAGCCAAACTCACCTTTATCTTAGACTACAGCATTAGATAATCGGGCATAGCAACCAGACTACGTGCCCTGAAAATATTAGAAGAGCCTAAGGGGAAAGATCACCGAACGAAGCAGAAGCGAGTTGCTAGTCACCCAAAATCCAAAACCAAGAGCGCAGGGGATTCTCGGCCTTTGGTCCAACAAACTTATGATACAGACGACCAAGCTATAATACTGAAAAAAATCTGTCAGTACTCAGACAGAAGTGGATTCCCAGTTTCTTCCCTCAACAATGAAAGAGAGCTTTGGGGATTTAGCTTGTGTCATAACATTAACACTAGAATCTGCTCTTGGATCTATGGTAGCCCAGATCAACAAATTAATGGACAAAAAAATTGGTATAAAGGACAAGAAGATAAAACAGCTGCACATTGCTGTAGGAAACTTGAGAGGTAGCAATGGTATTGTTCACTCTGATGCTGTTGAAGGGGCGAGCCAACAAATGCAAGCAGAAGGTCCATCTACCACTAGTCGAGATGGAATGAGAAATACGGGGAAAGACATGTCTGTGATAAATTCTATGACAAAATTGAGCAATAGGGAGAGAAGCATACAGGGTAGGGCCTATGAATCTAATGTCAAACAAGGGGAGATGCACGACACACGCCCTGCACAGGTAGCTTCTAACCTATCTGTAAATCGCTTTGGTTCGGCTGTGATAAGCGGCCCACAAGGTACTAACCTGAAACCAAAAACTGATGTTCTGGGCTTGCCACCTGCTTCATGTCCCTATGTGTTGATTTTAGCTGGGGTCCCCACTCTTAAAACCGAGCAGAATGAATCTTGGTCCAACTTATGGAATAAAACTGTTGATTGGTTTTGAACTAGGAGAAAACACATTTTTTAGAAGATTATTAAGTATGCCTGAACGAACACCATTAATTCCAATGATTATGGACCTAAATGTTAAACGCACAGACCACCACGCAATTTTAAGACCTCTATTATTTTGGGTGCGAGTCTGGTGAACTATAAAACGGACACTACAAGGAAGGCTTAGAGGAGATCCTAAAGATTGATCAGAGCAGGAGCATCCCGTGGCTCAACCATGTCTCTTCCTGGTTTGGGAAACTAGGTCGATCATATTTTTGGGAAGAACCAACTCAGCTGACATTACTTTCCAGGAAATTGCTAAAATCCACTTTCTGGGCTTACATTCAAAATAGTGTGCTACACAGCTCGGTAGCTGGTACATTAACAACAAAGTTCCTTCTTTTTAAAGAAGTAGCAAGCTTGGAGTCTTTTTTGGATGAAGTACGCCCACAATTATCCAAATCTTTATACCTGAAGTTTAGATACGGTGTGCTACAAATGAACGTGAACACATCAAAATGGGTCAGTAATTATGATGGAGATAAAAATGAGTTCTGTGCATTATGTCAAAATGAGAATAAAGAAAATGATTTACATGTTTTATTTTTCTGTCCTACTTATGACAAACCCAGGAACAAATGGATTAAACCCATTTGTAGAAACATGAATACTAGGTTTTGTCTAGAGGCGGAAAGAATACTGAAAACAGATACATCCTAAAAAATAGTTTTCAGTGTTAGCAGACATTTATTCAATGTCAGTTTCATAAGAGCAAAAGCTGGGCTAAAGTTTTAAGGACTTACGAATATGTGTACTTAAGCCAATGGTTTTAGTTAGCTATAAACATGCACTTTATGACTGAATGGTGTTACAAGGTAACTTTGTGACTCTGTAATTGCACTAAAAAAATCTATAGTTTTTGGAAAATCATGTAAGGAATCCCACTGAAAGGTATAAATACTGGAGGGTGAGTTTATTACAGAGTAATGGATATTAATTCAAGCACTCCATACAAATGATTTTATAAAATAACAGATGCCTAGTTTCAATGTATTTATTATATTATATATTTTATTCGTTATGCTGCGGTTAGGTCATTTTATTGCCTGTTCTTGCTATTGCCCTTTACCTTGATGAAGTGTTACTAATTGAAGGCGAAGTTGTATCAATTGCACTTAAAAAATTTGTATGTGAACATTTGCGATTTATCTTTTATGGTTTCAATTGAACCGAAATAAAGACATTTTGAATTTAATGCATGTATCATTATTTAACACAAATGTGAGCTACCAACATATCAGGGGCTCTGTGTGTTGTAGCTCTAGCAGCCCAGTTAATGTGGCAACCACATGGCACCACATAATACTCCTTCACTTGGGAAGGGGACGGACATTATAGGAGTTTTGGGAAGTCAACTGTATTTAAACGCTACAAAATATCCAGCACACTTTTAGTCTGAGAGTCACATGAAGGTGGGGGCTGCATTGTGAAAGGGCCTACACTCCCCCATGCCACTGATCTGCCTAGAGCGATATTAAACGTGTTTACATTAGCTGTGGCTATTCACCTCCACCCACTATGATCCTGCGTCTTAGGGCACCTGAGGAAGAGGCATCATGCCTCACGGGTCTGGGATGCAGCAGTGCCCTGGCAGGGGTGCATCCATGATAGAACGTCCCAGGGAGAAAAAAGGCCCCCTCTCACAAGGTTAGGGTTGGAGCTGCAGACACTTTAAACATGCCAATTTCAATATTGGAATACTCTACTAAAACAGTTTCCATTGATTTAAGGCTGAAAATTAACAATTATGAGTAAAATAAAGTGCTGCAATGCTGCCTCAAAATTTTAATTTTTTGTGCGGCAAAATCTGCGAATCTATGTCGCAGTATCCTGGGGGGTCTGATTACTGTTTGTGTGTTGCATAAATACTTTACATATTCCCTCTAAGTGAAGCCTGTAGCTTTTATGCAAAGCACAGGTTAATTTGAGGTTTGATTGTGTTTGACCCTGACAAATTGTGGTTGCTGCTTGAGTAGGTTTCACCCCCTCAACCAGTAACCCAGTTGCTCACAATTAGGGAATACATTGTATAAAATTTGAGTATGCAGAGCATAACTGGTCAGAAAAGGCACAGCTTTTGGCGCTAGGTCAGCAGAAGCAGGGAGTGTGGGCAAAGAAAAGGCTAGTAGAGCAAAGATGTCTGGTTGCAGTGTGGAACTGGATGCAACTCTTTAGGGATGCTGGGCCCTGATTGTTTAGTGCCTTGTAGTCATGTTTGAGGAGCTTGAAGATAACTCGTTTGTGGCTAGGGAGACAGTGGAGGTCCTTGAGGTGGTTGGATTTGCATGGGTAGAAAGGCAGCTTGAGAGTGACTTTTGTTTCTGTGATCTGTAGGACTTCGAGCCTCATGGTGAGTTGAGCACTGATGCGGACGTAGAAGGAGTTGCTGAGCGGTGATGCCGACGTAAAGGGGGGTTGCCCGTGTCTAGTCTGCTGGTGATTAGGTCTTGTGTGACAGATATCCAGGTGGCCAGCGGGAGTCATCTGAAGACTCTCGGGAAGCATGAGTATGTAGAAAAAGGTAGATGCAACAAGGTTAACTTTGTTTGACATCGAAATATAATTGTTGATTGTGATCCCCAAGATTGTGGCCGAGTTGGATGTGCTTGGTGTTGGTCCCAGCTCTGAGGGCCACCAGACCGAGGACCAGAGAAGTGTCCTTTCTGATTATGCCCACTTTCATCTTGGTGGTGTTGAGTTTTATACAGTTATTTATCCAGTTCACAACCTTGGACATGCAGCTGATTAAGTTTGCCATGCACTCGACAAAGAAAAGTGAGCACGCAACCATGCTCTGTCTGCTTGAGATGTTCTTTACTAGTCTGGAGCTCCAGAGGTCTGAAACAAGTAACAAAAACGGGCTATCACCCATGAAGAATGCGACTACTTGGCTTGCCCCATGGAGCCTCCATGTTGTGAGGAAATACTGAGCAACAAAGACACAAAGGGAGTAAGCATAGACTACCGTAAGGTATAAGCTGTGAATTGAATGTCGAATGTCAAATGCAATAGCGCACAGGAGATACTGGTCCTGAAGAATGCCATTGTGACCCAAAGGGCAATTAGACATTATGGCTGAAATATGTCGACCGAGACGGAGGATGTGAGAGTTCATTTATTTCTCTGAGCACATCCACCATTGCTTTTAAACTATGCCCAAGGTTACTTCTATTAAATATACCTTACTGGATGGCAACCTGGAGGCAATTTTAAATCACATCTTTCTTCACTTGAGAATCGCCCCAAAAAAAAATGCTCTGCTGTAATTGGGCATAATCAGGCAATGTAGCACATCTTTGATGAGCTAGGTATCTTGGGTGGGATCTCAATGAAAACCTAGAAGTTTTTTTCATACGGACGCATGAAGGATATCTCAAGCAGTCAAACAGAGTATGGTAGCACGCTCGCTTTTCTTTGTGATGTGCATCTATGAGGAAAGGTGAGTGGGCTCACTTCTCACTCTATTGATGTTATCCTTCGGAAGTTTGCCATCCACCACTCTTCACTGTGGCACAGCAGCGATTTCCCAGCCCAACTCAGCAGCAAGCCTTATCAGCACAGGTGGAGACAGCACCTCTCTCATACAAGAGCAACTCCACCTCTACACATACAGTTAAATACCAAGGGCCATGTCAATTTCAAGTTTAATCATGACTTTACCACTGCTGAGCTCTTCTCACTGTTTCGCACACTGGCCCCAAGGTCCACACTCAAGTCATTATGCTAAGATCCTCCCAGGACAGGCCAACACCCATGCCTGCTGGAATCATCCCAGGTGATGGGTACCATCTTGAACACAAAAGGTCCTTCAAAAACAGTTATACCTCAAGCAACCCAGGGGACCTTTCAAACAATTGTCAGTCACAGGATCGCTGTCCTTGCCAGGGGGTGTGTAACAAAGGTGCTAATGGCACCAAAAAAAAGAACACTACTTCAGGATTCAATAACTGGGCACCAGGGTTCCCCAGTTTGGTTGCAAGCAGCAATTCTGTCAGCCATATCTAACAAAAATAAAAGAATTCTAATGACGCAAAGTTTGTGGGTTTGGCGTGACCAAACCTTCTTAAAGACTACAAGATGGCACACTTGCGTATCTTGTAAAGAAACTAAGAGATGGCTCTGTATTAAAAAAGTTTTAGTATGGACTTATGACCTCAGAACCTTTATATTTCTGAAGTTACAAGAACAGCCTAGGAAGTTTGGAAGAGCCTATGCATTATGGGTGGTCTTATTGGCGTTCCCACCTGACCACATCCCCATTTATTTCCTCCCCAGTTTTTTCAAATGATGGAGAGGAACAAGGTTAGGTGACACAGAGGTGTAATTTCACATGGTGTACAACCTATTTCAGCAGTGAGGAGGAAATTTAAAAACATTTGATATGTGCCAGAGAAACTTTCAGGTGTACGAGAAAGACAGTCAGCAATAGCTGTAATTAGGACAATGTGCCCGTCACCCCCACCCTCACCTCCAACAAGGTGTCAAATCTGCAGCTCACCAGCTTTGAGAAGTTTGTGGCCAATTTTGAAGGGATGTGAGGCCTGACAACCAACTTGCACTCATTTGAAAAAGGAGTTTAGGAAGTATCAGAATTGGGAGACCGAGTTGGGTAGAACATTAGATGTGGAGGACTAAAAAGCTCTTGTAAATACTGGGACAGTTCTCATTTCGACCATTCTATTTCTATGATATGTTTCTATCAGGTTCTACTATTTCTAAATTGTGCCTGTTATTTCATAAAAAAATATGAAGTTTTATGGATATGCATAGAAATGTTTGCATTATGTCTGCATATTATCGGAGAACATTTTTATGCTTTTTGATTCTAGGGACCTATAATCAGTTGTATAACTGAGAGGACACATTTGTAGCCATGGTTGTTTAGTCTTGTTAATGATTTAGAGTCTGCAAGTCCTGCAATTGTAACATCTTGTACCTAGGGGTGACCCCAAAAAATGTGTACATCCTGCAGAAGGTTCAGAATGCTGCAGCCCGCCTAATTCTGAACATTCCTAGACGGGTTTCGGTAGGAGAGGCTTTGAGGAAATTACATTGGCTCCCCATACAGGCCAGAGTCACCTTTAAGGCCCTGTGTTTCACTCACAGGATCTTCAATAAGAAAGGTTCTAGCTTCTTGCACCCCCTTCTTACCTGCACGTTGCCTAAGGTCCTTGGGCACGGCAAGTTGATTGTGCCTAAGGTTCGGAAGGTACAGGCTGGTGGGAGTTCCTTCGGCTTCCTTGCGGCGAAAGCCTGGAATGACCTCCCTGCTGACCTAAGGATGTGCCCGTCGGAGACTTTGTTTTGGAAAAAACTTAAGACGTGGCTATTCCACTGCCCCCTGATGGCCAGAAATAGGCCCTATGGTGCCTTCCATAGGGGGTTCTGGCTGCAGGGTGGGTGGGTGGTCTCTGGCCTAGCTGCTGGGTACTAATTGGTGTTCTAGCGCCGGGACACTCCGTTGGAGTAACCAGGCGCTCTATAAGCTGTATAATAATAATAATAATGTAAGATCAAAAAGGTGATCAGGTACTATAAAAACTCAAGTTTTGCATCCTAGTCAGAGAGGGACTTCGTGGTTGGAATATCACAGCAGAGGTCATTCAGTTTTGCATTGCCAACCAGTCTCAGAGCCGTCATTGGGGACAGCGTGAAGAAGTGGCCTTCAGCCTCTTGCGGTTTATTTTACAGTCTCGGAAACGCTGTGATACAGAATAGATGACTTGCTATTTCATAACAAAAAGAGGTATGCTGTGCGATCTATCTAATAAACTCGAGCACAGGCTTTCTATTACTGCTTTAGTTAAAACATAGCATAGCGCTTAGAAATAGCTTGAGGGTGTTAGGATGATAAAAATAACAATGTTAGAAATATTCCTGCTATTTTCGGTGAGAGTCATGTTTTGCTGCATTCATTTTAGCACTCCGTGTGCTTATCGTTCATATTTTATGCACTAGATTCGGATTTTAAAATAAACATTTCAAAATACATTTAGTGCTATTCTGAGTGTTATTCCACTACAAACAAGCATTTGCAATCCAATAGGTCTCGCATTTACGCAGGTATTGACACAGCAAATGACAATGCCATTTATTTTTGTTTTCGTTTTTAAAACACAAATAAAAGGCAGTCATTTACAATGCCACTAGCTTAAACTCGCGTTAATGTGAGACCTATTGCATTGCAAATGCTTGTTGTTGTGATGTAGTCATTCATTCAGCTATATTGTCAATCTTTTGCAATTTTAAAACCTTTTGGTTATAGTTTAGCTAAACCTTCTAGGAAGAAACCCTGATCTCAATGTGCGAGTGTCTCCATGGTTGGCATTGCAGCATTTGTGAATCCCTCTCATACAGGCCGATCTCAACACTGGGTGCACACAGTTTGTGTAGTGCTGTGAGTGATCTTTTGTTAATCTCAGTTTCCATCTGGTGGGAAAAGCATTCAGAGCAAGCACACTGTTTATCTCTGGGCCTCCCCCGGCCCACGCGATTATTAATTATTCTCTGAAGTGGATGCTTGGCTTTAAAGTTTAGTATTGTTTTACACTTCTGATGCAGTCAGCCGTTGCCTGGTCTTCATTGCGTTCCGACACTGACACAAGCGGGCTTCGCCAGTGGCCTGTGATTGGTGCTGAGGAAGCAGTCTGGGAGAAGAACTTTCACCTTACATCCTGCCAGAAAGTAGCATGGTCACAGAAGCGGGATTTCATTCACATGGAGAGGGTTTTAGGAGGTGACTTATTTGTAATTGTCACTTCACAGTTGTGCCAAAATCGAAGGCACCAAAACCGGATACCGTTAGGGAGGTAACTCCTAATGCTTTTTTTTCTGTATAGTAAAAAGGGGGACGCTTATTCAGCTGTCCGCGATGCACATAACCAGAAGGTAGGACTTACCCAAGCGAATAATTGCATTTTAAATGCACCGTTTTTTAATTTCTATGGTTCCATGGTTTGGCGTAACGTGCTTTTTATTTTTACACTAACTTTGTTTGAAAAAGGTAGAACTGTTTTTTTTTTTTCCCTGCTGCTTGAAGGATTTTTTTTAGCTGTTTAACCAATGGTTGAGTGATACGCATTTATAAGAACTGATTTACTGGACTGCATTATTTTATTGTACCATGTAAACCTGCCTACTCCCAGAGTCCTAATGTACATATTATGCAAATATTTCTTGCTCAAATCGGCACCGCTGTGACGCTCCATTTTGTTGTCGCGCTCTTGCAATCTTCTCAAATGCTTTTGTTCGACCAGGACTGTTTTGATCTCTTTATTGCACAACAACATAATGTTCTGGAGTGTGTTGTGTTTCTAACCTACTTAGCAGAGAATAGCTGCGTCTGCCTCAAGCCATCATTTAAAAACCTAGAGCTTTTGTTGACACGTTCTCATTTATATGATCAGAGGCATAATGCAGTCCCTGCGGCCAAAGAGAGCCCAATATCCTCCAAGCGTATGAGGGGGATGATAATCCTTCACGGACCCTCATTTAGCCCAAAGCTAGTGAATATCTGCGAGAGATGGGAGACTCACGGGCACTCGTTACTTTTGGAGGTTTAATTTTGCATTTTGTGTTACTACTTTATACAACTTTAGATATCCTTCAGTTTTATTTTAAAAGCAAAACTTGCAAAATGTTCGAATGTGACATGATAAGGTAAATTTACATTTACATACTTATAGTTTGTGATTTTTTTTTTCTTGCTGCTTGCGGATTTTATTAAACAGTCGTTTTTGTTGGTTTTTTTTTTAACACCTGGCGGGCGTCCGGGGTTGAGTGGGCTGCATTAATAGCGAAGACTACAAGACTCAGCTATACTGAGCTAATACCTACGTAAAAATATGAGCCGGCTCGGTGACTGAATTGTTTGCGTTAATCTCGCATTTGTCCCAGTTTCACCATTAACCGGACGGGAAACAGCAGAAACTTCTAGCCATCTCGAGAATAACCGAGTAAAAATACATGGACACTTCTTCAGATTAAAGTAGCCCTGAAAGATACAACAAGCGCTTGTCTGCCTTGTACATGCGCGTGGTGGGAGCGTGTGAGCGCGCAGAGGGAGCGTGTGAGGCAGAGAGGAGACGCCACGTGCGTGCACATCGCCTGTCCGTGCGCGCACATGGTTGGTCTCCCTTCGCACACTAAACCGACAACAATAGGTCTCGCCAAGGCGAGCAACGCGCATGCGCTGAATCGCTAGGCGAGACATAAAAAAGGGTTTGGAGTTCAAATATGTCCCTGAACTCATCTTATGAGAATGATCCCTACCAATAAATACTTCCTGCACAGTATGACTAAGTGGATTGTGTATTGGTGGCAGTCCAACTGGATTTCTAACTTGTATTTGTGCATTGTCCTTGCACAAGAGGGTTAGAAATTCGATCCCTGTACCCCCAGCTCTGGGGTTTGGGGGAGAGGGGGACAGATATGATCATTTTGGCAGCGGATGTGGGGCTCAAATTATCTGAATCCCTGAGTAGTTTTAATAAACTAAAAACAAATTATTACAAAGATTCAGATATGTCCATTTTAAAACTGGTTACCCACTCAGTTTACATAGGAATCCCCTGGTTTCTTTAAGTTTGTCAAGATTGACTCTTAAAAGGTTAATCCTCCCTTCTGTAATTTCTACATTTTGGATTTCATGCCAACCACAACACCCTACTAAAAGTACTATAAAAAAAAGAACGGGGCTATATTGGAAAGTGCTTGTTTGGTTTGCTTCCTTCCTACTGAATCGCTCAACGCATCAGACTTGACAACTCACTCTTACTCCTCACCAACAAGGTGTGGAGTCCCCCAAGGGTCGACCATCTCCCCCACACACTTTAAGATATATATGGAACAACTAACTGAAATCCTCAACCAATCGAACATTGCATACCACATGTACGCGGACGACACAACTATACTTAAAAATATCCTCCACAGATGTCATTCAACTAAACACTTTAGTCAAAACCCCGTCCTGGCGCTCTCAAAACAACCTCAAGCTGAACTCTCTGAAAACAGAATTCCTTCTTTGCTCCCCACAAAACAGCTTCTCACTCATCCAAGATTGGCTCAAGCACCTAGACGCACTCAATTGCAAACCTACCATCAATAAATACATGAAATCCCTTGGAATAACACTGGACAAGAACCTAAAAATGAAAGCTCACATCAGTGCGACCACACGCAGTGCGACATTCCAACAATTTAAACAATTTCTACCACCTTCGGACTTCAAACAAGCAGTACAAGCACTTGTGGTATCCAGACTAGAATACAGCTTGGTGACCCTGTCAGGGCTACCCAAAGCGAGAACAGCTCCACTCAAAACAACTCTTCCAGACTGGTAACAGGAACTAGATACTTCGACCATATCACACCATCGCTTAGATATCTAAATTGGCTTCCCCTTGAGGCAAGAACTCAACTGAAAATTGCCTGCCTCACACACAGAGCATTACATTTCAAATGACTAAGTTACCTGGCAGAAAAGATTTGAATCTCAGGTGGCAGCAGCTACCTGAGAAGTGCTAACTCTCACTCTCTCAGGCTTGAACCTCCTAGATTCTGAAACAAAACAACTCGCACACTATCCTTCTCCGGGGCAGGGCCAAGGATCTGGAACTCCTTACCACCCAAGATACGCACAAACCCATCAACCCGCTTGTTCAAAAAAGAGGTAAAAAAGATACTAATTATTAAATTCCTTGCTTAGTCTTCAGAGTCCTAGGACACAAGGGTTGCATCAAGGCCGGCAACTTTTAGATGGATCAGAGACACGTCATTTACAGGAAAACCCTCAAAGACTCTGATCCTCTGGGTACCTGGATCCGAAGAGTTTCAGAGCAGCAGCAAATACTGGACTCTATGACAGCTCTGTGGCGCATACTGGAGGTACCTAGTGGGCTAGTTGGACCCTAGGGACCCTCAGGATTCAAATTAACTCAATCTCCCAACTAAAAACGGCCACAGGGCGCGTTTACACAGTGGTGAAGGGAGGGGACGGGGCCTGAGTTAACGTGTGCAAACAAGCCCTGTGACGCGTTTTAAGTTGGGGAAATAATTCCCCTTCAATCCCGAGGGCCCCTGGGAGCTAACTAGCCCACCAGGTGCTTCCAGTAAGCGCCACTGAGATTTGTTGCAGAGAGGTGGTCCAGGCCGTGCCACTTTTTACACCTCTCTGCAACGCAGCTCTGTGGCGCATACTGGAGGTACCTAGTGGTCTAGTTGAACCCTAGGGACCCTCAGGATTCAAGGGGACTTAATCTCCCAACTTAAAACGGCCACAGGGCGTGTTTACACAGTGGGGAAGTGAGGGGACGGGGCCTGAGGTGACATGTGCAAACACGCCCTGTGGCGCGTTTTAAGAGGTCGTTTTAATCCCCTGCCCTATTATATACTAGGGGCTTACAGAGGAGGTCATGCTGATCACAGGGGGACCCCAACGCATAGTGTTCCCTAGTGTATGTAGGTGTTTTCACTGTATTCTGAGTGTCTTTTAACATACCACTGGCTCTAGGACTGGTTAGTCAGACTCAGTTACCACCAGTATCCGTCTGAAAAAGTTGAGGGTACAGGATGATTTTGCAACAAGGCTTCTTTCTGCTCTTCTGTTTGTTCTTTCTGCACGTTATCCTTCTTCCTGCACTTTTCTTCGTCTTTGAGGACTTCTGTTGCTTCTTTCTGCATTTCTTTTTTTTCCTTTCTGTGCGTTTTTTCTTCTTTCTTCACATGTCCTATCTCTGTAGGCATAGTTAGAAATTAGCATTTAAAAAACCTTTGAAATTCACTGAAAAAACCATAGGTTTCAGGCACGTTATAGTTAGGAATTAGCATTTAAAAAACCTTAGAAATTCACTGAAAAAACATAGGTTTCAGGGGCGTTATAGTTAGCTGGACTTTTCACTCGTGCAAAACCATTGAAATTCCCCCGTTATAGTTAGTTCAGCTAACTATAACTCGCGCGCCCGCAATGCACTGCTGATGACGTCACATATTACATCACTCATGACATGGTCAGTGACATCACTCATGACATCACTGATGACATCTCAAATGACATCACTAATGACATCATCCTTGTGATAGAGTGGCAGACCTCCTCTTCCCATAATATAACCTTTGATACACACATTCAAAAATAGAAACTACAATGTTCAAAACAATGGACATACCAATACCAGTTACAACAACCTATTCAGTAATTCTAAGATCCACATACACATCCACTCATTCACCAACAGTCCTAATCAGTCACTCATACATGTACTCACTCATATGTACTCACACACCTATACATCCTGTTACACAACACCACTCATCCATAGAGTTACACACACACATAGTCACTCATGCTAATAAAGAATCAAACATCCATTTACTTGCATATACAGTTATACACACACCACCACACTTAATTCTACAGAAACTTACACATACTTAATCTTTTAAACAATCACTGATAGAAACACATACTTATTCCTACAGGAACTCTTTCAATCTCTCACTCTCACATATACTCACTTATATACACCAATAGTCACACATACTAGTTTAAAACATATGTAGTTACTCATAAAGACACTATTCAGACAGTCTATCACTCACTAACACACCCATGCACACACTCATCCACCCATACATTCCTGCACACATGCGGTCTTCAACACATACAAACAGTGAGTCACTCATTCATGCACCTATGCACTACGTAATACCCCTCACCGAACCATACAGACACTCAGACTGATACTCAAAAAACCAACTAATAACCTATATAGACACTCATGTAGCTACTCACCAACCCATGCAGCCACTTATACACAAAGTGAGAGACTGATACAGATATTTACACATTTAAACATTACTCACTAAGCCATGTATTCACTATGATACACTTAATCAGTCAGTTATACAATCAATTTTTCAAAAACAAATCATCCATTTAGACACTTATATACCCATTTATTCTTCCATCGACCTTGAGATATACATATATAAAACATATGTAATTTTCAGAAAAACACACATTCACTGGATGATGTCATCAGTGATGTCATTTGAGATGTCATCAGTGATGTCATGAGTGATGTCACTGACCATGTCATGAGTGATGTAATATGTGACGTCATCAGCAGTGCATTGCGGGCGCGCGAGTTATAGTTAGCTGAACTAACTATAACGGGGGAATTTCAATGGTTTTGTACGAGTGAAAAGTCCAGCTAACTATAACGCCCCTGAAACCTATGGTTTTTTTCAGTGAATGAATATATATATATATAAAATGCTCCCCACTCCCAAAGGAAAGACCAACACTCACGTTAGGGGTAAATCTTGGATGTAATTGCACAATACAAACAAATGCGTTTCCGCGTTGAGCCTTCATCGGTTTGACAGCGGCCACCACACTCACAGCATTTTTTATGTCAATTACTCATCATTGTAAACACAAGGAGATGATAGACGGAGCGTTGAAACTTTTCAGACACTCACCCCCAGTCACAGATCTGAGTTGAATCCATTATCGTTCTTTAGCTCACTTGGCCACCTCAGCTCAGACCCGGCTATATGTAAATTGTTCTTGACACTGTGCCTCATGGGAACAGTCCAGCCCAAACTGCCAAGACAGGTCTTTCCTGAACTGGAAACAAGCATCCTGTGACTGGTTTCGGGATAACAGCCTTCATCAGCCAGGCTAGCTTGAATACAGTGGCAAAGTGAGCAAGGAGCCCATGTCTGGGCATACCCTGCCAACTTAGGGGGAACAAATCAAACACAAGGAGATAATCGGAGCACGGAAACTTTTCAGACACTCACCCCAGTCACATATCTGGATTGAATCCATCATCCTTTTTTAGCTCACTTCATCATTGACAGCGTAGAGGGACTACATTTACAAGTGATTTGCCTCACGCCATTTTGGAACATGCAATTCGATCTTAGAACAAATGATATGCATTTTTTCATGCAGCATGCATAACTTAAAATTTCACACTGGCGCATGTTAAACCACAGGTTTCATTAATATTTCCTCTTTAGGGAGAGTTATGTACATCATTCGGACTCTATGACATTGACCTCTGATACGAGGTATGTCTTATTTCACTGCACACCTTTACCTCAAGTTTCACACGTTGCGCGGACTGTTGTCCCGCACATACATGCACTTTTCTTGACCTCTCCGCGAGGTGTGTTTTGGGATTTTTCCTTTTTCTTGTGCATATCAATAGACCTCCAGTTGAGGTATATTTCACGTTCTTACATCTTCACGACTTAGTGCAATGTATAGACCTCTCTTGTGTTTGCCTCTGCACGTACATATTGTTACCCACATGGGTTTATAGTTTGGTTCTTGCCCATTAACTGTAGTGCATTGGTTTACGCTATACTGGGCGTTTTTGTCTCAACTTTGTTTTTTTCATGCTCAACACTGCAGCCCAGTACTGTTCTAATTTTTTTTTTAACTCAATTGTTTATTATATTATTGAGAAGTATGAGTTGTATATGGTATTTCTCTGCTTATCTTCATCTCGGTCATTTCTCGTGATGTGGATTGCTCTCTCGCATACTTACTTGGCCAGTTGGTGTACAGAGAGTAATCATTGATTGTTTCTCTTTCTTTTCTTTATTTCTTTTTCTCATTTATAGAAAGGAGGATGGGAAAAAGGTTGTTTATCTGTTTCTTTAAGATTTTTGGTTGCTTTCTTTCTCTCTACCTCTGATTTATTTATCTCTAGTACTCTCCTCTCTTTTGCGTTCTTCTAGCTTCTACATCTGATTCTATATTTCTCTTTTCGGTTTCCCTTCTGGAAGAAAGGAGGATATGTAGTATCTTGGTTATTGTGCCTTTCATGTTATCCACTGCTCCACCAGTGGAACCCTCTAGAGATGATGTAACATAGAAAGTTGGTGTATGAAACCCACAGTTGGAGAAGGGCTGAGCGCCTTGTTGGCTGCTCCTGGTTGGGCTGTATTACTGATCTTGTACCCAACTTGAATAAATCCTCATGAATCACTTCTACCTGCGTGAACCTGATCACTACAGTGCTTAAGCGATTTGTTAAATTGTTGAACAGGAGGTCAAGGAGCACAAACCTTATTGGTTGGCTTGACCACCCTCTTTGGGAATAGACCCAAGGACCACTGTGGAAAATTCATCCACAAGGGGGGAGAGAAGGTGGGGTAGGAGTGTTTTCCATTTGTGTGCTTGTCCTGTTTTCTCAAGGTGTACATTCATCATCTCTTCTGCTGTTCACTTTTAAAGACTTTACCCCGGAGATAAGACAAGCTTTCTCCAACGGCATGACTGCGATCGCCAGCTGGATGGCCCAGAACTTTCTCCAGTGTAATGTGGGAAAGTCTGAGGTCATGCTATTCGGAGGGGCAAAAACCCTGTGGACCCCTGACTGGTGGCCCTCCAGTCTGGGTCAGGCCCCATCCCCTAAACAGGTGGTGAAAAATCTGGGGGTCCGTCTAGATCATGATCTCACCCTTGCTCATCATGCCAGCACCACGGCGGGTTCCTGCTTTCATATTATTAGCCTCCTTCGTAAGGTGTTCCCCCTTCTACCTGACTATACAAGAAAGACCTTGGTCCAGGCCCTCGTTTTGAGCCGCCTGGACTATTGCAATGGCCTATTCTTAGCAGCCAACGAAGGAGTGCTTAATAAACTTCAGGTGGTTCAAAACACTGCGGCCCGCCTGGTGACTAATGCCCCCCCTAGAACCCCATCCTTGCCCCTCCTCAAGGCCCTCCATTGGCTTCCCATCCGGAAACGGGTGGAATTCAAGATTTGCTGTGTGGTGCACAAGAGTCTTCACAACCTCGGTCCACATTACCTGGCCGAGAAATTTGTATACCACCGCCCCTCCCGCATTCTTAGGTCTAGCAATCAGCTATTACTTCAGGTTCCTAGACATAACAAGACCAGACAAGGAGGTCGCTCCCTCTCCATCATGGGCCCACGTCTGTGGAACAGTCTTCCTCTTTCCCTCAGAGACTGCCCTAGCCATCTAGCCTTCAGGAAACACCTTAAGACTACCCTGTTCTAGTTGGAGCGCTGCTCTACCTGTTCCTTCACAGCTCCGCGCGGAGATACACCTTCGGGTGTGATGCTGGCGCGTTACAAACCCATAAATAAATAAATAAGATGTCAGTGGCATAGGCACACCTTTTAGTTAATGGGCATGCTTAGCACGGCACATTGTGGTTTATGTGAGTGCGATGACATTCACAATAATTATAGAGTGGGGCGATGGTATTCATGTTACTGGATGGGTGGTGTATTTTATGTTTGGTTTTGTCTCTAAAATGTTAAAGCAACAGAACATAAAATTAAAGGAGTCAGGAAAAACAGCAGCAACACACTGCCAACGTACAAGCAAACAAATTAACAAACATATTAAACAAAGGTTGTTGTCAGGTGAACTTAACTGAAAACTTTAAATGCAAAAACAAATATAAAGTTCATACTGAACACCGGGAATCCAGACAACTACTCCAAACATGAAATAAACAGTGAGTACCTCTGAATCAAAAGAGTCAGACAGACAGTCAGACAAGGCTGCTGTGTGATTTCATTATCAAGCTGCTTCCTAGGGATCTCTGTCTGGGCCTCAAAGTGCCATTTGCTTCTACACAAAGACAGCTATGGCAGAGAATGTAAAGATCACCACAACTCAGTGTTTTATTTTTGTCACTGGGAGAAAGGGTTTTAATACCAGAAATAACATCAACGATAATACAGATCTGTGCGTGGACAGGTTGGATTATCCACGAGATGTCAATGTACAGCTTCTTGCAATATGCTCCCCATTCTGAAAAGTTTGTGTTAATAGTGAGCTACAGAAATGTCAGATAAAGAGCCTTGTGCCCACAGTAACAAGATTTAAGTCAGGAATGGTTGGACTGAGGTGGATGTGAACTGGTCATAAAGCAGTGTCTCCCAATGTTGTAAGGAATATATGTAGGGCTTAGCCTGGGGCATAACACATATGAAGGATGCCAGTAGTTCAAGATGCCTCTGGAACCACCAGCGTGTCAGTCTCATTGGTCAACAAATGGCCTAACTTCCAGAAGATTAGGAGAACCGGAATCGGAAGCTCTTGATGGGCTAATAGGATATCAAGGATATTAATTCATACCAGACAGTGCTTTAGAGCACTACAAGAACAGTTCAAAATGAAGGGGCCTGTGAAGGGATATATTCTGTTTCCATTAAAAAATGAAAAGGAGTTTTAATGTTGCTTAGTGTCAAACTGGTCAGTCAGTGGATGAAAGGACAAACCCATGTGCAAAGTTTCACTAATCACAAGGTAATTAGTTATAGTAATGGTCTCACAATAAAGTGAGTCAAAAAACCAGTGGGTCAAATGCCTGCCCAATCCCATCACGTGAAGGTATTGTAGAGTGACGTGTTTCAGATGTTCCTGTGCCATATCACCCTACTTGCTCCCCTGTACAGTGACCAAAGAGTTGTATAGAAGAAAATGGCCCGGGGAAGACCTGCATACTTGATTAATGATTCGTTTGGTAGTAGGCCTCCTTCTTGGTAGCGGTCACCTAGGGTATGGAGGCCAGCAGCATTCCAGGCAGTTAGCTCTGCCGACAAAGTGGTGAGCTGGCCACAGGGAGTGCCAAGTGGAGCCAGCGCCGGAGCCGAAGAGGACACAGTCCATGCGAGATAGAGGTTCCGGTGGAAGCAGCGGTGTGCCACGGCTAGTTGCAAGGTGTCAGGTAGTTGCACTCGTGTGCAATGGTGGAACAGATGGAGGATGTCTAATAGACACAAAGTGAGCATTGTCGTTGCTATGTCTGCAAGCTGCTAGCTACCCATTGGAGTTGGGAGGCTAGGTAAAAATTTTCAAAGTTAGGCACTCCAAGCCCGCCCTGGTCTGTGGATAGGTAAAGCTTTGAGTATTCCACCCTGCAACAAGAGTTGTCTCGTACACATTCCCTTACTAGTTTTTCAAGAGTGTGAAAGAAAGAAAATGGAATTTATAGGGGGAGAGTAACAAAATAGAGAAGACGAGGGAGGAAGATCATTTTCAGGAGGGCCACGTGCCCTGCTACCGACAATGGCAACGTCCACCATAAAGTAATTTGTGCCCATAAGGACGTTTTGGCCCGTGTAAGACTCCCATCAAACAGATCCTTTGGGGGAATGGTATACCCGAATGCTCAGGTACCGGAACATGGTTGATTGCCAAGCCACAAAGGTCTAATTAATAGTGAGGTGTGGGTCAAGTAGTGCAGGATCAAAAGGAAACAGGCAGGACTTAGCCCAGTTGACCCTTGGGCCAGAAAGATCAGCAAAGTGGTCAACTATCAGTGCGATTACATCTGGGAGTGAGTGCACATCTCTAAGGTAAATTAGCATGTTGTCTGCATGAGACAGAATGAAGTCCGTTACCTAGTGGTATACCCCAATCCGCACTGCACTTGTGGAGTGCGAGTGCTAGTGGTTTTATCGCACGGGAGAAGAGTAGTGGGGAAAGCGGGTAGACCTGTCTGGTGCCCCTGCGTATGTGTACTGGTTCCAAGACCACAGGGCCTGTCTTGACTCTGGCCAATGGACAATCGTATAGTAGCTTGGCTAGTTGTGGAAAGTGACTCCCAATGCCATAACGTGATAGCGTTTCAAACATGAAAGCCCATTCTAGAGAATCGAAAGCTTTGGCCTAGTCTAGTACCAGCCATTCCCCCGGGGTCAGTGACCCGGAGCATATTTGATAACGTGTATTGCTGGCTGGTGCAAACCTGTTCAGGTCCGGATGGACCAGGATCGGTACCAGAGATGCCAGCCGGTCTGCTAGTATTTTGGCCATCACTTTGCAATCCGTGTTGAGCAGCGCTAAGGGCCCGTAGATGCCCAGGTCAGTGTAATCTTTGTCTGGCATAGGGAGGGATATGAGCAGTGCTTTGCAAAGGGAAGTGGGGAGACAGGAGGTCGATAAGACCTCCTCATGAAGTCTGTGCAGGAAGGGAGCAAGAAGTGGGGCATAGGCTTTGTAAGATTCGGCAGGGAGGCTATCAGTGCCAGGTGTCGTGCCAGTAGCAAGGGTTTTGATAGCTTCCTGTATTTCAAAGAGTGTGATATGGTCATCTAGTTCTGAAAGTTGATCAGATGTGATGCAGGGTGAGAGGAAAGATTCAATGTCCTGCAATTCTCCAGTGGAGTGGTATAGTGAGGTGTAATGGCTGGTCAACTCATGATGTATGTCATGGTTAGTGTAAAGCAGGTCACCAGTAGAGGCGCGGAGTGCCACAATATAGTGTCTACATTGATCTGAGGTTATCAGCTACGCAATCAATGAGGCAGACTTCTCAGCAGTGGCATGAGTCCTAGCAGAGTGCACCGCAAAGTTCAAGCAGCATAGGCGTTGCAGCCGCGAGGCGTGTTTGTGCTGTGCCTCCTGTAGGTGGGTGGAGTTTGCCGGGTTCTGCCCCATCTGAGACTCGAGGTGCAGGAGCGTGTGCTTGATTTGGGATATGTCTTTGTCAAGTTGTTTGCATATGTTCCAAGTAACCCTTAAGCAGTGGCCTCTAATGGCTACCTTTAACACATCACACTAGATCAGTCTGGATGTGGCTGACGCACAATTGCACTCACCGATAATATACAATAAATAATCACCGATGGCAGTGTGAAGTAAGGCACAAAAGAGGGGCTCTTAAAGTGCCGCGGTTTGCAAGCAACAGTTGGCAATAGCTGGGAGCCCGTGTCCCAGGCGAGCTGGAGCTGATGATGGGGCTAGGATCCGAGTGCGTACAGACTAAAAAGTCTGTGTGTGTGATGGTGGGCAATAAGTTGGCTGTGACAACAAATTGATCAATTTGAAAGTGTAGTTGATGTGGTGAGGATAAGAAGGAGTATACCCTTGTAGGGAGGTTGCGCTGCCGCCAGATGTTTACGAGTCACCAGTGTTGGAGCCAGTAATGTAGTGTTGGGTATTAGAGGTGGCTGATGTATAGGGTAGCGGGGGGTGGGTAATGACCGCCCAAGGTCAATGTTCAAGACAAAGTTACATTCTCCATCTATGAGCCACAGAATTCCACTTCAGTGTGAGAGGGTGTCAAACAGGGTATAGAGGAATGGGATCGGTTCTGTGTTAGGCACATATATACTACCTACAAGGATATGCCGGCCATTTAAGTGGCCCTTTATGAGCACATATCTCCGTCCGCAGTGAAGGGGACCCCATCTTCCCCCTGGTCTGATCAATACTCCTCTGGCACAAGAGAAGAAGTTGGTGGCATATACTTGTCCATGCCAGAGATTCTGGAGCCTAGCTGCTTCAGAGTGCGTTATGTGTAGAACAGCGCTTTACATAGGAGTAGACAGCAAATCGATGTGAGGGGGGTTGCATTCCGCACACGTTCCAGATGTTAGTATGTGTTATTTTTGCAATTGTTGAGTGAAGGATAGGCAGCCATCTCGCCCGAGGCAAGAGGGCTGCATATGAGTAGTGTTGACAGCACTCTGTGTTGAGCAGCGGGGCAGGGTCTCCTAAAATAAAGAAGTAAAGTCAAGAAAAAAGGCAGGGGAAGCAAGAAAAATATTGAATACCAATAGGGCAGGGGGACAACATGTTACCACCCAAACTGCTGGGCAATGTGCAACAGTCAGCAAAACAACAACAGAGGTACGCAAGGGGGTGGTGTAGTGATTAAGGACAGCACACCCTGTGCAGTAAAAATTTATGTGTACCAGTCAGCAGTAAGTGCATGGTGCTGCAGCCAGAAGCCTTCTTGCAACACAGCATCGACCACAGAATGACGGGAGCATACAATTAGGGAGAAAGAAGGCTGTGTGTGCATATGCCAGCTGCTAAAATTGGGAGGAAAAAAACAATTGGTAAGTAAGATACAGAGAAATCTACAATGGTATGTAGTTCATAGACTATACATCAAACGGCAGTCAAACAGCAACCCAGTGGCAGGGGTTTCAGCGATGGTAGTCTGGGTGTTGGATGGATGGCTGGCGTCAAAATAATGGAAGGATAATGAGTGAATGCAAAACCTCTATCAGACCTCTATTTCTTATATATATATAAATTTGACCACTGCTTCTAGGGAATCCGCCTAATGAAAGAGTTTTGTAGAGAATAATACAGAATTTTTTTTTCTCACATAAAGAAATGATATAGTGATTGTTTGACATTGCCAAAGCTAGAAAAATTCTTCATATATCTATAATGCAAACTGTCTTGGATATTACTTACTGACGGTTCCCTTTCATGTGCTATACAAGTTGCCTTTTTAATCTTATTTCTGTGTATGATAGGATGAATGATTGGTTTGATTTGGAGAGAGTATGCGGTTTTTAATGGTTGAGGATGCTGGGTTATGATCTTTAAGAATAATGCATATTTTTGACTTTGTATTCTTATTAGGTACACTATGGTGAATTAGTTCCATTATATAATTTTGTGATTTGTGAACTTTACTATGTCTATTTATGAATTTACATGTCTTGAAAATGAAATATGAAAATTATAAAATAATTTTAAAAAACTATGTTTCCTATTAAAATTGTTGTTCTCAATGGAGTTATGTGTAGAATAATTAACCTGTATTACAGTGGGGCTAAGTAGATTTTAGATTATTTACTAAAGAAATATAGGTCTGATAGAGGTTTTGCATAGCTCTTGTTTGCCTTACCTCCCCCCTCCTCTAGGACCTGAAATTAAATTAGGGGGTACCTTTTCTTTATTTTTGTAGGATAATGAGTGTTATGCACAGCCTTATTAGATTGCGTCAGCCATCTTGGCTCGGCAAGCCACAATGTCCTCTCAGAATCTACTCATAATAGTGGCCAGTACAGAACACTTTTGCTCTCAACTTTGATTGGTATTTGCCCATATCAAGGATGCCAGGCTTGCTTGGGTTTACTTATTGTTCGAGCATGAACAGTGAGAAAACTACTAAACATCTATCAATTGTGTCTAAAAGGGGACCCATCCTTGTAAACTGAGGCAACCTAAACAGCTAATCATTGAGAGAGCTCTGAGGGAGGGCACATTTTTGGATTACAGAATACCACCTAGTAAATTTGAATTTGCTATGTGAAGCTTTGTTTCAGGACATTTGAAGAACATGAACCTCAAAAGCTGGTGCAAATAGATAGGTTTCAGACCCAGCAATGTATGTGTGCAAAACTTGCTAATACACAGTCAGATATAACAAGCATTTGCAATGCAATAGGTCTCACAATTACGCGAGTTTGAGCTATTGACGTAGCAAATCATAATGCCTTTTATTTTTGTTTTAAAAACAAGGCACTCGTGTTGAGGAAGGATGTAATGTATTGATTTCTGTCTGACAGGAGCGTCACTTGCTGGTATGAGAGAAGGGCCGCCCGCACAAAGTGTGTGCAGATAGGATAAGGGGAAACGTGCATAGGGGAACAAAAAGAGCACTGAGCAGAGTACTCACCACTTGTGGAAATGCAAACAAACTCTTTCTTTATAATAAAAGAACTTCCACTTTGAGAACTATATTATCTATTACATTGCACACCAATGCTATCTATCAATGAATGTACATACAGGCCAATAGACCCGATTCCGGTGGGAGACTCCTGATTTATGAAGCTTTATTTTAGCTGTCTCCTATCTGAAATTGCCTCTGCTTTAATAAAGGTAAATAGGGAAAATCCATTATCCGGACTAGCGTGCTACTCACCGAAAAAACGCTTCAACACCTCATCAGTGGTTGCAAGCGCTAAATAAATGCAAACCTTTTTCCCTCTATCCCTCCGCTATCCTTCTCAATCCAAATAACTGACCAACATATCAACCACTCAAATTACCTTCATATTTCACTATACTAATTCACCACTAATTCTTTATGGCTTCCGGAGTAGCGTGCTACTCGCCGAAAGAGCGCTCAACACCACATCAGGGGTTGCAAGCGCTATATAAATGCAAACCTATTTCCCTCTTCTATCCCTCCGCTATTTTTCTGAATCCAAATAATTAACATATCTACCACTCAAATTACTTTCATATTTCACTATACTAATTCACCACTAATCCTTTATGGGTTCCAGAGAAGCGTGCTTCTCGCCGAAAAAGCACTTTGATGCCTCGTCATGGATAGTAAGCACTATATAAATGCAAATGCACTACAATTATCCTGAATTGTTTTTCAAACTCTCCCACTTTCCTAGTCTGAAAAGTTGGCATGTATGACAAGTGGAATTGCCTGAACCAAAGTTATTATGGTCAGAACCTTACAACGAAAGACAAACCATGAAAACTAATGGCAGAAGTGGGCTGATCCAATCCCCCACTGTATCTATACTACTTATTGCACGTCCCACTTTCTCTTTACTAAATATTACACTTGAATAATTCAGAACAAGAGGCGAATAAAATCAACTAAAGTCTATAACCAGACCTAAAAAAACATACTTTGCACGGACTCCGCACACACCGTTGCTCTGCAGACCTGTACATCAACAAAGCCCTGGACCTCTCTGACACATGCCATACCTGCTGTGGCAGAGGAAGCTACTGTCCTGCTCACACAGAAACCAAACCGGCTTCTCAATCCGGTCACCGAAGCCATCATCAGCATCCTGGTGTACCCTCCGCAGCAGAGGAAACACACAGAACTGACTCTCTTCACAATTAATCGAAGACACACGGACGGCCTCCAAAGAGGAAGACAGATTAACGAAACCAGCTTACGGTTCCTGTAGGATGCCTGACAATGTAGGAGGAGCCGTGTCCTCTGCAGCGGCCATATTAAGGACCGTCAAAAAAATCGTCATTCCGTGGTTGTACATTAATAAAACTGTAGGTGCTTTGTTCTACAGGTGCAGCCTCACATGGCCCCAACCTAGGTTCTCCCTATGCTTGCTGGTTTTACCCACTGGTACACGCTATCAATTACAAATTATATGCACATAGGTTGGTAGCACAACGGCAGACATGTTCGAGTCAGGCGATCAGTTGCATTAATTTCTTCTTTACGCTCATGGTCAGCACCTATTGTAGTTTCCGTTCGCGACTTCTGGGCTTCAGTTATGGGCACGCAATCGATATGCTTTGTTGCATGCTCCTACTAATGGCAACAAGTAAATACGAATTATTCTCGTCCTGATCGCCTTATCCAAGCATTTCAATTAGGGTATTTCAGTAACACCTGAATCTGCTCTATTTGCTTTATGTTTGCCCACGAAAATCGAGTTGCATTACTGAATTGCCGGCATTGAAAACGAGTGGTGCGCACGCGTGCGCCAATGCGAGCCATATGTTTTCAATTATCGCGTCCGTGTCTGGGCAAGATAATTGAAAACATATGGGCTTTGGTGCGCGTAACAGACACCAATAGGCCATGGGCGGAGCAATGCGCACGCCTTTGGCCTATTGCATGCTCTGTTTAAAAACAAATACGCACGCAAAGTCCAATAGCGGAACCCAAAAGGAACAGCACACGCACGAGCGTGTGCGATTCCAGGGTCCGTTTTGGAATCCTCCACAAAAGGGCTCACGCCGGCGCAAGCAGTGCTGCGCACTGCATCGCTAGGGGCAAGCCCTAAAAATGGCATCCGCCAGCATGAAACTGTGTAGCCGTTACTTCCATCAACCTTGCGGCTCATTGACTAATTGCTTATTGAAAGGAACTGGGGTTGCAAACATGTTGGTGCTACAAAGTTACATTTAAAATAAAACATAGGTAACATCTAGCTAGGATTTGGGAAAAATTACCGGATTGCATTCTTCTATTCTGTTCAACTGTTCTGGCGTACAACGTTCCAAGACAGGTTCAAGGATTTCAAACGGTACTCCTCCAACTTCATGCAATACTAAAATGCAAGGGGGTGTATTTCAATATTGATTTTAGAGCCAGAATTCAAACATGATTTAAAAAAATGTTCATGAATAAATTACAATGCTGTTATGTTTTCAACGTATGCAAAGTGCTAAAAATAGTGTAAACTTTACCAGCAGGCAGGTCACATACCATGAACCCAATCTGTAATTTGCTATCATTTGCATCATACGTTTTAAAATAAGTAGACCCCTCTCACATAAGGGCATTACTTATACCAGATTTGTTTTCAATTCCTATAGCAGCACATCATTTCTCCAAAGTCGTCCTAACGTATAATAATTCCTTTATGTGGCAATTCAGGAAATCACCTTGCCAAGTGTTGTTGAAGCAGAAAGTAACAGGAAGGCAGTTGTAGATTGAAGAGCCTTTATTAACAGAAGATCCCGGCCATCCATCAGCAGGGCAGCATCCAACTTGACAGTACATTCAAGAGATGCCATTCCATCCCCTTGGTAACATACAGCGCATGCCATCATAGTGGCACCACAGCTGTGATTACCAATGAACCCAACTAAGTGGAATACCACACACACCTCCCTCCTTTGATAAACAAAGCAAAACTATCAAAAAAAATTATAATAATAAAAAATGTAAAAAAGGAAACGCAGCACTCCGAAACAACAGTGAGCAATAGCAACCCGCCAGAAAGATCACACAAAATTTACTAAATGCCCAGGTCTTTTAACAGCACGACCAGACGTCCGTGTGACCACACCACCCTCTGACTCAGATGAGTTCACAATATTACCTCCAGCACCTTTAAGTACAACAATTTTGTTCATATTCCAAATGCGATGATCTTGTGTGCGTACAGCATTATTAAATGTTTTAACAACAAGAATGGGTTTTGAATATTTAATACCACTACCCAAACCTGGACGCTTGACAGCAACCAAATACCAAACTTGCACATTGAGTTTCTTCACAGAATGTTTATCATCAAAATACTTCTTCCTCTGCACAATTTTCCCTACTTCTCTTATATGCCAATCCCCATCATCACCTCTTTTTCTGACCTCCCTCTCAATTCATTGATCCATGGAGGTTCCACAAATGTGCTTGGTAACCGCCCCCTAAAGAGCTGAAAAGGAGTTTTGCCCGTGGTGCAATGAGGAGTAAACATATACACTTCAACCTGCTTTAACAATTCCTCTTTCCAGTTAAGAGTATTCGACTTGGCAAACGCAATGGTTTCCTTGCGATCTCTGTTCAGTCTTTCCAGTATCACATTAGTCTCTGGATGATAGAGTGAGCTCTTTTTGTGATTAATAGATCTATCAGACAGAAACTCACTCATCTCTTTAGAGATCAAATGCACTCCATTGTCAGTAAGGATTATGCTAAGGAACCCTTCACGGACAAAAAGAACATCTAAGAATCTGATCACATCTTTACTCTCAATGGAATTGGAAATGCAAACTTCTGGCCACCTGGAGAACGTCGATGACAACAATGACAAACCTTTGCACACCTTCAGCATGAATTGGTCCCAGGATGTCTAAAGCAATCTCACACCAGGGACCCTCCGGTAAAATCCTAATCTCCATGGGGTGGCAATGAGTTTGATTTGTCTCGTCACTGAGTGCACACAAAGAACACTCTCTGATAAGTCTTTCAACCAACTTATCCATACCAGGCCACCAGTATCTACACTGAAGCCTCTCCTTACATTTAGACATCCCAAGATGAGACATGTGCATGCTCAATTAGCTCCACCCTCAACTTCTCAGGAGGAATCAATTTCGTCCCCCTAAACAGTAGTCCCTTATTGACACGCAGTTCATCCTTGACCTTCCAAAACGACTCACATCCATACGGACTTTCTTGGCATTCCAACCATACTCCAAAAGACGCATCACTTCCTTGAGAACACAATCAGTGGAAAGTGCATCTCACCATGCATCTTCCTAAATGGTTTTGCAATCAACCAGGCACACAAATTTATCCTCTTTGTTAGGAAACTCATTATCATCAGATGAAGCATCCTCAACAGAGACCAACCTGGAGAGCGTGTCTGCAATAGTATTCCTCACACCCGAAAGGTACTCCAGATGAAAGTTGTACTCTTGAAGAGCAATTACCCACTTGGTAATCCTACTGGAAACCTGATGCAAACCCTTCTTTGTAAAAACCTCAATGAGGCGTTTATGATCAGAACGTACAATAAACCTTGAACCCCATAAGAAATTCTTAAGCTTCCAGACAGCCCAATGCACAGCCTCTCTCTCAATCAGAGTTTCAGCATCTTTCAAACCACGGGAGATAAGCATGATGGTATTGACACCATTTTCACTTTTATGTTGTAAAACACCAAGAATTTTGAGGCTGGCATCAGTGGTGACAAAGGATTACTTCTTGGGGTTAAAACTCTTGAGTTTGAGCGCAGCACTCTGAAACTTCTTGGGATTAATGAATTCCTCCTTACACGCTCCATCCCACAAAAGCAACACCTTTCCTCAACCTGCACCTCATATTGACACTTAACTCAGCAACATTTTTGAGAAATTACCCATAAAACTCCACCATGCCTAGAAATGTCATCAATTCCTCACGTGATGCAGTTGAAACCATTCTAGAAATAGAACCAACCAACTCACCTTTGGGAAATACCCCATCACCAGAAATGGTGTGACCCAAGTAATCCACCATCCTCGTGCCAAACTTGCATTTTTACGCTTTAATGGTGAGATTAGCTTTAGTAAGCCTACCCAACACCTCTCGCAAACACCTCTCATGGTCAGCCTCACCATTCTCAAAGACCAGGATGTCATCCTGGTAAACACAGACACCACGAATGCCTTTTAAAACTCTCTCCATGACCCTTTGTAAAATAGAAGCAGCCGAAACCAGACCAAAGGGAAGTCTGGCAAATCTGAAGGTGCCAAAGGGGGTCAAAAAAGCTGTCCAATCCCTCGACGACTCAATTTGATCTGGTGATATGCTAAGGTAAGATCAATGGTATTAAAAACAGTAGCACCCCCAAGCAACAGAACTAGTTCTCTTATGTTGGGCAGGGGATATCTATCTACAATGACACACTTGTTGAGGTTTCTTAAGTCCACACAGAGGCGTAAACTACCATTGACCTTCCTGGTGGCATCTACAGCCGCAAGCCATTCTGTGGCCTCCACCTCTTCTATAATGCCACCATCCTTAAGTTTTTCAACCTCGACACCCATCTCATCACGAACAGCAATAGGCACATTCCTCACCTTACAGTGTACAGGTTGAGCATGAGCAACCAACTGTATTTAGTGTTCGTAGTTCACCAAACATCCCAATACCTCCCTGAAAACCTGTGGAAACTCTTCTCATCCACACCACCAAATCAGGATCATCCAACCCATCAACAGGACATGCCGCGTCTTTGTCCTTTAAACAAATGGGAACCGGACCACTGGGATCCAAAATGACTCGTAAGTCACCTTGATGTGATCAACTTCTAACACTGTCACCCTTTTGAGAGACAAATTTTCCCAGAAGCTAACCTTTTCTTATACTCAATGACACCCTCAAAGAAGCCATGCAGTTTGATAGGCTCTCCCCCATAGGCACAAGGTTTAATGTCAGGTTGGTTCAGTTTAACCTTACCATGGAGAGATTTTTGATAAAAACTGTAGGAAACAATAGTTATTTTTGCCCCAGAGTAAAAAAGAACATCAGTTGCCTCACCATGAACACTGATCGTATCCACTGGTGAGCTTTTAACTGTGGAATTTTCATGGACTTGTAAAACAATTTGACCACACACAAAATCAGCCTCTTCTTGCACTGAATCAATACCCAAAGACACCTCTTTAACTGAAGGTTTGGGAATATTAGCTTTGCAAGCAACTGCAAAGTGTCCCTTCTTTCTACATTTCGTGCAAACTGCCTTTATTGCTTGACAATTTCTGCCATTCGCTAAGCACCCAACTTGGTTGCATCTGTAGCACCTCACATTAGCAGCAGCCCTGGAGCTGTCATTGCCCTTCTTTACACTCTTTACTCTTTTCTTTAATAAGATGAACATTAGCAAAATCATTCTCATTTTTAATTACTCTTACACATTCCATGGAATGTTCCACCTTCTTTGCAATAGCAAAGCCTTCATCTAACAAAGGGCCATCTTTTAACCACAACTCATCACATACCTTTTCAATCATGCAACCAACCATAAATTGATCACATATGCGCTCATCCACCAAAATTACAAGATGATGCAAGCCTGTGAAGGTCAGTGACATAAATCTCAATAGAGTCCCCTTCACCTTGGTGCCTTCGTGCGAAATTGTACCGCTCCAAAATGGTGCTCACCTTTGGCAGGTAATGTCTGTCAAGCTTAAGGACACACACCATATTCAACCAACCCCTCAATATGCGCTTATGGTGGCATAGGAAGGTGATCAAAAACGTCTTGACCTTCCGACCCAAGACAGTGCATAAGCAGTGCTGTTTTACGCTCCGCACTTAACGTTGCACAACAAACCTTTGCATATCTCTCAAAAACTCTTCTCCATTTCATCCTCTTAATAGGAGGTGCACCAGGAGTGGATAGAAAAAGTGGAGGAGCTGTGATGTTTTGCATAGCTGTCAAGAAGGCACCGAGGTGTGTGGTATTCCACTTAGTTGGGTTCATTGGTAATCACAGCTGTGCTGGCACAAGCTGTAGTGCCACTATGATGTCATGCGCTGTAGTTTACTAGGGGGATGGAATGGCATCCCTTGAATGTACTGGTCAGCTGGATGCTGCCCTGCTGATGGATGGCTGGGATCTTCTGTTAATAAAGGATCTTCAATCTACAACTGCCTGCCAGTTACTTTCTGCTTCAACAACACTTGGCAAGGTGATTTCCTGAACTGCCACACTTTCGTGCCAACTACACCAGTGTGGCAATTTAGGAAATCACCTTGCCAAGTATTAAAGCAGAAAGTAACAGGTAGGCAGTTGTAGATTGAAGATCCTTTATTAGAAACCGTTCAAAACAATTCCCTTACAAAAAAAGAAAAGCTGCATTAGCCCGGAATGCATAGAAACATGCAGGAAGATTCTAGCTTTTCTCTAAGGAGTGCCATAAAAACATGTTCTCTATGGTTTTCATTGTAAGCTAGAAAAATAGAGTAGAAGAAAGCAAAGCAACCCTGCGAGGTTTTCACTAGGGGTCCTACGATAGCGCTTCTAATGACATTTGTAATTAAGGGTGCTCAGAATTGTAGTAGTGATTTATATACATCTAAATCGATTCTATCTGGCCCCGGTGCTCTCCAAGAGTTTCACATTCTGTGGCCAGGGTGACATCTGAAACATCAATTGTTCTTTTTAAGGCAATAGCAGCATTCAAGTCGCTGGGTACCACAGTATCTGTCAGAGCACTGGTGAGGTGGGCCCCTGATCAAAAGATATATGAAAAATGCGCCACCCAATCATTAGTTTGTATCAGCGACTCCATTTTTGGCATTTCATCTCACAAAAAACTTGGCGAGTTAACAACCTGTCAAAAAGCTCGGGAGTCTTTCAACGAGCTTGCTGCCCTAAGATCTTCCCAGGCCTTCTTTCTTATTTTCGCCCACTTAAGGTTATTGCTTCTATGTATGATTTCCTAGCCAGGGCTACACCTGCTTTGTCTCGTGGACATTTGGCAAGTGCTAGTAGTGACCTGTGGCCTTTGGAGCAGGTATTATTAAACCATCTAGGGCTGGCACTGGCCTTGGTAACAGTTTTAGTTAGCCCAGCTGTCATGTAATGATTTAGGATGGCGTCGGCTTCTATGACTTATGCAGGATTTGTATGAGCCCGAAGGACCGTAGCAATTTCGGACTCATTATTAATAAGGTCCTAAAAAAAAAAGCGTCCTAGTCCATTCTCTCCCATTTGATATTAACTCCCTTGTTCTTACTGAATTCTAGTGTTTGATGCTGCGCATCTTGGGGGTCGTAACGAAAATGCAGTTGGAGTTCCAAGATTAGGGGGTTGTGGTCACTTATGCAGCTAGGCAAGACATTGCAACCAATATAAGCCGACGCCAGTTCCTTGGAGATTAACATGTGATCAATAATAGATTTTAAATCCTGCCCCATAAATGTTGGGGGTCTGCCAGGATTTAACATGATGTAGATCTTGGGCGAATATCAAATTATTTGCGGATAAGACTCTGTTCAGTGAGTCCCGCATGGAGTGTACCTAAAATGTGTGAGGGATTGATCTAACTCATCTGTAATACCACATTTAGACATGACTTCAGGACTACACATTTGGATGTTAAAATCACCCACCCAAATTGTTAGTAAATCCTTCTTGTGCTCATAATACACTTTAAGTAAGGTTTCCTCCAGCCCATCTATCACCTTTGTCACTGCAGAATCAAATACATTATTGTAGAAGTTTACTAGTAACAAATACTAAGATTAATGCAGTCTCACAAGTATGTGAAAGTATGGCGTGGAAGTAACTTCATGGGCTTTAGAGTCTGCAAGTGTTACTAATATGAAGGTGACCAGGCCACCTTTGGCCTGGTCCGAATTCGAAGCAGTAGCTGGGACATGATAGGTGGCATAACCATCTAGTTGGGGTTGATCCAACAGCCAGGTCTCTTGACAGCAAATTGTTAAGTGCTGGTCCTAAAGTCTTCGCCAGTCAGGGTTGTTTAACTTTGATCAGAGTCCACGAGATTATGCTCCAGCTCTTATTCGGGTTCGTTATGGTAGAGTGCGGACCTTGAGGAGGCCTGCGAGGAATTACAAAGTCGCTGGGTTCCACTGGGTGGTAGGTGTCTTGTAAGAGTCAATCTAGTTATTCCAGGGATGAGAGAGCCTCAAATCTATCAAAAATGGGAAGACTGCTTTGCGGGTTTTCCGGATGTTGAAACCTGGGCGCCTCCCTTTTTGTCACGCTTATTCAACCACTGACTCTTACCATTTGTGTTCCACAGAAGGGGAGGGGGGCGGTTGGGCCATAAAAAAGCAGAGGGGCTGGGCTCTGATACCATCAGAAACACTGGCTCTTTTGAGAAGACAATTAAGTAGCGACTGGACAAAGTCTGGTCTCCTAAACTTTAGGATTACACAGTCACCATTTGATGTTTTCTCCCATGGTCAACACACGAAACTTGCCTGGCAGTAATTATATCTTTAGATAAGTCTCTGGACTAACCAGTACACTTCTTCAACCAGTGGTGAGCCTCGTTCAATAAGGAGATGTAGCATTCAAACAATGAGGTATTGATAAGTGTAACATTTTCTAACAATTGTATAGGGAGTGCACTCTGGAGGTATGTGGGGTTGTACAACAGGGGCTTCATTCCGGTACGTAGTACAGAGCCATCATTTGGAAAGCCCTTGAGGTCAGGGCCTCGCTGCTCTGGAGCTGGTGATCCTCCTTGGGGACATGAATTGGGAACAGCTACACCGGTAGCCAGTGGTACATGCGAGTTCACAAGTTCGGCGCTGTCGTGAGGGAGACAGGACAGGGATGCAGGGTTAAATTCCTGTGCATGGGCTGAATATGCATTTGTATAGGACGAAAAGGTATCAAGTTTCTCGAAAGTGGCCAGTTTAGCTACAATTAAGTCTTGCCGGCACAGGAAAAATCAGATTTAGGAACGGCTCGTGGAGTAATGTTGGGGGGCAAGTTCACGTTAAATTCAGTTAAGTCAACATTAATGGGGTGTACATCAGGTTGACTGATCTGGGGCACCAGATCCCTTCAAAATAGAGTCGAGACAAGTTTCCATACGGACTGTTTCTGTTTCCATGGCCCCCATGACCCATGTCGGATAATTTGTGAAGGCGTTGGGATTGGTGCCTGTGCCCCCTGCTGTCCCACTGAGTGTTGGCCTCTGTTCCGCTTCCCCCATTTTCAAGCGATTACCTGGTTCGATATCTTGCTGGCCTGAAGTGGACTGCCTCCTGGTACAGCAAGGTATGCTGCGGGGATTGTGATTAAAATGACTGAGCTCAGAGACGGGGCGCAGTGCAGCCTCCCCCGGGCTCTGACGAGCGCTGCAGTGCGTCTCCGGTGTCTTTATGATGCACCAGCACCTGGTCAGCCCCTACGTGAATGCCTGGAAAGCTGAGAGATGTTGTTCTATCCCTGCAAGTGCAGCTGATACACTGTACGGCAGGGCAAAGTCAGGGGCGAAGGGAGCGAGACTCCCGCGCTGTGGCACACCTCCAGTGTCTTTATGGAGCTCCGGTCCCCCGCCAGCCCCCACGTGTTGGCCTGGAAAGCTGGGTGATGTATTTCCACACCAGCAAGTACGGCTGATGCACTGAGCGATAGGGCAAAGTCAGGGGCGAAGTGAGCGAGACTCCCGCGCTGTGGCACACCTCCGGTGTCTTAATGGAGCTCCGGTCCCCCGCCAGCCCCCACGTGATGGCCTGTAAAGCTGGGGGATGGAGTCCCACCCCAGGAAGTACGGTTGATTCACTGGGCCATAGGGCAAAGTCAGGGTCGACGTGTGAAACATGGATTAAGAGTCATGCGTGGCCTCCAAAGGTCTACATGAAATAAGTAATTTATCATTTTTTTTTTAAGGAGATTTATCAGCATCACACCTTCCAAGATGCCACATTTTCATATTAGAATATTGTTATTTACTTTAACAGGAAAAACAATATGTTAAGTGTTATTCGCAGATGTAGAATATTTGCTCAGTGAAACATTTAAAGTACTTACAGTCAATATTATTTTGAAGAACACGGAGACACTGCTCATAGAGGGTTAGCATTTTTGAAAGAAAAATTGGTTTGGATCCAGAGTACACTTGCATTTTAGAATTAAGTCTCTTTCCTGTAAAGCAGGTCATATCACTGTGTTCATCCAACAATGCTTCTGGTGCAGAACCTAAGTATGGAAGACAAAGCAAACAATTATCCCAAAAAGGTAAATGTTAAGGAAAACAATGTATTATAGTTTGATTGTTTTAATCTATTGGAGACATAGGGCAAACGGTAAAGGCTGAGGTGCAATTTTAATGGCTCCTTCCTTTAACTCATATGCCAGGCTGACTAAGCCTGCTCAAGATCCAACATCAATACTGCTTGAAAGAATTGCACGCATTTTAACTGTTTATACTATAAGTGTCAAATATGTAGCAATATGAAGAATGACTCCAACAACACCGAGATTACACCCAATATCAGTGGCCCTTTAAACTGTGTCAATCATCTGTTTGGACAGTATTTCAGAAGTGGCTTTTTTATACTTAACATAATATAAATCAGATAGGACACATTGACCCTCGAATCTCGGGGATAAACTATAAATGCAGTTATTCATTGATACTTCAGTGAGAAAATTTTCCAACATGTATTATCACTCATCTAAAGTATGTATGAGCAATTGATGTCTAAGTAGGGGCAAAATGTTCATCAGTCTGGAGTTGTTAAAGCAGTGTACCACAGGTGTCTGATGAGTCATTACAGGATATCAAATCTTTATCCGAATCCCCCGTTTTTGGGAGTTATCTGGCCCAGTTCAGTACGACCCTCCATTTGACCAATTGAAGAGCCAGTGCAGTAAAACTTTTCACTGGGGTAAGGAACTCCTTTACAAACGCTAGTGTTGCCAGTAAAGAAGTATTTATTCTGCATAGTATCTAATCCAGTTCAGTGAACACATGCAACCAAACAGCTTGAATTCCAGGGCACCCCAAGCCAAGTGAATAAAATCAGCTTCATCTCAAGAGCATCTAGAACACGTCTGCCTTAATCAGCCCAAACGACAACAGTCGAGCTGGTGTTTAAATCTGAAGTGGAGCAATCAGCGTTTTCTGTTTTAAATAGATCGAGTAAAGGTGTGCAAAGCAGTAATCCCAGTTTATATGATAATTTCTGCCCAAACTTGCTCTCCCATGTGTCCCTGACCTTTTGAGAGCTCTGTTGTTCCAGTTGCGAAGATCTTAGAGTAGGGATAGTGAGCATTTTGCGCTTCATGGACAACAGTTATTTTTTAATTTGTTTTATATTTTATAAAAAGTACCACGAATTCTGTAATATAAATGAGTGATCATGAGTTCCAACACACCCTCTTGCTCTGAAAGCTCTCCAGGCCTCTTATTCACCCATCTACAAATAGGTTCCTCCGACACATGAACCAAGTCTACCCATCTGCCAGATCTCCATACTCATCAATGTCATGGGGAGACATGGACTGCCCACAACTAGGACACACAGAGTAAAGTTGTTTGTGACTATGCCTGTGACCTAGCCAGTTCCAAAACAACACTCTGCACTGCAAAGTGTCCAGGCTACACTCGGGGCAGGCAGCCAACACTCGCACTGCTGTGTTCAAGATAGTCAACAGGGCTGCCTCCTTCGGAGGACCAGAAAGGTGTCAGGTCGGAGGTCTCCCTTCCCACCTAACGCTCCCCCCACAAAAGGAACATGCTGGGCCTGCGCTGCATGGAATTACTCATCAGAATCGGAGGCCAAGAAGCCTCTGGCCTCATACAGCAGAGTTAGCATACCCCAGCTCGGTCTTGGCTGCTTACCAGCACAGGCCACTCCTATAAGGAACTTATGCAAGTCAAACAACCTCAGAGATGGTAATGTTGATATACTGATCAACAGATAAAGCAGGTGGGGCAGTATCATCTTCATAAAAGTAAAATGACCTGTAAATGAAAGTGTGCGGCTTACCCAACACTCCATTCGATCCGTATGTTGGCACAGGATCACTGCCTAGTTATCTTCAAAGGTCTTCAAGAAAACTCAATGCACTGCTGCCAGATAGCTCACAGAGTAAATTGTCCATCGGAGAGGATACCCCTGGCCCCACTACACTGTAGTTGCCATAAGAGGAAAAATCAATGTATTTCAGTTGACCTTGAGTCAGGATACGCTGCCAAACAAAACCTCTCGCAGAACAGCAGATAGATTGTCCTCTAGGTTTTGGATATAGAAAAGGACAGTCCTTGTTCTTCCCACAGACCCTCTTTTGCATACACGCTACAGCCGGATCAGCACGGGAGTCATGCAATCTTCACAGCACCCCTTTATGGCATATGGGGTTGCAGACTTGAATCTGCACACGGGTGACGACCCGATCGGTGCAGCAGCGGACTCCCCACTCCTTGCCACGGTTATCTACTCGCCAGAATCACCCACTGGACCTCGCTCTCTCCAAGCGCTCTCCTCTTCCCTACATGGCACACTGGTTTTGAGAAGCAGGCACTGGTGGCTCCATGATCCAGGGACAGGTGGCATTGGATTAACATGGGTGATGTCCCCTCACCCAGCTAAGAGACTAGTCACAGGCCAAAATCTTGCAGAGCTTCTCCTCAACATACATCCCAACTAGCTGTTTGACAGTTGACATTTTCAGGTGCTCAAGCTCTCCTTTCTTATAGTCCATTTCCAGACACTAAATGTCAACCAATCAGGGGAATTGTACGGCACGCTACTCACCCGTGAGGGTCTCAAGGCACTAGGGGGGGGGGGGGGTAAAGCAGCTCCGTTCAGTCGAAGAGCCAGGTCTTGTGGTCTTCCTGAAGATGTTCAGGGGGGTGGAGCTTCTGATGTCGATCGGGAGCTCGTTCCAGGTCTTGGCCGCAATGTAGGAGAATGTTCTTCCACCTGTTCTGACTCTGCGGATGCACTGGGTTTCGGCGAGGGCGAGGTCCACGGATCTGAGGTTTCTCTTGGGTACATGGGAGGAGATTCTTTCATTGAGGTATTGGGGTCCGGTGTTGTGGAGGCATTTGTAGGCGTGGGTTAGTATCTTGAAAGTAACTCTTTTCAACAGAGAGCCAGTGGTGGTTACGCAGGTGTTGGGTGATCGTGTCAAGGGTGTTCTGTATGGTCTGGAGCTTGTGGAGCAGTGACTTGTTAATCCCGGCGTAGAGGGCATTTCCGTAGTCTGCTGGTTATGAGTGTGTGGGTGGCAGTCTTTCTTGAATCGGGGGGATCGATTTGAAGGTCGTTGAAGCAGTTGGAGGCGACGGTGTTGACCTGTCCAGTCATGGGGAGGGAGGAGTAGAGTACGATGCCGAGGTTTTGAGCGTGGTCCATGGGGGTGGGAGGGCTGCCGAGGACATTGGGCCACGAGGTGTTGTCCCATGCAGAGGGGGAGGGTCCGAGGACAAGGACCTCTGTCTTCTCCGAGGTTAACTTCAGGCAGCTGCTGCTCAATCCAGGATGTGACGTCCTTCATTCTTTCCTGGAAGTTGTCTGGTGGTGACGGGATCCTTGGTGAGGGAGAGGATGAGCTGGGTGTCGTCTGCATAGGATACTATGCTGAGTTCGTGCTGTCTGACGATGGTGGGGGGGAGGGTGGGCATGTAGATGTTGAAGAGCGTGGGGCTGAGCGACGATCCTTGTGGTACTCTTCAGTTGATTTCCGGGGGTTCGGAGAAGAAGGGTGGCAGTCTAATTCTTTGGGTTCTGCCGGTTAGGAAGGAGCGGATCCAGTCAAGGGCGATTCCCTGTATGCCGGCGTCTTGGAGTCTGGTGGCGAGTGTGCGGTGGGAGACTGTCGAATGCTGCAGAGAGGTCGATGTAAAGTGCCAATGAAGATAAATCCAGGAAAAAGATCAGGCAGTGAAGGTAACATCCAAGGATGTTTAACCAAGCACAGCAGCTGAACACGGGAGTGCATCTGTCTCCAATGAAGCATGAACTGTCAATCACTGTTCAACAGTTAACATGTTTGGTTGAGAAACAGCATCTTGAGCAACGCACTTCAAACATGTTTGGAAGTGCGCGCACCAGGAACTTAGAACAGGTGAGTAAAGAATATAGAATGTTAGACAACAAGGAGAAACATAGAAAAGACTACACAATACTAAGTACAGATAATATATGAATAGTACAACCCTTTAAAGTTGAGTAGGATCAGGGCCGTGGTGTGTCCTTGGTCGAGGAGGGTGGGGATGCCTGTGGTGGCAAGTAGAGCTCTCACGGTGCTGTGGTTGCTGCGGAATCCACATTGGGAGGGGTCGAGGATGGAGTTTTTTTCCCAATTAATCTTGTTAGCTGGGCATTGACGATCTTCTCAGTGACTTTGGCCGCAATGGGGAAGAGGGAGATGTGTTGGTAGTTCTTGAGGTCCGTGGGGTCTGCTGAGGGCTTCTTGAGCAGGGGTCTGACTTCTGCGCGTTTCCAGTGATAGGGAAAGGTGCTGGTCTTGAAGGTGGTGTTGGTGGTGCATCGTAGCTCTGGAGAGATGGCGGTGGTGGCTAAGTGGTAGATGTACGGCAGGCAGGGGACCGTGGGGGCCCGAGTGAATGCCTTTCATGGTCGAAGTGGTGTCTTTGGTGGCGATTGTGGTCCAGGAGGAGATGATAGGCTGACTGGCGTTGATTGAGAGGGAGGTGGTTTCGGAGTCAGGTGTCTGGTCGTTGAAGTGGTCATAGAGGGCCTTGATGTTCAGATGGAAGTAGTATCCAAGCTTGTCGCAGAGGTCCTGGGAGGGTATGATGTCCGTTGTTTCGCTGGGGGTTTGGTGAATTCCTGGATGACTCTGAAGAGTTACTTGGAGTTTCTGGAGTTGGCGAGGATCTTGTTTTGGATGAAGGTCCTTTTGGTGGATCTGATGCGTTGGTGGTATTCCGTCATGGCGTTCTTGTAGGTGGAGCAATCTTCTGGCGTTTTGCTGTTTCTCCAGTTGTTCTTCGAGACGTCTGCAGGTGTGTCTGGATTCTTTTAGTTCGTTGTGAACCAGGTTGCCTTCCTGGGACGTTGTCTGTCAGAGTTGCGTAGGGGTGCGAGTTAGTCTGCGCTGTTGGAGATCCATCTGTGGAGTTCTTTGGCTGCGAGGTTTTCGTCGATCAAGGTTGTGGGGGCGTCACGGTTGAGGGTGGAGTTGAGCTGCTCCTCAGTGATTCAGTTCCTTCGTGGAGGGCGCGGTGGGTTTGTCGACGTTGAAGTGTAGGTAGTGGTGGTCCGTCCAGGAGGGTTGGGTGGTGTAGCTTAAGTGGATGCTGTTACATCCTGCAAAGATTGGGTCGAGGGTGTGTCCTGCCTTGTGGGTGGGCGTGGTGATGAGCTGTTTCAGGCCGATGTTGGTGAGGTTGTCTAGGAGGGCGGTGGAGTTGGAGTCGCTAGGGTTGTCGAGGTGTAAGTTCAGGTCTCCGATGAGTATTTAGTGCGTGGGGTGCGATGAGGGCGATGATCGTGGCGCATGAGGCGCGAGGTCAGGGGGGTCTGTAAGTGAGGGTGTCGCGAAGTGTGGTTCTAGGGCTGGTATGGATCTGGAAGGGAGGGTGTTCAGCCGCCATTAAATAGGGTAAGAGGGAGGGAACGCTCAGCTGGGAGGCGGGAGCATGAGCTGCAGGGTGGAGGGGCTGCAGGGGAAGAAACCGTGACGACAGTGACAGAAAGTAACAGTAGCAAAGCAATACAATTTAAACAAGAAGGATGACAAACGAGAAGGGTGATAAATTAAACAAGAAGGATGACACAGGAAGATAAACGGGCACAACGAGGCAGGAGGCAGCAGGGGCAGGCTCGAACCCTACCAGATTAGCAGCGGCAGAGGCACAACGGTGAAACTACTGGGGGAGAGAGTAGGTCACTGACCAGAAGTCCTGCTCGCTCATCCCAGCAGCGCCCACCATTAAATAGGGAAGGAGGGAGGGAAAGCTCAGCTGGGAGGCGGGAGAGTGAACGGCAGGGGGGAGGGGCTGCGGGAGAGCAGCGGGGGGACAACGCGTAAAAAACAGTAACAGTGACCGAAAGTAACAGTAGCAAAATAATACAATTTAAACAAGAAGGATGACAAACAAGAAGGGTGGTAAATTAAACAAGAAGGGTGAAGGAAGAATGTCCTTTAGGGTCTTAGTCTTTGAAGTTTGTGTTTGGGGTCTGCTCCCTTTTGAAGTGCCGACGTCTGTCAAGTCCTTCTTCCAGAAAGCAGTACATCACAGCAAGAGTGACTCCAAATCTGATAGCACCACAACACAGGCCATTGGAGTGACTAGTGGTTCACAACTGGATGTCAGCCACAGACATGTGCATCAAAAGGTTACCCCAAGTCCCCAGCCCTACTCTTTATGACTTATCAGTTTGCCTGCAACAACAAAAATCAGCACCAGGGACCCAGACATCTTTTGTAGCTGGGGCACTCAGGACAGCGGTGCAGTCCATCATGTGAGGGACATTCCTGTCCCAACATCCCATCTCAGAAAGCATCACTCATTATCCATGCTAAAGTCCGCTTCCTTCCTTCCTATGCCATGAGTCTGGAGAAATGAAGAGGGTTGCCTGTGGGTCCCCAACATATGCCTTCCTTGCCACATATTGTGAACCTGGGGCAAGCTGGTGGACAGCATCACAAAAGGAACAAAGACTGTAGTTTTTTTACTGCAGCAGGATTGTAAAATCTGGAAATGATGAAACCGAGGCCCCTGCATATTGCAGATCCCTCTTTTCATGGGAGAGTCTTAGGAAAGTGTCTTGATCTCTAATACAAGAGACAGGCAATTATAGGTTGCACGACCTGCCTAGGCATCAGAGATGTGGGTTTGGACTGTTCAAAAACAAAAACAGGGAAGAAACAGCCTCTGCCCAACAGGTTGAGGAGAATGGTCTGCATAAAGGAGTCATTATCCCTGTGTTTGTGGTCTCCGCTAAACCTGTGGTTCTAATGTTACACCAGGAGCATGCCTTAAGATTGTGATTTTCTAGCCCTAATGAGCTCTATCTGAAGGGACTTTTTTTTTTATTTAGAGGGGATCTGCTCTTTCTCCTTTTCTGAAATGCAATACTCCGCAAGGTTGATCGTTCTAACATGCAGTTCAATCCAGATGGTAGTCTGTTGATCTTTCTATCAACTGTGCAGAGACAGGCTCTCATCCTGAAGGATGGTTGTGATGATGCAGTCCTCCTGTGAATCATGAATAGGGGGTAACTGCCCCCACCACACCCTGGCACCTATTGTGTTACTAATGGAGAACCTAATGCCAAAGGAGACTTTGGTTTGCCTAGGTTAGGCTTTGCAGATAATGGTGCAGCAGTGGCTCAGTGCGAGTAAATTGGGTATAATCGGTTGTGCAACCTCATCGTGTCAAACATTTACAAAACCCTTTAGGACTAGTAGGTTTTGTCTGTCAAACCTTTAACTCAAGCCTGAGTAGTTGCGGCTCAGAGCAGCAACGCTTACACAGAGGAACAAGTGTAAAGCATTTAAACAGCAACAAGACAATTAAAGAAGACATACATGAGGCATTCAAGAAATCAGACACCAATTTATAAAAAATGTATTATATTTTTGTGTATTTTATGGAACACCACAACGAAAAAGATCCCTCGGAGGGTTCTGGAGATATACAATTTACAAGGTATAGTAAATATGCAATTTCACTTAACCATGAACAAGCATTGGCAAGTCAACAAATTTGACACTGATATTTTTAAGGAAAATGTTGAGTAAGCATCAATGCAGTTACTTGGAGGTACTTTAGGTGACAAACTCGGGCAGGGAGCTAGTCAGGGGGGATGGGGGGGGGGGGCAGCAGGAGTCTACAGATGCAGCAACCTCGAAAGTAGGGGGCAGTCTTCAGTTAGTTCCAGGCACTTTTATACCTTTGCTGTAGGTTATTGAGTGGTCCTTATGCAAGGTATCCAGGGTGCTAAAGATGCTCAAGGAGGCTGTAGATGCGAAGCGGTTGATGGAGGGTTCTCCTGCAGCTACACCTTGGTTCATGGGCTTGGTGAGGCAGTCCTGGCCACAGGGGTCGACATCCCTTGAAGTCTTCTCAGACCAGGCAAATGTTCAGTTGCCACTGGGCTACCAGCTGCCCAATATCATGTTCACAGCGGAATCATTTCTTGGACGATAATTCTCTTTCTGGGTGACCAAGCTGCACTCCGACAACTCTCCCGGGTTCAGCAAACTCAGGTGGAACTTTGAGTGCTGGCATCTGGTCTCTGGTGCTGCACAGCGTTGAGAGGCAGTGGCTTGAAGATTTGGGCTACCAAGTCTCTCCAGCAGGCTTCTTCAGCGGTTGTGGCCCTGTGCTTCACATAGGATGTCAATCAACTGACCCTTTGAGTCTCTTACTTTGGCTGGGCTCCGGAGAAGACTTCTCCATGAGCAAGACACAACAGGCACAGTCCTTTCCCTTTGCTTGGCAATAGGTTCAGCAGGTGCAGCCTCTCTTTGCTGTTTCCATGGTGCATCAGGGCAGACGTTCTAGTCCAGACGAGATCAGAGTTCCTTTTTTTACCCAAAAAATGCCCTCAGGGTGCATGTGGTCAGTAGCAAATGGGTTACTAGGTTCCCTCCCTCCTGATGACTACTTCTTGAAAAGTGTTGCATCTGGCTATCCCAGAAAGCACCATTCTGCCCACTTCCAATATGGCAGGACCACTCTCTTCGCACGTGGAGCTCCCTAGCCCAACCCTGAGGTGGGCTACCAAGGGGGATACATGCCCCAGAAGAATCTGTTTGAGAACTGGCTTCCCCTTTCCTGTCCCAAGTGCCAGCCTTTCTACCTCAACAATAGAGCAGCCCCTCTCCCAAGTGTTTCCCATTTGCTCTATAAAGGTGGTTTCTCCTTTAAAGCTCCCCTTTTGGGCCAACACCGGCGTGGCTGCCTGCAGGAGGGAGTTAACACCTCTCTCCCCTGTTGGCCCATACTATCTCCCTTCCTGGTATTCATTAGTACGTCACACGTGGAGGGCAGAAAGCTGTATGCAGGGCAGACCCCATGTCTCGGAAAATGGGCACCAGAAATCTTGTGCAACTAAAATGGCATCTTCTAACATCACACTTTGCCCACCAGTGACATTACATTTAACCATTAAATCATGGTTAATGCACGGATTCTTTTGATACCATAGAGTACCAACTTTAGTAGTCACATTCAGAAGTCAGCAGGGCTGAGATGTCAGACTGTAACTCCATACTCCCCAATGGGGCTACTAGCCATTCTACAATAAAAATGTCAATTTAGGATTTTTACTGTTGGTACTTTTCATGTTCATCTTCCCCCTTTTAATATACAGCATTCTGCCTTGGAGCTCCATAGGCCTACCTTAGGGGGTTAATTACATATATTAAAAAGGGAGGTTTGGGATTCACGATTACTTTGAATGGCAAAGTCCAGTTAGCCAATTTAAATTGCCCTTCCAATCTGCAGTGGTAGACTAGGAACCATGTTTTACGTTGTCGTACTTGTGATGGCACAACTGTGCTGCAGTCCATGAGAGAGACTTCAACTTTCAGGCTCAAGGTACCCCTGGTAACATATACCAAGGACGTACAAGTAAGTTTAGCTATGCCAACTGAAGACAAGCCACTTAAACATGAACCATTTTAAGGGCCAAAGCACATGCAGTGAGTCCTGTTCAGTGGGGCTAAGTGGATTTCAGAGCCATTACACCAGTACCTAGTGGTCACAAATGGTGGCAAAAAGTGGAGGTAAACCTGCAAAAAGACTGTTTCCTTACATTCAGCAATAGGGTACTGATGTATAAACCTCAGACTACCTGGGGAGGGCTAAACTGTTACATGTCTCAGGCTAATTGGGTCTTGCTTATGGTACACCACACTGCTACTCCCCCCTCCACTCAAAGGCTTGTCTCTCTCACCCCAAGTAGCAATCCAGTTGCAGGCTTCTTACCAGTTCCTTGTTTGTAGTGTCAGTGGCCTAATACTGCATTACACTGGCCAGAGGAGAGGTGCTCTTTGTCAATGAACAGGAGTGGAGGACTATAGCATAGAGCACCTTTCCTCAAACCTAGTTCAGAGAGGGCAGTGCCACCAGTCCAGTAATGAAGAGAGGTCCAGGAGCAGTGAAAGGGCCAGTCATTGAGAAGAAATCTGCTCAAGACCAGCAGGTAAGGAATTACAAAACAATAACGTGGTGAGAGCGAATGACCATCTCACTCATGACGTGTGACTCATTAAAACAAGGAGAGAGGTGGCAAGGGAAACATATAGCCTTGACTACAGAGCAAATTCAACTTGGTGCTTCATTAGGAGCGGCTCAGGATCCGCAGCAGAGTTACCCAATCAGGAATAGCAAAGTCTGTGAAAGCCTCATGGATTTCATGTTTCCCCCAGAGATTTTGTTTTACTGAAAAAAAACGAAATATCGGAGGTTCGCTCGGAAGAGCACGAGCAATTTCCTGAGGCATCAGAACTTTATGATGTTAAGAAGAAAGCAGCAGCTGGGGTTGAACTCCGTAGCTTTAAAAAATAAAAAGTAGGAGCAATCGTAGGAGGATGTGCCATAACAGCCAGAGTTGCTGATATGGAAACCGGGAAACCAGGTTTGAGTTTCTTTGTTGGCTTCACATCCTGTGATTCTGGGTAAATCACTTAATCGCCCCGTGCCTACCAAAAGTGAATGTGTCCTTGTTTTTAAAGTTATGGTGTGCACTTCCAACTGCTGCTTTCCATTTAACATTGTAAAGTTAATGAATTAAATGAAACTAGCATCTAATGTTACGCAGATCAGCAGTGAATGAGTTACAAAACAACGTGTTAAGAGTGAATAATTGTATCTTGCACATGACATGTGACTCATTAAAACAAGGCAATGACCTGAGCGACAGCGATATTAAAGTCAGCCTGTTCAAGAATGACTAACGTATGAGAGGGGCCACTGGATATGCACGCAAGCCAAGTGCAGGCAAAACATTAAACAAATTCCAGCTTCAAATGTTGATGGAAGCAGCAATTGGGCCCCGGGAATCTGATAAGAGCAAACACATGAGGAAGAACAGGAAATAGCATGCTACAGCCAATAGAAATGAAGGAAAAGTAAGTAAAAAGCACAGGAACCAATGGGAAGTAAGGGAGCGGTATTTAATATATATTGACAATAGATTTCACAAGCACAGTGCAAGCGCTGTGCAGGCGAAACCTAACCAATGAGCATAGAAGAATTTCTATTTGTACCCAAAGCATAATGGCATATGCATTCTTCCACTTGCATGCCTGTCATAGACATGTGGAAACCAAGCACCACATCATCCAAAGTACAAGAAAGTGGATTGGTGTCCTTGGCTAAGGGTAAGTGATTCAATGATACTGGCATATCTTGCCCTCTATGCTAGTTAGACATTCAGATTAGTCTTTAAGGTGGCTAGGTGCCTTGTGGACCAAATAAATAATTCTCATGAACTAATGGGCTAAACTCAATGATAAAGGGCAAACATGGAAAACTAGCTTATTCACTTCTTTTCAAGATAACCTGTTCTAAAAAGCTGGGAGAAAAAGAGGGAATTCCACCACCAGCCTTGCAGAATATGAGAAACAGAACCGATTCAGCCAATACAACAAGGTCCACTGGAGGGAATCCCTTTTGCTTCAAAATGGCCAAAGCAAAGAAAGAGACGCTCTATTCATTCAGGAGGCAATTGCTTCTAAACAGAGGTCTGTGTGAACTCCGCGATGCTGCTGGTACAGATTATCTACAACGTAGGAAAGAAAGAGGTTGCATCGCAAATTTACGTCTACTTACCAGAGAGGATGAGGGAAGCAGCGGGCATTTTGTGTATGCCGATTTCCCACCGAATGGAACCTCTGCTTGTAAACACGCTGAGACTATCGTGTGACCCCCCCGGTGAGAGCGATGGCCCTGGGAGCCGAGTTACCGAGGCCTCCGCTGCCCCCCTGCGGGGCATGCAGAGAAGGAGCCGGGAGGGCATAGATCGCTCACGGCAGTGGGGCCATGGTGATTGTACTGCAGCGATCCCTCGCCCTTGAAGGAGCACGGAGCGCATACAATGCTTACAGCAGGAGTTCCTGACCGCGAGCTACCGCTGCGCTCAGCTGTGGGGTCAGGGTGGTTGTCCTGCGGCGAGCCCCTCAGCTTTTAGAACATGACTGGAGAGTGATCGGCGGCGTATGTGCTGGGGATGGTGCAGGCTTCCTAGCAAACCAGACGATCGAAAGGAAACTGGAAAATCTGGGTACACCCAACGCACGGAGCAGTAGGATCCAGTGCGGCGTAGGCAAGCTCGACGACCTCCCATGAAATGGGAGAGACCTGGATCGCCTGATTGACATGACGCGATGCAGACGCTCACACTGATCGGCAAGCAGGGGAGTCCAGCATTCAGAAGGTACAGCACCTACCCTTCCCCTGCCGCCTCAAATCTTTAGAGAACCGCGCTGTAACAGAAGCGCTTGTTCTGCTGTAAGAGGAAAGCTCTGAGCCATAAGCCTTCGGCCAGAGCGTCCCCCCTTCCACTGCTGATCTAAGTCTGCGCAGTTCGTTAAAATAAAACCGTGTTGGTATCAACATCTCGACACCATCAAAATGGCTGAGTTCTAAGCAATCCTCTCCAATATCAACCACAGACTGGCATCCATTTTGTGCTTCCTCTTTCCACTTTCAGAAATAGAAGAGGTATGCATGCATGACTTAGTGGGTTTGGAAACAGAAAGAGTCATGTTCTTTCAATCTATGGTGGCCATCTTGAATAGGGCAACCAGTTTTGGGCCTCCTCTTCCACTATTAGAAATAGAAGAGGTACACACGCTTATCAAAGTGGTCTTTGGAAATAGAAAGAGGAATTACCTATGGTCAATCTATAGCGCCCATCTTGGATTGGGCAACATTCATTCATCATTATTTCCTACTTGTGGAATGGTCTATGGAAATAGAATGAGGAATGGTCTATCCTCTTACTGTGGCGGCTATCTCGGATATGACAACTCACCACATTCCACCATACTGGAATAATCGAGATCTCCACTAATGACACTCGTGCATTGACCACTGGTTTCCCCTAAAATATTCAGATGCTGCTTCTCCCCTCCACCTTCCTGCCCGTTTTTAGCCTCGTTCGGTGTAGGAAGGTGGATATCTGACTATGGTTACCCCCAACTTTTTGCCTAGTGTCTAGCTGGTTTTTCGACTTAGTTGGCCTGAGATCCTGCCATTCAGGGTCTCAGGCTGTCTGCTCTCTCTGTAAAATGGACTCCATGTACCCTAGGTACATACACAATTGGTAAGGATCACCTTATTGGACCCTGTACAGTGTACCCTAGGTACCCAGGGCATAGGTGTACCCTAGGCCTACCAGGGGCTGCAGCATGTATTATGCCACCCCTGGCCTGGCCTTCCATTTTGACACAACTGGCTGATCCCTCAGCTGGGGCAAGGTCGTGTAATCACCCCTTGCTTAGGTGTAGTATTCCTATACCTAACTTACATATAGACACATGTGTACCTATCAGTCACTCCTATGGCAGGCCTTGACAATCCTGGAGGCAGAGTGCTTGGTAACATGTGAGATGGGGCTCTAGCATGAGCTGAGCCTGTCTGCAGCATTCGGAACCATGTCCTTATAGCTGTTCTATGATATAGCCTACCATATACTCTTAAAGTGCCTTATAATCTTAGACGGTTATGGTAACTATGGTTTGGCTTTATCGAAACATGTCGTGTAAGGTGTCTAACACTGTGGAATAATACCCCCATGCCATTTCTGGACATGAGAATATTATCCCCCCCTTCTAGAGGGAAAGACATGTTAAAATCATACTTCAACTGTTAGCCTCTGACCAAAGCCTCAGCATCACAAAATGGATGCTGCTGCCACGACACAAGTCTGACCTCCTGCAGCTGGGAGTGATCCCAGCCAGGGAGGCCTGGACAATAGGTTTCCTGCTTGGGGAGGTGCTAGCACCTCCCCAGACAGCCTTTAGTGTATTGGGGCAGGGTGGGCTGAAAGGAATGAGACATGCCTGGGGCACACAAGGTGTTCCTTGCATAGTCCAGTTCAAACCGGCGCTGGGGCACTCCAGCCCCAGCTCTGGCGCGAAACTGGACAAAGGGAAGTGGGTGTAACCACCCCCTCCCAGGTCCCACCCATAAGGCGTGACCTAGCAGGTATCTCAGCCCCCCAGATTAGTATAAGAGTGGGAGTTGGGCCTCAAGACTTTAGATTATCCTGAACCTGCAAAGCTGAACAGAAACTCTGGACCTTCGACATTCGACGAAAGAAGAAGACTGAAGAATCTCCCTTGTAGCCAAGGAGTGGCTACCCTGTGCAAACAGGCACCATCAAGAGACTACCCTTTGCTTTGCCCACGTTCTACGAGGAACCGACTGCAGAGCCTGACCAGAGCCTTGACTTCCAGACTTCTCCGACCCTGATCCACATCTGCAGCAGAGCTGAGATCCGTGGAGGCGACGAGCGACGTGGGACCGGCTACCTGGAAAAAGTGGCTAGTAACTTAAAGCGCAGCTTCTGAGGTACCCTCGAAGTTGTGCACCGGGGATTGAGAAGCCCCAACCCCAAGCACCATCTGCACCGAAGATCAGCCCCCCACACTCCACGAGTCCTGCGTGGGGCCCTTCAGCATTTTCCTGCTTGCCGCGTCTGTCCGGTTGCTTGCCCGCTGGCTAGTGGCCTTTGTGAGGACGCACCCTGAAATCTTCTGCGCTGGTTTGGCTCCTCCAGACTGGCTCCCGCTTCTCTGCAAAGAAGAAGCACCCCAGACCTTCCTGGTCTGCACCAGAAGCAAGTCCTTCGTTCTTCGTGGGTTCCGCTTGCCAAGGCTTGGTGAGTCCTAGTCCAACTTCGACGCCGCCGACAGCAAGAGCCTTCGTGGGACAGCTCGCCTCCTGGTCCTGGTCGTCCTCGACGCTTCCTGGTCCTCCTGGCTGCAGCGACAAGCTTCACCTTCACCTGCAATCTTCACGACATCGCCTGGTTCCTTCCTGGTTCCACGTGGTCACTGGCTAGTGACCTTGACTCTGTCCCTTCTGCTTGCAGGTTTCTTCTCTTCTTGATCCCAGCCTTGGGATCCACCGGACACTCTTCACTGACTGCCTGTCAGCATCTTTCTTCAGGCATCCATAGGAGTCGACGACGAAAACGACGCATCTTCACCCCTATGCACCCGCAGCCTGTGGGCTAGGTAACTTGGGTACTCCGGTGCTCATCAGGATAGTGACTATCCTAGTGTCTAGTTTTCAAGTCTCAACTTCCTAGCTACTCCGGAAGTGTCCTAAATCTACCGTTTTCTAAACTGTACTATTGCTATTGACTTTTACGCATTACGCGTGAGTGTTTCCACTCTGCACACGAATCCCGTGGGCCTCCCACTTCCTAACTAACGCTAGTGTAGTGTAGCTCCAGCGATTGCCTAGGCCTATTCTATTTCTGTGACAGTGGTTCTTATACCACTTATTTAGTATATGGTTTGCGTGGCCCCTAGGGCCTAACTGTATTACTTACCTGTGTGACTTAATGTATGCTTAAATAAGACTGTGTTGTACTTACCTCTAATCTCATAAAGAGTGCTGAGGGTTGCTTAGAATAAATACACTTTATTTTATATATATATCTGTTGTGGTGTCCTTTCATTTGGTATTCAAGGGATTATACATGGTATCACAGCTGGCTTCACATGCCATTCAGAGTTTAGCCTAAGACTGCTCTTGTCCATGCTACCACTAGGATAGCTGGTCTATAAGGTTGACTTTACAACCAATCACCATAAGGGTATTTGGACTGATATAAGGTGTACACTAGAACTAGTGACATCATACATCAGGCCAACTTCTCACATTCGGTATCTCCTTTTGGTCCTGATCTGACCTCACTCCGGTTCGTTTATTCTCACTCGATTTCCGGAATATGCGCCCCCCTCTATTATACTTCTTTGCACTATCGCTACCCTAGTGGCCCCTTTTTCTACCCCCCACACCACGCCACCACCTCATCTCCTTATCATGGCTTCCATTCGAATTAAGTCTGGAATTACCTGCTTCAAAGTAATTTATCCCCCTAATCTGTCCAAAGCAGCAGCAAAAAAGTTCAAGCATAACACCATTGAACAATTTCCAGATTCCCTCTTTGTTGACCAATTCCATAATGGGCGTCTAGGGAAGATCAAAAATGACTTCATTTTCTTCACTCGCGACATCCCTTCCTGGTCCTCCAGCTTCTTCAATTCCTTCAACGTCTCCTCCTCCTCTTCTTTCACACATGGGAAGTGGTTAAAAATGTCTCCCTCCGCTTGCTTTAATTGCTCTCTCACCATTACACTTTATAATAATGGCACTGTCATGATCCAAGCTACAGACTCCTGTCTCTCTTTCTTTGACCACCTCTTCCACTCCCTTCGTCCCACCCCCGTGACTATGATCGCTCTCTATTCTTCTTCTTCTGGTCTTCTTTCTCCCTTTCTCCCCCCATGACCCCCATACATTCCTTAAGACCGCTCTCCCGGGAGTCACAGGTCTACCCTTTATCTCCCCCTTCTCTTGCTCCCTCCTCCCCCATTCTGGCCCCTTCCCAACTTGATGCCCCTCTTACCTCGTCTGCTTTACCTCCCGCCGCCCCTCCCCACCCTGCATCTCCCCAATACTCCAATCCCATCTCCTGCCCCCTAACCCTCCTATTCCTACCCATTTCCCCCCTACTTAATCCACCTTTCTTACAACCTGAACTACCGATCAACATGCCTTACCCTTCCCCTTTCCTCCCCCTTTCTTCTCATCCCTTTCTGCTCTTCCCCTTCCCTCATACCTTCAATTCTGTTCTTACACCTCCCATCTCTCTACAACCTACAATCCCCCCTCCTATGCCTCACATCCATGCCTCCCCTCTTTGTAATTCCATTCTCTTCCCTCCCTCGGACCTTACAGTCCTTCCTCCTCCTATGCTTCACAACTCTGTTTCCCCTCTTGGTAATTCCGCCCTCTCCCCTTCCTTTGACCTCACAGTCCCTCACTCCTCCCACAACTACCATTTAGCCCAACCCCCCCCCCCCCCACTCTGCTTGTGCCTATCCCCCTACATTCACCTTTCATAGCCCATGGTACCTGGCCTGCACCCTCTCTCTTCTCTCCATTCCTCTGGCCTTCCATTGACCTCCCTCCCCTCCCTCCCTTCCCTCCCTGTACAGCCCCTTCTCCTCTCATCTTACCGTATCCCTGGCCTTCCCTTAACCCCCCTCCACCTCTCGCCCTCCCTTTATACTTCTCAATTTTCTCCTCCTACTTATGATCTCTATTCTTCACCTCTGCTCAACACCAGTAAAAATATCACTAACTCCATCCACTCCTTTCGACCCTTACACCCCAACATTCTCCCCAGTCCCCCTCATCCCCCTGTCCTCCTTCGCCTACTTCACTCCCTCCCCCACCTTTGACCCTCGCACCCCAACACTCTCCCCGGTCCCCCATATCCCCCTGTCCTCCTTCACCTACTCCACTCCCTCCCTTAACCATTGAGCCGCCCAACACTCTGTGCTCAGCCCACCTATCCCTGGAATCTAAATTTGATTCTCTCATCTCTTCCATTTCCCAACTTGAAGCGCCCATTTCACTCTTAAATGCTAAGATATCCCCCTCCCCTAACCTCCCGAGGAGTTCCCTGCTCCCGCGCCCCAATAAAGCCAACCACAGTCTGTCCTCCACAGACTTACTGGCTAGCTACTACCAACGTCAATCCCCCTCCACTCTCCTCTCCTAACAATTCTACTCACTTCACCATTCAGACCATCTCTTCCATCAGAACTTACCAGCCACCCTCTCAAGGGGCACCCTCATTCAAGAATCTAATATCTATCCCCCTTATCAGCCCAAACACTCCCATCACCAAAACAGTTGCGTCAGAGCTACATTGTATGCTCTACAACTGCAGATCTGCAACCAAACACAAACTGGAAATCTCTGACACTATCACCCACCACAATCTCTACATGCTCTTTCTCACTGAGATATATAATGACTCCTCTCACACTTTGTTTGATCTTCTGATACCTACCGACTACTCTACCCTCAGAAACGACAGAACAGACAAGATCGGGGGAGGTGTTGCGATTATCTTCAGAAACTCCCTTCAAATTAAAGCCTTTCCCACCATCTTCTTCCGCACATTCGAATGCCTATCCCTAGAACTTCAAGTTCATCACGGCTCACCCTTCAGGTTCCATGCCATCTACCACCCGCCCGGTAACTGCTCTTCCTTCATGGAGGAACTCACCGACTTCATCAGCGACCAATATTCACAAAGCAACAGGCAGATCTTCCTAGGTGACTTCAATCTCCACTGGAGCTCCATGGAAGACTCGGCTGCCAACAAGCTTGCAACCTTTCTCTCAGCCAACGATCTTGTCCAACACTGCTCGGAAATTACACACGCCAAGGGCTCAATTCTGGACCTTGTTATTTCTAAACCGGACCAGCTTACCATTGCTCCCCCTATCCATGTAGACTGGTCAGACCATTTCCTCATTCCCTTCCGTTTTCACCTCTCGCACATTATAGCTCTCGGCCAACCTAAAAGGGCTTCTACCTGGTTCCGCAACACTAAAAACATTGATCTTGAGACTGTGTGCTTATGCTATGCGTTCACTTCCTAGCCTACACCCTAACGCGGATGTTAACGATCTCACTCCCCACTGCCTCTCAATCCTTGGAGTCGAAATCGACAATGTCACTCCACTCCAAAGCAAAAGGAAAAAGCTCTATATGACTAAAGTAAAAAACATTAGAATCTTGGAGAAACATTGGAGACAATCTCCATCCACCTCCAATCTCTTTTACGTTCAGCAAGATCCGAATACCACAAGCACATCTTCCATGAAAAAGCATCACATTTCAGATCCCTCCTCGACTCTGCTAAAAACAGTCCCCAAAAACTTTTCGACCTCATCAAAAACCCAAACTGTTCTCCCCAAACTATCAAACCTGAGGATGCTTCAAAGAAAGCAACTGAATTCACTATATTCTTTGATGAAAAGGTCAAATCACTGGTGGATCAGGTCACCCATCCCATCCCCATTGAGGAGCGAAAATCCTTAGTCACTTGGCAGAACTTTGCCGCCATCTCGGAAGATGACCTCCTCAAATGCATCCTCAAAACCAAACCCTCCAACCATTCTTCTGACCCCATACCTAGTGTCATCGCCATTGATTTCTATACCAATACTCTCTCTTATTGGACCAGGCTAGTTAATCTCTTCCTCAGTCAAGGATCCCTCCCAGCTGTCCTCAAATTAGGACAGGTTACCCCCCTTCTAAAAAAAACCTCAGCAGATGCGAACAACCTCAATAACTTCCGCCCCATCACCAATCTCCCTTTTCTTTCTAAAATCACAGAAAAATGTGTTGCAAAACAACTTTCCCAACACATTATGGACAATCTCCTTGACGTGTTCGTCTGGCTTTATTCAAAATTGCAGCACTGAAACAGGCCTGCTGCGAGTGATCGATGATGCGCTGCATATACTCGATTCGGGGGAATCGTGCCTTCTGATTCTTCTTGACCTATCTGCAGCCTTTGACACTGTTAATCACAACACCCTCCTTAACACTCTTCAACAGAGAATGAGCGTGGAATGCACAATGCTTAAATGGTTTGCCTCATTCCTCTCGGCCAGATCCCAAATGATCAAGATTGCGAACAGTCTCTCGTCTCCACTGGTGATTGGTCAAGGCATCCCTCAAGGCTCCATCCTTACACCCACTCTGTTTAATATCCATCTGGAACCATTAGGGAACCTCCTAAGCAAATCTGGATTCCTCTACCATCTCTATGCAGATGACACCCAAATCTACCTCAAGGTGTCTTCCTCTCAAGATCTCTCACTACTCAACTCTACTCACAACTGGATGTTAGTTCACCAACTCATTCTCAATCCCTCCAAAACTGAATTCCTCCTCCTTTCTACCTCTCTCTTCCCGCCTCCTGTTCAATCCTGGATGGATCAGCTGGATTTACTCAACAGTAAACCCATCATTGTCGACTGCGCTAAATCCCTAGGTGTCATACTTGACAAAAGACTCAACCTAATCTCACACATCAACTCCATTGCCAAGAACGCACGTTATCAGCTGCGCCTTCTGTGGGGGATTAGTCGGTTCTTCCCGGAGAAAGACCTAAAAACCTTGGTCCAATCGCTAGTTCTCTCTAGACTGGATTATTGTAATTCTCTTCTGACTGGCCTTCCCAAATCTCACCTCTCCCCCCTTAAATCCGTCCTCCATTCAGCAGATCGCTTCATTTCAGGATCCAAACGAAGTGACCACATCACTCCTATCCTGTCTTCTCTCCGATGGCTTCCCATAGAGGCTAGAGCTATTTACAAAACTGCTTGCCATACCCACAAAGCCTTGCACTCTTCCTCCCCTCACTAGCTGGCAAATAAACTGAAATTGTCCGGAGGCTTGAGACCTTCTCGGAATGCAGAAAAGTTCCTGCTTGAGCCCCCCTCCTTCAAAAGGGAAAAATTGATGGCTCAATCGTTCTTCGGTTATGCTGTGAGAATATGGAACTCGCTTCCTCCTTTGCTCCGTGCCACCATCTCCATCCGGATCTTCAAAGCGGACCTCAAATCTCTTCTATTCCAAAGACACTTTCAGAACTAATTCCTTCATTCTCAGACCCCGCCAGGAAGTTCGTTAATCATTGTAAATTTGTTATATTTATTTATTTTTTGTACATTCCTTGCTTTCTGTGTTTGATATTGTGTTCCTCTTGCCTGCTGTGTTTGATTCGGTGTCCTGCTATTTTTGTACGTTCTATTTTGTAACATTTCTCTCATGTAACGCAACTGGTTCTATTGTACAGCGCTCTGACACCTTCGGGTAAAGTCTGCGCTTTATAAAAATGCATAAAAAATACAAAAATAAATAAATAAAGATAAAGGGAGGCGCCCATTATAACTCTCAACATGATTGAACTTGTTAAAGCTACTGTGCGTTTCAGAATCGTCCTCTTTAAAATGCAAACAGGGGTAAAGTTCAGACACACAATTTGATGGCCAGTGGCCAAAAATATTTTAAAGTGTGCATGTCTTTCTGCATTTCTAAGGAAACCTATTCCATTTGGTTAGAGTGATAACCAGCATTCACCTTCATTTCAGAAACGTAAGGAATTACTTGACCAGTAGGTAAATCCCTCCTAAATATCCCAGGACGTCTATGAAGTGCAAATCCTGACCTCCAGTTGACTAACAAGGGATTCCCAACGGTATTCAGAAAAGTCTGAAGTGATTGAGCCCTGCAGGATGCATTTGTTGATAGAGGTTTGTAAATGACCTCAGTGCTGCAAGTATTTGGAGTGGCTCCGCTTGTGCTCATGAAGTGCTGAAAAAGCAGCTAGCCACTGTTGATACGGAAAAGTCCTTTCCATGATAATGGATGCCCAGCTGTGGTGATGTCTGGACCCTTTGTAATAATTTTTTGATCATGGGCGAAATCTGTTTTGCATGTGCACCATGGCCTACACCCATCTCACAGACTGCGGTCTTTCTAAAATTGGGAGGAGCACCCACAGCGCTGCACTTAGGTGGTCGAAGTTTAACATTATGAAGCATCCCTGAATGACAATCTGATATGCAGAGGCTCTTATGCACATGTACTTTCCCGCTATCCCAGTATAAGCTGAGACCAACACTGAAGACATTGTGCGATGAGGATCTTAAAAGCCAACTTTGACCAGAGGCGCAACTAGAGCCAAATTTCGGGGGGGGCTGAGCAAAAATTTCGGGGGGGGGCTGAACTTTAAGCAATAGGCAGAGTGGAGCTGCAGGGGCTCTTAGAAGGGGTGAAACAACAGCAAGGCCTCATTAACATGCAAATGGTCTTTTAAGTGCTCGGGTGCGGCTGCTTTTTTGCCCGGGAAGGCGTCTCATCCCGGGCTGCCACACACGACGTGGGGGTGGGGGGGGGGGGGGGGGCTGAAGCCCTTTGAGTCCAACTCTGGTTAGAGGCCCCACAGCAACGTTCCATACATAAAGTTAGAAAAACACTGACATTTATGTAAACCATTAAAGCATAGTGTCTGAGGAGAAACAAAAGTACTAAAGGCAAACAAATAAGGAGTGAAATTCCTTCAGAACTACAGAACACTGGAAGCATGCCTCATTTCTGGTGGTAGGCGTTTCAAACTATGGGCATTTCACTTGATAATACCTACACACAGTGCTTAATTTTCCTTTAAAAATAAAAACATATTTGGCAGGGCCCTCGTCAGGAGGCCACTGCAGTTTGCACTACCCCCTGCCCCTACCAGCGCTGCAATTACAGTACCAACACAACTACTAACCATCACACTCCCCACAAGTGTGACAATCCCGACTATTCCAGGCAGCAAAAGCTATAAGAATAGCTTAGACGGCAAGTTAAGAGTCATTTTTAAGGTATATTTGATTAGTAAACAACTGTTTCACTCATCTCCAAATCCAACAAACAGTGTCACCTTGTGGCAGACTGTCATACGTGCTAGTGTTAACAATTAAGTGCCGGTGCTGAGCACCGGTAACCACTGGCTCAAATTAAGCACTGCCTACACATCTAAAGATACAGACTCCACAGACTGAGTAGGTTGTGATTTCAGACCTTAAGGACGCAACAATTACTGATTTAAGTCCCTACACTGGATGATTTGTCATCTTAGATAAAGGTATGTCCTGGCTCAGTATCACCTTAATTCCCTGTGATGTTTATCACACAGATACCCAGCAGTGCTTGTCCGTAGATTTCTGATAAGCACCTCACCTTATTGTGATAAAGGGTCTTGAGGACTCCTGCTTTTAAAAACTACAATGGATGCACCTTTTTGAGAGAACAGATTTTTTAAACTTAAATGGAAGACTTAAAGATTGCACATACTGCTTTTCTCGTCTGTCAAACAACTATGAATTTCAAGAAAATAGGAAAAGTAGGACTGATCAATTAGAAGGTTCAATCATTTGATTTGGAAAGCAATCGGACCCAGCACAAGACAACCGTAGTCCTAAAATTTGCATTCACATACCACATTTTCACCAACTGCTCCTAGGGTTGCAAGGCTTCCCACTGATTTAATAAGGCTCCTGGCTGTCAGTGCTTTCCAACTCCACAATACTGCCCTCTGCTAAGGCAGAATACGCTCACTTCCATTGCTAGCTGCTTTTTGCCCAGATGTGGCAACTCCCAAATGAGTCATGCTCACTGTCTCATCAACAATGGTATCTATGGCTTCATATTTGCCAAAGGCTCTCTATGATAAACTATTGATTTTGCGCAGAGCTACTACATAATTTATTTCCTGACTTTTCGCGGCCTCTTGAGCACACTTCTGAAGACCTAGATAACATTTTGTGTGAAGCTCTGTTTGACCTTTGATTAATTCTATGTAATATTTTGTATGCTATTAGGTTTGCCTTTCCTTTAGAAAATGAATACAATCTAATCTCACTGTGAATATACAAGCAATCTTAGCAGATCTGTTTCTCATTTACATCTTAGTTTCTCCAAAGACACTATACCGTATTTGCAAATGAGGTGGGATTTGGCATTCCTTTATTTTCGTTGATCAAAGGTTAGGAAGTACCTGTTCAGAAGGGTATCTATGTTATATCCGGGCCAAATTCAATGGCACTATAAGAAGCATCCACTATCTTAGCTTTCTAGAAATTGTATTTAGTGAAACCGCCAGAGGGATGAGAAAGTCAATCTGACCTGTGGAACATGCTTTTAGTGGCACCTCAATTGCACAGGAATAGCATGGCTACAGGCAATGTTTAGAGGCTCAGTGCTTGGATTTTGTGCTCTTAAAATCTATATTCTTTGGTGATGTACTAGAATCTCCTGTCCTATCCACTTGCATGGCTTTCCAAACAAGTAACTTTCTTAAGGAAATGGCTGTTAGTTGTAATTAATCAACCATTCAAAATGTTTTTACTTTATTTGTTGAATTTTTCTAAAGTGCTGTTGGTCTACTTCCAATTACTTCAAATCACTGAGCCCGTAAAGCCCGAAAGTAAAGTCAGATTTTAGCACTTTATTTGGCCCATAAAGTGCACTGCGGGAGGTAGAAAGAACCCGCTCCGATAATCTTCAATCACAAACACTGCATGCCTAGAAACTCAGTTGTTGGCAACTTTGAAAAGTTCTGTATTCAACAGTTTGCTGAACCATGTTTCATTCAGCTCTCAGAATTACTCAATATTTAATTTCCTTATTCTAGAGTGGATTTTTTAAATGACTCTTGTGGATTGGTGCAATGTTTACAAAAGTGGAAAAAACGAAATTAAGGTTCAATTGTGTCTGCAAGCAAAGAAACAAGTGAAACAATCTTGTTATTAATAATCCGAATAACAAACTGACCTTGTATCTCTGCGATCTTCATGGCATGAGATGAAATGCATGCACATTAGATGAAGTATGGTACCATGAATTGAAAGAGGTGATATGCGTGCCTTTCAGAGTAGTAGCCCATTAGGTTGTTCTCCGATATATTGTGTTGGTGTAAAGTTTAATGCCACAATAATTATTAATACAAGTCAAGTCAAAACCACTTTATTCGATTATTTAAAATCATAAAAGTATGCTATACAAATACAAAAGTATTAAAAATCTAGTTAATAGCGAATATACAAATAGAAACTATTCAATAAATTAAAAATTCATGATTAACCATAGCCAACTTAAGCAGTCAATACAGAATTAATTTACAGTTATTAGAGGGGATCAACATCTTATACAGCTTTTAGTCTGGCCCTCCTCTCTCTGACAGATGCTGCTAAAAAGCTGGCAACACAAAACATAATTAATGGCCACTCTAACAAGTTTAAAAACATTAGGGCTGGCTTGCACTGAGTAAAATTCATACTTTTTAACAGGGGAATGATGAACTTTTTCCTAGCGTGTTTAAAAAATGGGCAGAAGAACAAAAAGTACATGGTGTCTTGTGGGGAAAAGTCATCGCACTTGCAAGGTGCAGCGTCATCAGGTCTACTCCAACCCTCCACATCCCATAGGACCAAATGTATTTGGTTGAACCGCAGTTTAGTCAACAACCATCTATGGAAGGAGTTGGTAACTAATGTCAGGTATAATGGCATCCCCGGGGACGGGGTTACCAAAACATGCCCCCTGACCGAGGATTTACAAAGTTCAACTCCCTCTCGCTCGGCCTCCCTTAATTTGATAAAATTAGATTTTACCCACTCAAGATCTGCCTTACATAGGGATTCTGGGTTAGAAAAAATGTCTTGTCTCCCCATGTATGCAGCTAACATCTCAATATTAGACAACCACTGAATTTTATTCCTATTGTCTAATCCAATGCAGTCCTTTAGGATTTTATGATTAAGGGAGAGATTCGGATTTAACCATGTTTTCATCCATAACAGTAATGGTGCTAGTTTAATTATATCTGTTATGTATCCAATCCCAAGTTCCAAGTGGACTGAGTAGGAAGCGGTTGATTGTGGGAGGCCAAGAAGGGAGCGGAAAAATTTGTTTTCCTCCGTCTGGATCACATCATGTTTAATATAGCCCCAAATTGACGCCCCGTACCTAACAATAGAAATGGTTTTGGCTTTATAGATTGTTAATATTGCCTCGACCGGCTTTCCTCCCAGCCTTTTTGCAAAACCTAGTACTGCCGCAGAGGAGTTTCTCGCGGAATTTGCCTTTAATGAAAGCTGGGGGGACCAAGAACTTTTGTCATCGAAAACTACACCTAGGTAGGTAAAAACTCTCACTCGTGAGATTTCTTCTCCCCCGCAAAAGAAGGGCTTAACATTATTTTTTGCAGGGCCCAACGACATCACATGTGATTTACTGTTATTAACTACCAGGTCCAAGCTTTTCATGAAGTGTCCAAACGAGTCCAACAATTTTTGCAAGGCCAGGGGAGTCCTGGCCAGAAGAACGGCATCATCCGCGTATAGGAGGACTGGAATCGGGGTACCTCCCATACGCGGAATGTCCGGCGTTGCTGCCAACAGATTATGTTCCAGGGCATTAATATATAATGTAAACAGCATGGGAGCTAATATACATCCTTGTCGTACCCCTCTGCTGGACTTCAAACTGGACATACATTTCCCCTCGGTTGTCATCCTAATAGAGGCGTTCAGGTCTTTGTGGAGCTCAGCAAGGAAATACACAAGGGACCTATCAAGTCCCATTTCCAGGAGCATTGTCCACAATTTAGACCTGTTGACAAGGTCAAAAGCTGTGGACAAATCCATAAAACCCAAGTAAATGGAGCCCCTGGCCGCCTTGGTGTATTTGGCTGTTATTAAGAGAAGGTTTAAACATTGGTCCTCCGTACTCCGCCCAGCTCTAAAGCCATATTGGGCATCTGACAGAATGTTATTGTCAGAGGCCCACCCAGTTATCCTAGCTAGGATAACTTTCCCCAAGATTTTTATAAAGGAATCCAACAGGGATATGGGCCTATAACATCTGGGGTCTGCCCTTTGACCTTTCTTAAAGACCGGTATTATAACCGACCGGGACCACGATTTAGGGAATCCAACACAAGCCGAGTTATTAAATACATTTGTCAGTATGTTGGCCCAAAACAAAGGATTGGCCTTATACATATCGGTTGGGACTCCGTCTGGTCCAGGGGCCTTCTTTCCAGCAGAATCTTCAATCGCTTTGGTAACCTCTCCTAAATGGAACCTAACTGGCGTAGAGGTGGGTTCCAAGGCTTGTCCCACGAAGGTTTCTAATTCGAGGTGACTGCCATATATATTTTCAAAGTGGCTCAGCCAATCCTCCTCTGCGATATTAGTTTCCAGCACATTATTTTTAATATTAGTAAAAAGAGGAGTGTTAATAATTGACCAAAATTTTGTGCTGTCTTTTAAAGTGGCTTTGTCCATAAGTTCAACCCAAGCATTATATTTGATTTCTTTTTTCCTGTCCTCTAACGTTTTTTTATAATCTCTTCTAAGCTGAGACACCAGAATTTTATTCCTCGGGCGTGCTTGAAGAGCTTTTTTGAGGTAATTGTAAGATTTAGTACATTTATGGTCAAACCAGCCCATAACTAACCTATTAGTGGCAGGTCTAGTTTTACTGGTTAGCTCTTTTGCCACTTTGAGGCAGATAGCTTCATACGAGGATATTACATGCTTCCCCGTAGAATGATGATCTCCACATATTTCTAGATCCATAGCCGCCTCTTATGTAATGGTGTTAAAAAACTCCTCTGGAATTACCTTGCTCCAGTTTAGCCTCCTCCCCTGATCTTTTGTCTTCACTTCAGCAACCATCAAGGAGGGGGTAGATGTATTTAAAAAAGAGAAACCATCTAACAATTCAATTGCCACTGGATTATGGTCACTAAAAGTTGACTGTATAGCATTATAGGAAACTACATATTTTAAAAGGCCAGAAGAGAGAAATATGTAGTCAATTATTGTATCACTATCCCTACCTATAAAAGTGGGAACCCGAGTCCTTTGATCGAAGAAGCCTGGGTCATACAATTCATTTTCAGATAAGAGTTTCTCCAGTGCTTCCCCCTTTTTTGAGTGCTCAAAGTGTTGCGGGGATGTAAAATCTGGCCCATCAATGTCAATTAACAAACAGTTATGACTACATAAGTGCACATTAAAATCGCCTAACAAAATATAGTGGCAAAAAGTGGTTTGCTTTAAAGTGTAGGTATTTAAAAAGATCGACAGCCAAAGCAGGTGAACATTCGGTGAGTCCCCTTGCTGGGAATTATAGCAATTCACTAGTAATAATTTCGTGTTATTAGTGAGTTTAAATTCCAAGATGAGAAAATTATTGGATGAACAGGATATCCTGCTAACTGTCCCTCTTAGTTTCACCGATACCAGGACCAATAAACCCCCTATAGCCCTCCCAGACACTGGTTTTATTGCTGGGACAAAATAAGACGTAAAACCGTCCAACCAAAAATCACAATCGATTTCCCAAGTCTCTTGAAAAGCCATAATATCGTAGTCCCTCAAGAAACTTAACCAGGAGGTATTATCTCTCTTGGACCATAAACCCGCCACATTCCAAGTTACCATCTTGAAGTTTGCCCCCTTAAGATTACCATGGGTCATTTGACTACAATTAATATCAACGGGGTTCATAAGTGCTTGATCTTTTTCCTGAGGCACCAAACCGGGGCAAGACTCAACCCCTATACCCTCAGTGGCCTCTCGTCAATCACACATATCCAGGGAAGAAAATACCTCAAATCGATTGCGTGTAGGGATATTAGACCCATACTTAAAGTAATTTTCTCCTCCGGGACCCTGGTTGGAAAACGGCGTCAATGCTGTCCCTGGTATATGATTTCTCGATTTTATACTAAGTGGGAGGTCTCTGGGGGGGTAGTTATAAAAGAAACCAAGGGGACGCACCTGGATACTGTTTGTCTTGTACCAGAGAGGCAGCCCTCAATAAGACAGTAGCCACATCTTGTGGATGTCTAAAGTTAACTATTATGCATTCACCTACACAAGATTTTTTAGAAGGCCCAATCCAGTTCACTCGTCTAGTGCTTAAGATATCATTAGCAAAATTGAACGGGAATCCACACTTCCTGTGCAACCAGGAAACAGTTTTGTGTTTAAGAGAGTCATGTGATTCCTTATACGTTCGGTCTGAGTGACTATCCTGTGGCGGTACATTAGTTAAAATCACAACATAAGGGGAACATGCCGGGGGTAAGTTTATAGATCTACATTTCTTTTCCTCCTGGCTATTGAATGACGCAGCCAACCCCGTCGAAACTGGTATAGCAGTTCTTTGTGCGAGAGTGGGCTCAGGTAAAGTTGGTCTAACCGGGACTTTAGTATTTGGGGGCTGGAGTGTTTGCTGTTGGTTTACTACTCTGGCTACATTCTCTTGCCCAGCTACGCCCGTCACCTTATTGTTGCTATCTATCAATTTTAGATGTTTTGTTAGCAAGCCTCCTAGCCTCTTGACCTCATCGGCCACAGCGACTAGTTTCCGAACTAGGGGTTGCACAAACTGATCTAGTTTGGATTCGAATATAACCTCTAGGGAGCGCAATAATTGGGACAGTTGATCAGGGTCTATTAGGCTGTTTACGACATTACTATCTACTCGAGAGTTTGGGGGCTCGTCTAAATTAACCTGTGCTTGTTTAGTAATGTCAACCCTTTTTATAGACTTCTTCCCCCCCCCCTTTTACTATGCTGCTTCCTACAGTTCCTGACTGGTCTAGCAACAGAGGTGACCTTGTCGGTAATTTCACTCGATATATATGTTTCAGCAGCTGAAGAATCCATGTGAACCTGGGCTGTAACCTGGGCTGTAACCGTGGAAGCAGCTATAGAGGCCGGCTCGCAGATACCATGTTCCAGCGGCCTCTCCACAAAAGTCAGAGGAACTTGGGTACTTAATGGCGGACTATCCATTCCCAGAGAGGCCCTTCGGTCGTTGTTTATTTTGTTTACCTTTTTCACCAGGTAATTATCAAGAGGACCTAACACCGATGTAAGTGAGTCCTTTAGGCCTATAGGCATTGTGAGTGCTCACAAATTTATTAGTTATCAACAGCAATGGAGTGAATGGGATCTCACTAGCACCACAGGAACAATATAACAGGGTAACACTTTACCAGAGACGAAGTCCTCAGAGTCCTGGTACGCCAATACCAAACGCAAAAGGGAATGGCCCAGCCCAGACACGGCCAGTCCCGGACTGTCACAGACTGTCACAGACTGTCCCGGGCTTAGCCCGGCGCCGCCCGCGCGCGTCCCGCGACGCGGGAGAAGCGGTGGACTTTTTAAGCGCCTCCGGGCGCGTAGATGACGTCAGGGCCCAAAGGAGTCTGGGGGCTGTAGTCTCCCCCCGCTCCGAGCCGCGATATACAGTAGCGGTGGCGGCGGAGACACACAGCCGAGGAGACCCAAGAGGCAGCGACCACTGGACCGGGCAGCAATGCGACCAGCAACACCCCCTGCAGGTAAAAACAAATCCGAGGTTCGAGCTTCCCCTGAACCATGTTTCATTCAGCTCTCAGAATTACTCAATATTTAATTTCCTTATTCTAGAGTGGATTTTTTAAATGACTCTTGTGGATTGGTGCAATGTTTACCAAAGTGGAAAAAACGAAATTAAGGTTCAATTGTGTCTGCAAGCAAAGAAACAAGTGAAACAACCTTGTTCTTAATAATCCGAATAACAAACTGACCTTGTATCTCTGCGATCTTCATGGCATGAGATGAAATGCATGCACATTAGATGAAGTATGGTACCATGAATTGAAAGAGGTGATATGCGTGCCTTTCAGAGTAGTAGCACATTAGGTTGTTCTCCGATATATCGTGTTGGTGTAAAGTTTTATGCCACAATAATTATTAATACCAGGTAAAGGTTTATATGGTTTGATGCTTACCTTTGTCTGCTTCATGGGGTGGAGATGCCAAAATAGAGTAGTCCGGAAGAAACTTAGGAAGGGGAATATCAAGTAAATCTGTCAGGTTTTCAACCTTTACCTAGAAAGGAGATGATTACGTTATTAGTAAAAATACAATCTAGAAGTAAATAATGTATTTTTAATTTTATTTGACAAGCAGTCTAAGTCTATACCTCTAACTAGCCTATTTTTAAAATATCCAGTATCATATTGCTAACCTGAAATCATTTCTATCTCTTGCTTAGTTTGCGGGGATCCCCTTTGAAGATCAGCCTCTCTGCAAGAAGTCTCTCGGCTGTTTTCCTGAGTCTCTTAATAAAGCCTAAACTAACTGAACACGAGACTAATTCTTTTGGACAGTTCTGCAAGCCCCATGAGCAATCGGTTATACAGCTCCCCCCCTTCAACAGTCTCAAAACTACGAACTTAAGAGCAACTGCTTCATTACGAGTGTGAGAGAACAAGCCATGGCTAGATCACACCTAGAGATAGACTCGTCCCAGTATTTTTAATAAACGGTTGGCGAGTACTGAACTGTATAGAAAAATTAAAATGCATCAGTTTAATCATCACATGAACCAGTCATGCTCCATGGAGTAACAGGGCTCAATGACGACTAGCAACAACATTTCTGAATAGTATTCAGCATTCTGTAGAGCCTGCATGCCCTTCCATTACCTACATGGTTGCCCTGCAGGACATATTTTGAGACGCTGAACTAAAAGAGGAATACATAACTGTCACCGCCTTACTCCCCAACTACCTACTTTAGGCTTCCTAGGATGTTAAAGCCTCATGGTCTGAAAAATAGGAAACACCACAGAAATGTCACTATGTAACAAGGTTCCTTGCAAAATAGTAGCTCCATTGTATAGTCAAAATCTAGTAGACTGGCATGCAAATCTCCAGACCATTTATATATATACATATATACACACACATACATATACACACACATACATATACACATATATATATAAAAACAGGATCCCAACGAACGACCACGGTGGGCCAAACGAGGCACAGACTCCAGTTAAAGATGCAATAAAGAAGATTTATTGGCTTAGCACACATATATACATACATACACACACAACATGAGAAATATTTTTTAGAAGTATGTGTTCTCCTCCACCCCACTCCCCCCCCCCCCAAAATCAAGGTCGGGACAGTAAGCCCATCTTTCATTGCTCTGTGGTCTGTTTACATCGCAAATCCTGTAATAGAAGGCTGGGTAATTTGAGACTGGAAAATGACAGTGTCTGATCTAAGGAACCCAAGGTACAGGATTTCAATGGGGAAAGGGTGACACTTAATAGCACTGTGCTTTAACAGTACTGTTGCACTGATGGTGTTGGAACGAAATAGGCATATTCATGCTGGGTCTACTTAAGTCTGATGGGAACGAAGTCAGTAAATATATTTGTTAAAAAAATAAAAATCACAGACTCCTTCGGGAAAACACATTATTTCAGGGGTTGGAGTTTCGTGATCTTTACACACCGGGTCTTTTCCAATGAAGGTAAAAAAATGAGACGTAAGCTTATTCACAACTCCGTCCCAAAACCCTTGCGCAGGGTGCTGTGGCGCATATCTTACTTGGAGGCGTTCTTCTAGCTCACTGTGCTGGTGTCCAAACAAGTAAATAGAAACCCTTGGCGGTTAAACACAGAAACGCACTTGAAGTTCAGGCTGCAGAGTAAAACCTGGCGCTGGGACGAGGCATCCCCAGCAGGGTAGCCGAGGTCACAATGGGCCTGCTCACAATGCACAGCGATGAAGGAATGCCAGTGCGCATCATTCCTTAAAGAAACAGATATACAAGAGGCGGCAAGCAATCTATGCCGCGTCTGTGTTTTATAATATAATAACAGGGATAGCCCAAACACTAAAATATTAGGACGCTTTTTTACAGGGGCGTAGTTCGGGAAGTAAGACTGGTGGAGTGAGCTTCAGATTTTCCAACTATCGCACTGGCATAGGATATTAAATTATACTATATGACAAGCAGAGCAGAAGAAAGGGAGACCAATGCATATTGGTAAGGGTATTAAGTGAGAGAAAGCATAATCTTTTGTTAAATAACCAGAGTTTTAGAAGACTTTCAAAGCAGAGAGGGAGAGAGAGTATGTGTGTGCGTTTGTTTGTATTTATGATAAAATTCCTTCTGAATTCCGAGAGACACCTCACCGTACCGGTGGCACCCCTAACCAGCTGTGGACCAGAAATACATTAGAAGGGTGCAACACTCTGAAGCTACGCCCATGCGACATTTAATCAAAAAAGCGTTCGTTCTTCATGTAGTATTTGAACTTTGAAAAAATACTTTAAGAACCCTTTTTGAGCACAAGTATTTAGTAATGTATTCATTTGTTACAAATACAGAAGAAAACATATCTGAAAAGTTAATTATTGTTATGAGACCCTCCTATTCATGCTATGAGTGAAGATGTACACTGCATCCATGCAGCCTAGACCTCATGCAGTTACCTGCAGGCCCATTCCATTGCTGCCACCACAAGTGTACTCTGGTATGTTGCTGGTACACAGCACTGGATTCCACAGGAACGGCGAGGTTGCCAGTTATGTCTGGACGAGCAACAAAGTCTGCAGCGGTATAAATGGAAGAGTATCTGCAGGCAAGGTTCTGAAAGGCGGTCATAAGTGCTCTCTGGAAAGATTTATTTACTAACTGCATTTCAAGAGAGGGAGAGCCTGCAACTGAGCTGCCCACAGGGCAGCCCTGACTGGCTCCAACTCTGCAAAGCACCTACATGAGAGGCAAAGAAAAGGAAGATATTTAACATAGAGAGATCTCTCGGGGTTCCGTGGGACAGACAGACTAGCACAAGGCTGGTGATGGAGCAGGGTTTTGCAAAAATTAAACCTGCTTGAATACCCCCATAATATGTACTAACAATAAGTAGTTGTAGTAAAACTAACGTACACCCAACAAACACAAGGGAGCTGCTTTGCGCATGCCTCAACTAACATGTAAATAATTAATATTGGAATAACTTTTGTGCTTTAAAAGAAACTAAAAAGTTGCATGAATAGGCCGCATATGCATCAGTGTTTTAGCACTAAGCTTACGCTAGGTAACAATAATGAGGAATAGTGCAAGGTGGGTGGTGAACAGTGAAGGTTTCATCATCATATAATTAATAAATGTTTATTTTCATCTGCTTCAGTGTACTTGATGAAGCAGTCATTTTTATAAAATTTGCTAATGTGGGAGGGAAAGCTGCAAGGAGTGAGGCCTCTGTCATGAGGCAAGAAAAAACGAGCTGTGCATCACAGATGACCTGAAAAAGGGTGAAGGCCAGAGTGTCACATGACTGCCAAATGCTGTACCCAGGTGTGGGACCGGAGCTGCACCTTGCAGATTATGTTAATTTGTAAAAGAGAATTGATAAAATGTTGTATCTTATTTGGGGAGCATGAGAACGAACTAATACCCAAACTCTGGGAACCAATTTGAACAATGAATTAGTAGTTGAATGTAAGGTGAAGTTACCATGGTGTGACAACACCACCTCCAAAGCCCACCAATCCCTGTGCGAGTTCGATGATAGTTTGCAACAATTGTGGGATGGACATGTCAATTTTAGGGTATATTTGGGGTGCCTTTAGGGGTGTGGCGAAGAGTTTAGGCTGATAGGGGAGAAGAGGGGAGATGCATCGCTGTCCGTCGGTTTGCAGAAAGGCCTAGCAGTTCCTAACCTGTCCTCATAGCCTTTGTTCCCTGATTCTGTTTCGGGGAACCCCCACCATTTCCTAGGCAAAGGGGGTGGTTTTCCTACAAACCAATAGGTTTGTATTTAGCCTAAATTGTTCTCAGAATCTAAATATTAATGTATTTTGTCATGAAATTTTTGTCTCTCCACCTATCCACTCCGTCAATGATTTATTGCTATGTATTATTTAGATGAAACTATTGTCTATTCATCATACTCTCCGTTAGGTATATTATGTTTGGCATAAATATTTGCTGAAACATTTGTCTCTTACTCTATCCACTCCTTCACGGCATAAAGTCATTGTTTAATTTAGATGAGTTTATATTACATATATGATTTCTTCTTTCGTGAAATTCAGTGTTTGTAATCTGTGACCAAATGCAAATCAGCATTAACCCTTTTATAATGGAGATAAAAATTAATTATTAACTTTATCGAGAGTCTATGATAATTTTTTTGTCTAAATGTTTGGTAAGTTAGTAATTATCATTGCCATCAACTATTCAACTAATTGGTCCATCGACCAAATAGAGGGAAAGTTGATATTAAAGATTAGTTATTAAAAGATCTCATTTGAATCTATAAAAGGAAAGAATTGTTGGAAAATATAAATTGATCCCAGCGCATCAGGGATTCTGGGTGACGTGTATGGGCCATTGTGTTATGACGTTATTGATTATGATCCCTGATCAATATATGGTATCGGCGCTGGATCAGTTTCTTGGTAGCAGACAGTTTAATTATTGATTAGTTTGGTAATGATTATTGGCTATTGATTATATGTTCTTAACGCGAAAAGTTAGAGTCATGTTCTATGTTGTCTAGAAGTACAGATACGAAGATACCGGAGGAATCCCGGGAATGGAATCGAGCCTGAAGTAGGCAGAATAGTGTGGTAAAGAAATCACACTGCGTAAGTACTTTGCCTGTTGTAATAATATCTAAAAGCTATGGAGGGCTGTAGGTGTTACATTAGGGAATTTTCGTATGCAAGTAGAATGCCTGAATAGCGAATGCTCCACTCCCGAAACTCTAGTCTTATCCCCAGGAGAGTAGCAAGACTCCTTTTCACACCAAAAAGTCCTCTCGTGAAATTTTGGCCTTATCCCTAGAGGAGTAACAGGTCCTCCCCGAGCTTGTTAGAGAAGTGAGAACGCTGGTCATTATTATTACTTGCAGAGTAAGGAAATCTTCTTGAGAATGTGAAGACTATCTCTTTGTTTAGTGGAACAGACAAAGTAGCATTGTTTTATGTTATTACTAACTGAATTTTGATTTAAGAAGACTCAGAAAACCATTGCCATAACATTTTGTAAAGGGAGGGTCAGTAGAAGGAGTAATACTGATGTCAGAAAAGGCCGCGCTGACATTGGTCAGGCAGCAGGCGTCTGCTGGGTTGTGATTGGTTGGTGTGAGCCGCGCTAGCATTGGTTGAGACTTTGCTTATGTAGCTAGTATAGGATGAAAGTCAACAAACAGAATAAGTGGAATTACGGAAAGGTTTTTTTTTTTTTAAATTCATGATGAGACCCATTAGTGGAGGAAGCCAGAAAATGAAGTTGATGCAGAAAATAAAGACTTTCTTCAAAAAGGACAAAGCAATTGTGACTAGGGAGGAAATTCAGATTCCACCTCCAAAGATGCCTGCTTCTTTTATGATGTTGAAACGAGGATATCACACCTGTATGTGGTTAGAAAACTGGATAGAGTATACAAAGGGTGATGGTGTTTTAGTCTTTCTGCAACATGGTACATTTAATGTGAGGATATTGCAGAATTTGAGGAACCGATTGAATTAATTAGTCCCAAACCCTAGATTGACTCAGTGCGAAGCCTTGGAAGAATGGGAAGTAGAGGCATTTGAGAGAGAAAAATATAGAATTGGTAACCGAGGTTACAGGAGTATGATGTTCAGATATCCTTTTGAGAGCAGGGAAGAAAAGCTGAAAAGATGGAGGAGAATCATATAGAAACTCCGAGTGTAAGGGGTGATATGAATGATTATGATGACAATTAATTGATAGAGGCCATCATGAACAAAAGACCTCTGCCAAAAGAAGAGAATTTAGGGGTGGTGACTCCAAGTGCCCCTCAAATGGGAACCCCGTTGACTCCGCAAGTCTCAGATATAGTGAAAGTACTGAAAGAAAATTAAGTAAAATTATTGAATAAGGCCAGACTACAACAGGTCCAGAAATAGAATCAGTGGAGTTTAAATGCAGAAGCATTGATGGTACCGGTAACAATTGGTCCTGTAGTACCGTTGTATGGAGATAGACCGAATTTGTCTGAAGTGCATGCATTGGCTGTACCAGGAAGTAGCATCAAGAGTAGTACGAACGAGGATGAACAGGCAAAAGGGAATAATACATTGTTAGATCTTCCGGTTTGTGAGTTGATAACAGAGACCCCACAGAGAAGTTTACAATTAGACCCAAGAAGAATAGGGCCAAATGTCACTCCAATAGCAGGGAGTTCAGCAGGTCACTCACCAGAAGAATTACATAATTGGATAAAAGAAATGACAAAGCCGAAACCTCAACCTCAGAGTATAAATGTGAGTCAGTTGAAAGTTGATTTGGAAGAAATAATCATTGGTACAATAAGTCCAGCGAGATTAGGGACCTACCGTGATGAAGATTTGTTGTTTTTGTGTAAAAGTATTACCTGGAGGGCAAATAATTTACATGAGAAAATATCTGAAGCTGCTAGGGAGTATAGAGTAGACATAGAAAAGTCGAAGGCATTGCAGAAATCGTACAGGTTAGATTTCACTGAAAGGACTTCGAAAGTTTGAATGCATCTGGAAAAAGGCTGCAGATAAAGGAAACAATGAATATTTTGAAGAAATTGGGAAATGTCGAACGTTGGAAAAATAGGTGGACGAAAAAGAAGGAAGAAGCAGCTAGTAAAGGAGCATCTATGTTTCCCATGAAAGAAACAGAACAGGTTGAAAGGGCATGTCCGATGAAAGAAGTACCAGGTGGTGGATAGGTTCATGTTCCATGGTCAAGGAAGGATATATTATCTTTTACAAATGATTTTCCCAGACAGAGAGTAACCAGTTGAATGGTACAAGCAAGTAGAAAGGTTTGTGAAGGTCTCGAAGGTTCTGTTAAAAGATTTAGATGGATTGTTTGAGATTGTTGTTCCAGCTGAGTTATGGACAGAGTGTAAAATCACTGGTGATTGGCACAAGGATGAATATCGTAGAGATGCTAAAACAGGTGCTCCATCAGAAGAAGTAATGAAAAAGAACCATCAGGTAATTAAGTTCCTGAATGGAAAATGTCCCCAAAGGAAAAAGATTGGGTTAAAATTGACAGAACCACCCAGGAACCTAACTAGTCGGTACATGCCTACTATGAACGGTTGTTGCAGGTATTTAAACAGTATAGTGGATTTGAAAACATTGGAGATAAAGATATGGGACATTTCATGTATCGTTGTGTGTTTGGGTTAAACCAGAATTTAGTAATATGATTTATTAGCATTTGATTAAAAGTTAAAAGGAGAAAATGATGTGGGCACAGGTGAAAGTGGCAGAACAGGAAGAAGCTAATAACCCTCAAATAAATAATCAGGTCGGTCGTCGGAGTCAGATTGGACAGAATTACAGTGGAGGTAAAGGAAAGGGAAAGATGAGAAAAGAAGAAGCTATGAAGAAATTTCCTTGTCATGCGTTCGGAAAGCTTGGACATTGGAGGAATGAGTGTAGATCTAATAAAAAGAGGGGGAAATCATAATTTAATTCCACAGATGGAGAACGAGGTGGGTGCAGATCATCATCAGCAGATAGTTACTCAACAGTTACAGGTACCACAAGCTCCCATGCAAAATAATGTGAATGCTCAAGTGCAGAGGTACAGTGTGAACACTCGATATCGTGTGAACACTCGATATCTCCGAGGTGAAGAGCTGGGTAAGAATCAAGGTGTGATTCCGCAGTATTGGGTGCTATGCAATGGGAGTGATTCAGACTCATCTCAATGACTGCGCCTGCGGGGGGGAGGAAGAGTGCATACTTTGCACATCCTTGGCTGTAGATCAATCCGGTCCATTTGTTGACAGAAAGGTGGAAGGTAATGATATTACAATCTTAGTGGACACTGGTGCTACCCGTTCTACTGTGAGAGCAGCAGAAATTCCGAACCTTCCCCTATCGGGAGAAACTATCCAAGTTGTAGGAGTCTCGAATAAGCATATTAGAAAGCCAGTCACAACCCCAATAGAAGTTCATATTGGAAACTTCAAAGACATGCATCGATTCGTGGTGTGTGACTCGAGCCCAGTGAATCTCTTGGGAAGGGATTTGCTATGTAAGATGAACTGCATCATCTATTGTACACCAGATGGTATTGCATTTCAGACAGCAGATGAGGAGGTTGAATTCAAAATGATGCAAGCGAAGTGAGGGACAGAAGTGGAGAAGTTTTCACCTCTCACAGAAGAGAATCTGCCTGAAGAATTAAAAAGTGCAGTGAATCCAGATGTGTGGGATTTTACAGGGAAAGAAATTGACCTGATGACAAATGTAGATCCGATTCAGGTGATAGTGAAGGATGGTGTTGTATATCCGAACACACATCAATACAAAATGAGTCCAGAAGTGATTGCAGGAGTTGCTCCAGTAATGGACCAAATAATTGAACAAGGAATTCTAAAAGAAATAATGAGCAGTCCTTGTAATTCGCCTATCATATTTATTAAAAAGCCCAGTGGGAAGTACTGGATTTACGTAAAATCAATAAAATGGTAGTCCCATGTTGTCCGGTAGTACCAAATCCAGCTGTGATTATCAAATTCCATGTGATATTGAATGGTACATAGTGATTGATTTGTGCCAAGCATTCTTTTCGATTCCTTTGCATCCGGAAAGCCAATATTTATTTGCATTCCGTTTCGGAGACCGTGTCTTGGCATGGTGCTGAGTTCCTCAAGGGTACACAGAGAGCCCCTCAATCTTTAATCAGATCTTGAAAAAATTACGGGAGACCCTAGTTATGCCAAGTAATTCGGTTTTGGTTCAATATATTGATGACATACTAGTGGCATCAAAGACCCGAGAGGCATGTGCGACAGACACAGTTGCACTATTGAACCATTTGGCAAACGGAGGACACAAGGTGTACCCAGCAAAATTACAATTTTAAACAGGAAGTACAGTATCTTGGACACAAATTAGAAAAGGGAATCTGAAAAGTAACTCCTGAGAGAATCAGTGTGATCAAACAAATGAGTCCACTTAAAACTCAAAAGGAAGTACGAATGTTTTTTGGGAATGGTTGGATACTGTCGTCAGTGGATATGTGGTTTCCCACTGATTGCAAAACCTCTACAGAGGTTGACATGAAATGATATGAAAGATCCGATTGTTTTGGATGATGACGGTATGATGCTTTTATAAAATTGAGAAGCAGTCTCTGTTGAGCAACTGCATTAGTGATGTCTGATTATACAAAATAATTTGCGTTGTACTGTTGTGAGATATGGATTTGCACTTTCAGTCCTAACTCAGAAACATGGAATGGCACGGCGTCCTGTAGCATATGTTTCTGCTTCTCTGGATTCAGTGGCTGCAGCGTTACCAGGATACTTGAAAGCAGTAGCAGCTACATGCATGAGTCTATAACAGAGTGAACCGATTGGGATGGGTTACCCAGTCAAGGTGTATGTGCCACATTCTGTTGAGATTCTTTTGACTCGCACCAGGACCCAATACCTTACTTATAGTCGGCTGACTAAGTACGAAAGAGTGATTCTGGGTGCTGAAAATGTGACTGTGGTCAGGTGCACTAATGTGAATCTGGCAACTTTATTGCCCAATTCTGAGAGGAAGTGAGAGAGGAAGCGGATCATGATTGTCTGGATGTGACAGAATTATGCACCAAACCTAGTCCAGACATAGAAGATAGACCGTTGAAAGAATCAGATTGTGATGTTTGTTGATGGATCATGCTTGAGAAATTAAAGAGGTGAACTATGCACTGCCTATGCTGTTTGCACCATAGGAGGAGTTCTTGAGGCATCCTGTCTAAAAGGAGTAAACTCCGCCAAGATAGCTGAGCTGATCGCTTTAATTAAAGTATGAAAAATTGCCAAAAGCCTGAAAGTAACAATATTCACAGACAGCCAACACTGGTTTGGAATTGTACATGATTTCGGCCAGCTATGGATGCAAAGGGGATTTTTGAATGGTAAACTATTGGATGCTTTGCAATTACCCAAAAGAATTGCAGTAGTCAAATGTGCCGCACATAAATCAGGAGATTATGTGACGAGGGGCAAAAGCTATGCCGACCAAATTGCACGTTATTGTGCACGAAATACAATGGCTTTAAACAGATCAATTGAGAGGAAATACCGAATGCCATTTTATGTTCACAACTACATTTGAAATTTGGGATCGAATTAGGCAGGTGCAAGAAGAGGCAAGTGATGAGGAAAAAAATGTGGAACATTACAGGTTGCAGAAAGAGAACAGATGATGAATTATGGGCTTATCATGATGGACCAGTTTTACCAGACTCCACATGGCCAGGGTTTACCATGGAAATGCACATATTTGAAGAGATGAAATGATCAGACTCTTCAAGCAGACATGGTATAATCCGAAGTTCAGGGTCATTGCCGAGAGCCTTTGCCAGAGGTGCATTATATGTCAGCAGCAGAATCCAGGCAGAAAGACAGTTGTCAGGTGGGGACGAATTGGGAGAGCAGGAGGTCCATTTACCAGACTCCAGCTTGATTTTAGCGAGCTTCCCCCTTGCAACGGGCTCAAATATTACTAGTCATTGTTAGCCTGTTCTCTCGCTGGGTAGAAGCCTATCCCACAAGAAGAAATGATAGCCTTACAGTAGCTAAACTACTTCTGAGAGAACTGATCCCTAGATTTGGAATTCCAGTCAATTATGAGACAGATAGAAGAACACATTTTAATAATGAAATAATTTGGCTGATTTGTGCAGCATTTAAGACTGAACAAAAGCCGCATTGTGCCTATAGACCTAATCTGGAGTAGTTGAGCATATCAATGGCACTATAAAATCCAGGTTAGGGAAAGTGTGTGCATCCACCTCACTGAAATGGCCTGACGCTTTACCACTTGTGCCGAGGAGTTTGAGAAGCATTCCTGACAAACACTGGATTGAGTCCCCATGAAATGCTCATGGGAAGAGCAATGAGACAGGCATATATACCAGCGAACAAACTGAGGAGTATATCTGATGATCTGTTGCTTGACTATTGCAGAATATTGTTCGAACTGGTACGTTCTGTGTCTCACCAGGTTGGAGAAGATGCCACAACAATACATCAGAATCAAGCTCATGATCTGAGACCTGGTGAATGGGTTTACATAAAGATGCACGTAAGAAAATCGTGTTTAGAACCCAGGTGGCATGGTCCTTATCAAATCATACTGGTAACGACAACGGCTGTGAAGTGTGCTGGCTTGCCGAATTAGGTTCATGCAAGCCACACCAAACGAACCCTAGATCCACCCGAAAGACCGAAGGAGCCACAACTGGTGAATCAAAATCAAAGACCAGTGGCTGAAGTGTGTAAAGATGATGAAACAAGAGAGACAGATTTTGACGAACAAACAGATGGTGAACATCCAAGCACAAGTCGAGTGGGTGCAAGATTCTAGGATTCATGAGACTGCCGTTGAGCCAGAAAGTAGTGAGTTCACTGATGATCCAGAAGAAAGTGAACTTCCAGCAGAACCTGAAACAGGTGAAACTGTATTTGAACCAGAAGGGAATGAGTTCACAGTCAAAATAAGTTATTGTTGAAAGAGAAGAAACTGAAAATCAAGAAGAAAAACAGACAGAAGAAAGGGCAAACAAGAGAACATGTGAACCGGATGTAGAAGGTAAAAAAGTGGTCAAAGCTAAGAAACCAAGAACAGGTGATAATTGGCCAAGTGGAGTGAAGAAACTAAAGTACACACTTGTAAAGAGAAGTTTAAGGAAAAGACCAGAACAAAGTAAGGAGGTCTCAAGTCAAACTGATCAAGAAGAGGCAGGACAAGAATTAGTAGAAAAAACACGAAGAGTAAGAATTCCGAGTAGGAAATACAGAGCACCTGAATGGACTTAAATCATATTAGAAGAAATTAAAAGCTCAGATCCAAGTGAAGAAAAAGACAATTCTGACACTGAGCAAGTTGATGAAAGCAAACCAAGACATCCTTAAAAGAACTGTTGACAAAAATAAGGTGCAGCCTTGTTTATCACAAGAAACGAAATAAAGACTCAAAGCAGACTGAAGAAAAAGAATAAAAGAAAGGGGTAAAAGAAGAAAGCCTTGAAGTGTAGGATTACACTTCTAATTTTTAAGTTATTTTTTTATTATAAGTTAGAATTTAGAGGTATAGATAGATTTTTATTTTTGTATAGAAACAAAATGGCTGAAGCAGAAGTGACTGAACTTCCAAAACCTAGTCTAAAACGTAGGTGTATTAAATCTTGCTTGTGTAGTGTCTTCTTATTCATTATGTGGTTATTATTAACTGTCCCTGTACCTATTCCAATGATAACTGATAAATGAAACAACACTAATGACGTAATAAATGAAAGAATGCGTGATGTCACTAATGAAACCCCAAATACTAATGTAGTACCCTTTGATGGAAGCATTCTCCATTACGATAAATCATTTAATGATTTCTCGTTAAATGTCTTTACTAAATTACTCTATGAATACATAGAGGCCATGAATGTGAGGGATTGTTACGTGTGCATGCAATTACCCTCGTCCATCTCAGAAGGGGTGACCTATCACCACCTTCCTTTAACCTATGTTGTGTCTTGTAGCATACTTGCAAGTCTGTTTTATGTAACGGGGAAACTCGAATATCACTTCTCCAATATAGATTTAGTGTTTTCTGAAATTCCGGTTATTAAAGAATTAAACAAGGTGTTAAGTGGTAAGAATGCACAATACATGGGAGAATTTTTCCATATTACTAAAACTTTAGACATAGAGTACGCTTATAAGAATAATTTAACTTGTAGTTTGCGGGTTAAGAAGATGATTTTTATAGAAATGGTAGAAGATAGAAGGGAGCGTTTCCAAAAGAAAGCTGCTGAACAGAAGTCACGGATACCACCATGGGATTTTAGAGAAGGAAATGATGAAAAGGGCGATACATACGCTGTAATGTCCCTGGACTGGTCACAGAAGGGGAAAATAAGTTTGCTTGGAACGAAAAACTAACTATAATAATTATTTTATTGGTTCTAGTGAATGTGAGCATACCTTCCAAATTACTGGAGGTTGGGGATTGAAGGGTGGAATGGATCCCGTTTTTCCAGGAGTTTATTATGTGTGAGGTAAGAAAGCCTACTATAGGCTGCCTGCACATTGGTATGGAAGTTGTTATTTTGCTATTGTCTTTCCTAAGGTATATCATATGGACCGAAGCAGTCCTTAACTGAACAAAATAAAACGAGGACTAACACGTAACAAAAGAGCAAGTTTCTCAGAAATAGTAGGTGATATTTTTGGTGCACTGATACCCTCAGTTGGAGTCGTACTAAATTCACACAAAATTAGGAAATTATCCACAGTGGTTGATCATTTATCTACAGATACTGCTAGTGGGTTCTTGATGATTGACATGGAAATGGTTGCAATCAGATCAATGGTTTTGCAAAATCGACTTGCCCTCGATATTTTATTGGTAAAAGAGGGTGGAGTCTGTGGTATGTTGAAAGTTCAACATTGCTGCACATATATCCCTGATAAGAGTAAAGGAGATGAGGGATATATAAAGAATATTATGAAATTACATGAAGATTTGACACAACTGGAGGTTGACGGTGTTTGGGAGAGACTTGGTAAGAGTTTATCGTCTATAGGTAAATGGTTTTCTACCTTTGGAAGTCGTCTATTAGAAAAAATAATAATGGCCATTGTTTCAATAGCAACAATAGTTTTAGTAATAATAACAGTATATAAGTGTTGTAAGTATAAAAGTGGGTGGAAAGAAGTGACAGAAATAAAGAATAAACGAAGAGCAAGAAAGAGGAAAAGAGAATAGATAGAATTTGAGGAGATGAAAAGGACTATGACATGATGAAAGATTTAGATGAGGGTGCATAAAAAGAGAGAAGAATACAGAATTTTAAATTGAATAAAAATGTCACTTGGTATCGTAGGTATTTTATGATGGCTCCTAAAAGCCATCAAAGGGGGTGGGGGGGTGGGGGGGGAGGGGAATTGATGGAGCAGGGTTTCGCTAAAATGAAGCCTGCTCGAATAAATACCCCCATAATATGTACTAACAATAAGTAGATGTAGTAAAACTAATGTACGCCCAACATACACACAAGGGAGCTGCTTTGCGCATGCTTGACCTAACATGTAAATAATTAATATTATAATAACTTTTGTGCTTTAAAAGAAACAAAAAAGTTGCATGAATAGGCCACATATGCATCAGAGTTTTTGCATGTTGCATCCTGCTTTAAATTAATAATTGATGATGCTTTTGGACTAAGCTTATGCTAGGTAATATTAATGGGGATTAGTGCAAGGTGGGTGGTAAACAGTGAAGGTTTCATTATCATATAATTAATAAAATTAATAAATGTTTATTTTCATCTGCTTTAGTGTATTTTTTATAAAATTGGCTAATGTGGGAGGGAAAGCTGCAAGGCGTGAGGCCTCTGAAATGAGGCAAGAAAAAACACACACTGCATCACAGATGAAATGCAAAAGGGGTGAAGGCCAGAACGCCAGATGACTGCCAAATGCAGTACCCAGGCATGGGACCAGAGCAGCATACTGCAGATGATGTTAATTTGTAAAAGAGAATTGTAAAAATGTTGTATCTTATGTGGGGAGCATGAGAACGAACTAATACCCAAATTCTGGGAACAGATTTGAACAATGAATTAGTTGAATGTAAGATGAATTCACCGTGGTGTGACAACGCCACCTCCCAAGCCCACCAATCCCTGTGCGAGCTCGATGATAGTTTGCAACAATTGTGGGATGGACATGTCAATTTTAGGTTATAATTGGGGTGCCTGTAAGGGTGTGGCGAAGAGGTTAGGCTGGCAGGAGAGAAGAGGGGAGATGCGTCGCTGTCCGTCGGTTTGCAGATAGGCCTAGCTGTTCCAGACCTGTCCTGTTCCTGTCCTTATATCCTTTGTTCCCTGATTCTGTTTCGGGGAACCCCCACCATTTCCTAGGTCAAGGGGGTGGTTTTCCTACAGACCAATAGATTTGTATTTAGTCTAAATCGTTCTCAGAATCTAAATAATAATGCCTTTTGTCACTGAAACTATTGTCTCTTCATCTATCCCTCAGTTAGGTATATTATGTTTGGCATAAATACTTGCTGAAACATTGGTCTCTTACTCTATCCACTCTTTTACAGCATAAAGTCATTGTTTAATTTGGATGAGTTTATATTACATATATGATTTCTTCTTTCATGAAATTCAGTGTTTGTAATTTGTGACTGAGCATTAACCCTTATATACTTGAGATAAAAATTCATTATTAACTTTATCGAGTGTCTATGATAATTTTATTGAATAAATGGTTGGTAAATTAGTAATTATCATTGCCATCAACTATTCAACTAATTGGTCCATCAACCAAATGGAACGAAAGTTGATATTAAAGATTAGTTATTAAAAGAAGTCTCATTTGAATCTATAAAACTAACAAATTGTTGGAACGTATAAATTGACCCCAGCTCATTAGAGAACCTGGGTGAATGTGTATGGGCTATTATGTTAGGATGTTATTGATTATTGATCCCTGATCAATTTTTGGTATCGGCGCTGGATCACTGGTGTCCAGCCACCAAGGGTCAAAATCCCTGGGGTGGTCATGCATCATGGGCCCATTCTCAAGTGGCACAGAGGGATGGAGCTAATCCTTACCAGATCAATTATAATGGCAGGAGACCGGCAATGCTCTGTAGATCTTGAATTGATTATTGCCCACTCATTGGCACAGAGGGACGGACGGAATCCATTCCGGATGAATTCTAATGGCAGGACATAAGCAATGCTCTATAGATATTGAATTGTTACAACTACAGAACCATTGGCCAACCCACTGATAAGGACGACTGACATTGCCCATAGGTAAATCTTGTTCCACTCTTGGCCTTCAGCTATGTCAATCAAAAGAAATTTTTATTTAGACCCTCGGTCCTTAAACATAAAAAGCATTTCCGTATTTTTCATAATAAAATATCATTAATAATTTATACACAATAAAATGACAATCCCATAATAAATAGTTTTTTAATTTTTTTAATCTCATTCATATTCTAAAATGAAATTCATAAAATCCCAAATTTATAAACTCTTAAAAAATTTGACAAAGCATAAATCTCGCCAGTGCACATGCTATGTCCAAATAGATCATTTCCGTTAACAACTCTGCTGCCTGTGCACGGTTCTTAATACGTGTGAAATAACTTTATTCGATAAAAATTTTCATCATAAAAGTAAATAGCACTAAATCATGACATATAAAAATATCACAATACCAAGAAATGCAGATAAAACTCATCGGGCTTGATATACAATAAACATCATAAACTACACACTTCCCGATTTATCTATATACCTGTGGAAGCAAACCTAGCCCTAAGAACTACCTTATTAAGGGCCCTCTGACCTATGAGGTAAGTTGGAACTTAAGTCTCCTCATACGTATCATCCAAGCACGTCCAATGAATTTGGCTATGCCACAAACCATCAAGGAGGAAGACGTATCGGTACAAAGGACCCGCAGGGCCATTACATGGCATCTTAGGCCCAATTGCTTACATAGAGGTTTTAACCATATCCTCCTCGGCACCCTATAGGCTGGGCAGGCAAACATAAGGTGTGCCACAGATTCTAAAGGGGCTGCACAACACGGACAAGCCTTTGAAAAGCCACTTTGGTTATTCCACCCGGCAGTAAAAACATTTACTGGGAGAATCCCAAACCTAACTTTTAAGTACAGTGATCTGTCCAGGGGTTTCTCAATAAAATCAAGGAGTGGTTCAAATAACCTAGACCATTTAAACTCTAAGAATCGCTCGGTGAGAGAACCCCCTACACCTCTACTTAAGGCCTCCCTCTGTACCCAATCCCAATACAACTTCTTAATAACTAGCTTGGGTGGCGGGGTTTGACTCCTCCAGAGATCACTCAAGCCTATATGTCCGACCAGCTGCCTCAGATTACACAGCCACTTAATCCTATTACCTCTATCGAGCAAGATAAGTTCATCTAAGGCGGCTGCATAGTTTTTGAGCTCTTCAGTCCTTCTCAGTCGAACCCAGAAGAGTAGAGGGCGAAGGCGCACTATTTCTTTAAGAGGGCGCCTGCCCATATCCAAACGTAAAGGAATTAATGGGGTGGAAACTGGTAAGGCAACAAGATCCCTCAGGAACTTGTTTTCTGAAGTAATTATCTCCGGGATGTTCTCGAACCCCCAGAGTTCAGAACCATATAGGGCAGTTGGCAATACTTGTCCTTCATAGATTGCGAGAGTAGGTGCCACAGGTTTACTCGTAGACGCCCTGTGCTCTCGCAAAACCGCACCAGCAACTCTTTTGAAGTTTAATAGCATTTTAGCTAGATGGTCATTCCAGCTCATCCGACTGTTCACCCTAACACCCAGATAGTCAAATGAATCCACCGTCTCCAAAAACTCACCATTTAACATGAGATTGTTCTTAAATCTTTTGGATGGTGCAAGGGCCATAAGCTTAGTTTTGGAGGTGTTAATTGTGAGACCCCTCTCAATACAAAACTCACTAAAGCGGTGCAGAAGCTTTTGGAGGCCTGCTGGGGTTTTCTAGATCAGAATGGTATCGTCCGCGAAGAGTAGGGTTGGAGTTTTTTCCCATGCCAGGGATGGCGCATCCGCCGGTTCTTCCCTCAAATAATCCACCACACCATTCACAAATAGGGAGAATAGGGTCGGCGCCATAACACATCCCTGGCGGACTCCCCTCCTCACAGGAACCCTCTCAGTCAGTTGTCCCTGGGTGCCCCACCTGATCCTCGCATAATTCCCCTCGTGCAGTTTCACAATGAAATCCAACAGTGGACCCGGGAAACCCATCTTCTCCAGGATATCCCACAACCTTGCTCGAGGGACCAGGTCAAACGCCATCCTGAGATCTATGAAAGCCAGGTAAAGACTACCATGGTTAATTGTCACCGACTTCCAATAGATCGCAAAGAAGCGGAAGACCTGGTCCATCGTGCCCACTTTTTTCCGAAAGCCGGCCTGGAAATGGGAGAGGACCTGCTCCTCCTCCATCCATGCACCTACCCTCAAGATAATGACCCTGCCAACCACTTTCTGGATCACGTCAATCAGACTGATCGGTCTGTAGTTGGCAGGGTCGTCTCTATCACCCTTTTTATAAACTGTGATCACCTCAGCGCCCTTCCACGAGTCTGGGATGGGGTGACCCTTAGAAATTAGATTCATTATTAATGCAATGAGTGCAGCCCAGGCTGTGGGTTCTTCCAGGAGAAGATCCCCTGGAATACCATCTTGACTAGCAACCTTCCTCGGGGTCAGATGTCTTATAGCCAGTACTACTTCAGAAGTCAAAAATGGCTCCTCAAGCGTCAATAAAGGAGGGGCCCATCTGGCTGGATCAGAAGGGAAGGTTTTAATTGCATCCAATCCGCCATATATGTTTGAGAAATGGGAATACCATTGTTGGCTGGTAATATGATTCACTAATATAGGCCGGATACCCTGTCTGGCTTTATTAATTAATTCCCAAAACAATGAGGCGTTTTTCCTTTTGGAGGCACTTTTGAGATCCTGCCAATGTTGTTCCTCCCACTCTTTTTTTGCCCGCACTTGTTCTTTTGCATACTCCTTCCTAGCTACTCTGACTAAGGATTGGTCCTTTTTACGCAGGGCAACAGTTAATTCCAGTCTTTTAGCCCGGCACTTTGCAGAGTACCAGGGATTACTAGGTTTAGGGGGTTTTGTTTTAGAGCTCTGGATTAAAAAGTGATTACCAACTTCCTCTATGGCGTTTTTATAGATCTGAGGAAGAAGCGACTCTTGGGCATCCCCTATTCCTAGGGCTAATCCCGCCAACTCGCAAGTCAGATCTTCAATGTGAGCCCTGATCTTTGCCAATTTATCTGGGTGGGAGCTAATCTTATCCCATTTCAACCGTCGGTTGCCATTGTATGGGACCACCTCATTTGTTAGCCTCAATGGGGCTAGCTTAGGGCTTCTTTTTAAGTTACTCCACCCTAACTTCAGACTTGAAGGGTTATGATCACTGTCCTGCGAGAGAATCACCTCCATGTCTACTAGGTCACGCCACATAGTGACGTCCAGTAAGATATAGTCAATTCGGGACGGGCCACTGAGTCTGTTAAACGTCATGGTACCATCCCGATCAGAAGGTGATCTACCGTTCAATGCTCTTAGTTTAAAATCAACAGTAAGAGCGTTAATCTGCAGTGCCTTAGCTGTCCATTTTTTAATAGGAGGTAATGACAAAGCGGGAATAGACCAGCTAGCGTCCTCCTCCACTGTGCCCAGAAGATCATCCCTGCTTTGGGGTTCAAATGTGCAATTGAAATCCCCACCCACAAGGATTTTAGAAGTTGTGGGGCAATTACCTAATGCTTGCTCTAAGAGCATGAAAGTACATGACGTTATATCTCCCTGGGTCCCTCTATCGTAAATATTAAATAATTCCATCCCACTGTCCTTTGACTGGCCTGCAATTGATAGGTGTTGAATGTCCCTACTTCCCAGATCATGAGTTGAAACCTTCCAGTTTAATTCTATTTTTACCCATACATGTAAGCCCCCGGCTGGTCTGCCTTTACCACAGCTATAAGCGGGTAACCAAAAGGTTACATACCCGGATTTAAATACTGGGGATAGGCTCCAAGTTTCTTGGAACATACATACATCAAATTTTTCGATAAAGTTGTTCCATTCTGGGAGGGCCAACTTTTTCCTCAAACCAGCTATGTTCCAAGAAACCAAATGGATAACCTTTTTACCGCTAGAGGGCAGAGCAGAGGGGACTCCCTTATTACCACCCAATTCTCGTGGTTCAGGGTCGTTGGAAGTTTCGGGATAATCTGTATGATTTAGGGGATAACAACCATCGTCAATACAGACCGAAGGTGGACGGTGGGTAGTAGCCAGGGCCCTAGTGAGATCCAGACTTTTAGGATCCGAATGGGCCATGACCCTAGTGGGAAGTTCCCTGGCCTCACCGGAAACCTCCTTTCCGTTTCTCACTAGCCTAACTGCATTAGGACTGCCCCAGGGTCCCATCCCGGACTGTAAACTTCAATCACATTCATCCATGCCCGTGAACACATCGAACCTATTCGCTATCTCTAGGGGCGTAAAAGGCCTCAAATACTCCTTTCCCCAATTGTTATACCTAGTGGGTCTGGGGGGGGGATCACGTTCCAGCCTTGGGGGATCAGGTAGCATATTCCTGCCATATGGTACTGTGGGAATAGCTGGGTGAGCTCTCTCCTTATTCCCGGCATGAGTTGGATGAAAAACCAGGGATCTAGGATAAAAATAAGTCAAAGCTCGAGGGCTAATACAGCTAGTACCCTTTCCTGGGGGCCAATTCAATATATAATCAACCGCTCCTGGGTCTCTAAAATTAATCAGGACTATGTCTCCCTCGACATCTTTACATCTACCACCTAACCAGTGAAGGCGCCTGACATGTAATATCTCCCCATTGAGATTTTTGTTTATTGGTCTATGTATTCTTAGCCAATGTATAATTTTATTTTTCAGCTGAAAAAATCCTTCTCTTATTATCAGCTAGTGCGGGGACCCCCGCCAGGACCACCACCAAAGGTGCAGCTTCAGGGGGTAAGTCTACCTGTGGTTCATAATTCCCTGTGCCTCCATTACGACTAGAACTTACCCGCTCCTGTCGCATAGTCCCCTTTGCTACTGTAGCAATCCCTTCCAATGGATCAATAATAGGCTTACTAATTAGTTGTTTCCCTATCGTAAGGGGCCCTTGCCTATGATGGTCAGGCATCAACTGGTTAGAAGTCTGTGATGTATTTGTACTAACTTGGGGGGTTTCCTTGGAAGCATGAGTGGGAAGTAGCATGGCATGAGGGATAGTCATATGCGCTTGGACCTTATCCGGGCCGATCTTATTACTCAATGAGGATTCAATATCCGCCAACCTCTGCTCCATCCTCCTCAAACTATCAATAATAGGTAAAATGAGGGTACTAAACAGTTCTCCCAATTTGGTATGGAGCGCAGTAGAGAAAGCGGCCGTCTGCGAAGGAACCTCGGAGGTCAGGTGAGTCTCTGAATCATTCACAGCTGAATCAGAGCCTACAAGAGGAGAAGAGGGAGCCGGGAATAGCCTATTGTCTGGCCCAGCCGCCAACCCTGAAGCAACATCATTTGCGGCCTTAGTATGATGCCCAGAGTCATAATATTTGATCTTTGTTGTTTTAACCTGGCCCACCCTCTCCTTGCGTCTTATTTTCCTTGGGGGAGGGCCGTAAGTTTTACCCTTATCCAGTTTCTTGGGCTTTTTCCCTAATAATTTACCACGGTTAGGGAACTGGATTTTGGGGACCATAGAGCTATTTATACAATTAGGGGGGGCAGTGTCACTAATGTCAAACTATAGGGGCACAGTTTATGGAAGGACAGTCACGTAATAGCAAGGGAACACTATCCTGAGAAAAAGTAACATCGCTAGCATTACTATTACCACCAACACCCAGGGGGGCCTCAAAAATAAAGTCTTCTGGGGCCCTACGTTTCATATTTGATGGAGCGACGGCGCTCTGTCCTACGCTCATCCAAGGAAAGATCCCTCTTTTCCTCCATTACAACCTTCTTAAAGTACGTATCTAGAGGGCCATTTAACACTCCCCCGACTTTTCCCCACACACTTTTTCTGAAATCTGGGCCATGGCAACGATGTTATCCCTGGGTATGGGTGAAATCAGCGCGCTCACAGGACGTAAATAACCGAGCCCTGCCCGGCCTCAGTCGGTCTCGGAGGGCCTTAGAGGGCCCGCCCTTTGCCCGGGATTAGCCCCGGACTGCGCCCCGCACGCGTCCCGCTGACGCGAGAACAGGTGCGGGTTAAGAAGTCAGGGGGAGGGACGGGAAGAGGAACCAGGTGCAGGTGGTCACCAGTGAAGAGTGCACCCTGGTCCTCGCAGTCCCGTAAAATAGGAGGTAGAGATAATAGTTAAAATCCCCGGTGCTGTTTTAAAATAGCAGCGTGCTGTCCTCAGCGAAGTCCGTGATTAGCAGAGAGAGTCCATCCACTGTTAAACGGAGAATCCTAAGCCTGCGAGCGGCTCCCGCGAAGCGGGGGCCGCGAGGCTTAAAGTACTGGCCCAGGGAGGAGCGGGAAGAGGAACCAGGTGCAGGTGGTCACCAGTGAAGAGTGCACCCTGGTCCTCGCAGTCCCGTAAAATAGGAGGTAGAGATAATAGTTAAAATCCCCGGTGCTGTTTTAAAATAGCAGCGTGCTGTCCTCAGCGAAGTCCGTGATTAGCAGAGAAAGAGTCCATCCACTGTTAAACGGAGAATCCTAAGCCTGCGAGCGGCACCCATGGTTCTTAATACCATATTTTAAAAATATTGGTCGTAAACATGATTTCCGTGCATCAAGGACCTTGAGACAATCTAATAATATGTGCAAAGTATCGCATTTCGTGCCCAAGTTGCAGGTACATTTTACTTCGGAATCCATCATACCCCCTTTTATCCAGTTATTCATATAACAAGGATTGATTCCTATTCGTAAACCTTAATACTTCATTACTAAGTTAGCGATTGGGTAATACATCTATGTACGGGAACTGTTGATCAGATATCCATGATTTAATCATAAAACCCACAGATATTTTCCACTTCCAGGTACTTGCTGTCCTGATCGAGACGTTTCTTTCCCTAGTATCTTCAATTTTCTTCTCAAAACTTCAATTTGTAGATCCTGAGTTTCCATTTAACTCCCAGTTCCCTACATAGTGTATCTAGCATTTTCCTGACCCCGATGCCCATTTCAGATCACTCTGCAAAATTTCCCTTTTGCACCAATCATCTAGATTTTGCTTCTCCCCATTTCCTAGGTGTTGCCAAAATCTTAATGCCATACCCTCCCAAGATACCATGCCCGTTTCTATTCTTACCGCCTGAATCATAGATGACCTAGGTAGGGATAGTAGATTTTTTATACATTTTCCCTCTTCAATATTCCACCCTTTTTCCTACTTGTATACAATATTTCAGCTCCATATTGGAACTGAGACGGTATCATGGCCATATATGCTTTCAAGACAGGTCTATCTGACCTTACATAATTTCTTTTACATTTTACAGCCCGCTAACTGAGGTCAGCGCTCGTATTCTTAATGCACTCTGATGAGTTTCCCATTTTAGGGATCTTTCAAACCATATCCCTAAATATTTATACTCATTCACTATTTCCAGCTTTGTGGAGCCTAGAAACCAACTGAATTTCTTCCTTTCCTTGCCAAAGCTCAAGACCTTGGTTTTTTCCAAGTTGACAAGTTTTTTCTGACTACAATATTCATTGAACACATCCATCTTCCTCTGCAAACCTATCTCTGTTCAATCTAAAATTACCAGATCGTCTGCGTAGAGTAGGCAAGCAATGCATTTTCCATGTAATTTACGACTAGCACCCAGTGCCTTATTTAATATAACTGGTAAGTCGGCTGTGAACAAAGAGAATAGCAAGGGGGCCAAGACACCAACTTGTCTTAACCCATTTTCAATTGGTATCTTCTTTAACAATGTCCCATCTTTGTCCAGGATAACCTATGCCCAGTTGTTCCTGTGGCGCTCTTGTATCATAACCAGAAGGTCCTTAGGGATGTCAATGTTAATCAACATCTACCACAACCTGTTTCGGGCTACCAGATCAAATGCTGCCCGGAAATAGACAAAGCTGCTGAACAGAATACCCCCCTGCTCCACCGACTTCCGTGCGATGGACCAAAGGGAGAATCAGTGGTATATTGTAGAATGCCCAGTCTTGAAACCCCCCTGTTCGGGGGGTATTTTTTGGTTAACCTCTACCCATTCTTTAAGTTTTCCTAAGATAACTTTAGAAAATACCTTCTCTCCCACATCCAAAAGGTTAATTAACCTATAGATTTTGGGAAACTTTACATCTCCTTGTTTATGGATAAGTCTAATGATTGCTCCTTTCCAAGTTTGGGGCATCTGCACTGTCTCCAGAATGCCGGAAAACATTTTTGTAAAAACTTTTGGCCACCAGTCTGATTGGGTCTTTAAAATTACTGCCGGGAGATTATCAGGGCCAGCTGCTCTAGTCAACATTAAAATTGATACGATGTGTTTAACGTTACTTTCTGAAAATGACAACCTAGTATCCTTCCCCATCTCTGGCCATAATGCGGGTTCTGTAGTTACTTGCAGTTCTCCTTTACTATACATTTCACCCAAATATCCTTTCTAATCCTCTTCTGTCACTACGCAAAATCATAGTTGCCTGTGTCTTCCCTGAGCACTCTTGGAACAATTTCCATAACTTTTTTCCATCCTTAGTTTCTATTGCCTCTAGTAGATTCCCCAGCATTTCTCTTTATATGTTCTTTTATATTCTCTTATGACCATTTTATAAATTCTCTTTAATTTCTGAAGGCTAATCATCATCTCTATATCATCCTTCAATTTCAATCTTCTTTCCCCTTTTCGTACATTTGATTTTAATTTCCTACATTCCTCACTAAACAAATTTTCTCTTTGTGTCTTTTCTTATTCCAATCTCCCCTACAGCTTTTCCCTTTTAACTGAACTCTTAGACATTGAGCCATTTGGGTTGTCACATTTTTAAACCAACCTATGGTGCTAATCCTTGGACTGTCATCTAATATTTGACACTTCTGAAATGACATCAATTTCCCCAAGCACTCCTCCGTCATAGAAGTAGTCAGCCGTTTAGGGCACTCCATTTGTATCGGGATAATTGTATCTCTTGATTTATTTCTCCAACCATCTTAGCACTAAGTGGAAAGTGATCACTTCCCTGAACCCTCATCACCTCAAAATCTCTTATCAGTTCAAAATTCCATGCATGGATAAAGATGTAGTCTATTGGGCATGGTTGGTTTCCCATCTTAAATGTACAGCTTGCTGGCCGATCTGACTCCATCCTTCCGTTAGCACAGACTAGGCACATTGAGCCCATTGAGGAAATATGAATTTTATGATCAGATTATGTCCCCTATCTTAGACCCCAACGGCTCCATGTACATGCTACAAGTACATGTATGTTCCCTCCAGTTCCAGTTATGAAGACGCAAATACATGTGCGTCCACCGTCAACATGTCCTCTTTCAGATCCGCCATGAATGAGTCGGATATTCCGTTCCTAAGTATGAAAGGCCACCGACTTTATGTGGTTCACTTTCCACATTTTACAGTTCAGGCGAGTAGGCCCTGAATTCTGCCATCAAGCCTTTTCCTGCCTTCTGCCTCTGAAAGCTCCAGTCCGAGCCCGCATCTGTATCCATGAACTTTGTCCTACTCCCTGCGCGGCTAACGGTGCCTGATCCGGCTTGTTGCCTGCCAAAAACTGTATTTCACCTTCAAGATTATCTGCTCCGCTCCTCATCCGATGCATTCCTGTCTAGTAGTTTAGGTAAACATTCTTCCAGCTACCGAGCAAAGGGCCAGGCCTCACTGTCCTCATGCAAGTAATTCCTAGCCCCGGTTACTATGGAGGATTCCTGCCCCCTCGCATCTCATGTAGACGCTTAGACGCTTGTACACGCACTAACAGTCAGTATAGAATAGATTCCGTCCGAGAGACCTTTCCTTTTGGATAATACAGTTCTTTAAACATAAGATATTAGATATGATTTGGGATTAGGTTGACATGACCCCCCAGACTTCTGTCTCCACATGTAGAGCTAAATGTCAAGTCCCTTTCACCCTCTAGTTGCACGTCAATCACACGTCATGCGGCTGCGCACGCATCTCTGCCAAGTATTTCTGCTGACATTGCAGGATTCTTTTATGGATCCACCCACCTGTGACATCATGTTTAATGACGTTTCTAGTTTACGCCTATGTTTACGCCTTTTTTCATTACATATGTGTATTATTATCTATATTATCAGCTGTTACGCCTCCTGCATCTGTCTTAATGTAATGCTTTTCATATAAATATCTTTACCTGTCAATAATGTATTGCCTTCCCTTCCTGAACCCTCGTGGTGATGGAATTTGATGCCTATGGTTCGAACCATAATTCCTTGTAAGGAATAAAGCCTTTCAGAACCTCTAATACCACGGATTCTGCCTCTTATTTTTACTGAGTTATTCTTACTAGACTTTACTGCATGAAAAATAGTACAGGTAATTAAATATTTACCACACCATATAACTACAAAAAGCCGTATCTCGCACAGCAACTCCCCCCACCCCTCCCCCCAGAAAGCTGGTGACATTTATATTGTAGGCCACAGTATCTCTTTACATCCTAGATCAACTCTACAGGGGTCTAGTTTATGATTAAAGTCACCTAGCACTAAAACCAGGTCTCTCCGATGAGTATCTGTTGTCACCTGAATATCCCCTTTAAACTTTCCCTGGTCTGCTTTATATTCCTTATATCCACCTCCCTGCATATAGAAGTTTACGATGATTATACCATCATAATCGGGGTTAGGATCAAAAGGTGCACTCTGCCGGCCACCTTCCATTTGCCTTTAACTTTCAGAAGGACCACTTTCTTGGCTATTTTAGTAGACATTACTGTTATTTGTCCGCCAGCCAGGAGGCCAAATTAGGCTCCTCCTAGCTGGTGTATTTAATTGTACGTACCCTTTCTGCAAAGGGGTTTTCGTCGCACAGTCAAGTTTCTTGTAGGCACCCAATTTCAAAGCGATTGATAACTTTACATTTTTTTTATCTATTTTAGATATTCTATTGTAACCATTAATATTCCAAGTGAGCATGCCCAGGCTGTGCGATGACCCTTCCTCCCAGTCAATTTCACCTAGACAGCTTTTTCGTCATTCTCCACTGATGCTAAAGGCCTATATCTATTTACACATTTTAATCCTTCTCTGTGCTCATCCATTTTGTAAGTTCACAACATAATTTTTAGATCTTCCTTATTTTCATATACCTGCTCAATCAATCGAATCTGCCTCATTACCATTCCCGCGTGTATTTTTTAGGAAAGGTCTGCGTTCATTAATGCTACCTTCCCCAATCGGGAGTATAACAAGACCTTTGTTACTTCTTGTCCCTTTCTATTTTCTGTAAATTCTACTTGTCTGAGGTCTTCTGTCCCTAAGTCTCTCAGACCTCCACATTTAGAGAAGGAGAGAAGCAATTGACTTTGATTTAATGGAATTCATTTCTTTCCTCCCTTTCCACCATTTCTACGGTTTAATGATTCAAGGTATAACAATAGATAATTCTCCATTTCTATTCTATTTCAGGAGATCTACTCCTACCCTCACCCCTCCATTTCCCCTCTGGTACTTCCAAACCCTTTGCTTTCCCGTTCCCCTTCTGCCCATCAGAGTCTTTTTCCCCATACCTTCCCACTCTCTTGTTCCTATTTATGGGTTGTATTTTGGGGTTCAATTTCATTCTCTGATTTTTTTATCTTGCACTCTTCTCTTATTTTCCATATGTTTTACATCTTTATGCACTAATTTCTGTTCCTGATATTTATTTTGGTCTTTCACTGGACCTTTATATCCTTCCTCTATAGTCGCATCCTCCTTTTCCTTCTGTTTTATGGTCGGCCCCTTCTTACCCCTTCTCATTTGTCCACTTGTTCTAGGTATATATTGTTTACATCTTTGTTTCTCCCCTTTCTTTTTTAATAAGCATTGGGTATCGTAATGTATATTCCCTCTGTTTTCCCTTATATGGCTGATCTTCCTCCTCCTCCCCCTGTAACAATATTTATTCTCCTGTAACCAGTCTCAATATGGAGGGCATATGGTACTGTATTTTTGTTTTAACTCCCCCACAATTATTTGTAATTGTTCTTTTTGATCTTTTAGAATATCGTTGTTCATTACAGAGACTTTCAACAGGCCTTTCAATGTCTTCTGTAGGATCAACATTACTTCTATCATTGATGCGCTTGTTGACCCTGTAATTTCGAGGTTAGATATGGACCCTTCTACAGGGTCATTCATCATTGCTGGGGGTGGTTTCATTCTCTGCTGCTCCCCTTCCGGGTCTTTGACTCCTGTATTGTCATGTTTCCTATCTGTACTCCTCTCCACCTCCCCTTCCTCTGCGTTTTGCATCTCGAAGGCGGAGAAAGCAGAGGAGATGAGGATAGTCTTCGTTCAAGTATCAGATCACTTATATTTGAGATGTCATGATGTCTTAAGTATGGCATTTCCAGATCCTGTGAAGCCGGACTATTAGACAGTGATTGCTTTCCCTCACATGGCTTAATCTCCAATAGTTGGTTCTTTTTAAAGTGTTTATCCACAAAGTCTTTTATGGATTTGGTAACTGATGTTCCGCTTCCATGTCCACCTCTTTGGTCCCCTACTTCAATGCACTGTGGGGTTTTAATCTGGGACAGTTTTTATGGATTTCTGTAACTAGGGCCTGGGGTCGTTTCTTCCGTACAGCTTTTATTTCCCTAATTCTTGTTGTTCAAATTCTTTTCCATCTTCTCCCTTCTCTATGGGACTGTTTGCCTTCCCATGACTATTCTGTCCCTTGCGTACTTTGGTTCTCCCGGGTGCCATGTTTTCCTTTTGCTCGTCAGTCCCTCTGTTAGACTAAAGAATATCAATTTATAAAGTCCCTTGTTCTTACTACAACGCTCCTTTTTAAAGCCGTTCTGCTCTCACTCTGGTGCTAGTCCTTTCTCTTCCGCACATGTTTATATTCAAACTAAGTACTTACCTCTGCTCGCCCACTGTTCTCTCTACCCTGCTTCTTCTCTTAGCCTCTGACTTCACCGCTTAATTATTCCCTATTTTTCCATCTTCCGATTTCCGACCGGTTTCCAAACCTTCTTGCTGTGGCTCTGTGCCTATTACCGCATACTACCACACAGAATCCCAATCAATTTAAGCAATTTTGGCTTTGTAAAAGTCTATGCAGAATAGATAATTTATAGAGTAGGTTACCTTCACTACGTCTTCTCCATGCCAAGGTTCCACTTATCCTCCAGCAGTTCACTAGGGTGGATACGCCAGCAGTTTGCTGGGCTGGGCACTCCCCAACACCAGTCTTATCACGTGTTTGTGGGCCTCGAAGCTTCCACGATCCCCTAAACTAGGTCAGGCCAGAACCCCGCACAGTGCTACTTGCATGACCACCCAATCTCCCCAATCCTGTCCTGCCCATAGCGGGGGCAACGAGGGTAACGAGGGCACTCAGGCTGCCTCACAAGCCTCCCGCAACCTCCCACTCCTCTTCAGGAGCTTCGCATTAGGGAGAGCGTCTGACTCGGCGTCAGGCACAGTTTGCTTCCGGGTCACGCTCCAACTTCCGACTTCCTGTCTGACTGATTCCAGCAGCGTTTGAGGGAGCAGAGTACGCAGAGCATCGTACGTGTGAACAGAGCCTAGTGTAGACATGCTATGCGAAAAATGCACATGAAATGCACAATCAAGAGTGCAAACTTAACTAATGCACAAGGAAACAAATCCCACTTATTACTAATCTAGTAACTATTAAAATGTAATCTTGGGCTCCAAAGTAGCGTGCTACTTGCGGTAAAGTTTTTCAACATCTCGTCAGGGGTAGAAAGAAATATATGAATACAATTTAGAATGACATGTTTACCATCCGCAGACTCTTGGAACACCTAACTTATGGGTAATTCTTTGGCGGTGTACTAGTAAAATATAAGATTAGAAAATAATGCCTAATGTAGGTTTGGTTTAATTAGCATAACTAGGCCGCATTAACAAGAATACTTGTCATATTGCAAAGTGCATGATTATTTGTTGTGCACGAGTTAAACTAGTTCCGGTGATTGTTTTTAAAAAAATTATAAAAATGAATCTGAAAACCATGGTCTCTGTTCTTGTTTACATGTGTAACTAATCTCTAGCTTTCTCAAGAAGAAATATACTAATGTTGCCACATTGCAAGGCTATGAGCTCCGACCTTCTGAATGTGCATTAGTAGTTATTTGTTTTTGCATTAACATGTATGATTTCTTCTGTGTAAATTATGTGTTTGTCGACGCTCCACCACTTAATAAATAAGGAGGATCAATAGGCAGAAAAAGGAGACTCCAGAGCCTTAAATGTGTAAATGTAAATGTAGTTGAGCTTATATAGCGCACAGCTACCCGCAGTGGGTTTCCCAGCGCTTGCTTAGGGAACCCGTCCTGGTATTCCCCTGTGAGATAGCAGGGTATCCACAAGGTGAAAGTCAGGCATCCCGCCGCGAGGGGCCGTTGTGGAGATTAAGCAAGCTATTGCCCAGAGTCTCAGAGTGTGAACCCGTGAGTCGAGGAGGCACCGGGGCGAGAATTATCGAGTCCGTGGAATTTTTAGCCCAAGACCCGCCGAGGCGGGGAATTGAACCCTGGTCCAGGACAGATCTCAGCTTCTGGGTCTGCCGCCTCTATCCCCTGAGCCACACTTCTCCACACTTCTAACACACAGTTAAGACCATTAAGATAACCTGCACAACAAAGCTTTTCTAGTTTCTCAGTATTTGTACATCTATACAATGCAATAGAAATTATAAAGTGCGTGGCTGCCTCCAAAGAGCTGTCCTGGCGCTAGCGGTTCTATGGTGCACTAAAGAATTGAACCACAACTGATGCAGCGTGCCTACTTAGGTATGTTTTCAAGAGTTTACGGAAAACTGATTCAGAGGGCGCAGAGGGTAGAAAGCAAAGAGTTCCAAAGTTTGGTGGTTAAGTAGGTAAAGGAGCAACCACCTATTCTTGCATTACTGACCCGAGATATATAGACGTTTTGCCCATTGGAGCAAAGTGCTCACTCCGGATGGTAGGGAAGCAATCTTTTCCTCAGATAGCCAGGGCCTTTATGCTCACGTGCTCTGTAGGCGAGTGTTAGGACCTTAAATTGGATGCCACTAATAATGAGCAGCCAATGAAGACTTCAAAATAGAGCCGTGACAGAGGTGAGAGCAGGTAACTTCAAAATTAGCCGGGCTGCCGCATTCTGAATGATCTGCAGGCGGTGGAGCAGATAGGATAGTAAACCGAAGTACAGGCTATTCGGATAGTCTAGTTTTGATGGAACCAGAGCATGAATTAGAAAAAGTTGATTTGCAGGTTTGGAATGCCAACCTTGACTGAGACAGATAAGGGAACCCATTTTAAGAATGACATCATGAAGATTTTGTGTGCTGCATTTAACATCAATGAGAAGTTCTATCTAGATCTCCAGATCTGAAGCACCTACCTGATACAGTACGCGCTCTCTCTCTCTCACCAGCTGCAACCTGCTACAAATTCTGCAGGTACAGAATTGAGTCAGGATCTGCTGCCAGGGTACTAGTACATCAAAAAGCATGTGGGGAAAATGCTGCCTCGAGTTATTGTGGAACAGCCTTCATTCAAGAGAGTCTTGTGGCCAATACAGCTGTGAAGTGTGGAGGTTTTCTGTATTGGATGCACACATCTCACTCCAGGAAAGTGTGTGCTGCTGATGAAAAAAACTGAGAAAGTGTTGACTCAAGTCAAAATCAAGTTCGATAAATGGATCCAGAGGGTGAAAAAAACCTTAGTCCAGCCCGAGCAAATCAAAATCGAACAGACCAAGCAACTGAAACTCATGAAACTCAAGCAGATCAAGGAAATGAAGATAGAAGCTGGAGTCAAGTTGCTCTGCCTGGAAATTTAAGAGAGAAGCAGAGTGGTGCAAAACAGATCCGAGTAACCTGGCGTAAAATCAGCTAAATCATTACAAGTGATGATAAAGAATCTGAGCTGAACACCATCTGAGAAGTTAGGTAGTGCAACAAGAACAAGAGAGAGTGTGGCAAACATGAAGTACAAAGCTCCTGAATGGGTAATCCTGACTAAGATCTAATTGGATGAAAGGGGCAATAATCTGAAAGGTCTTCAATTTTTTGTTTGAAGATAGCCAAGAGCCACTGGGGAGTGAAATGGCAATGAACTATAAAATGATCAATACAAAATAAGTTTCCTGATGGAGGATTAATCCGCGGCTCTGAATTTTTTTAAAGCTGAATTTCTACTCTTTAGAATTTTTGCTTTAATAGGTTTGAGAAATGATTTTTGAATGTTTGCAATTTTGTTTTGAGGATCAAATTAATTTCTTTAAAAAAGGGCTTGAGAAAAGGTCTTCGAGAAAGGAGACTATTTTCACAGCGTTCTAAATAATATTAAGAATTCTGATCTCTGCTATACTTGTTGGTATGTTAGCTTATGCATATCCTCTTAGTGGGCATTCCCAAAACTATACTGATAGCCCATTGCTTCTATTACTAAACATTATAAGGTAGTATGTAGAAACAGTGATCATGAAGAATTTGAAATAAACTCTTGCATAGTTTTGTTAAGGAATTATAGCATTATAATGAATTTGCCAGATTGTTAAATTACACACACTTAATTAATTCTGGTTCTGAAGGTGTTACTTATATACAATAACCTTGAAGCTACAGTCTGTCCTGTCACATATATTATTCACTAGAGTCTTAACGCACCAGAATTATTTTGAAGTTAACATAGATTATGATGTTCCAGTACAGCATTTAACTAATATTAGAAGACTTGAATCGTGAACTTTTTAGCTGGCCTTTAAAGTTTGATAATACTAACACGGAGTATTAATATATGGAATGTGGGCAGAGCGACTGATGTAGACCATCAATTTATTAGAGATTATAACAGGTAAAGATCAGAAGATAAATTGAGAAGAAATTAGATTTGATTTGAGGCAACAGACTGATTAAAAGTCACAAACATGTGCTAGTCTATAATTTAGAAAGGGAAGGAAGGAGCAGAGTGTAAGAAGGGCCATTTGTTGAGTGCACAGCTGTTTAAAGGGGCGCTGACCTAACCAGACAGACTATTTTGACTTGAAATTAGATTTCCCTGAAAAGGAATGTTTTAAGATTGGCCTTAAACGCAGCTTTGGAATTGGTCCCTCAGACTTCCTAGTAAGGCATTCAATAACTTTGCTACCCTTACAGAAAACATCCCTCCTTCAACTCCAGCTTTCCGAATCAGAGGAGCCTATACCATTCTTTTGCTGGCCGAGCAGAGGCCCCTGGGTTTCATATGCTCTCAATTGTTCCTGTAGATACACAGGGCCATTTCCATGTAAGGCTCTATGAGTTTATCTTAATGCTTTAAATTTGATTCTTTGTTGAATCGGAAGGGAGTGCAATTTTTTCAGCCCTTCCTGACAGATTATCTTGTAAAAATGTTCAGAAGGAGATGGGCTGCTGCATTCTGAACTAGTTGCAACGTATTTAACAGACTCTGTTGCTCCAAGATACAAGAAACTGTCATAGTGGAGCTCGACTATAATCAGTGCATGAACAATAGCCTTGTGTGTGTAAACTGGGAGAAATTTAAAGAGGTTTGATCTGTATAATACAAACAAAAATGAATAATAGGCATAAGCCAGTTATGATACAGAAGAGTGTCTGTGCTTTTAATTATATAAGCAGGTTTGTGTTATTTAGCTTCAGTTTTTCAACATTCTATTATATGAATAGTTTCAGTGATGTGCATCATGGGAGATAAAAGACAAACTGTAGGTCAATAAGTATTTGATATTTTGGATGTTTTTATTCCTCCTATAGGATTGCTTGATTGATGTGAATATTAGAGAACTGTCACCCTTAGTAGAGCATTTAGTAGATAACACACCAAGAGCTTTAGCGAAGATGAATGAAGGAATGCTTGGCCTTAGGAATGCTGCTGGCTAAAGAGGAAAGGGTCTGTTATGTTGTGAAAACTCAGTGCTGCATGTATATGACAGATAATAGCAGGAATGTCAACTGTGTGACTAAGAGTCATCCATTAGGAGAACCTAGAATCTGGGCAAAGATAGGTTCATAGGTTATAGTAATAAAAATAGTTTCAATAGTAATAATAGAGTGATAAGTGTTGTTCTAATGTTTACGTTTTGTGAATTAGTGATTGCTAGAGATTTTAGACGTAATTGGAGGAACAAGAAGTCGCATTTGAGAGGATTGACTAAGGAAGAGATTGCCAGCTACAAAAAGCTGAACAAACAAACAAAAAAAAAAAAATCAACAATTAAGAGAACAGTGCAAGGCAGCAGTTTCCAATCTGGGCACCGCCATATTTAGCCAGGAGTGCCGCAAACAGATTGGGAACCACTGGAAGAAACTGCTGCATACCACGAGCATAAATCACAGGCCCGCATTCTCCAGCAAGGACTCTTAGACGCCGGCTGCCTGACTGAACTGTTTTGTAAACTCAATGCTCAGAGTAACTCACTAAAAAATGCAGCAAACGCAACAAGATGATGGACATAGTTCAGAAACTTTTCTACCACTTTAATCCATCATTATTTTGCTCACTATGCCTGTTTGGACCCAGCCATATTCAAATCCAGTGGCGGCTGGTGACGAGCCTAAATGACTTAAGGAGGGTTCGGGGGAGGGGGGGGGGGAGGGTTCTCCCCCCAAGCAAATTTTGTAAAATGAGTGGGCAAATGGTGCATTTCCAAGCAAATTTGAGAACACATGCACTTTACTCTATACAGTCAAAAACAAAGTGAGGGTTGGTCTAAACAAATTAACAATTAGTCTAGAACAACGCTCACCTCCTTTTTAACTGTGAAGAGTAAAGTGCATGTGGGTATGTAGATGCTGAAAAACATACATCCAGTTAGTATAGTGAAATATGAAAGTAATTTGAGTGGTGGATATTAATCAGTTATTCAGTTATTTGAATTGAGAAGGATAGCAGAGGGACAAAGATATATATATATATATATATATATATATATATATATATATATATATATATATATATATATATTCACTTAAAAAACCATAGTTGTCACACATGTTCTAGTTAGGTGGACATTTCACTCGTAAAAAACCAATGAAATTCCCCCGTTATAGTTAGTTCAGATAACTATAACTCGCGCGCCCGCAATCCACTGCTCATGACGTCACATATTACATCACTCATGACTTGGTCAGTGGCATCACTCATGACATTACTGATGACATCATCCTTGTTATAGAGTGGCGGTCGCGCGAGTTATTGTTATCTGAACTAACTATAACGGGGGAATTTCATTGTTTTTTACGAGTGAAATGTCCACCTAACTACAACGTGTGAAACCTATGGTTTTTTTAAGTGAATTTGCAAGGTTTTTTTAAATGCTAATTCCTAACTATAACGTGTGTGAAACCTATGGTTTTTTTAAGTGAATTTGTAAGGTTTTTTAAATGCTACGTGTTTTTTTTTTTAACTTATTTTTATTGCCATTTTTACATTTGACACATTGTACATCATACAGATCTTTCAAATAGTTATGTCAGATTGTACATCCAATAGTGGTACACATCAACCGTATATCTCGGTGACTCGTCACCGGGGAATGTAAACAACGTACAGATGTATTGTGAGGTGTATACCCCGTTGTCTCAGGGTCCAGATATGGCACAGAAACTGGGGTATAACGCAGGCATAAACTGGGGGGGGGGGGGGGGGGGGGGAGAGACATGAACAGACATATCCAATTACATCGGCGAGGGTTTGTAGCGTCGTATGGGTAAGGCACCTCTGTGACTCATGAGTGCCTATCCTATTGGCGGTCGACCTGGAATTGCGACAGCATAACTGATGTTGGGGCATGTTATGAGATCATGTGGTCGGAATGTCGAGAGATTGGTTGGGTGGGGTCTGTGTCTGCGCGTGCAGGGCCGACGATGGGGGCTGGCCGTCTGTTGGATCTGCTCCCGGGGATAGCTGCTTGAACTGATACAATAGCATGGCCCATTCCATTGTTTTTAAATGCTAAGTTATGTATGTATTATTATATTTTTTATAGATTTATTTTACAATAAACTACGTATTAAAAAGTTTTGTTTTTTTTTAGGGTTTTTAACGGTGCGCGCACCCCGCGATTTTTTGAAAAAAATTAACATGTTTTTTTCTGCCTTCGGGGTCCTTCAGGGACCCCCTGACAAAGGCTAGGGGGTCAGGAACTCTCTACCCTGCCCCCTTTTCTCGTTCGCCACCTTCCTTTTTCACTCTCGCACTCAAAACAAACAAAATGGCGGCCGACACTTCCTGATTTCAACCGATTCGAACGTTGACTGACATGTAACCACCAATCAGAATTACGCTCGCTCGCGTTAGGGTGCGCGCGGCTATAGATATTTATGTGCTTTTAACTCAATTTTCTCAGGAACTACTGAACAGATTGACTCCATATATGCAAAAGGCACTTCCCTGACCTGAGGACTACCTCTCTGCCAAATTTCAAGTAATTCTGTTCAGCCGTTCGGGCTGTACCTTCGACTAAAGGTCCTATGGGAAAATGCATGGGGAAAACGCGTTTTGGGACCCCCCTTTTTTCTCGGCCCCCTTGAGGACATGAATATTTAACTTCTATTTGCTATTCTCGTGCCCATCCGAACGTTGGTATTTTCACTGCTGCAAACATGACGCGAGGTCCCTCAATGCATTTTCGGGTGTTACTTAAGCAAGTTCTTTTGTATGCAAACTAGTGGCAGACAAATAGGCAACACTTTTCAGTGTTATTCCCTGCTTTCAAAGCTATACCATAAGAGCATAATGTGCCGAAATGCTTTTACCCCTTCCGTGTCTTGGGGGAAATGGGTCGATTCATGCAGGCCTTATTCTAATTTCCGTCTTTTTGAGCCTTCTGATGCAACAATTATTATGTTTTTCATTTTGAACACAGCCATTATTAATATGTGTGCTTCTTACTGGTTCAAGCAGCACTGGTGTGTGTGTGTCACACAGTGCCTTACATCTGTATGCGCGTCCCGGGGTCAGCAGTTTGCATGTCTGCATCTCGGCTCTTGCCACACCTGTAAGCTGCCTGCCGCTTGTCCAAGTGCTTTTCTTTTTTTAATGACTGAAGTAAATGCTACATGATTTTAAATTATAGTATGTGCCCAGAGTGGCACACATCCGAGTATGCATGATAATAAACACATCAGACCATTGTTGGTTTACCTGCATAAATTCAACATACAAAAGCTTCCTGGGGGCACCAACACATTGTCGCACAGGGCGCCACCAGTTATAAAGCCGGCCCTGTGTCTGCCGTGCCCCCTCTCCACACCCCGACATCCATCCATGCCATAACAAGGCCATAAACGTAAACAGGCCTATAAGTTAAAAACTGCCCGCCTGGGCCTTGCCTGGTGAACTGCCAGAGTTCAGAACTGGCAGCGGCAAGCAACCACATGGACTAGCTGCTGCCGGCAAAATGATTCAGACAGGACAGACAGCCTCCAGTCCCCTTGGCTCTAAAATGCAGTCCTTCTCGAGTGACGCTGTAAAATGGCTGCCACTCCAACTGCCACTACAGACTCACGCATGCGGGAAGCAGTCTGAGATCAAGTCTGTGCAGACTCAATTCCTTGGCTTCACGCCTGCCACACCCTTTCCCAACTCATCACAGTAATGAGTTGGGAAAGGGGTGGGGTGACACCGTGACAAGCTCTCCTCCACTCTCTGATTGATGTGTTGAGTTAGCAATCCCGGGCTTGTATTTAAACCGCCCGGGGCTAACTTCACCTCCACGCCATTAGGGGGTGGAGACTGCGCCTTGCAGATAGGACTTTGCCAAGCTGATGACATCACAGCCTTCTGGGCTGTGAGGTTGACAGCCCGGCAAACACGTAGGCTTCTTTGGGCCCGGCTGTCCGAGGAGCAACCACGTGACGTGCAACAGTGGCGCTGCGGCAGTATTGGTGAGAGGGGCAGACAGTGCCCCATGTTCTTCTACAAACACTAGCAGTATATTTATAAGAGTAGACTACACTAAAGGAGCATTTTTCATAAAATCAAATCTGAGCAATTATTGATAAATATAACTCAAAGAGAAACCGCCACTGTCCAAATCAGTCTTGACCCTGCTCCTCATGGGAACACTCCAGCCTGAACTGCCAGGCCTTGCCTTAAGTGGCCAGGGGGATTCCCAGACATGGGTCCCTTGCTCGCTGTACCACTGGATTCAAGATAGCCTGGCTGATCTGATATGGGTCAATACCCCGAAACCGGTCTCAGGATGCTTGTTTCCGGTCCAGGGAGGACCTGGCCTGGCAGTTTGGGCTGGACTGTTCTCATGAGGGGCAGGGTCAAAACTGATTTACATATGGCTGGGTCTGAACTGGCATAGTGAGCAAAAGAGCAAGGACTTAAACCCAGATCTGTTGACGGGGGAGGGGGGGGGGGGGGGTCTGGTTGAAATGTTTCAGCACTCCGTCTATCATCTTGATGTGCTTGCTCACTAGAAAATGCAACACTAACTGTTTTAGCCTCGAGACTGACACAGTTGAATGCACGAATCATTAGGCCTGATGGGTTTACTTTTTAGGGCGCACCCCAGAACAAGGTTTAACATGGTTACTGTGCCATTTACTGGTTTATGCATTGTTAGCATTTGCTTTCAAACTTTGAATCCCACACAAGGCCCTGGGCTTGAAGGTTTTAGAATGCCACAAATGTTCCAGTTCCTGGTAGACATTTAAAGCCAACGATTTTGAACAGTGCATTTTGTGTTTACTATTTGTAAGCATAGCTTCACCTAAGTGTCTTGGCGCTAAACATGCAGCACCACTGTAGAAAGGGCAGAGTTCACAAGAAAGGTTAAAAAGATACTTTAAGTATTGCGACATGGCAACAATTGTATAGTACAGCTCTCAAGAATATTCCATTCCCGACCAAAATATTATGAACTTTTTTTGACAATGGGAACAGAGTGACACTTCTAAATTCAGTACATTCTGCATTGCCACAATAGGGAAGTAGAGTTGGTTCATACATCTGGAATAATTGGTCAGTTACTCATTTAAAAAAAAACAAAAAAACAGTTTCTACATGTTTTTGGCCAGTATTTTATGAAACCATTTTGGGCACATATGCAGACATTTAGAATGCTGAATGCATTAGAAGAGATGCGGCTACTCTTTATTATTGCGAACTAATGCTTTTAACTTTTTGGGTGTATCTATCCATGTTCACTTGAGTGCTTGCATTGGACTGCCTGATGAATTAATTGATAACTATGCTACTCTACGTTCACTCTACTCAAATTGACACATTAACGTGATCTTACTAAAGGTGCCAATGAGATTTATTTCGTCCCCCGCCTATCTCCTCCTCCACTCGATTCCCAGGTGGGAGTCCCCCAAAAGGCAATTTTTTTTTAACAAAAATTTGTTTAACATTTTTTCATATGCAGACCCCAGTGCTGAAGATGGTTTGACTTAATCAATTGAAGTTTTTTATTAAATGATTTATATTTTTATTTTATTACATCTATAAATAGAATACCTTCATCAGCTTCATCCCAATTTTTTTCAGGAGGAAAAATGAAGTACTCCTGAGGCTAGTCTTACATCGCCCCCCACCGGCCCAAAAAAAAAAAAATAGTACATAATGGGGAGCTACAGCCAATGACCAATAAGACAAGGGAGCCGTGGGTTGAAAAAGTTTGGGAACTACTGCGTAATGTGAATTTATAAATGATCAGCAAAATATAATATATTAAAAAATAGCACCCAATATCAGTTTGGTTCAGTTAGCATACCTAAGCTGCATTAACAGGAATGTGTGTCACATTGCAGAAACGTGCACGGGTTCATGTGTTTTATTTGTTTTTATAAAATAGCCAAAATTCGGCTCTGTCTTTGTATGCAAATATAACCTATTTTTAGCTTCCTTTGGAAAGTATGTACTTGTGCTCCAAATTTGCAAGGCTATAAGCTAAACCTCCGACGTTATGAATGTACAAAAATAGCTCCTTATTCTCTCATGTTTTTACATCAATAGAAATCAAATTCATTCTGTGTAAGTAACATTTTTAGTGTTGACCTTTTATGAAAAATCATGCTATTTTTGTGCCCACTTCCCGGAAGCCCCATGCACGCTGGTCAGTGTCGCTGCGTACTATCCGGTGTAAATACACTCTGGAAGTATACGACCTATGGAGTACGCGAAACTGTATCAGTCAGAAACGTGCCCCAATCGCTACCTCCCTTGGACTTTGTATTGCTTCTGTCCAGTCGTCATCATCCAGCGACTCTAGATCTTTTTTCCAGGCTTCTCTAAGTGCTATTAGGGGGTTAGGAGAATTATTCATTTTTTTTCTCTAACATGGGATCTATAAGTAATCTATCTTCAAGTGGAGCATATCAAGTCAATTGCTGCTCATCAGGGATATGTCTCTTCAGAGCATGTTTTAGCTGTAAGTACCGAAGGAACTCTATCGGACATTTGGTATTCCACTTTTAGATCCGCAAAACTGATCATTGCTTGCTCCTTCCATACGTCACCTAGCTATTCTATCCCAATAGTTTGGTGTTCACGTAGTCAATTTGTTTTTTCAACCTAACAATGCAGTGGCTTCCCTCCATACGTGGTGTGTGTGTGCGCGTGCGTGTGTGTGTGTGTGTGTGTGTGCAATTCGCCGCCCGTATGCCTGTGGTACAGCGCAGTAAGGTATCCTCCCTCTCCCATGCGATCATGGTCAGCTTTGTATGCTGGCTCCTCTCTCCCCACAAACACCCACTCATTGATGGTTAGGAGTTGTGCTGCCCAGTAATACTTTTTGATATCTGGAATTGCCAGCCCTCCCTCGTAAATACTGCGTTGCAACTTTTGTAAGGCAATTCTGGCCTGTCCTCCATCCCAGAGTAGCAGCCTTAGTTCTGTGTCTGTTTAAAGAAGCTAGATGGTATTTTGCAGAGTATATAAGAGTCTGGGCAATGTCATCATCTTAAATAGGGCTGCAAGTCCCATCAGTGTCAATGGGAACTTCCTCCAGTGTTGGATGTCCCTGTGTAGCCTGTCCAATTAGGGAGCAGGTTATCTTCTAGGAATTTGTTGTCCCCTTTTCATATTGTTATGCCTAGGTACTTGAATGTATCTTTAATTGCTAGGGAACATGTGCTACTGGGCAAGCTCGGAGTCGCAGCAGTCAGTACATATAACAGGGATTTGTTCCAACTTATCCAATATCCCGAGTAGCTTCCAAACAAGTGGAATTTATGGATGATTTGGTTTATCGATGACCTAGGTTGGTGGTATATAGCAATATGTTGTCGGCATAAAGGGATATCTTTTCCACCCTGTGTCCACCCCCACTTATTACCCAGCTCAATGGGTCTATTCTGACCGAGGCCTCCAGGGGCTCCAGAGCCAGTGCGAACATGAGTGAAAGCGGGCATCCCTGCCTCTTACCTGTTTGTAGCTGGATTGTCCTCGAAATGCCCCATTCACTCAACCTTGCTAACTGGTATGCATAGAGGAGTCGCACCCATGAGCAAAAACCGGGTATGAATCCAAACCTTTCTAACACTGCCTGCAAGTATGACCATTCTATATTATCAAATGCCATACATACGTCTAATGACAATAGCACAGCATCCTCGTTCAGGTTACTCTTGGTAGTATGCATTACTCAGTATAGTCGAAGCAGATTGAGGCTGGTGCTCCTATTGGGCATGAACCCGGTTTGATTTGGGTGTACCGCAGAGGTGATGACCATGGCTAGCCTATTTGCCAGCACCTTTGGTAGTACCTTAGCTTCCACGTTTAGTAGAGATATTGGGCAATATGATCCACATTCTTCCGGAGGCTTCCATGGTTTCAGAATTACTACCATCATCGCTAATCTTTGATCCATTGGTGGCTCGGCCCGACTGAGAGCTTCACTGTACATATTTAGCATGTGCGGGCCTCTTTCGAGGCCACTCTCTTGTAAAGTTCTACGGGTATGTCGCTGGGACTGGCTACTTTACCTGGTTTTAAATCTTTTAACACCCTTACTAAAGTCATCTGAATTGAGTTCCTTATCCATTGCTTCCCTATCTTCATCAGACAAGCGTGTGATAATATGCAAGTAGTTCCACACAGTCCTCCCTCGTTCTAGTAGATGTGGGTTTGTACAAGGCCCCATAGTGATACGCAAATTCCGAGGAGGTTTCCTCCCCCGTCTTTTTAATCTCAGATTGTGGAGTATGCATCTCTAGGATCCAGTTCCTTGTCTCTCTTTACCTGTCATGCCAACAACTTGTTGGCTTTTTCACCTACTTCGTATAGTTGCCTCTGGGTTGTTCTCGCATAGGTCTTTCATCTCATTTTGCCTAGCCTGTAGCGCAGCCTCACTACATGTCACAGCGTTGCTTTCCCGTTGTAAAATGGCTTTCTCTAGCATGTCATGTTGAATTTTTTGCTCCTCCTTTTCCCCTCCAGCTAAGGCTTGAACATATCCCCTCGTCGCCGTCTTATATGCCTCCCATAGTTTACAGGTCGAGTCCACCGTTCCTGCATTGTATTGAATATATTGATTTGTGCACTCACCAATTTTGTCCTGGATTGGTTTGTCTTGGAAAAGCCAAAGGTCTAGTCTAGGGGGAAGGGTACAGTTTCTTGTACGCCCTTTCAGCAGCGTTTCTACTGGGGAGTGATCAGATATTCTCCTTGGCTTATGTTCTGTTCCAGAAAACCAGTGTGCATTTATGTCTTGTGTCAGCAGGTAGTCTAAGTAGGAGTACCCCCCGTGTGAGGCTGAATGAAACGTGTATGGCCGGTCTTCTGGATTATGCATTATCCATAGGTCAATAAGCCCAATTGCCCCAGCGAAGTCTCGTAGTGGGTCGGGACCCCTATCTCTATCTGAGGTCGTAATTCTGTCCATCACTGGGTCTAGAGTTGCATTCATGTCTCCACCCATAATACTCCTTCCAGGAGGTTTACCAGTAGAGTGCCCAGGTCCTTCAGTGTGTCCGTTTGTAGCCTCGGTGGTACGTACACTGAGAAACTGTTGAAGACTTTGCCTTCCCATCTGCCTGTTATAGCCACATAGCTACCCATCTGAGCATACCATATTTTCCCCGCCATGAATGGGAAGAGTCGTCCAAAGCAGGATCCCAACCCCTCTCGACCAGATGTAAATCCTGCATGTGCAACTAGTTTGTATCCGAATCTATCAAGTGCCTTGCATGCGTTACCCTTGAGGTGCGTTTCCTGAATTAGTACTATGTCAGGGTTGTGCCTGCAGAGGTATTGCAAAGCCACTGTGTGTTTTATTTTGTGATCTAGGCCGCTAACATTCCAAGTTAAGACCCGAATTCTTGTTTTCACTTGGGCGGAAGCCCATAGCCAATCTGTGTCCTGACTTCTGTCTGCCATGGGTGTATGATTAGTTACTCGGGGCATACCCATACTGCCATATGTGCACAGGAGATCGGTCTTCCCCTTCGTGTCCCTTTGGTGTACCACATTCCTTTCCCACTTCCTGCCAGGTTACCAACTTGTAAAACATAAAAACTGTGCCATCTCTCTGGTGGCCACACAAACACTGTAAACTTCCCAACCCCCCACTCCCTGCTGCCCTGCACTGTGGGTTGAGAACTGCCCACCCCCACAATTTGCAGAGTGCCTGTCACCCCTTGATAACCTCAACCTGGGTCGGCCCAGGGCCTGAGAGTCCGTCGGCCCTCCCCCAACCCCCCCCCCCTCCAATACATCGCGTAGGTGCTATATAACATGTGCCAAGGCAGGTGCAACCACATTATTTTACAATTCCCCTTCTAATAAAAAAGACATAAATCTGATCTGTACATAGGATCTCTTCTTCTCCAGTCCGTATTGCTCTGTAGACAGTTCCAGGATCCCACTCCCTGTAGAGTCTCTCTCAAAGTTATCACCCCTGTGTCGATGAAGTGTCCCCCTCTTCCTGCCAGCGTCCATTCAACTGCCCCGCACCAGAGTCCCTTTCCTCTGCGTCCACTGCTGGTGTGCCTTTGTCGATTTCGTGACTTTGTGACCATTCTCCAGCCAGTCCTGTGCTTCTTCCAGAGTTGTGAAACTCCATACCTTGCCTTCTATCAATCTTAGGGTTGCCAGAAAAGGCCTAGAGTATTTAATGTCCTGCACCCGTAGGTTCTTTTTTAATTCCAAAACGTTCAGTTGCTTTTGCTGCACTTTCTGCGTGAAGTCGGGATAAAAGGAGATAAGGGCGTTTTCATATTTCAATGGTGGGGTACTTCTAGCCATCTGAAGGACTACATCTCCATCTCAATAATTGAACACTCTCGCTATTATGGGCCATGGCGGGGTGCCTGGCCTCAGTCCCGCTTTTGATAGTCCTCTAGGCTGCAGTGTTTTAGTTATAAGATCCTCTACAAATAGGTCCACTGCCTGTCCTTCTGCACTTTCCAGTCCCCCAATTATGCGGGATATTAATTCGTCGGGAATGCCCTTCTTGGTCTTCCAGGTTGTTTTCCATCTCTCTCGCCGTTTGTGTCAGCTCTCTGACTTGCTTCTGTAGGGTCATTGTATCGGTAATCCGCCTCTGTTACTCGATCCTTCATGTTGCGGAGGTTTGCTCTTTTTTTTTTTTTTAACAAACTTTATTAAGCTTTTTCATGTGAAGGTACATCGTATTACACATTGCAGTGAACACAATGATTATGTAGAAGGCATAGGATACAATTCAGGCATTGTGCGCAATCTGTACAAAATGTAGTATTGTCTAGGATACATTCCGATAATGTCCAAAGAAAGCTAGGAAGGTCACCAGTCAAGCTCATTGTTGTGTACTACATTCCCAGCCTTCAAGCTATTGTATTCGAGGGGAGCGGTGTCCGCTCAAGTGTCCCACAACACCCTGAACCCACCCTCCGTAACCAACCATGCCACAAAGAAAGAATTCTTAGTCTGGGGGCCATAGAGCATACTCCCTGGGGGAGGAAGGGGAAGGGGGGGGACCGGAGGAGAGGGCAACCCCACCCCAAGCGTGCGGCAGGGGAAGGAAGGAGGTCGATCAGTGCAGTAAGAGAGGGGGAACTAAATGGATAAACAAGAACCCCCCCATGAAGTGTGGGGGGGGGGGTGAGCCCCCCCCACGGCGACCACCACCCGCCAGGAAGCAGTCTTAACCACCCGAAACACTACACCACTCAGAGCCAGGAGACAGATTCTCGCTCTCAGCTATCGCAATCCACATCCGTCAACATGCATTACAGCTTATGAGGGGGAACTCCGGGGGTTGGTCACCACAGCCCCCCCCTCCTCCTCGCTCTTAAACAGTTCAGCCAGATGTGCCAGATGTGCCCATTCCAGGGATATAGGACGCTTGCGCAGCCCCCGACCTTCCTCACGATACAGCGCCTCTCGCTCTGCCACCGACCGTCTCAACACCTCTCCTCCCCAGGCCTCTACACGCGGCGGTGTGCGAGACTTCCAACGCTGTGTTATCAGGTGTTTTGCTAGCATTAATGCCAGGTTGGCGAAATCGCTTTAAGGGGGAGCGGTAAAAACACCCAATAAACAAGCCTCTGCTGTGTCCCAGGAGGGGCAATAGGCAATCGTGCTCAAGACGTGTATTATCCTACCCCAGTATCCCCGCAGTGCCGGGCAGAGCCACAGCATGTGTAACAGGTCGGCGTCCGGTGCCAGGCAGCGAGGACAGGTCGCAACCGCTGTATTGTACATCTTACTCAGTGTATGGGGAGTAAGGTACGCCCTGTGGAGGACAAGCAATTGAATAGTTTTCAATCTGCAGTTGCGGGATACTTTTTTAGGGTACTCCAATATATAGGCCCACTCTTCATCACTAAATGTCCGGGACAAATCTGTTTCCCACCGTGTCCTGAGAGTAGCTACAGAGACCTGTGTGTGCTCCCGGAGGCCCCGGTAAAGCCATCGAACCAGAAATAGTCCATGGCCCATTATGTGGAGGGATCGCAAAAGGTGGAATGTGGGGGGGCTCTACAGGTGTCGCCTGCCATTGTGTCCGAATATACCGAGAGATCGCAGCGTGGAGCAGAAACTGGGTGTCAGGTACCCCGTTGTCCCTCACAAAATCTACGTGGGACATCAAGCTGCCCTCCAGAAAAAAGGCTCCTATGGTTTCCACCCCCTGTTGTGTCCATGGGCGTACTTGCCCGGCGCTCAGAATTCCCTGCCTCGTGAGGAGGCCACACAGCGGCATGTTGGGAGAATATGGATTTAGTATTTTGGCATATTTACATGCCCTTGTCCAGTAATGGCGCGGAGGTTTGCTCTTAACAGCGATTCCTCCCTGGTGACAGCATAAATTTTTCCTGCCAGATCAGTTTAAATCCTTTGTATTGCAGCCATGATATCCTGCAGCGTGGGTTCAGGGTTCACTATTTTGGATGTTGCCGTTTGTGACCCGGTTGCTTCTGTGCCTTCTGGGTTGGCTATTTGGTCCTTGGGCAGAGCATATTTATCCAGCTTCGTCTGCTGGGGAGCACGAGATCCTCTGCCCCCTGTCATATTGGCAGTTTTGATTGTACGTGGGGTTACCATGGCAGGCGAGGCTAGTTTATTGGTTCGTTCCTTGTTCTTTTGGTCCCATGCTATAGCATGAGTGGGTGCCTTCCAGTTTGGGTAGACCACTTGTGACACTGCCAATTATTGAGGAATCTTACAACCCCACTAGCTACTTTGTTGCTTTTTCATTGAGTGGTCCCTCCCCCCAGTGTTTTCTACACCTCTAGGACGGGAGACCCTGAGTCTTAAACAGAGTCAGGGGTACTTCTGTGGGGGATCCTCAGGATAACACTGCGGTATAGAGTTTGTATGGTTTATGGGTTCCCCCCCCCCCCCGCATGCAAACCATTACCCGCTGTGAACGAGCCACTCCAGTCTGGCCTTTGTGTCTTTGCAAAGCGTAGGCCTCTCCAAAGTGGCCGCGCTTTCACTTTCGGCAGCCGCCGATGCCTCGCCTTGCACCCCTACACTTGTCAAGGTAGCTGGCATACTTTCGCTTATCCTATTGTTTTCCCTGGGATCATGGGTCCTGGCCTCGCCCTCAGTTTACCGCCGTTCCCACATGGGCCTAGCTCTCCTGTTTGTGGGTCCCCCTGTTCCTTTGGCACTTCTAGCGTTTCTTGGGGCCCAGATAGCAGCCCACAGGCTTTTATGTCACTGCGCCGTGTAGGCCTCTCTTAAATGGCTGCACGTTCACTTTCAGCAGCCGTCGATGCCTCACCTCGCGTTTTGTCACTGGCAAGGTAGCTGGTGTACTTTCACTCTCCTTGCTGTTCTTATGATCGTGGGTCATGGCCTCGCCCTCAATTTATCACCGCTCCCACATGGGCTCAGCTCTCCAGCTTATGGGTCCCCGTGTTCCTTTGGCACTTGCAGCATTTCTCAGGGCCCAGGTGGCAGCCCACGGAGTCTTGCAGGTTTCCTGCGGAGCTGCGTTTCTCCAGTCTTCCGATTGTGTGGCTCTGGCTGGCGCTTGCGTCGGAACCGGGTCGCACAGTGTGTGGATCTCGCTGCTTGCTGCGTGTTGTGCCTTGGCTCAGTCACTTGAGCCTGGGGATGCCACTCGTTAGCAGGCCTCTCGCTGTCCTGCCTCCTTCTCAGGTCCGTCACTGCTCTTTAGGGCTGATTCTGCACCCGTGCACCGAGCGAGTCATAGGGACCTCACTCACGCTCCAATTTCGGATATTAGTCCGGATTTATGAAGGGGGGGGGGGGGGAGGGGGGGAGGAGTCGAGGTGATCTGATTGAGCCACTGGATCAAGCGGCCATTGCCCCCCGCAGCAAGCCACGCCACGATCTCCTGAGACTCTTGCGGAATTGTGAAAAGTAGGAAAAAGTAGGTGATCTTTTAATGCATTCTGGTATACACACTTTAGGAAGGAGTGTTAGTGGAGATGTTATTTATCCGAACCTACTATTTCCCCCCCATCAGGTTAGGTAGAGTAGTGAACAGAGTTAAGTCCCTCCCCACACCCTACCACGCACACTCATCATACATTAGAGGGGTCGCAGTGGAGAGGCCTGTCCCTCCTGAACACCTTTCCGCACACATATGTCATCTGAGAAAGAGGTCTGAAAGGAGAGGCCAGTCCCTCCCAATACACCCTACTACGTACAACAGTTATCTTAGAGAGAATTCTCAAAGTAGAGGCCAGTCCATCCAGACACCCTACTACACACACCCGTCATTTGAAAGAGACGTCTGAAAGGAGAGGCAAGTCCCTCCCCACTCACTACTACACAAACCAGGCATTTTAGAGGGAGTTCTTAAGGTAGAGGCCAGTCGTTCCCCAGACACCCTACTACACACATGGGTCATCTGAGAAAGGTCTCAAAGGAGAGGCCAGTCCATCCATACAACCTACTATGAACACCTGTCATCTGAGAGAGAGGTCTCGAAGGTGTGGCCAGTCCTTCCCCTAACACCCTACTACGCACACCCGTCATCTGAGAGAGCGGTATTGAAGGAGAGGCCAGTACATCCACACACCCTACCCCACACACACAAAACCCATCTGAGAGAAGGCGTGAAGGAGAGGCCAGTCCCTCCACACATCCCACTATGCACACCCATCATTTGAAAGAAAGGTCTGAAAGGAGAGGCCACCCCCCACACCCTACTACACACCCATCACTACAGAAAGAGGTCTCAGAGAGGCCAGTCCAGCTCCATACTCCACCACACATCTGTCATCTGAGAGAAAGGTGTGAAAGGAGAGGCCCATTCCTCCACACACACACAGCTTCACACACCAGTCATCTGAGAGAGCAGTCTGAAAGAAGGTCAGTTTCTCCCCACACACTACTATACACACACCCATCATTACAGAGGTTTTAGCAGAGAGGTCAAATCCCTCCCTCTACCCGACACACATCTGTCACCCTTTGTTATGGTACAGCACAAAGCCATTACCTCTTAAACTCACAGGATATATTCTTCAGTTATTCTACCATATATACACTCAAAATAATAAATTTACTTTCCAAAAACTTAGAAATTCACCGACAAAAAACCAAGGTTAAAGTAATGGTTAGGTGAATTTCTCGGGGACATTACCTTTTTCAACTTAAAAAACTGTGGAACTTAAACAGTTATAGTTGGAAGCACCATCTATAACTTGTGCCCCCGCCATGCCATGTCACATATGACATTACTCATGACATGTTCGATGACCATTTATGACATCACGGATGACATTTGAAATGACATTGATGACATCACTGATGACCTTATCCAAGCTGTGTTTTCCCGCATATTGCTCTATAAATTACTATGCAATTAGAGGCCAGACAGTAAGAACAAAATAGCTCATGATAATATCATCCATCATTACTGCCATCACAGACACAACTCCCTTAGGTGTAGGAAGCATGTCATACACTTTACAGCTAGCATAATTCACATTAACAATCAACCACAGATATATAGAAAACCCTCATTGAGTATGGTGTTCAATCTGTATACAACTCCTAAGCTCCTAAAATTAGTTAAAGTCAGTTCCAAAACAACTGACCTACTACAGACTGCTTTTATCCATATTAAACCTCTGAAGCTCATTGAACATACATTGAGACAAAGTTGCTATCAGTAGAGAATTGGGTACTGTAAACAGTGCTTACTCTGTGGAAAGAGTACTCTATACCACACTGTTTGCAAACAGTGAAACTCTCATGAGAAATACACTACAGAGTATTACCTACTAAAAACAATGTACACTCTATGCAACAGTTGTCAAAAAGACACTATTCGCTAAAAACAGCCAAGATCTAAAGGTGCTAAACATTATAATACCTGCACCCTTCATTTTGTGGTGAACACTTTACAGATAGACCATCTTCTCAAGCAAAAGAAGCACATGTATATAGGTTAGTATCTGGTGCACACAGTCTTCTGTGTTATGTAGAAATGGTCATGCTTGCACGATTAAGTCTAATAATTCAAGGATTATTTTAATCATCTTCTATTGCACCATTAACTTGCAATGCAACGGCCTAACCAATTCATATTCCTAATGCTGGCAATTATAATGGTGGTGACAGTTACATGTTTGAACTTCAATTCTATACTAATCAGTGGATTATTATTTAGATCATTAAAATTCTGAGGAAAGGATATTGTGCAATACAATGGAGCAATTCATTGAATAGTATTTCAAAAATAGGGTCTGTAGAAGCGACCATGCAGTGAAACATTAAATTAGGTGTGTAATTGTAATGGAATGTTACTAAAGGCAAATTAAAAATGAGATACAAGAACTCTGGTTTGGTACATATGCTGATGAGTGAATAAGCTTAACAGAAGAAAAGGGCTTAAGACTCATTTTTTATGATACCATTAATGGACTTTGAACTTAATATTACCAAATACAGTGGAGGTAACCAGTGAAGCTGGGAGGAGTAACACTAGGTGCCAAACCCACTTTCCTGTGATTGTGTTTTTATTATTTAATTAAACATGTTTGGAGTATACCAATACTTAAAATAATTATGGAGAATCAGTGTTAACCCATTATGGGCCATATTTAAGAAAGTCACAAAAGTGCACACCTAAGTCTAGACCAGTACACTGGTGTAAATCTATGCCTTCCAGGCATTCATTAGAGTTTACTGAAGTAGGTCGGAAACCTGCTACAGTTGCAGAATACCAGGCATACGTCTAGAAAGTATTTGAGTATTCCATTTTTGCATGAGCAAATATACATGGGTATATGTGCTTATGGGAAATATGCCAAGTAAGTGCAAATTTTCTCGATAAAACGTACATTTCATTTTTTCAAAATCAAGTGAAGGCACTAATGTGTATTCGCCAGGGCAAGATGCTTCCTCTGAAAGAAAAGGAAGAAAGGGAGGGAGGAACGATACAGTGTTCACTCTACTTCATTCAAATGTCTGGTATAATGAGAGCCCTGGGATGCTCAGGATCCAGAATATTTAGTAAGATAAAATGATCAGTGCTTGCTAAAATGTATATCCTGACACAATAAGTGCCCTCGTCTAATCCGAAAGTCCAATATCAGAGCTCTGATATGAGAATGTTGCTGTAATGTGTCACCTCATTGGCTGACACAAAGTGGGATAAGTGCAAGACCTCTGACCTCCTGGTTAGAGACCTGCCCTCTCCCCCAGCAACTCCGCTGTTGTGCCTCTGCTGCTGCTGTGCCGCTACCCTGGTGAGGCAGGGTTCGAGTCCGCTCTCAGTCTGCTCTGGGTATCGTGCCCTTCGGTATTGTTGCCGGTGTATTTTGCCTTCTTCCAGTTCCGTTACTCTTTTTTATATTGCTGTATTGTTGCCTCGTGTTCTTTGTCTTCTTTTCAGTTCGGCCATCTGTTTTTGTATTGTGCCTTTGTATTGGTGTTCTCTAGTTCTCTGTGCCCCCTTCACTGCCCTTTTTTCCTGCCACTGCTGCCCCGTCGCCCCCGCCGTCTTCCGCCTCCCAGTTGCGCTTCCCTAACCCTCCCCTATTTAATGGCGGCCGCTGCGAGGGAGTGCGAGCAAGACCTCAGACCTCCTGGTCAGAGACCTGCCATCTCCCCCAGCAGCTGTGCGGTTGTGCCTTTGCTGCTGCTGTGCCACTACCCTGGTGAGGCAGGGTTCGAGTATGCTCTATGCCTTCTTTTCAGTTCTGTCATCTATTTTTGTATTGTGCCTGTGTATTGTTCTCTAGTTCTCTGTGCCCCCTTCGCCGCCCTTTATTCCCTGCCGCTGCTGCCCCCGTGCACCCTGACGTCTCCCGCTTTCACCTCCCAGCTGTGCTTCCCTCTCCCCTCCCCTATTTAATGGCAGCCGTCTTGCACTCAATGCCCGGAAGGAACAAGAACTGCCAGCTGTCCACACCGGGCACCACCCATGGACAGTTCTCCTGCCGTCACTGCCGCCAGACCTTCACCACCGTCCGCACTCCCATTGCCATAGCCCCCAAGCTGAACGGCAACATCACCAAAGCCCGGAGGTTTATCCTCCTCAACGTGCGTTCCATGTACAGGCACGCCGTAGAAATCTGGAGCCTCCTTGACACCCTCACACCAGACATCGCCTTCTTCACAGAAACCTGGACCAACTCCACCTTCGCCCCCGACATCGCCACCGCCATCCCCGACGGATACAAGATCCAGAGGAAGGACCGCCCCAACTGCCCAGGAGGAGGACTTGACATCGCGCACAAGAGCTCCCTCCTACTCACGACCTCCAGCTCGAGCGACAGCCCGCCCACCACCTAACACCTCCATTTCCAGATCCAGACAAGCTCCAGAACAACTCTAAAAGGCACCCATCGCCTACAGACCTCCCGGACCTCGAATGGTGTTCACCACCTCCATCGCCAACCTCACGCGCCCCACGCCATCACCTCCATGGATTACATACTCATCGGAGATCTCAACTTCCACCTCGACAACCTCAGTGACCCTAACTCCGCCACCCTCCTAGACAACCTCGTCAATCTCTGACTGAAACAACTAGTCCAACACCCCCACCCACCAGGCAGAACACACACTCGACCCCATCTTTGCAGGAGGTAACATCATCCACTTTACCCACACCACGCAACCCCCATGGACGGACCACCAATGCGTACACTTCCACGTCGACAAACCCATGGTGCCAAAATCTGCACCCCACCCTCCACGAAGAAACTGGAGCAAGATCACTGAGGAGCAGCTCAAGTCCACCCTCAACAGCGATGCCCCCGCCACCTCAACCGGTGCCAACCTCGCAGCCAAAGAACTCCACAGATGGATCTCCAACTGCGCAGACGAGCTTGCACCCCTATGTAACCCTGACAGACAGCGTCCCAGGAAGACCACCTGATTCACCGCCAACCTACAGGAATCCAGGCGCACCTGCAGACATCTTGAGACGAACTGGGGAAACAGCAAATCTTTGGAAGACCGGACCACCGACAAAACATGACAGACTACTACAAATGCATGAGGCCCACTAAAAGGACCTTCATCCAGAATAAGAGCCTTGCAAACTCCAGCAACTCCAAGGAACTCTTCAGCATCATCCAGAAATTCACCAAACTCCCCAGGAAAACCACGGACATCACCCCCTCCCAGGACCTCTGCAACAAGCTTGGCTCCTACTTCCATCTGAAGATCAAAGGCCTCTACGACAACTTCAACGACCAGACACATGACTCCAAAACCACCCCATCGTCCAGCAACGCCAGCCAGCCCACCATCTCCTCCTGGACCCCAGTCACAACTGAAGACACCGCATCGACTCTGAAAGGCATCCACTCAGGAGCACCCACAGACCCCTGCCCACTGCACATCTTCCACAGTGCTGCCGCCACCATCGCTCCGGAACTACGATGCACCATCAACGCCACCTTCGAAACTGGGATCTTTCACAACAACTGGAAACATGCAGAAGTCAGACCGCTACTCAACAAGCCATCAGCAGAACCCAACGACCTCAAGAACTACCGGCCCATCTCCCTCCTCCTTATTGCAGTCATAGTTACCGAGAAGACTGTCAATGTTCAGCTAACGGAATTCATCTAAGAACACTCCATCCTCGACCCCTCCCAATCCAGATTACACAGCAACCACAGCACGGAGACCACTCTACTTGCCGCCACAGACTACATGCGCACCCTACTCGACCAAGGACACACCGCAGCCCTGATCCTACTCGACCTCTCTGCAGCCTTCGACACCGTTTCCCACCGCACATTCACTGCAAGACTCCACGAAGCAGGCATTCAGGGAACTGCCCTCGACTGGCTCCGCTCCTTCCTCGCCAGCAGAACTCAAAGAATCCCTTTCGCCCTTCGAACCCACTGCGGAGTACCCCAAAGATCATCGTTCAGCCCCACGCTTTTCAACATCTACATAGCACCCCTCGCCACCATCGTCAGACAGCACGGACTCAGCATAGTATCCTACACCAACGACACCCAGCTTATCCTCTCCCTCACCAAGGACCCCATCATCACCAGACTCAACATAAAAGAAGGAATGAAAGACGTCACATCCTGGATAAGCAGCATCTACCTGAAGCTCAACTGGGAGAAGACAGAGGTCCTCGGACCCTCCCCCTCTGCATGGGACAACTCCTAATGACCCAATGCCCTCGGCAGCCCCTCCCACCCCCACGGACCACACCCAGAACCTCGACATCATACTAGACGACTCCTTCTCCATGACCAGACAGGTCAACGCTGTTGCCTCCACCTGCTTCAACACACTCCCCATCTTCTGAAAACCTTCAAATGGATCCCCCCCAAAATCAAGGAAGACCATCACCCACGCACTCATAACCAGCAGACTGGACTACGGAAATGCCCTCTACACCGGAATCAACAAGTCTCTACTCCGCAAACTCCAGACTATACAGAACACTGCAGCCAGACCCGTCCTCGGCATCCCTCGACACAAACATCTCCCAGCACCTGCACAACCTCCACTGACTCCCCGTTGGAAAAAGGTTAACCTTCAAGATACTCACCCACACCTACAAGTACCCCAACACCACCAGAACCCAATATCTGAACAACAATCTCCTCCCGCATACCCAAGAGGAACCTCTGATCCACCGACCTTGCCCTCGCCGAAACCCCTCGCATCCACAGAGCAAGAACGGGTGAAAGAACCTTCTCCTACATCGTGGCCAAGAATTGGAACGAGTTGCCCATCAGCATCAGGCACGCCCCCACCCTGCACATCTTCAGGCTCTTCGACTGACCAGAGCAGCTTCCCTTCCCCCCCCACCCCCCTAGTACCTGGAGACCCTCACGGGTGAGTAGTGCGCTCATAATCTCCCTGATTGATTTTGTGTGTATCAGGATAAGCTGAATACTGAAGCACCTAGTTTTTTGGGCAATCGTATTTTATATGATTCCACATCACTGGTAGAAAACTCGAGCAAACAAGCTGAATCCCAGTGTAATGGATCAGTTTTTTTTCTCCGAAGGTCAATAAAAGGAGCATCACTGAGATGGGAAAAACACATCTGCCAAGAGACCAGTACATGACATTTATCTAGGCCTAGCATTTTAACAAAAAAGTACATCTAATGTAGTTTTGCAGGTTGATAAAAGTCATAGTGCATTACTTAGGATGCTTCACGATAGGCACAGGGGGCTGTATACAAACATTTTTGAAGGTTGGTTTACTGTAGCTCCTCCAGAGGACTAATAATTTCTTATGGGCCAGAAAGCAGCCCATTTTTGAAGGTTGGTTTACTGTAGCTCCTCCAGAGGACTAATAATTTCTTATGGGCCAGAAAAGCAGCCCAGAATAGATGGGGAACAGCAACTTGTACCTCACGTTGACAGAAAAAAGGCTAGGATTACCACGCCTAAGGTGACACGGTCACTCATACCAGCTAAAAATTATGGCAACGTGGCATATAACGAAACCCGAAAAACAGTGGTGCTTCATAGTCCATAATATTGTAGGCACACCAATCTGAAAAGTATGATGGAGATGCAACAAAAACGCCATAGTTTGGGAATCTACTCTTCCTCCGTGACTAGGACGAAACTGAAGGTATGGGGTCGCCCGTCATGGAGAAGCACTGACCAACTTCCCATTCCAGCATGCCCCAAAAGTAAGACACCCAGATTTCACTCCAGCTTTGAAGGAGGACTCAGCTGTAGAATGGAAAAAGTTAGCAGAGATTCGGAGACATTTTAGATGACAAAGCAATCAAAACTGAGAAGTGAAAGAAGGAATTTCAACTTGGAGAGCCCAAACGGGTCAGATACTACAACATTAGGTATTGTTTTCTGCTAAATAGCATTTGCACCGCAGTCTCTAGAACACCTATGCTCTTTGGGAATTTGATCCTTACCAAGCGACGTGACAAAAGTTTTGAGACCAACTTTTATTGACTGCTATTGTAAAAGATTGCACATTTACATTTTTGTGCATTAACGTGCAGAACATCATTTTACACTCACATACACATGTATTCGCTGAAATAATACTGTTATTTTTAAAACTAATTTCCTATGATGTGTATTAGCGTTTTCATGTCCATTGTTAATTAGGTCTCAATGTGGGCCCAGCAGCCATCTTTTTTTTAAAAAAAGGATGTTAACTTTGTCTACCCCTCCTGCAAATCTCGCTGTTTATTATTTCTGCAGCACACAGACAAGTACAATCATGTCTGTTTATTTCCATAGTTATTGTTCATGCTGTTCTTGATTACACTTTTCCAGCCCAGTCACAAAACGGTTACTTAACTTCAAGGTCCTTCTGCTAGCTCACTTTACCATATTCATTCATAATAACTTGTTTTTGTTCATGTATCTAATTTGTTCCACCATCCCTGGATGGGATTAGCAGAGTGGGCAGAATCAATATTCATGCAGTGGGATATTGCTTAGGTGTTAAGGCAATATGATACTTAATGAGACTGTGTTCTGATTTGCTGAGAAGGTAACACATTTGATCATATCACAACAAGGCTGCAGTTTTGCACATTTCAGATACAAAAATGCATACACACTTGATATTTGGAAGTCAGCCATAGCTTTCCTGAATGCTACTAGAGATGCTGTCTATTTCTCTCTATTTTGCTGCTCACTTGGGACTTAAAAAATATTTTTGATTTTGCACTTCTCTGTAATGCTCTATTTGCTGAGAGCTTTCTTGGAAAGAATTCTGCATTGTAAACACAGGAAGATGGACGGAGCACTGAAAGTTTTCAGACACTCACACCCAGTCACAACTAGATCTGGGTCTAATCAATCATCGTTCTTTAGCTCAATGCATCACTCCAGTTCAGACCCAGCTATATGCAAATCAGTCTTGACCCTGTTCCTCATGGGAAAAGTTCAGCCTGAACTGCCAAGCCAGGTCTTCCCTGGACTGGAATAACTTTGCACCGCACTTTGAGTAAAAGGTCCCACTCAATAACTGAGCGCAAAAGTTTAAAGGATGTATTACAAAAATTCAATTGAATGTAATTTTGGAATTTTTGATATGCTGGGAGATGCCTTAGCTGAGGGACACATTGCCTCATGAAAATGAGGTTTAACACGGTCTGATTTACCAAACCTCAGGCGTTCAGCTGACAAATTTTGGGGTGTCAAAATTGTGGGGTCTGCCACACTTACACTATTGCATATGAAGCTGATCTAAAATTCCCTTCTGGTGATTCAATAACTCACAGATAAGGAGTGCTGAGACATTTTTCATGGATGACTTCAGTCAGCAGGCTTTATTATAACACTGAAGGCAAAGACTTAATGCTTTACTGGTGTCTTACACCCAAACTACATAAGAGGGATCTGGACACTCCAACACATACTGGAAAGATTGTGGCGGCAAAGGCACATTGCTATATATGTGTGCATGTTAAAGTCTCAGTCTATGAAAACATTTGAGTGTCACAGATAATGAAACTCGCAATACTGTACCTTGTTTGCCAGCGTCTCTGGCATAGCATTCGGTTTAGATGTAATTTTTTCTTCATTCATTTTATTTTTTGCTGTTAAAGTGCTAGGATGCTCATCAGTCTTTGCTCTTTTATTGTTTTCATTTACAGGGTTGTTTTTCTTTTTTCTCTTATTAGAGATCTGATCATAATTTAAGTAGGACTCGAAAGACATAGTTGGTGGTTCAAAGTCCTCCTCCACCATCTTTACATTGTTTTTTGGGCTATCATTTTGTTTTGTACTCTGTATAGGAATGTCACTTTTTTTCAGCTTCACGTCCTCTTTTGTGGATTGTTTCATTACAACCTTTTGGCTTGAAGAATCTTTCTTTGAAGTTGTGGAACCAGAAGACCGCTTTTCTGAACATGAGTTTTTTCCTTTACTGCTCTTTAAATCACTTCTTTTGTCCACAACAGGAGCAGTTTTTGGATGGTTTTTATTGAAACTGGAGTCTGATTTTTTGCCTTCAAGGGTCTTGCTGTAAGCAGTATCTTTCGTTGTCAGTTTGCATTCATCCTTAGTTGTAGACTTATGTCCCTTTACAGCGCTTTCGGAGGCTCTAGTCTTCCATTCATCCGGCTTATTTTCCTTTGCAATGGAGGATCTCAATTTTTCATTTCTATCAAAGGAGTGTTTTTGTTTTGGATCGCTAAAAAGAAAAGAAACATATGTGAGGAACAGTGTTTGCTTGTACAGCAATCAGTATTATCCCGTCCAATGAAGGTCTTGTTTTAGATTCCCTTGTTTTTTTGCCCTATTGGGAATCAAACTCCTGAAGCTCTGGGTTTCTAAATTCTCCCCAGCAAAATAATTGATTCTGCTCTATTCAAACTATACCCAACTCCTATGTGAAGGGTGCACCACCCTCCTCACCAGGCTAGGAGTGGCTGACAGTTGGGGACAGAGTATATTGCAATGGAACCAAAGCTTCTTACCCATAGTACTCAGAGAGGAGCATACCGGTGCTTTGGTATAAATTACTTCAGTCTCCTAGAACTGAGTTTCCTCATTTTCCCATGATTGTGTGGTGACACTATGCATGTTACAAATGTTCAGTGTGTGTTCTAATGCTTTTGCCAGGCAATGATGGGATAACCTCTCAGGGCTCAGTCTCTTTGACCTTGCGTTGCAGCTCCACCCGGACCCTCCCCATCCAACACGGTTATACTGTCACCTCCCCTCTTTTCAGAAACAGCCTTTGGCTGTTCCTGTATGAGAAAGTATAGTTTGCACATTTCTTTTAATTTGCTTTATTAAATTTAAAAAAGTTGTGAAAAAGATAAGGAGACATTTTCAGAAGTCAACAGTTATATGTGCAATGATTCATGTGCAATTTAAAGAAATTACACTTTTTAAATGTGCAAGCCACACTAGAAAGTCATAGTTAGTAGTATAGGCCTCAAGAAATGCTAAAATACAAATTTTCTTTTGACTAGAAGTTAACTCAATATTGCTGAAAAATGCATAATGCAATTTAGAAACTTGACCTTAATGTGACATGCCTAGAAATGTTAGTCATAACTGCAGACTATACCGGTCTAACAAAATGTATTATTTCATTAAGCAACATATTTTTAGTGACTACATTTCCTATTTTCTGACTACATAATTCTTCAAAAGAATATTAGACAGTTTAAAACAGTATTTCTCGTTCATGTTAATGAAATGTATTACTAAACAGTATTTTGCAAATGCAGGTTTCTCTTTAGCATAGTTCATTATGTAGGCAATGAAACATTGAAAATTAGAAAGTTAACTGTGTTCTATGCCTATGGGAACTGGGAATTATGAATAAAGAAGACTAAAATGTGAGATATCTATAGCAAACTTTGTGATAACACTTTGCAAGCTGCATGTTATTTCATGGTAAAGATAGAGATGAACCTGCTCTCAGACGAATGCCACCACTGGATTGGATACGAGGAAGAAGTCTGCTGCACAAATTGCAACATATTGTTTTGTCTTTTTTTACTAATGCGTGTTTCCAGTTAGTTTCTTCTCACTCTGAGCCCTGATCCTATAACGTCCCAGACCTGCTCATCCTTTGCCATACTTTATATTGACACTTGATTATTATAGATTGCTACTGCAACGGTTTGCTCGTATTGATGAGACCCGGCTGGGTTTCTTGACCTAGTCCTCATGGGAAATAGTGCTCCTTAGCTGGATTTTGAGCCTTATGCTCTCTCAGATCTCACGCTTTTCCTTTGAACTCAAACTCTTCATGAGTTCCACTAACTTTAAATTCTGATCCTTATCTTTAGAATAGGGAGTTCTGTCCTTTATGTAACGTGCTAAATACACCAGGTGATTATTTGTTTTAACCATTCTTTTTGATGAGATTTCTGTAAATATACTGGATTTATTGATTAATCTGAAGAGACTAAATAATTTTACTAATCTCTTTATGACAAATAAAGCTTTCTAACCTATTTCAGACTCATCGACTGAACTTAAAATAATTTGTGCGATTTGACTTGTCATGGCAAAATAGCTCTGGATTCAAAATACTGCGACAAAAATCCGTCACCTGAGGCGCTTTATCCAATAAAAGCCAGAGTGGGAACAGGGCTTGACCCTGTATGCAGTGGTGAGGTTAAAGGTTGAACCATATTTATTTTCAATTCACCCCCTAGTCACGCTGCCAGTTAGTAGTACCACAAAACCCGTTTCTCTGTAGAAAGGAAGAAAAACAATCAGTACGTCTATTACTTAATCTGGGTTGAGTGGGTAACTCTCTTTCAGAACCAATGCTCCTATTGTCTGCCCCTTCTTACATCTCTATATTCAGAAGAGGACAAGAAGCCTTTCTAACCTCTGTCCCTAATCTCAAGGAATTTGTGATGGGTCAATGTCCCATCTCTCAAACAAACTGTCTGATGAGTTTCACCACTTCAGTTTTGGTTAAAATTTCTACATTCCCGTTTGTTCCTCTTGCTACTTCTCTGTAACCCTGCACTCTGGAAAGCGTATTGGATTCCTACGATTGACCTACAGTTGCTTAGCTGTAAAATGTTAACGTGTGAACGAGTCTCAGGGTTAACATAATTCATCATTGACAATTAATATTCATTTAGCTCTGAGGTACATAGTATCACACTTACATGGTTAATTATGATAGCCACCTGGCAAAATGGTGGCTATGCAATTTCTGCAGCTATGCTCCCAAGTTGGTTTATATCATTTTGTAAACCTTCCCCGTATCCTGACTCGTTTGTTTTGAAAAGACTTGGATCAACTGATCACTGTCTTAATTTGGCTGGAAGGTGACATCAAGTGACTCTCTCAACGTTATCACTACCATGTAACGCGGGAGCCCTTGTTCTCTCAAACCTGGAAAAATACAACTTGGCAGCACAGTAACAATGGGTGAGTAGATGGCTTGCAGGAAATTTCCTGATTGAGACAGGTGTACGAGGGATGAATGAAACAGACAGTACTCTGCAAAGTCTATTACATCCTAGAAACTACCCACAGCCAATATGCCTGTTCTGCTGCATACTGCTCTGGCGTAACTGAAAAGCACTTTTGTACTTACCAAATATATCCTTCCCTATGTACCCATGACCATATTATTGGGACTCCCTACACAACGCTGACACTCCCCCAGCTTCGCACTTGGTTTGCCAATGGAATTCATACGGTTGGTGTGTTTTCAGGTGGGCTCTTACACTAGTTTGGGAGTACTCCAAAAAACAGGCACTCCCTTACATGTACGAATGCCTACACCTCCTACACATGAAATCCTTTAGACACTGCATACAATAGGCGATAGCAGACTCTTTATCAAATGGCTCCTCAAGTGATTTCATACATCTAGAGGTTTCATGCTGTAAACCCCTTACAAAATGGGAATCTGATTTGGCCAGAACTTTACATGACTCAGAATGAAGATCCTCACCTACCTGCATAAAATAGCACATGTGATTTCAACATATTCATTTTAATATATGAAACCGAGATCATTTTATGTCTAAAAGAATGAACAAAATGTATCCTGGGGCTCCCCATATTTACCCTCGATTTAAGTCAACAGACGCCAACATCCCTCACATGTATTTCTGTACCTCACTGCCATCATACTGGGGTTGGATTGTAGCTGCACTCCTTAAATGCCAGCCTAGCCCCTACCCCCATGGCTAGATAACATTCAATAGTTGTTGAACGTCTACATGCAAGATGTCAATTGCATAGGGAGGAACGTACTAGACTACGGAACATTTTTATTGCCCATAGCTGGGATACGAAGTTGAAAGCACTGAAATCTTATAGCAAAGATTATGAATGACCTCCGTATACTCCCCTGACAGACAATTCTTAAGAGAAATATGTTAATATATTCTAATGTGATGATTCATTGGTTGTATAGTCAATGTTCTGAATCATGGGCGAACCATGACATTATCTCTAATATTTCCACAAAACAATACAAAGAGGGCAATAATATCACTGTTCCTAAAAATTAGGACTACAATGGGTTGTGAGAAGAGCAGTGTTGCGTAATGTCGTGCATAAGGAGGGTTGGTGGGGACAAGTGTGTCAAAAGTTCTGTACATTACTAAAATACAAAAAGGCTTGCTAAGTACAATGTGATATATCATTAAAGAACATCTCATGCAACCTTATGAGTACTCATAATGAACTGTTAATAGTGCACATAAATATATATTTAAAAACAGGAAGGGGCAATTTACCCAGCTACCGACTGACTAGTACATAATCTCTACTATTTAGCCAGCAGCCAGCAAAATAGTACATAATATCTGCTTTTAGCCAGCTACAGGCTAGATAGTAGAGATGATGTACAATTTGACCAGTGAATGGATAAATAGTGTTAAGGTGGTCTTTATTTAGCCTGCCATGAAAAAAGGGGACAACAGGCAATGTGAGGGTGGTTGCCATATTGTAATGGGGATGCAACATGTGTGAGGCATTCGAAAATAAGTGCATATACAAATGTACAATAGTTTGAACAAAGGTAAATGCATGAATTAAGCTGTTTACAGGTAAAAAAAAACTAAAATCAATTTTGAATAAAAAACATTTATGTCATTTTAATATTCAAATAAAACATGTAGGAATCCGAACATCTATTTCAGGAGCTTCAGGATTTGGCACACATTTTATGCTGCAGGCTAGGAGTATTTTTCTGTCTGCAAAGAATAACGAGTATGGTTTTAAAGCATGCTACATAAATGTTTTATTCAATCATGACAATATATTGTTTCTTCATGTTAATAATCCTCCTTTTGATGTTGTGAGGGCTGGACTCTTTTTGGGCTTCTTAATTAAGGCTTTGTGCTAGCTTTAGGTTTCTTTTTAAGGGGGTTGTGCTTGCTTAGTATTTCAAACCTAGCAGCACAACAGCAATTGACAAGAAGCATCAAACAGGGAATGCAGACAGATGGGTGGTATCTGAGCCCCAACGGGAGGGTGACGTACAATAAACAATTGGTGCTTGGGAGCACAGTGCTTTGGTACACTTGTTAGAGAGAAATTTCCAGGAATAGAGCTTGTGTGGAATAGGGAAGTAAAAGCACAAGACAGGTAAGTAATGCATCTGTGAAATTCACAGGAGGAGTTCACATTGCTACCTGAGAATAAGCACACTTTCATGCTATTCACCCAGCAGAGGGGCTTTCACAGAAAGATGCTTATTGGTCCAATGTCATTAGTGGCCCCCTCAACTATAAAGACATTTTAGTCACCTACACAATGTATCTTGGGAATGGTAATTTCGATTGTTAACATGCTAATTAGGATTTTTATTGGGCAAGCTCCTATCTACACAGACCCTCATTTCTGTCCTTGACAGTGCTGTCATTCGGTGACATGTTGGAGGCTGTACCCGACTAAAGTTATGTGGAGGAGGGCTGGGAAAGGATGGAGTAAGACCAGTTGTAAAAGGAAGATGTGTAGGAGACTAAGGGCCAGGATGTGGTCCACCAGGAAAAGAAGAACCAGACCCAGGGAGACCCAATCTACCAGGACCCGGGTTACTAATTGCAGAGGGTACCAAGATCAAAGACGATGAGGTAACCGACAAGGAGAAACAGGATTAGGGCTAGAGGGATAAGGAGGGCCAGAAAGAGGTGGGACAGGGGGATCTGGAACCAATGAACAAGGCCCGAAGGAACAGCAGGACTAGGGATAGAACAAACACAAGTCCCTGGACCACAACAATGTAGAGGGCCAGGAGGACCTGAGTGCACCAACCAGGGCTAGAGGGAAAAGGATCACCCTGGCCAAGAGTAGTAGACCCAGGTAAATAGACCAAAGAGACCCAGTACCAGGATGCCAATAGAAAGACTCACCAGAGACAAGAGGCAAATACAAAAGAGAAGATCAAGGAGGACCAATGGGCCGGAATAGAACGGACCAGGGCCAGGAAGACCACGACCAGAAAAGAGCAAGGCTAGCAGGACCTAGAGACCCCAGATTAAAATGACCAGGGGGATATGAAGGCCCAGGAAGCCTAGGCCCAGTGGGACCAGGATCAGAAGATCTACAAGGGTCAGACTCAGGAGGATCCTAAAAGGGGGTTGACAAGAACTAGATGAACCGGGGTGACACACAACATGGGAATTAGGAGGACCAGTGCCAGAGGGATGAGGAAGACATGACCCAGGAGGCCAGTACTAGGAAGACTAGGATAGAGAGGGCCAGGACCAGATGGACAAGAACAAGGTGGAACAGGAAACCCAGGAGGACTAGGATGGAGCAGGAGGACCGAGGTACTAGGAGGTCTAGGGAAACCAAAGTGAATGGAACCTGCACCAGAAGATCCGATACATGAGGATCAGATAAAGTAGTACCAGAACTAAGACCAGGACTACACTGACCAGGAGAACTAGAAGCAAAAGAATTAATAACATGCAAACCAGGATAATACCAGTGAAGGACTGTTGGACGAGAATTGGAGTGAAAGGGATGAAAAAGTCCAGGAGCAAGTGAAACAGGAGACAGGATACAAAGGACTAAATGCAAAAGTACATGGAAAGGATGGCCAGATAGACTAGGAAGTACACAGCTGGAAGTTCTATGGCTAACACACACTGGATGTCAAGAAACATCAGAACTAGGAAAGGCTAGGATGATCTGTAGTGGGCCAGGGCAAGTTATTGCAGAACCATGAGGACAAGGAGAAGGAGGACTAGGACCAGGGGGATAGGGACAGGATTGAAGAGGATGATTAAGACCAGATCCTGGAGGGCAATAGCCAGTATTACCAAGAAACCTTGATAAGCAGGGCAGGCAGGGACTAGAAAGACCAAGGGGACAGTACATGGGCACCAAGAAGATTAGAACAAGGAGGACTGGGTGAACCAAAAGGATCAGGACCAGGAGAAAAGAAACAGGGCCAAGAAGATAAAGACCTAGGGTACCAGTACTCAGATTACCGATTGGGGCGGAGCAAGGTGATTGGACTTTCGTGGCCAGGAGGACCAGAAACAAAATGACCAGGGTCAGGAGCACCCAAGCAAGGAGAAACTAGATCAACAGGGCCATGATAAATTGCTGCAGTACCAGAAGGACTAAGAGGAGAGCAAGCAACCCAGAGCACCAAAACACAAGCCAGAAGGATAAAGACTAAGAGGGCTAGGGCACGAGAGGTCAGATGGACCAGGACCTGCAGTACCAGGGCTACCAGGTTTAGGGTGAGAAGAACCAGAACAAGGTGACCAGGGCCAAGAGGACCAGAAAGGCCAAGAGCTATGGGCTAAGGCTGACGGGACCAAGAAGGGTCAGAATTGCTATAATGCAAAGTTTCTGATAAGAAGTACAATAAGACAAGAAAGACCAGAATGACCAAGGAGACAAAGGCTAGGATGGTTGGTAAATCAGGTCCATGAGAAATAAGCCCATGAGAAATCAAATTATAAAGGAACAGTGACGTCAAGCCTATAAAGTTCGCCGCAATTTGAGTAGGCCCAGACACCATCTTGGGTAATGGAGTCGCCATATTCTCACTTGTTTGCAGAATCAAGGCCATGTCTGCCACTGTCCTAGATGATGTCTGACCATCTTTCTAAGAACCGAGAAAGTGTAAAGTCATTTGCCTAATGACATAGATAAAACACCTGATGCAACATCAGTCTGGGAAAACTGTCAACTTATCATGTCAAGAACATATACAGACATTTAGCCAAAAGCGTAGTCTGAATTGGCGTACATTCACCTTATATGTTCATACGGAAACATCTGGGTTGTGCACCTTAATGCACACAATCTATGTCAGACATTCCTAAACCTATGTCAGAAATTCCAATCTCTGAAAAAAACTTAGCATATAAGGGCTGCCACTTGACAACTTGTCAGGAGAGGTCCTTCGCCCAGATTATCTCTTGAGCCTGAGACTGCCTCACCTACTGCGCTGGCACTTCAAAGATGCCACATCTCACCTGAGCTGATAAAGCAGAGTCCTGGAGTAAGGTTCCTACCGCAGTGCATTTGACCTTCGCAGGTAACACTGCCTTCACGCCTCCACTGGTAACGACAGTTCTTACTGTCAACAAGGTGTGCTGTGCGTCACTTCTCCCTTAGAAACTCTAGAATGCAAGTTTCTCTACTATCCATGCTCTCCTAGTGTAGGTCATAGAAGTAGATTTAGGGTGCTAGGTTTTAGATGACATTTTAACTGTTAGAAATGTTAATTTTATTTTCATTATTTACAATGTGCCGTCTTTGTCTTTTTAGGAGATCCTATGCAGGTTCTTTTGATGTACTGAGAAACACGACCATCCTGGTGTACTAAATGCTTTTAGTTAAAAAAAAATTAGTACAATGTGTATATGATATTGTGAATAACAAAATAGGTTTGTTTCTGTTACCACGGTGCCCCTGATTCTGTTACAGGGATTGTTAGTAACCCAAAAGCAATAACTACTCCAACAATGTATTAGGTGAGATTCTTCTGGGCTACAATAACCTGTATTTCACAATGAGTGGGTGGGACAGCAAACTTTGTAAAACTACATCAGAGTCATAGTTTGTGCAACAGTTGGTGCCCATCATGGGCACCATATCTTACTGTTATGCCTTGAGGAAACCCCTATTTCCGTAGGATTGTAAAGATTGACTTTTAAAAGGCTGTTCCCAATTCTCTGGGTTTTCTAATTCTTTGATTCCAATATCAATTTAATCCATTCATCATGGTGGTTTCTATTGTGAAAGGGGACAATTACGGGGAAGCAGTCACTCAGCATCTCAAATTTAGAGGTATCCCTAATGAAGGGGGGCAGCTTCTTTTGTAATGGCTGCAAACGCAGCATATGCCTTTGAGACATTTTACAAATGAGTGGAGTTCAAGCCTATTGATGCTGCCTCAGGGCATTTTCATGCCCACATAGCAGAAGATCCGCTGGCATATTATAGGGCTTACTAAGATTTGGAAATCCCTTTGACTTACCAGGAACACTAGAACTAGTTTGCTGATCTATTGCAACGTATGCACAGAAATGTTAGTTTGGGTCCTTTCAGCAATGAAGGGGCTACGTGGTCAGTCTTTTCTTGCTACATGCCCATTCCTCGCCAAACTAGCAACCGGTGAGGTGATGGAGGTTTTAAACCAGTTCATACAACGTACTTTGAGCTCCAGACCTGATCTGGCACCGGGACCAGCTGTTTGCACACAAGTACAAATCATCAGTACACAGGCTATTAACACTTTCATGGGAAAATTGCCCTGGACGTGTGACCAAATGGCTTTCTGGGTTGCTCATGAGACCAACCAGTTAGAAGCAGTGTATCCATACACTCCACCCCAAAACAAAAACAGAATACTGACTTTGTCTCATCTTCTTGGGATGGTGTCATCTGTGGAGGAGTGCAACACCTGGGAAAGCATAGTTGCATGTATTTACACTAGAAGCATGGCACACCTTCATTGGCAGTTCCCCCTGAGTTACTTAAGCAGGTACAGAATAAGCACAGAGCTGCACCAGCTCTAGACTTCGGAATGAAGGTAATGGGGAACTTTTCCACAGTTTCCTTATCATCCTCAGTAACATTAATTGACAAGGCTATATGTCCGATTGGCAGAGGTTCAAATTCAAGATCATGAACTACAAAAAATAATCACGTAATACTATACCTCTGTGTGTCGTGATACCTTGGGTTCATGAATAATTAAGTCACAACTGAAACCTAAAAATGATATGGAGGATTCCATTAAAGAGAAATCTGCAACAGAAGTGAAGAAAAAACAGAAAGCTAAAGAGAAAAGACTCACCTGTAACCAAGGAATCTAGTTGTGGTGGTTACAATTTAAGGGACAGCAAAAACCTTTAAAAACTTGAATGGCATCACTATTCTGATAGTGTCCTGAAAAGAACATGAAGAAGGGCTAACAGTAAATCAACGGAGAGGGGGAGTCAGAGTACCGGAGAAAGGAGAAGTACAGTGGATAAAGTGAAGCAGGACACACAACTGACTTCCACATTATGAGGGAGGAGAAAGGGTTGTATTCTTAAACTACATTATGGAAGAAGAAAGTAGGAAGTCTTTGTAAGAAACATGCATTTACAGCTATGAGACCCTCCTGCGCAATAGTGCATCAGGCGCTTCAAAGGTTTCTGGCTACAAACCCAAATGATGACTTTATATAAATTGAGACTCCAGATAAACATTTAAATACTCCTGATAGGGTTTATAGTTTAAGTATACAAATGAAAGGAGATATTCCATGTACCAATAAAACAGTCCTCTGGTCCCAATTGTCCTCTTATGACGACATCATCCTAGCTCAGTTTCTGAAAATAAGTTCTGAAATTACACAGATTTTGATCTTTAATATATGCTTTTCAGTTTTGGTATACTATTAATTAAACCAAGCAAAAGCCTCCAATTATATAAGGATGGGTCGCACATAGGAGAGATACTCACAGGTAGCTGGAGAGCTACCAGTAGCTCATGAACTACTTGTTGGAGAACCCTGCCCTAGACAGTGGAAGTGTATGGACTGTAACCTTGTGGCTGGATGGTGGCGACCCAGACACGAAAGTGAAGGAGGACGGATAAAATGCTACCCAGAGAAATTCTGTGTGGTCCTGGTTAGCAGAGGGATGCTGATTACGTCCTCCAGACTGGTGACATAGGGTAGAGGTAGGAGTGAGTGGTAGGTCAGAGGTTTCTTTAATTAAATGTGACAAATTGTTTTAAGCAAGGCTGCCCTATTGTCTGTGTCTGATGAAAGCTCTGGAAGGCTAAAGACAGCCAGGTGCTGAGATCTTACATATCATTGTATTCTTGTTTTGAATACTCCTACTTGGAACCAGCACTATTGTTACTTGCGTGAGAGCAATCACCTAGCGCAAAGGCTGTGCCTGAGCTACAGCCTGACAATGACATTTAAAAGATTATCACCCCAAATCAGCTCTGAAATCTCAGCAGTGGTTCCACATCTCCTGTCTGGAGAATCAGTAGAATTGTGAAATTATTGATCCATAGATCCCAAGAATGGAGATAAATGTCACTGTTTAATCAGGGTCTTGTTTCTTACAATATTTGTTAAAAAGTTAATAAATAAAATATCTTTATGATTTTCATCTTCTCTATTTGATGCCTATGTGTATTTCCCCGATTTAATACAAATATTCATTTATATTCCAATTACATTCAGTACAATTAATTATAGTCCCGTTGCTCTGCTCATGGCTCTTCTATGCAATACCTCTTCTCAAAGCCTGGCAGAGTAGGGGGTCATTAAACTGTCCACCCAATTTAGGGTTAAACCCGGCTGCAAGGAACAGGGAAAAAAAAATCATGACCCAACACTCGGTGGGGAAAAAACTTCCAATATGCATGAAGGGTCATTAGTTTTTTGCTTTGCAAAAAGAAAAACTCCCACTTTGGGAGTTTGTATTGGAAAAACAAACACGTTCAGAAGGTTCACTCGTCATCATGTCTGATGATTTTGTATGTCAAACCTTTCTTGCATAGACAGGAACATACAAGTTCCTGTCAATGTAGAGATTTGTCCACAGGGCAGGCAGAAAAATCCAATTTTGGTGGGCAAAGGTCCCCCTCGGATGGCAGAGGTATTGTCATTTGCCATACTGATGGAGTTAACGCTGCCCCCAAACTCTAAATCAGGCAGTTCATTTTACTTCCTTCAGTCATAAATTGTGTTGCAGGGATTCTGCTGGGAAGCAGAACTGTGCCTTGAGAAAACAGGATATCCGAACGTAGGGACTGAGCTTCTCTACAATGTCAGTACCTGTAGTTCCAAATCCAACTAGCTCACAGTGCCTCACTTGAACTCCTATCCTTTCCTTTCCATAGTAACAGGTGATTTCAGCAAACCTTGAACATGAAGCTTTAATACCCAAGGGAACCGCAGAAACAGATCACCTTGAAAAATGCAACATGAAAAATGCAGGTCACTGTTAGAAGTGGGGGTCTCTAGTTGGCAATGATTCGCACCTTTGTCTAAGTAGGGACCCTTCTTCCTAGTCAGGATAAGGGGGATACACTACTGAATTAACCTCTGCTCACCCCATTGGTAGCGTGGCACAAACAGTCAGGCTTACGTCAGAGGCAGTGTGTAAAGCATTTGCACATAACCATCAGTAACATTTAAAACACTGCTTAAAAAAAAAAAAAAATCAAATCCTTTATATATTGAAAACAAGACCAAAACGATCAAAATCCACCATCAAGTACTTACAAAAACATGCATTTTGCAAGAATAACCTTACAAATGCAGCTCCTTGAAGTCGGTAGCTCCATCCGGTGTTACTGCAGTGCTGAGAACAGAATCCAACATTTCCTTACAACCACGCCAGTTGTGTTGTTGGCATATACTCGTAAACAGTACCTTTTTGTTGTGGCCGGTCACGCTGCTGTGTGCCAGTCATGGTAACTGTCGCAGTAGCGGTGTAAAGCAGAGCGGTGCGGTGTACGGTGCCCTTAAGTCATGGTGCAGGCAGCGGCTCGGTGACAGTCGTCCAGAGGTGTCGGTGAGGCCAGGCTAGAGGCGTGGTGAAGGCAGTGCTGACAGATAACGGTGCAGGCGACAGTGCAGGGAGCTGGCATTGGCCTGTCTGGACTGCGGTGTGGAACAGTCGGTGCATTGAGAGACTTAAGAGCGGTGCCCCCAAGCCACGGTGTGGTCATGGGTCAGTGGACAGCAACAGCGTCGATGACACCAGGGCGGCGAAGTGAAGTGAGGTGGTGGGGGGTTCGGTGCCCACAGGTCACAGTGCAAGCAGCGGCTCGTTGGCATCAGTCGTCATCTGCGAGACCGGGGTTGAGGTGCGAGATGCAGTGGTGCCCTCTGCAATGCCTTCAGGACATGGAGCCAGCGATTGAGTTGGTTGCTTTCACCCCTCTGTGGTAAATGAAACCACAGTTCCAGAGGCGGTATCCAGAGACCGAGGACGTCTTTGCGGTCCCAGAGACTTCAGAACAGGAGGCAAGCTCTACTTCAAGCCCTTGGAGAAAACTAACAGCAGTGTGATGAAAGTACAATCCAGCCCTTTCCCTGCCCAAGACAGAAGCAGCAGGCCAACAAAGAAGAGCAAGCAACAAAGTGGCAGTTCCTCCTGACAGATTGTCCAGCTTTCTTCCTAGCAGCTTTCTTAGTTCAGCAGTAATCTAAAGCACTGGGGTATGGGCCCCAACATTTATACTCCCTTTCTCTTTGTTCTTTTGGGCAGTGTGTCAGTACTCAGCCTAAATCATTTCTGTCCTCTCTGGTCCAGCTTCCCGGCAGGAGGTGGAGACAGCATTGTCCAAGGCAGACCAGGCCCATTCAGGTGCAAGGGAAATCTCCTCCTACTACTTTGAATGCAGCCCAGTCCAGACTCCTCCAGGAAAGGCAGAACACACCTCCCCTTCTCCCCCCCCCCCCCAGTGGCTGTCTACAGTGAATACGCATCCCCAGCCCCTGTCACTCCAAAGCAAGACACTCAATTCACAACCCAGCAGAGTCACACAGGATGGCTAAGCAAGAAAGTATCTACTTTCTGAAAGTGGTATTTTCAAACACACAACATTAAAATCATCTTCTCTAAAAGATGCATTTTTACATTCGGAGTTCAGGCATGCTAAGCTCCATTTCTCTATCTCGTCCCAATGGGAAGTTATACTTGTAAGATGTTACAAAGTACTTTCCATTCTATCCTGTGGCACAAATAGCATTTCAATATTGAAAACTGAAATACACTGTATTTCACTATCAGGACATGTCACACACACCAGTACATGTCCTACCTTTCACATACACCGTACCCTGCCCACAGGGGTACCTTGGGCCTGCCATAGGGGTGTTTTACATTTAAGAAAAGACAAGGTTAGGGCCTGGCAAGTGGCTGAACTACCAAAGTCGAAATAGCAGTCGCAACTGTGCACAGATAACGCAGTGGCAGGTCTGAGAAGCCTTTGAAGGACTGCTTGTGTGGGTGGCACAATCAGTGCTGCAGGCCCACTAGCAGAATTTGATTTACAGGCCCTGGGCACACACAGTGCACTATACTAGGGACTTGGTAGTAAAACAAATAAGCCATACATGGAAACACTAATCCATAAATAACAATTTACACTTTAGTACTGAATTGCAGTGGTAACGTGCCCAAAGTCCTAAAACCAACAAAAACAGGGTCAAAAACAGGAGGCCAAAAAGTCTGGGGGTAAACCCATTGAAAAAGCCAAGTCTAAGTCACTTAACTAGGTGGACAAATGAATACAGGACAATTAAATCTATATTACTGTCTCAGAGGGAGACCCAATGAAAATTACATCAACAGCCAAAATAACATTGCATTTAAATATGGGTTAGGCAGGAATAAATCACCTCTAATCTTTTTGGTATCAAGAGGGGGATTTAACTCAAATCTGAGATTAGTTAGTTAAAATAAAAGCTATTGTTTCCCTCAACAACAAAAAAAGCAATATTTATATTGTGTATTAGTATCACATACTGTTACAACCCTATTGTGATGCCCGCAGGGATTACCGGACCCAATGTGGTGGCTAAGGCCTTTAACCCTGATATTCCAAGGCTCGGCCTACTATGGGCTGTAAGAAACTGGACCAACCTCCCCATTCAGCACATGACTCGGGAAGCGCTGGTCAAGCAGTCCAAGGCTTCTTGAGGAGGAGGTACAAGAATGGGAGCACAGACTCAACTCAAAATATATCCAGCAACCTCAAAAAATGATTGTCCAGTCAAATACTTACTTTTATGTGAAAAGGAGTATTTATCTACTAACAAAGTACAATACAACACACTGAAGACAATCTACACAGCAATATGGAGGCAATCATATTAGCATTACCTCAGTCAGCTTCCAGTCCCACTTCCCCATTTATGGCTGAAGATTATTCCCCATTCACATATGGTGACATCCAAAGCTAAGGAATGCAAATGTTTCAAGTGTCAAAAGTTCCATGGGGGCTCTGTGGCAAGATCCCAGAGTCCCTGCACTGGAGCGTGCTAATTCAGAGTTTCCCAGGGACCGGCGGCCCATTTGTCAGTCTTACCTACTCTTGCAGACTGGCAGTGCAGTGTGCCTGGGTTCCTCTAGGTAGCCTGGTTGTGTCCAGAAGGAAGGAGGCTGCAGTTAGGGCAGCTACTCTCCCAGGTATCCCTCTAGTGCTTTACGTCTCTCCGAAGATCCAAGGGCAGGAGTCCAATGCTCCTGCATAGGGGAGTTGAAATCGTTCCTCTGCTCTCACTCTCCAAATTTCACGGCCCGCGATGTCTTCTCAGGTGACTGTAGTGTCAGGGTGATGGCCCTCTTTTCCTCCTTCATTGCTCCTTTATCCTGACATGCAGGTAGGGTCATAGCAGCACACAAAGGGCGAGTGCCCTCTCCACCGTAGCCCCTTTCTGCCATACATGGGTAACGCAGCACAAACAAGGTGAAGGCCCTCTTTGGGAAATTGTGCTGTATTGGGCAATGGCCTTCCGTGTCTCACAGGGCAGTGCCAAGGACAGTAACCCTTATTCACAGCCCCCACCTGGCAAAGGGGGGGGTGTGGGCTTCATCACATGTGCTGGCAACCTGACTTGGTACGGTTGCCCAGATGCACCAGAATCTCACACTATGCTTCCAGGATCTCTACTAGATCTCGCTCCCTCCAAGCGATCTTCACCTCATAGGGCCCACTGGTCTCAAGTCAGTAAGAAGGAGTTAAAGGAGAGTGCCCTTGACCCTCCTAGGTGAAGCACCCTCACCCAGCATGGAAGGCTGGCAGATCCTTAATCCCCAGTCCTGGTCTTCACAGGCAGAACTCATGCTGACCTTCTACATGCTGATGAACAGCTTCTGTTTGACAATTTGGAAGACCTGGTTCCCCTTTTTATAATCAATTTCCAGACACACTTGTAATTTATTCTTCTCTGTCTTTAAAGTTTGTGTTCTGGGTGTTGCTCGCTTTGAAGTGCCCTCTGCTTTGTTGTGCGTTTCCTCCAGAAAGCAGTCTATCACAAAAGTCTCCAGCTCCAGGCACAGGTCAAGGGACTGACTAGAGGTTCACACCTAGGTACTAACCTCAGGGATGTGCTTCAAAAGGTTACCAAAGGGCCCCAGACCAAGTTTTTATGATTCTCTTATTAGCCCAATGTCCTTCCTCAAATTTGCCAAGGCCCCTTTGACCAGTGACCCTCTTTCAGAATCCAAAAGCTCTTATTAAAGTGCACAGAATAGCCTGGTTCTTTCTTCCTTCAAGGAGTGTTACACCATGCTCTTAGGAATGCAGCATTTCACAGATCTGTATGGGGGAAACCTCTACCTCTCCAGGCTCATTCAGCAACCCCTGGGTCTTCCACAATGGAACCCAGCGACTTTCATGTATTGTGCTCTTCACACGCACACATACCCCTCCGCACACACACATTCACACTTGCACTATCTCCAATGTACTGTACCACCACCTGGGCAAAATACACCCCAACATGCTAATGCCACCTCACGCTCTGTCTCATATGTACATTTGTGCAGGCACACACATTCAAGTGTGCTCACACAGCTGCTCGCACTATTCTTCCCATACTGTACCATCTCTCAGGAACATATACTTCCTCACACATACAGGGAAATGCTCAAGCTATTTGTCCTGCACCACAACATCCCTCGGGCACCTTTACATTCTCGCACTGCCCACAACCACACGCAGGCCAATTTATTTTATTTATATTTATTTTGTCAATTTATAGGGCGCAACAGCTACCCAAGAAGGGTTTCCCGGCGCCTAGACACAGCTAGAACAAGAGACAGAAACGGAGGGAGAATTTAAGGTGTTTATTGTTCGTACAGCCAGGTCTTTACAAGCTTTCTAAAGCTATAATAGTTATCTTCCTTCCGAATGCCTAGTGGAAGCGTGTTCCACAAGGAGGGTCCAAGGTAGGCAAAAGATCTGCCCCCTGATCTTGCGCGTTTAAACCTTGGTATACAGAAGCATGCTGCTGTCTGGGACCGGAGGTTTCTCTTTGGCGTGTAAAGGCAAGCAAGGGATTGGAGGTATTTTGGGGCTCCTCCTGTTTTAATTTTGAACATGTAGTTCAAGGCCTTGAAACGAACTCTGTTCTCTATCCTGAGCCAATGAAGGTCCCGGCGATGGTTCGAGACTCCAGCGTTCCTAGGAATCTTACACAGGAGTCTGACCGCAGCGTTTTGCGCTACTTGTAGTCGTCCAATGACAGATTTATTAGCGCCTAAATATAGGATGTTGCCGTAGTCAAGCCTTGATGTAATAAGGGCATTGACTACGGTCTTCTGTGTTGACATAGGCAGCATCCACAGGATTTTCCTCAACCATCTAGCTATGGTGAGACACAAACCAGTAACTTTACTGGCCTGTTTGTCCATGGATAAGGCGTTGTCTAATACAAAGCCCAGATTTCGAGCATGGGACACCGGGGTAGGAAGGATGCCCATCTGTTCTGGCCAATGCGCGGGATTCCAGAGATCTTTGTCTTTTCCCAAAATCAGAATTTCCGTCTTGTCGCCGTTCAGTTTTAACTGGTTTGCTGTCATCCAGTTCAATATTTTTAGTAATCCTTCCTTGAGTAACGACGGGGAGTGGGGACAAGAATTCGACAAGGAAAAAATGATTTGGGTGTCATCGGCGTAGTTCATAAGCGTTAGCCCTAGCTTTTCAACAAGTTCTACCAGAGGTTTGAGATAGATGTTAAAAAACAGAGGGCTCAAGATGGACCCCTGCGGCACTCCATGATCTGCAGGTAAGGTGTCTGACTCGGCCTGTGCTGATGCGATCTGAAAGGTTCTGTTTGCCAGGAAGGATTTAATCCACTCCAGAGCCTTTCCTCTTATACCGTTTGTGTGCAGTTCTCTAATAAGCGTTTCGTGGGAGATGGTATCGAACGCCGCACTTAGATCCAATAGCACAAGTGCTACCGTCTGGCCTTGGTCAAGAAGTTTTCTGATATTTTCAGTGACACCTAACAGGGCGGTCTCCGTCGAGAAACCAGCCCTGAAACCAGATTGCGAGGGATGGAGTAGGGAGTTTTCCTCTGCAAAAATGGCTAACGTGGAGTGCACGTGTCTCTCGAGGCACTTTGAAAAAGCAGGAAGCAGAGATATAGGCCTATAATTGGCCAGTATTTCTGGGTTAGCATTTGGTTTTTTCAAGAGGGGTGTCACCATAGCGTGCTTCCATAAGGCCGGGACAGTGGCAAGGTCGAGGGACAAGTTAAGGAGGTTGGCTATGATATTCAAGGACTGGTCATCCAGTTTTTTTATAATATTAATAGGGATGGGGTCCCTAGGAGAGCCAGATTTAACTGATTTGAGGATTCCTTTGAGATTCTCTAATGAGAGACTCGGCCAGGATTCCAACACGTTTCCGCCTAAAGCAGTGGATTGAGGCAGGATAGAGTTAGATGAAGGGGGTGGATCAACGTCAGATATTTTAGTATTGATATCTGAGATGATTTTGTCAATTTTCTCTGTAAAGAAGCAAGCTAACGCCTGACAATGTTGAGCGCTTAGGGGGGGAGCGGCGGCTGTGGTATATGCGCCCGCCAATTCCTTGACTTTAGAGAAAAGAGTTTTGGGCATGTTAGTTGCTTCGGTAATTGTTTTTAGGACGAAGGCAGCTCTTGCCTTTATACACGCCGCATGATAGTGGTTTCTGGCATCATGATAGCATTTTTTGGCATTAGGGTCGTACTTTTTACGCCATTGACGTTCTAATGCTTTGCATTTTGATTTTTCGGATTTAAGGCTGTCGTTAAACCATGGGGCCGGGGGACGATGCCTACTCCCTTTGGTGTGAATAGAAGGCAGGCAGCTATTTGCTGCATTTGTTAGCCAATGTGGGGTCTCCATTGCTACGTGGTCGATGTTGGAGTTAGGGCTAGGAGGGTTTTGTTTGAGTACCGCATTTAAAGCATCGATGTCGACTGACTTCCAGTTCCTTCTATTAGTGACAATACTATTTTGTTTCACACTAGGGGAGGGTGGAGAAGAAATGCTAAAGCTGATAAGATGATGGTCGGACCAGCCAGAAGGTACGGTGGCGATGTGCGTGAGTTCACTGACATTAGATATTATGGGGTCCAACAGATGGCCAGCTATATGAGTAGGGCTGGAGTTGATAATAGATAAGTTCAGTGCAGCTAGATCTTCCAGAAAATTGCAGCATGAGGGGATGGTGGGATCTTCCAGGTGTAAATTAAAATCACCCAGCAGAGAGAAATTGCTAGATGACATATAGTAGGGAGTACTAAGATTTGCAAAGTTAGATACCCATTGAGAGGGGTTTCCTGGTGGACGATAGATCAGAAGGCCTGACATTGTGAAATTGGGGTTTAAGGTAATTTTAAAAAGACCCGCTTCACAGTCTGGAATTTGTACAGATTCCAAAGTACATTTGAAATCCCTGTTAAAAATGATGGCTATCCCGCCCCCTACCTGTTTTTCCCTGTCAAGTCTGACAATGGCATAGTTGTCAGGGAGGGCAATGGCAATATCTGGGCCGGCGCTGTCATGTAGCCATGTCTCGGTTAGGAAGACGGCGCTAGGACATTCTTCAGTAAGGAGATTAAAGATTTCATGTTTATGCTTGGGCAGTGATCTACAGTTTGTGCTGTACAATACGTATGTTGGCTGTACATTTTTACGTAAAATTTTACATTTCCTGTGTCTCCTAGGTGGGTCGGAGTAGGGTTGAAGAACGTCAATGGATAGTTTACACTCGGAGCAAACATGGGTTCCGACTTTGTGAAGGTTGGATAAAGAGCAGTTCGGCTTATGGGTAGGGCGCAGCGCTCTCAAAGCGGAGGAGGTTCTTACCAATCTGGGAGGTGCTGTGGGAAAGTGTGCCTCGGCCTCGTGCCCCATCCTGACACGGACGGGCACAGACGGGCTAGTCTTTGGCGTGTCTTCGGCGTGCTGATGGTGTGCCCGCTGCGCTCGACCGCTGCGCTGTCGAGTAGTGAGCATGATAAGAGGGGATAGAGGAGTGGGCGTGGCTACGTGGGTGGGCGTGGCCCCGAGTCACGTGGGTGCAGTGACGCTGACAAGGGATTTAGGACTTCCCCCTCGGCGCAATTACTGCAAAACGAGCCAAGCCGCTGACTCAAAGTAAGTGTTTAGGTCTTTAAAACACACGAACACAGTGTAATTTAAAAAGATATACAAAACACACAAGTCTAGCAGCACTAGCAACACCCCGGCTTCCGCCTCAGGGTACTACGCTGGTCAACACCGGCTAAGGGCGGGCACGGCGCTTATCTGCTTCCTGGGGTGGGCGTGGCTACGTGGGTGGGCGTGGCCCCGAGTCACGTGGGTGCAGTGACGCTGACAAGGGATTTAGGACTTCCCCCCTCGGCGCAATTACTGCAAAACGAGCCAAGCCGCTGACTCAAAGTAAGTGTTTAGGTCTTTAAAACACACGAACACAGTGTAATTTAAAAAGATATACAAAACACACAAGTCTACCAGCACTAGCAACACCCCGGCTTCCGCCTCAGGGTACTACGCTGGTCAACACCGGCTAAGGGCGGGCACGGCGCTTATCTGCTTCCTGGGGTGGGCGTGGCTACGTGGGTGGGCGTGGCCCCGAGTCACGTGGGTGCCGTGACGCTGACAAGGGATTTAGGACTTCCCCCTCGGCGCAATTACTGCAAAACGAGCCAAGCCGCTGACTCAAAGTAAGTGTTTAGGTCTTTAAAACACACGAACACAGTGCAATTCAAAAAGATATACAAAACACACAAGTCTAGCAGCACTAGCAACACCCCGGCTTCCGCCTCAGGGTACTACGCTGGTCAACACCGGCTAAGGGCGGGCACGGCGCTTATCTGCTTCCTGGGGTGGGCGTGGCTACGTGGGTGGGCGTGGCCCCGAGTCACGTGGGTGCAGTGACGCTGACAAGGGATTTAGGACTTCCCCCTCGGCGCAATTACTGCAAAACGAGCCAAGCCGCTGACTCAAAGTAAGTGTTTAGGTCTTTAAAACACACGAACACAGTGCAATTTAAAAAGATATACAAAACACACAAGTCTAGCAGCACTAGCAACACCCCGGCTTCCGCCTCAGGGTACTACGCTGGTCAACACCGGCTAAGGGCGGGCACGGCGCTTATCTGCTTCCTGGGGTGGGCGTGGCTACGTGGGTGGGCGTGGCCCCGAGTCACGTGGGTGCAGTGACGCTGACAAGGGATTTAGGACTTCCCCCTCGGCGCAATTACTGCAAAACGAGCCAAGCCGCTGACTCAAAGTAAGTGTTTAGGTCTTTAAAACACACGAACACAGTGCAATTTAAAAAGATATACAAAACACACAAGTCTAGCAGCACTAGCAACACCCCGGCTTCCGCCTCAGGGTACTACGCTGGTCAACACCGGCTAAGGGCGGGCACGGCGCTTATCTGCTTCCTGGGGTGGGCGTGGCTACGTGGGTGGGCGTGGCCCCGAGTCACGTGGGTGCAGTGACGCTGACAAGGGATTTAGGACTTCCCCCTCGGCGCAATTACTGCAAAACGAGCCAAGCCGCTGACTCAAAGTAAGTGTTTAGGTCTTTAAAACACACGAACACAGTGCAATTTAAAAAGATATACAAAACACACAAGTCTAGCAGCACTAGCAACACCCCGGCTTCCGCCTCAGGGTACTACGCTGGTCAACACCGGCTAAGGGCAGGCACGGCGCTTATCTGCTTCCTGGGGTGGGCGTGGCTACGTGGGTGGGCGTGGCCCCGAGTCACGTGGGTGCAGTGACGCTGACAAGGGATTTAGGACTTCCCCCTCGGCGCAATTACTGCAAAACGAGCCAAGCCGCTGACTCAAAGTAAGTGTTTAGGTCTTTAAAACACACGAACACAGTGCAATTTAAAAAGATATACAAAACACACAAGTCTAGCAGCACTAGCAACACCCCGGCTTCCGGTTTAGTTAATAACAAAGCAGCAGAACTTTTCTACAGTACTCCAGGAGGCACCACTGACACGGAGAAAACAGGCCTGTTCACTTCACTGATCACTAAAAAACATAAAATTCTGCCACCCCTGCTACCTAACTCAAGGTGAAGGCAGTAGCCTTACACCGCTTTCGTGTAATGTTTTTGGGTCCCTCCTGGTCCAGACCAACCCAGTTCTTGATACAGGCTTAGGTCATAGCATACACACATGACCTGTGTTCGCTCATGAACAAAAACCATTATCAAAGATACAGATATCACCGCAGCTGGGGCACACACCCGTAACCATGAGAGGGACTTTTCCATCTCAACACATACAAAAATCAAAACAAAACACTGAACTTTAAAAACCTACATCACCATAGTCTTAAGAGTTCTGCTAGTAGTCTTCCTGATGTTAAAAATCCAACCCTTCTTCAGGCATGGAAAAGGAGGCATTCTATGGGAGTCAATAATGGTTAGAAATGTGTACTTTTGACATTTTGGTGGCTTCAATTGTGATCTGCATTTAAACTGAACTGCATTTATCAGGATGCTAAGAGGTGAACTGTGCTGGGAAGTGAAGCAGTGTGCTCCCATCCCCCTTCCGTTTGAAAAGGCTCCCTTGAGCCATTGAGCTGATGAGCTTTTGGAGATGCGCCTGTGAGAGGTACTGAGAACTGAAAGGATTGTGGCAGCTTGCTCAAAAACCCCAGATAAATTTAGTTTTTTATCCCTACTGATGAAGGATAATATCCAGAAACACTTGTCTAGAGATTGACAGCACTAACCTGCAACCAAAACTCAAGTAAGCATTTAAAATGAACTGCAGTTACCATAATGCTAAGGGGTGAACTGTGCTAGGAGGTGAAGCAGTGTGCTCCCATTTCCTTTTCACCCTGCCTCCAGGGACTATACTTTTTACTCAGCATCACATAACTCATACACAAGGATAGACTATATACCAATATAGGGCAAGTACACACACTTAATCGACCAAACTAATATCTCGCCGAAACTTGTCTCTGATCACTCTTGCATCAATACCATACTAACAGGCAGCCATTCTAATCTTCAATTAAAAAGATGGCGTTTCAGTAATGATGCTCTTCTAGATCTTACGTGAGGGGAGCAAAATCAAAGACTCAATCACGAATTACGTCCGAAATAATTACCTCCCGGAAACAAATATAAACACCCTATGGGATGCACTGAAAGAAACCCTGACTGGAATACTCCTAGAAATCAAAACAACAAGAGGTACAACGCAGAACTATTAGCGCTAGAACAAGAAATAAAGCAATTGGAACTATCACACACCAACTCCCTAAACAACAACACACTCGCCCAACTCACACAAAAGAAATATGAATATAACATAAACTTGAGCGAAGGAGCAGGAGTGTGTAGAAATAAATTCAAGGGCCTTAAACTCTGCGAAGCTAACAAAGCGAGTAAGATGCTCGCATCATACCTTAAACAAACAAAACCAGCACAGAAGTACATCAATCAAAGATGCGAATAATCGGTTGCAAACCAACCCAGAAGAAATATTAAACTCATTTAAAAAGTTTTATGAATCCCTCGATCGAAATGATCAGGACTTCAACCTACAAAAAGTGTAAACAATATCTAGAACGTATCAAAGTTCCACAACTACCAGAAACAGTCAGACTATCCATCGGTAAGCCGATAACTGCCGCTGAAGTGGCCAAAGCCAATAAAACCCTGAAAGAAAAAGCATTAGGCCCAGACGGATTTACTGCCAAATTTTACAAATCATTCTCTGAATTATTACAACCAACCATGTTAAACGTATTCAATCATATCGCTAACTGTAGTGGCATCACATATTAAATGGCCGAAGCCAACATTATCGTAATCGCCACAGAAGGAAGAGACCCTTTACAACCCAAAAACTACAGACCGATATCTCTTATAAACGTACACTGTAAAATGTATGTGAAAAGTTTGTCCACCAGACTGAACGAACACCTTCCAAAACTAATAAGCAACTCCCAAGTAGGGTTTATTAAATACTGTATGTCAAACAACAACACTCGTCTTCGACGCTAGCTCACCATCAGTTGCTGTAACATTAGACGCAGAGAAAGCATTTGACAGAGTATCTTGGCCATTTTTAAATCAGTGCATGAAGTCCTTTGACCTGGGAGAACTATTTATAAAACTGGTCTATACGAGAAACGTTCTGCATAAATTGTGATTGACTCCCTCTCTCAGCCACTCACCCTGTAGCAAGGCACGAAACAAGGCTGCCCACTCTTCCCTTCATTGTTTCTCTTACCTCTAGAACCCCTCCTACAGGATATAAAACAAAATCCTGAAATTTCCGGTATAGACTTTAATGATAAACATGTTAAATTAGCTGCATATCCTGATATCCTTATTGCCACAAAAAACCCAGGACCTTCAATCAAGGCTCTTATGCACACCATAGAAACCTACTCTGAACGATCAGGACAAATTAAACAGATAAATCAGAAGTAAAGCTGTTAAATATTGATTGCACAAAAGAGGTTTTGGGGTCTTCCAGACTATCATGGCAACCCGGATACATTCACCCCTTCAGTGCCACGCCCTTTCCCCCTCCTGTGCCGGGCGTTGCATTAGTGGGTGGGGTTCATGACGAGATAGTCTTGTCATGGGCACAGCGCAACCGTGCTCCATGACGAGACTATCTCGTCATGGGCACAGAAGAGGTTAAAAAACTGGGAACTGAATTTTGGACCAACATACTAGACACCATCTCTCACAATGAAAACACTACCCTAGATAAAATTTAAAAAAACACTACTGGACCAACTGGTCCCCCAAATGTATCACAGGGTGGGGCAGAATCGAAATTATAAAAATAATGATCACCTCGTTAGTCAATTACCTCATTAATATGCTCCCTCTTTTATTATCAGAAGACTTCTACCACAAACTAGATAAATTGATCTCAAAGTTCATCTGGCAGGATGATTAAAAAAGCTAGAATAGCCCTAAAAAAATCTCAGACTAGATACATCACTTGGGGAGTTAACCTGGACAACTTCAAAGTCTATCAAACTGCTTTCCTAGCAAAGCAGGGCTCCTACTGGTTCTACCCTCCCAATAACTACACCCCAGTTTGGCTTGAAGTAGAAAAGACCATTTTAAACAATCTAAGCCCACTTACCCTATTAACTTCCAACACAACCTAGTTAGATAGCACAATATTTATCTTTAGAAACACAAAAACATCTCTCCTAAAACTAGAAAAGAAACTCCCTTCAAGTATAAGATACTCAAACCTTCCATCTCTATGGAATAACCACAATATTAAATACATTGGTAAACCCATATACTTTCAGTCATGAATAGATAAGGGCATCTTCTTCCCACAACAATTTGACTACTCAACATATCCCATAACCTTCTTGGAACTCCAAAATAAATACGAACTTTACAAAATAGAATTCTACAACTTCCTTAAAATCAGAGTGGCCATCTCAAAATCGAAACAGCATAGAGAAATCCTCTCTCCCCCAAGCTTCATACTGAAAATTAATAGCTTGGGTCATCAAGTCTCCCACATATAAAAACTCTTACACTCTAACCCCTTGACTGAATCACACTGGGCTCAAATTTGCAAATCAGTTACTAATCAAAATATTTCCCCAGTTCAGTCGCAAATGATGCTATAGCTCATCCACAAAGCATACTGGTCCCCAGTATGCTTATACGCACAACATATTCTGGAAGAACCCACTTGTTGGAACTGTAAAGAGGTAGGAGATCTAACTCACCTCATCCTTCACGGCAAATCTTTATCCACCGATTGGGACAAAGTGTTCGCATTTTTATCTAGCTTATTCAACTGCCATCTAAAAAAAATAATTTGCTTCCCTGATAGCAGGTTCTCTTAATGCAGACTTCGATAACCAAACAGACAGGGCATTAATGGACCTATTACTCATGTCAGCAATAAAAATAGTCCTAAACAACTGGAAGAGCACATGTAAGGCCTTGTTGAAGTGTTGGATTAACTGGACTACTCACATCAGAGGCGCAGACAACATCTCTCTTCAACACTCACCATGGAGATCTCCAGCTAGACCCATCTGGGACAAGTTGGACAATTACTTCGCCTCAAATAAACCACCTTATACATCCGTACAGGTAAACCGCTATTTCGTACAAAGCACCAATACGCTTACCTCCCATAGAAGGACTAGTAGCCGGTGGTGACTCTCTCTCTAATACTCTCTTACAATCATAAATTGCAACCCTGCACAATGAACGACTGGTATGTAATAACCACAATATAAGCGTCGTAATGGCGGCCCCCTCTTCTCACTCCATTTCTCCTCTTACCTGTCTTTACTATTTATAAGCCTATATATTTTTTAAGTTGGATAAGTCTTCTGGACCAATCACAACTGCCAGACTGTTATGCGACTTCCCCCTTATGCATTATTTCTGGCCACTTTATGTATTATTGTTTACCTTAGGCATTATTTATGTATTGTTGTGTTCTTTTTTGCAAATTCACTAAAACTTTGAAATATCAAAGCAAACTGTATAGACACATACAAATGCATACACACATACATACACAGTAGGTAGTTATAGTTATGAGCAAAGTTTCCATAGGAAAAGCGTTTATTTTGCCAATAACTTTGGCGCCCTTTGATGAATCTCTGCTGTGTCGATAGTTGCGTGGTGATCAGTCAAGTAGGGGACGAGAAATAAGGGGCACTACTACAGCCTGAACTGCTGAACGGAATTACACCAGATTTGGCAGAAAGCTAGATGATGTTCCAGAAAGAGTGCTTCTGTGATTTGGTGTAAGTCCATTCAGTAGTTTTTGACATATCTTTAAAAAACATAGATTTCTGGCGACGGGAGTCCTTAAAGTGGACTTGAAAATCCCACTAAAATTTTATTGGTTCAACACTTCAAACAGGAAATGTTGGCAGCCATCTTGGGACTCGGCTTGAAGCAGAGTACCAGTAAAGAATTTTTTTTTTCAAAATAGAAATGGGGGCAGGGTAGGAATACCCTGACCTCACCGATATGGTGAGGGGGTCCCTCAGTGACCCCGCCGGGGTGAAAAGCATTTTTTTATTTTTATTTTGATGCGGTCTCGAGGGTGAATCCATGAATCCGCAGCACAATAATAAAATAAATAAAAGCACGCGAGGGCTCCTGTGCTTACTTTGGAATAACCCCTGGGTGAGCCAGGCCCTATGGCTTTCCCCACAGCCCCGGGGACCGCCACCTCCACAGAGCAGTAACTTATTAGTGGCTCTATGGGCGAGTGAGTAGATGTGCATGTTGATCTATGAATCAGTGAGTGGCTGTGTAAGTACTGGTATGTGTGTGAAAATGGGTTTGGGAGTGGTAGTTGGAGAAGGTGTATGAAAGGTTATATGGGGAGTGAGTGGGTGAGTCAGATTTTTGTGGATGTCATCAATGGTGCCATGTGAGATGTCATTAGTAATGTCACTGACCAGGTCAGTGTTTCTTTCTAGGCCCAAACGGGACACATGTCACCCATTTCGGGTACATAAGTCTACTACAAAGCAATCTAAAAACTTTGTTTTTAAATAGAAAGCTATGGCTAAAGGTGCATCTAGCATATGCAAACAGGAAGTGCAACCCTAAAAACAATTTAAAAACAATTTACAAATTAATAAGTTCCCATCAAATGGAATAGCTGGATGTTTATGTGTTCCGAATGGTAGACAAAACATTTCAGTTCCCAGCATCCACAGACTATGATCCAAGAGGCACACATCAGAGCATGTTTATAGAAAAAATTTGGTCCCATACAATCCCCACAGCAGCCGCAGAGGGAGTAACTACAGGCATGGGAAGTCCCACCAAACTACAGCCAAGATTCAATTCACCAGTAGCCTATGTATCCCAGGAAGGCTTATAGAATGCACCTAGGAGCAATGTAATAAGCAGTGGACAGCTATACACATGGGCCTTTAAGGGGTCCATCAGTACATTTATGTCTGCAGGCTCAACCAGTTGCGATACCAGGCATAAATCAAAGGATCACTCAAAAGTGAACAGACTGCGCAACACTGACTGTACACAGTGAAGCCACACAGGCTGAAATGATAAGAATTAATGTACATTCAATTCTCGAAGCATGGGTGCACCAAAACAAAGCACCATGCATTCATTGCACAGCAGCACACGTGGTAGTGCCAGCTGCATTTGATCTCGAAATGGGACGTCCATTGGGGAGCAGACAAATTAAAATCACAGTCCTGACAACCAGGAACAGGACGGTGGAAGACCTCCAAAGATGATGAGAAGCACAGAGTGTAGGATGGAATGACTCCAAAAACGGTCTAGAAGGTGCTAACCAAAACAGAGCTTGTATATTCTTTTAATGGGCTATTCCCTTTGTACTAGACATGTTAAAAATATGATGCACCAGCTCTCCAAAACGTAGTGGGAAGTTAGTGCGGAGTACGACTTGAATCTCTGATGTGGACCCTGCAACCTGAAGCTGAAAACGTCTCCTTAGCAGAAGTTAAGGAAACATCTTTTTGAAACAGTACGGCTTTGTTTGCTCAGGGCATCAAAGTGCACATAGGTAAATCTAATTGAAGACCAACGCATATTCTCCCTAACTGTAAGGGCAGGCAGAAACAGGACTTTGGTACAGCAAGTAATTATGAAACTAACCGTCACCATATAGACTATTCCTGGATTCATCCCACAGCAACCTTGAATGTTCAGCATCAGGTAACCATTAGAGAGCAATCTGAAAGCTAGATGTATCACAGCCACTGGGGAACCTTTCAAGTAGCAAGATAAGTTTGCTGCGGAAGCATTAAAGGCCCTGTGCAGCCAAAAATCCACAAAGTTTTCTCGCAGTCTAAACTGCTGAGACAAATCTGTTTCCCTATTTCGTCACCGAAATCTGAAAGGCAGTTCCCAGTACTCATGTACAAACCCCTCTCCCAATGCTTTGTATATGCCTATTTGATGGTGTTTCAGATAGTACTGAAAATGTGAATGTCAAAAGCGGCAGGGTAATATACCCATGGATTATCACAATCACAGAAGGTACTTCAGCAATGGTGAAAGGTAACTTCTGTAGTTTTTTATTGTGCAACAGTGTATTTTGCATTTTTGCGCACCATGAGCATCTGTTGAGTTTTAAGTTGGCTCAGGGCGAACAAGCTTGTGGTATTATGTCGCCACAGCACATGCCCAGAACGTAGTATTTGGTGTCCAGCTCAAAAACATAATAGACAAACTGTGACTGCCCATGCTGTAATGCGGACATGTCTTGTTGAACAATGTCTATTGCTGATAAACAAAGTTTCCTAAAGAGTATGTTCTAGAGGACAAGGTGGTCATGCCATTGTCAACCACTGCGAAAGCTTTCTCTAAATTGTCCCGGTCAATATCGCACAGTCTTCTAGCAACCTCCTGCTTAGAAACCTTCCATGTTTCATTGTATTTTGCATATAGGAAGCATTTTTGTCATGGCTTACGGGTACCTAATAAAAAGACCAGGAGTTCCAGGTCATCAGATAAAGGAGACAAGTGTTTCACCTGAGACAATGTTGAGGTTTTTAACTAATCAAGGCACAACTCCTCAACACCAAGTTGTCACCACCCCTAAATGATCAGACTGCACGTACCGCATGCCAGGTACGTTTGTTTTGAATCCCTCAATGTTACCTAGGAATCGTGCCTGACATCCATTCATATCTAAAGGCCAAACTAACCATCCCTTCCAATTGCGGTCTGCTGAATTATATGTATGATTACGCAGTATGGCATCCAAGGTATCCTCACTGTATTTTGTAAACTGCTTCCAGTTTTCAAAGCGTGCAAATGTGGGAATTCGTGGTGTGCTCAAATCTTTCATATTGGCTAGACCAAGACAGGTCACGTGTTGCACAGTTTTGTTCAGGAAAATCATTTGTTGTGGTATTAGGCATGCACTAAATAAGGACTCAGTTTGCTGAACCTATCAGTCTTTTGTTCCCCAAATAGATGTTACATCTATTGTGTCTCTTCAGAAGTCGAAACCATGTACAAACAGCTGGGAAAGAAAAGATACAGTATATATCAGCTTGGTGTCAGCATATTTTTCTTTGTAAGTGATGCTGCAAGCCTATAATATGGAAGCAGGGTCGGATATATCGCAACCAGAAAAATAAACGAACTTCTGTCAAATGTTTTTGAACTACCTCGTGTTGGTGTAGGGCAATGTGCCCATTTAGTAACTGTAAACAGCATGTGGAATACTTGCTTTACGTAGAAAATTATGACAGTGATATTGGCAACAAAACAGTCATAATTAGATGCACCATCATACAATTCATCAGAGGAAAATACAGTAGAATGCTCTAGATCTTCTAGCATTTCATACACTGGATCAATGTCCCAATCATCAGAAATAGTACTTGGGGTAATGATCTTGTTCACTTATAGTTTAAACTAAAATGGAATTTGTAACAGTTCAGTGGGACCACACACACATCATCCGATACCCTATCCCACACAATCCCATCAGGAACTGGAACAGCCAAAATGATCACCAGGGACAGGTCTCTTTGTTCTCAGTGTGAGGACGGATGTGGTTTGAGAACCAAGTTCACCAGTTGTACTGCGAAGCATTCTGGAAGATAGTGTCCATTTAGGAGCAAAAAAGTCACCAAACCAATCCATAGGATCAGGAAAAGTAACAAGATTGTAATCCAAAGATGTGACCAAGGAGAAACAATTATGTCCTTGTCGATGAAGTAGCCAGAGGCAGTGCAATCTGTTTTTAGCAGCTCAGCAGGTTTTGTAGAGCTAGGAGATAACTCGATCTGTGGTACACTGATCTAGTCTGTGTTCTTTTCAGGTTTCCAAATTGAAATCTGTGTTTCTATACTAGTGGACTGCAAGGTTGTTGTAGTAGTTGCAACAGGTAGAAGACCAGCTTTGTTGTTATTAATTGTTGTCTCTCTTTGAAGAGAGGATGCTTTATTCAATATTAAAGCTTCGATTGAAATTCCTACTCGGTAGCAAGAGGATGAAATAGCTATCCAGGATTCCACATGGCTTACTGTTGAGAATCGGCCAAATTGTGTGGTTTGATGAGATCAATGGAGACAATTCTTTTGTTTTTGCAGATGGTAAGGGGCGGATGAAGCACAGTTCCGGTACCTTCAACAGCCAGGACCGGAACAGGCACTCTTTAAGATCACCCATATTATCTCTGGTTCACAATTTTCTAGCTGGCCAGGTCCCCAACATTCGGGAATCAGGCAGGTCTAGCCGGTACTTCCGTCACTTCCCCAGTGGCGGTGCGTTTTACTTTGACGTGTTCGTCCTGGAAGTCGTTCAGTTCCTGTAAAACAGGCAAATGTTCACTGATCTCAAATGGTTTTCCCGCCGCCACTGTAATGGGATTGTGGAGGTCTGTGATTCACATTTCTACCAAACAGGATTTCATATAGAGTTCAACCACCCAGGGATTTTCTAGGCAGGTTGAGTGCCCTCTGGACCCCATGCAGATGATGGACCCAACTGCAGCCTAAGTCTAATACCCTTGCTGTTAAAGACTGCTTTAAGTCATGGTTTTTCCTCTCCACAACTGAATTTCCCTCAGGATGAAAGTGGGAGGAATAACAAGGTCACACCCAAACCTCCCATGGCCTCTTTGTAAGCTCGAGAGCTAAATGCCGGACCGTGGTCGGAATGTAATGTGCCAAATGCATATATCCCGATAAAGACTCACAGATCCTTTATAACAGTTCAGGCGCAGGCCAACTGCTGTGGCCATAGCCATAGTAATTGAGAGCAGGAATCCACTGCTACCAAGATGTGCTTGTAAGCCCCATCTAATGACAAGGGGCTGCAATGGTCTAGGATATACACAATTGAGTGGCTTGTTTGAAATCTATAGAGGTGTCTGTGGTGAATGTGCCACGACTGAGCTCTTCATCTGCAGGCAGATGTCACATTAATGACAAAGTCTTTGGTCTGTTTGTAAAGACCGGGTCACCAGCAGTGTTGGTGCAATAATGAAATTGTACCGGCCACTCCTGAGTGGGCAGACACCAGACCCTCCTGTGCAGCTAGGATTAAACCCAATCTGTGATCAGTTGTTCATAATTGTCCCCCACTTATGGAATGTGAGCATATGGTATAATCTCTGCATATTACTTGTAGGAGTACTTGAGTGGAAAGCCTTTCAGCAAGTGGGTGCCATCGCATTCAGCATTGACTGCCACCATGATATCTCAGTCTTTTCTCATACAAGAATGAGAGATCTCAGCAACTTCAGCAGTGCAAACTGTTGCTTTTACAGCTTCATCAGTTCTGGAATTCCCTGCAACGTGTACGTCAGAACGTTGAAGACAATGTGTGTATTACACAAGTCCGTGGCAAGCATTTTTTCAGCTTTGCCACCTGTATCCACAGCAGCTAGTGCTTAATTGTGCAAGCCCTGGAACGTCTGAACCCATTCTGGCTCCAATAATGTAGATACTCATACAAGTGGACACAGTAATACGAACCACACACTAGTATTGTGGGGAATCCTGGATCCGTATTTCCAAGTGCCAGAATTAGAGCCTTCAAATCTGCCAGCTATGCAGTGCAGTCACCAAGGGACTGCATATAGGTCTTCACAGGATGGAATTCTCCATTGTGCATGCACCCTTTTACTGTTGCAGTGTATATGAGGTAATCATAGCATTCTAGAAGTATTATTTCATTAGACATACGTTAGTGTTGTTCATTTTGCAAAAAGGCTTGTGTTTGTAGTGTAAAGTAAAACATGCAGTCTACATCTGATGCGGTCAGAGAGTTATGCTATTGTATCCATTGTGGATGTAATGCTTTGGCATTTGGCATGCCTGCTCTGGTGTCCGCCTCCAAGGTTGCACTGGGGTAACAACAATGATGCGTTTTCCATGAACAAGGGCTCGCTCCCTCATCACAGCAGTTTGTACTGCTGTCAGTATTTGTTCTGTAGGTGCAAAACATTACAGCATTGATGTTGAGATGCTATTTATATGCCGTTGGTACAGTGTCCGCTTCAATGAACCTGACATTCATATACCCGGATGTTCCTGCAATGATTCGGATCACCAGGGTCATTGTGTTTACACGTGTGTAAGTGTTTAGAAGCCATCATATCAGCTTGTACAAAACGTAAAATATCTGTGTGTTCCTGACTCCAATGGGTGGTAGAATGGTCTGTACATATGAGGTGGTGGAACGGTTTAACCCATTCTGCATAATATTGGAATGTATGTTCTGCCAACATTTTAAAATACCGAAATGGACTGCAATCTCTAAAACGTAGTTGGTGGTTGAAGTAGCGCACACTTCTCTAAGAGGTGTGTCATAAGGCTAATGCTCTTGCCTTCACTTGACAACTCATATCCCAGAAAGAGGACAGAGATGGGCAATTCTAGATTTCTTGAAATCCAATTTGTAGCCCATGTGAGCAAGACCCAGAACTATGCGGTCTACTCTTGTCAAGTGCTCTGAAAGGTCATCATCCATTAAATGTCATCAACATAGGACAATGCAGCTCTGTTACTCTGGCTTAAAACAGCTCGGGTATATTCTTATACCCCTGGGGCAATTGACAAAATTGCCACCAAGAGCCAAGCACTGAAAATGCAGTCAGGTATCTGCTTACATGCGCTATATTTTGGCAGAAAAATCAATTCGAGATACAAGGTGTTTTGTATTTTTTCCGCACTACGTTGTTCATTAGTGTGGCACTGTGTGCATTTTGTACTGCAAATGTGCAAGTCGCTGTGTTAAGTTGTCTAATCTAATACTAGACAATATGAATGATCAGGTTTCATTAAGGGAAACAAGGGTTTATTCATAGAAGAGATGCAATTGTCTATCACACCTTGGTATTCAAGTTGTTGGAGGATTTCCCCAAATTGTTTTTCAGCTTCATGCTTAATTGGATAATGTCTTTGACGCTGTGGAGTCGTCCTCAATGGTATTTCATGTTAAGTGGAACAGTCATCCAATCCCACATGGTTGCAATATAATACAGAAGCTAGCACTAGTGCCCACTCCTTGGCGAAGGAGTGTTTTACTGAATATGGAACGAGGTGGGGAAAAACCATGTACAATTACTGTGTCTCAGTTTGGACACCCCGTTACGAAATCAGGCAGCCAAACTTCAGCCAAAAGAATATTGTAACCTTTAAGTCCTACAAAAAGAGAGGATTGATATATCTGGGTATGTCACCCTTCAATTAGAGTAGCATCTCATATAAACTATGTGGGACACTTACCCTGGTATCCGGTGTTTCCACCATGATATACTCTCACCAGACAATTCATCTGGTTCTGGTGAACTATTGTGACTTCTGCTACTCTGTCTAGGATGGTCACTGCCCATTCCCCGCCCAGAGTCCTCAATATCCGGGGCAGGCCTGACCTTCAGACTGGCCACCTTCCTTTTGAATTGAGGCTTGGAAGGCTTCAGTTTTTCTTCCCATTTAATTATGTATTCAGACAAGCGTTGAGTCTTATTTGGTTTCAAGCATTCTTACGGTCTTCGCTCTGGCAATCCACCTCTTTCCAAATATTTGTTGGATGGAATGGTGAGGCTGCATAGCGCTTCGTACATTTCCTACGAGCTTGTATTTTAAACCATTTTTACTTTGCTCTGCTACTTGCATTTGTGTTCCATCTTTAGTAGCGATCCCTACTCTGCTCCTGTATCTCGCGCACCATACCTGTTGGTACCTCTTTTTTCACACTTTCCCGCTCCAGTCCACCGCAGCAGCCTCACCGGTTGTGTGGAGGGCGGTCACTGTTCTCTTTCCACCTGTGTGAGGTGACGCACTTCCGGGGACGGTGAGGGTGGTACTGTCCATGCTTTTGGCGTTTAGGCATGGACAGACTGCGGGCGCACCACAGGGGCACTGCTGGGGTGCCTAAGGCAAGCCCGTCTGCGCCCTGGACGTCGCCAGAAATGCTGCCGGCTTACGCTGTAGCCTGCTCTCCTATCCACGTGATAATCTTCTAGCCATCAGGCATATAGGAAGCCCCTGAAGTCACCCTCCTTGTAATCTGCCGGAGGGTCCATTTTGCTGTAGGAATTGTGGCTTCAACTCCTGGATTACCACCTCGCCCCTCCCTACCCCCCCCTCTCCTGCCCCAGACAGAGCATCAAACTGCTCAGCCTCAACTGTCGCTCTCTAGTCAAGCATCATCCTGACATGTATGATCTGTTATGCAATGAATCTCCTGATGTTCTATTCCTGACGGAAACATGGCTGTGAGGCGACACGGTGGCAGAGCCTGGCCTGGCGCTCCCCCTGGGTTTCAGCATTCCGACTCATTTAGACGTACTTCTGATGTTAGAGCTTTAGATGTCACCAGTAAAGCTTATCGACCTGAAGGAGTTTGCTTCTATATTAAAAGAATAACTAAAACTCTTTCCTCAACCATTTTCTACCCTTACTTCTCTGGAAACACTAGACTGTGCGTGGTGCAATGTTTGAAAGAATATGAAAGGAGAACACTTAACTTGAGGAACGATGTCACGCAACGTCTTTTCTTGCCAAGTAGAGCAACCAGGTTCATTAGGTTGGTTAGAAAGGCTTTCTATTTTTTTTATTGAAGGTGTCTTCTAGCGACCTCATCAATTTGCCTAAAGCCCTATTTACAAGATCTTCTAAACTATTCTCAACTAATGAGTCTAGCTGTTCAGACATCTTTCTTTTTTTTTTAAATAATGAAATTAAAATGAGTAAGTACAGGTTAGTTATATAAGGGAATCAGGGTAAGTATGGGTAGTGGTACAATTTAAGTAAATAGGGCGAGTAGAAGGGGTTAGAACTCCTATTAAAGTAATTTTGTTGAAATATTGGGCAGTAGGGGGCAGCTACATTAACGAGATCCTCTCTTCGGTGTTGATTGCCGTTTGCAGTTAAAATCAAGTGTTTGAAGGTGTGCCTAATGTTTTATGAAGGGTCTTTCCTCTAATATACTAAAACAAGGCTTGCTTCCTTGTTGCCGTGGAGTTGAACACATCCGGAAGAGGGTCCCAGTGTGGTCGCATTGGAGGTAGCGGCCGCACCGGGGGTGGGACGAATATTGTGCCCCAGGGGGTAGTGAGGTGAGGAGGCTTAGTTTTAATTAATGCATTAAAAAATACATTGGGTATTGGTCGCGTACGCACCGGCAGCACTAGAGCCGGTTGCGTGAGTGGCGTTGAAGCGGAGACAGAGCGCGCGGGGCCGCGATAGTAAGATCGAGGCCTCGGCGCGTCTTTCAAAGACGAGAGGCAGAGGGAGCCTCCGGTGCGTCTTCGGGATATGAGCCAGTTAGGAGTGAAACTGGTGTCTCCGAGCGAGACGGGAGAAAAAACTTGGGACGGAAAGGTGAAAAGAGGAGTAGTTCAAGGATTGAGAAGGGGAAATGGATGCAAATAATGTGCAAATACTTAAGTGATTAAATCACCATCTCACAGGCATACAGATAGCAAGGAAATAGCACAAATACTCAAGACACGTAGTATACATGTAATAAATCTTAGTAAGTATTACTAATAATAATTTAGAGGAGAGAAAATAAAGATTACTTATCTGGTGAGCAGCAGCAATAAAAGAAGGAAGATGGCTGCCTGTTGCTAGACTATATAGATGTTCAGAATGTTTTGAAAGTTCTAAATTCTTACTAATTGTTGCTGCTGTGTGAGCTGGCAATAAAAGGAGATTGCATAATATTGACCTCCGTGTCATGCCATAAAATCAAACATTCACCCCCCCAGTTAAGAGATCTGGGTTATATCCATTGTTTTTATTCATCAGGTCAACCCAGTTTAGACTCGGGCATATGCAAATTAGTCTTCACCCTGCTTCTCATGGGAAAAGTCCAGCCTGGAATGCCAAGCCAGGGTATCAAAAGCTTTCTGGCATACCTCGGTCCAGATCATATGACGTAGCTGCTGCTTGGCAGTCAGCTTTGTCAAGGGGGCAACAATGGTTCCATAAACCTGATGAATCTCCTGTAATAACCAGTAAAGCCTAAGAAGGGTCTCATTTCAGTCAGCGTCTTGGGGTGTTCCCAAGCCAGAATAGTTCTGACTATAGGGGCTGCACATTGCTGCCCAATACTTGGTATCCCCAGTAGACCTCACACCCCTACCCTAGCTGGTATAAACTGGCCTTGTTAGTCAGGCCTGTGCGCTGCAAAGTCTGAAGCACTTCCTGGAGGTGTTGTACGTGGTCCTCCTAACTAGAACTGAAAACCGCAACGTCATCAAGGTAAGCGGCACTGAAATTTTCCAACACAACCAGGACCTGGTTGACCAATCTCTAGAAGGTGGCAGTGGCGTTTAAACCAAAAGGCATAATCTGGAACTGGAAGTTCCCTTCTGGTGTGGAAAACACTTATCTCTCTTTGGCCCCCTCGGTCAAGGCAATCTGCCAGTACTCCGACATTAAGTCAAATGTACTGAGGAACAAGGCAGCTCCAGTCTGATCTAGG